>NC_088245.1:130775130-131400130 GCF_036013445.1 Caloenas nicobarica
TGCTCTAGCCACAGCTGCCTGTCAGGCTTCCCATATACTGATCCACAGAGACTTTCTAATCTGGTGTTTGCCTGAGGAGTCCAAAGCATGTGACTAGCAGAAGCAGCAGACCAGGTTTTTTTTTCCTCCCAAATTCAAATGAAAAGCAGCAACACTATTAGTAGCAGGCAGCCTCTCTGTGGCTTAGCTTCCCCTTGCTGTCCTCCAGCTGATGCAGGAGACAAGCACCTGGTGAGGGACACTGGAGGCTGGACATCCTCTTGGTCCTGCTGCAGCCTGCTCCTCTGCAACCTTTCCCTTGCACCACTGCTCCACAGCTGGCACCCGGAAATGGACACAAAAATGGATAAATAGGAGTTGTTTCTGTGCTTGGGGCAAGAGGTGGGAGCACGTGGCACAGTCTGTCACACCTTGCTGTCTCCCCATGCTACGCAAAGTCACTTATGAGCCTGGTTTCCTCCTGAATGGCAGTGTTCAGACAGCAGAAATTCAGAGGAGAATTTTACCTGCTGGCAGAGTCTTTCCAAGGCTTTTTACACAGGATTTAGGGGCTATACCTGCTCCTGACTGGCCAGGGAGCATGTTAATCTCTGGAGACGTGTCCCCTTTTGCTGTGTCCTGGTGGCACGGTGACAGCATGGTAGGGCTGTGATGTGGGGTAAGGGCAGCATCTTTGTGCCTGTTTCTGGGGTAAAAGCAGGAGAGGGGGAAAACCCCAACTCCTGTGAAATACTGAGGGCTCAAGGCTGAGTGGGTAGGACAGATGGATCCCTACTTCACCTGTAGGTGCTGGGTGTGGCAGCACCCCAGGCCCTCTCATCAAAAAGCCTGACTTCTCCAGCACCTTCTAATCAATCTAAAGAGCATTTGGGCTTGTAGTATGACTGGGCAGAAAGCATGTGCCTGCCACAAAGCTGTGCCAAAGGAGGTTGACACTGGATATTAGGAAGCATTTCTTTACCAAAAGGGTGGTCAAATCTGGAACAGGCTTCCTAGAAAGGTGGTTCATGCCCCAGTGTTTAAGAGGCATTTGAACAATGTCTTTAATAACATGCTTTAGTTTTTGGTCAGCCCTGAAGTGGTCAGCCACTTGGACTGGGTAATCTTTTGTAGGTCCCTTCCAGCTATTCTATTCATGTGGAGGTGGAGCAGTGGCTACCTCCTGGCAGAAGGCACAGCTCTCCTGCAGTGGTCTGGGGGGGCTCCCTGTGTGCCTGATAGTTAAAATAACACTCCCGAGCTGGTGGAAGGGCTTGCTTGCTGGCCATCTTCCATGGCATCCACCCCTCTCTGCGGGACAACACCTGAGCTGGAGCTGTCACATAAGTGCGGCTGCGACAAGGTAAGTCATGTGGGCAATGGTCTCTTTACAGGCCATTTGTGTCCAGGTGTTGGAGAAAGTAGAGCTGGGCAGGAGGCTTGGAGACAGGAACAGGCAACCCAGCCCCGGACTAGCGACAGACTGTCCCCAAGGCAGTTCCCAATTCAGGGACTGCCTTGTCTGCCAAACCACAGCAGGGAGTGTGCTCCTGGGAACTGGGGCCACGTGGTGGGAAAGGGATATTTGCCAACTGGAGATTACACTGCGGAAGAGCCCGAGAAATAAAGGTTTGGGGAAGGGATGGATGAAGTTAAAGGACAGCAGGGCTGCTGGCACTGGTTTTGGGTCACCGATGCTGGGGCTCATCCTCTCTTGGTTTTGTTGACAGGCACTGTGTTTGCCAAATGCTTGCTGAAGGTGCCTGGAAAGGTGCCTTGCCCACTCCAGCAGGTCTGGAGTGGGGAAGAAAGAAGCTCAAGGGAGAGAAAGCAAGCTTTAGCTGGTCAAGTGGGTCTGCCCTAAAAAAAGGGCAGGTACTCTTTGAATTCCTCACAATGGGTATATTGACAGGGTGAGGATGGGAAAAGGAGTTTTCTGACATTTGTCACTTACCATATTATAATAGTTTTTCAATGCCTTACTGCTCAGGAAAATCATGGGATGCCCTAAGCAGGGCAGTTAGAGTACAGGGGAATTTCCTCGTTGTACTAGATGGGTTGCTTCTCAGCCCCAGCTACTTCTCATCCGTCCTGCGTTGCTGTTACTTTTTCACCTCTTTTCTTTCGGAGGAGACCAGAACTAAGAGCAGGCCTTATCACAGCTGCCTTTGGGAATGGTAGATTTGTAGGGAGAAGATTCCTTCTGCTGTAAAAGGTAGTCACATCTAAATATCACAAGAAGAAGCTTTAGTTCTTCCCAGCTATTGCCGGAGTGAGGTCTAGGGGAACTGTCAGCCTGGGGTGAGAAAGGGTGTGGAGAGGAAGAGATGGCTTCTGGAGGGAGGAATGGCCTCCTGTCCTATTTTTGCATGGCTCTTATGCTTGCGCAGAAGAGCAGCCCTGAGGCCTTGCAGTCCCAAATCTTGAGCTTATTATTAAACCCTTATGTACACAGCACTTCACAAAATAAGAAATGCCCACACTGTGTTGTCAGGGATGAGGTTTGGAGGCTGCTGTAGTGCTGCTCCCAGGGGAGGTGGGTCTCTGTGCTTCTCTTTGCCCTTGTCCTCTGCTGAGCCCCAGCAAAAAAACCCTCCAGCAGTGGGGGAAGGCTTTGTTGCAACAATGCTTATCCATGGGGACAAGGATTAAGCTACAGTGTTCTGCGACTCATTTACCACACTCCACCAAACAGCCTTTGGTTGGTAATAATTTTCACTCACTGCAGTTTTGTGTTTGGAGAATTAATTGCTTTAATAAGGAGCTTAATTAGAAGTGCAAAAGTAGGATAAACAGCAGAAATGTTGGATAAGTGCTGAAGACTGTTACCATAAAGAGAGATGCTGTCCTGCCACCCCCCCAGTAGGAACGGGTGTTGGGGCAGGGGCGTTGCATCTCCATGTCCTGCAGCTGGGTTTCACACACGCTGCTGCTTCTACTAACAAAATCCACCCAGCCAAGTGCGAATCGTGTGGCACAGGGTCCCTGTGCGGAGGGGAGCTCTGATGAGATATTCTGTTGGGAAACAATACGCTTTTGCATTCACTGTGGCAAAAGAGCATTTTCAGGGAGCTTCAGCTCCCAGGGGCTTTCCTGACAGGTCTCCACGTGCAGTCCCGAATTTTGTAAGGGATTTGTCCAAATTTGGACATTATGACACCAGAGCAAAAGTAAGGGCTGCAGCCCTCCCCCTGCCAGAGCGTAGCGAGAGGAGCCGTGTGGGAGCGATGCACCTTTGTCACCCTCGCCTCCAGGCTGATTTCGCAGCCTGGTCATTCCCACAGTGAAGATGAACATTTCTGACTCCAGCTGAGTTAAAGAGCTTCAAGAACAAATGAACTCCAAGGCAGAAATTGGCTATTTTCCCTCCACTCCCTGAAGCAGCTATCAGCAAGGGAAAAAAACCCTCAGTTTTCAGGGCAACTGAATCCATTTGCAAATGCATGTCAAGTTCAACAAATAGTTTGGGCTTAAATAATGGAGAGTGGCTTTTTTTCAATCTAAATGTTTTATTCCCACAGTTTCTAAACAAAACACTTCACTTTTTCATTTTGAAATAATGTTCTGTTGTGAAATATTTTTTTTTTTAAAGCATAAAGCAAAACAGAAGCCCTGAAAATGCAGTAAATGGCACTGAATTTTTGTGTCAAAAGCAAGGATTTAGCCAGCCCACAGTGTTTATTTTTCCCATGGTAGGTGTCAGCAAGCAAACTGGAAAATCTGCATTTCTGGACAACCCGAAATTATTTTTTTTTTCCCCCGCCCCTAACAGAGAGCTCAGAAATCAATTTTCACAGGTCTATTTTCTGAGCAATCTCACTGCTGCTGTCAAAATGATGTCTACGCTTATTTGTACCCAAAACGGACAGATAAAGAAGATTCCTAAAGTAGAGGTGTAGAGGTACAATACCTCTTCTGGCATTAGTCAAGCCTATTGGCATCACTCTGATACAAGTAAGATGGACCTTGTTCTACCCCTTCCCCCCAAGGCAGCTCACATTGCAGGTGGCAGCAGTCGCAGGATCAGTGCCATTGACTTGCTCTGCTGTAGCACCTGAACTTCCCAGGGCCCTTATTAATTAATTAAGCCTTGCAAGAGTGCTGTGAAGTACATGTAGCATACTCAGTGATTGCTTTCCCCATTGCCAAGACCCTCATCTGTCAACGCTCAGTCTTTTCTCCATTCTTTTTCTCTCTTGGACTCACTCTGTGCTTGGGCTCTTCCAGCCATCTCTGCCTGTCTCCTTTCTGCCTCCATGGGCAAATCTATGGCATACCTATCCCGTGCAGTCTGACAAATCACAGTGGTGCAAATAGTTTGGCCCCCTAAGCATTGCTTGATTAACTCGGTTTGCTGGCAGTATGGGGTTGTCCTACCAGTAGGCAGAGGGAGCTGATGACCTAAGTTACCTTAACTTGTTGTATGCCTTGTAAGCCTGGGGTAGCTCCTGCGGAGAACTGCCCATGTAAAAATCTCTGATGAAGCCCAGCCACCAGTGAGCTGCCATGCAGCTCTTGATTCAGTGGCTGGCACAGCCTGGCCCGAGCAGTAGCCGGGCTTTGCTTGGACAGCCTGGGGTTTTAATTGCAGCATGCAGACTGTTCCAGCGGGGTAAGTGTCAGCCGGTACCGCAGTACACCAGCTCTGCTTTACAGGAGAAGCAGCTTATGAAACCTGTGCGTGATACCAGAACGAACAAAGGTCCTCCCCCTTTCTCAACACTTCCCTCAGAGGCTCCCTAGCCAGCTGCGAGGGTACAGTCCTTCTCCATCGAGCACTCACCCCACAGCCCCTTTGCCTGATACTGGTGTGTGTCCAACGCCCTGTGTGCTGATACTAGTGCAAATATCCTGTCTCACACCCAAAGCAGGGGAAAACGCAGGACCGTGTTCTCTTTGTTGCTATCAGCAAGCTGTAGCCATCAGCCCTCAGAAAAAGGGCCCCGCATCTTCCCACCCGCTGGCTGGTTTCGTTTTTGTTTCTCTGTGGTCCTCGCCGCCGGTCCCGGCAAGCATCCCTGCCCATCTCTTGCAGTGAGAGCCGGTCGTTCCTCCAGGTGGAGGAGCTGAAATTGTGGAAATGCAAATGCGGCTGCCAAGAGAGGGCGATGAGGCACCGTCGGAGGCGAGGCTGGCTGGGGACCAGCCGGAGGAGCTCCATGGGCAGCCCCGGCCGGGCGGCCCTGCCAGCACCGGGGCTGCTGCACCGGGGCTGCTGCGCTCCAGCTGCTCCAGCGCATGGGGCCGAGAGTTCCGCCTTGTAATTTCTGCTCTGCAGGCACAGAGAAAGAGTCGGTGCTTTTGTGTAGGGCTCAGCAGTGAGAGGGTTGCACAGCCCGGTCTGCTGCAACATCCCGCCCATGTGGGTTGTGAGGAAAATCCATGTGAGCCTACCTGCGCCTGAAACGTGCTCTTTCTCCATACACCCCAAACATACATGGGTGCTCCCTGCATGTGTGTGTGGAGCAGGCTGCTGGTGGAGGGGCAGGACAGGTGGTTATTCTCTCAAACACCCTGCTCACTGCTGGCTTTCTAACCCTCGTGATGAGAGTGCAGGAGTGGGGTCCAGGGACATCAGACCCAGTATGTAGGTTAGTGGTGATAGGACAGGGTTGTCCTTGCCTTCCTTTCCTCCAGCCTCAGAGGTGGGGGCTATCCACATCCTAAACTATCTTCCGGCTATGAGCCATGGGTCATGGATCTGTTGGAGAGGGTCCAGAGAAGGGCCACCAAGATGATCAGAAGGATGGAACAGAGAGTTGGGATTGTTCAGCCTGGAGAAGAGAAGGCTCTGGGGAGACCTTATTGTGGCCTTTCAGTACTTAAAATGAGCCTGTAAGAAAGATGGAGACATACTCCTTAGCAGAGCCTGTTATGACAGGACCAAGGGGTAATGATTTTAAACCGAAGGAGAGGAGATTCAGGCTAGACATGAGGAAGAAATTTTTTACAATGAGGGTGATGAAACACTTGCACACGTTGCCCAGAGAGGTGGTAGATACTCCATCCCTAGAAACATTCAAGGCCAGGCTGGACCAGGCTCTGAGCAACCTGATCTAGTTGCAGATGTCCCTGCTTATTGCATGGGGGTTGGACTAGATGACCTTTGAAGGTCCCTTCCAACCCAAACTGTTATATGATTCTGTGCCCAAGCCAGCTCCCTTTCTGTGGAAGTGAGCTTCACACCAGCTCCACCTGCACCTTCAAGGGGAGGGCAAGGGCTGTCACCAGCCAAAGCACCCATCCACCTCCTAGGCTCACATCAGCCATGCTGGTGTTGCTCCCTAATGGAGCAAAACCCGCCACCTGTGCTTTAAGAAGCTCTCTGCACCACTGAAATGAACAGCAACATTTATGGAAATGTATGTGGTGTTTAAGGTGAAGCCAGGGTCAGTGTATTACTCAGAGGAGAATTTCAGCCAGAGCATAAAAAGTATTTCATGTTGATTTCTGAAATCTTTAACTGTCTTTTGCTTAAGAGGGATGCTGTATTTGAAAGTGAACATTCAAAAGTAGCAAGTGGGACTTTGCATTTTGGGAAAAAAGGGGCCAGAACTTGAAACACCAGCTTGTTTTGCATCCCCCAGAAAGCCACTAAGGTCTGGGGCTCTGCTCTCCTCCTTGGTAAGGGGCAACATTAATACTGACCTAGATACTCATGAAGAATGGTAGCACAGCCAAATCTCTGGACTCTGTCAGTAGACTGCAATAGGCAATCTTGCATCAGTATCATATCGAATGCCAGAGCAAGAAATTTATGTTGGAAAAACTGTTCTGAGCTTATTCTTTGGATATAAGCACTTACTGGCTTGTAAATGGGTTTTGACCAGGGGCATATACCCACAGTGATGTGATGTCCTCTGTGTTTGAGTGACAGCATCCGGATGTATATTTGCCTGGTGAAAATTTAAAGCTTTGTTTTTTGTTTTTTTTTGGGGGGGCTTGGCTTGGCTTGGCTTGGCTTCACATTTTGGAGCCTATGGGTGCCTGTGGGACAGAGGGAGAGAGATGTGAGCTGGATCAATGCAATGAGGGAGGAGTCAAAAACCAAGGCAGCTGTATTTGTTGTAAGTGAAATGGATGGAGGCTGTGGAAAGCAATCACTGTTAGGAGCAAGAGAGTGATGGTATCCATCAGGAGACAAGGAGAGAGTACATTTTGGAGCAGTAACTGGTGTTAGCTTCCCGTTAACCACAATAATAACTATATCCTGGGGTGATTGCTGAGTTCATTTAGACCCAGATACAATTATTGCATCGTGTGCAACAGGCACCCTCAATTTGCTGTGTGATATTGAGTCAGCTCCCTTATGGGCTCTGGTTTCCAGAGGCTGGGCTGCTAACAAAGTGCCCTATCGCTCTCACATGCCATCACTCACCGCGTGTTCACACACACCTGTATTCTCTGATAAAATCAGGGTCTTTGCAGCTATATGCCAGGCAGTATTTCTTCCAGCAAATTCTCTGTCTTCCTGGCAGCAGCCTGGGCATCCCTTATTGTGGACTCGGTGGCTGGGAAAAAAGCAGCCTGTTTGTCCAGTCCCCAGCTTGGGACTGGGGCAGCTGGGCTTTGTTGCAGTTGTGTTTTGGATGGAGAGTCACGGAAAGCATGATGCAGGACCCTCATCAGCCATTGGAAATGCTCTCATTAACTTCAGCAGCCTTGGTGTTGCCTCTGCCAGACACGACAGAAGCCCTTGGGAGTAATAAGACTGACACACCCCAAGCTTAAATTTGGACGAGTTTTTTAATACCCAGCTGAAGAGATTACAGGAATGACCTACTTGTTTATATGTGGTGGATCTGTGAAATGTGCAGAAGGCTTTGCTCATTAGAAGAGGTCTGCAGGGTGGAGTAGTCACACCAGCACCAGAGCTGCAGCCAAGCGTGCAGATTAGATGTTGCCTCCAAGGAGCTGGGCTCTTGCATATGTTTGGAAATTCCCCATGCTTGCAGACAAAACACCTTGTGCTGTGAGGCAGGGGCGGCTAATCCTGGCCTCTAAGGCCATTAGAGGTTTGCAAGCAGTCTAGACTCACCTGCAAAGCCAATGCTACCTTGTGCAGTGGGCCTGGGACACACAGGCATGGCGATGAACTCCTCCCTGTTGCGTGTTTCCTCAGGAGGGAGGAAAATGTAACCTGGTACAAAGGCAGCTTCCTTGGGAGAACAGTTTGTCCCATCTTCTGCTGTCTAAAAGTACTGAAGGCCTTAGGAGCATTGCTATTGCCCAGGGACTTACCCTGATCTGCGTTTTGAGGGTTTCCTAAAATAGGATCCAATGAAGGAGTGGAAAGTGTGTTATAACTTGATGAATATCGTAACTTGGGTTTTCTCTGTGGTGATCAGCCTCTTCCATGGTGTGCCAGGCTGGGAAGTGCAGGAAAAGGGCATCTGTGGCTCAGGCGATGGAAACAGGTTGCCCAGCTCATCCTTTGGGAGTTTTGGATACCCAGAGTCTCCTCGAGCAGAGTCAGAGGAGCAGTTTCCCTTCACATTCACCATTTGCTGGCGTCCTCCAGAGCACGCTGTGCGTGGCTGTTGCAGTGGCTCTCAAACCTCTCATGGTCTTATGACTTTAAGGAGGAAGGAGACATGCAGCTGGGACCTGTCTGGAGAGATAAGTGTTTGGCTTGGTGAGTCTCTCAGTGGGGATGGAAAGTCAGTGTCAACTCTTCATTCTGTTAGTCACCCAAAGCATGCAACCATCTGCACGACTATATTGATGGACTTGGTCCTGGTGTTCCCTAAAACATGACCCCTGCACTGTTCACATTTGGGGCAGCCTGACCCTGCATTCCTCTGTGCCTGCTGCCTGCCAGAGAGGGACCCTGGGCTGTTGTGTTGCTCTGCCTGCTCTGTGTGGGGTGATGGGACAGGCCTGGCAGGGTGTAGGTGGCACCTACCAGGGTTCCTCCACCCTCACCACTCCTCCTGTGTCCCAGCCGAGTGAACACGCAGGTGGTGCGGGCAAGTGACAAGCCAGGTCCCATGGGTCACAGCAGTGCAGGTGCAGCCACCGAGTCCTTGGGCCAGTGACAAGGAGAAAAAGTGTGTTGTTATAAATCTACAACCTGGTCTTAATAGCTTTGGGCTACAGGCACGCAGATTAAATTTTAGCCCTGTATTTCATAGGAGTCACGTGGTGGCATGTCAAGGCACTATAACTGAGCAGCACTCTGATGGCGTGTTGGATGTCTGGCAGGTGGACTAACCAGGGCAATGAAATAAAGCATTACATAGGCTGAAGAACGAAAGAATTTCTTAGTGGTGAGATTAGGGCAGTAAAACAGCATCTCAGGAAACTGAGGGAAGCTTCCCCACTATGGAGTTATTTAAAAAAAAAAAAAAAAAAATTGGACAAATGCTAGATGGTGTATATTAGCCTGGTGGTGTGAAAATTGTGGCAATTTTGTAAGAAAAAAAGGATGATAGAGGGACATACTGTTCCATTTTCAGCAATTTTACTCTGAATGCTTCTTACTTTCCTTTGGAGAGTTAGGAGGAAGTTTGGTTTGTTATTTTTTTGTTTAGGAAGGGAAGGTTTCTTTAGCTGTTAATCCTATACAAAAAGAAATATTTGCATTCTGAAGTTTTAGCTTGTGCACTTTCTCATGGAAACAAGAGGGACTGCAGGAAGGTCATCTGCATGCCATAAGGGTAACCTCCAACAATATATAGGTATGGACACACTCTGTGCAGGTGGCACAGAAGGTTGCTTCTCTGTGGATGTCAGATGCAGAGAAGGGCACAGATCAGATACCGGTCAGCTGGTGTGTAGCTCAAAAGTGGGTACCACCTTGCTGGATGCTGCTCTGCAGCAGCTTCCTTTTGGCCTGCCCAGCTTCCTCCATATGTTGCCCTTCTGGAAAGCCCCAGCATAGCAACGGGGCTGTTTTCTGCAGCTGTGCACAGTGGACAAGGGAAGCAACAGCACAGTGATCAGGATTTCCCAGCCTTCTTCCCCTGAGAAGCCATCCCTGGTCACACCAACCTTACCTTTCCTACCTCCGCCTGTTTCTCAGATAGTTCCAGCATGGCTTTTCCCAGCTTGTGTGCAGTGTCACCAGCTGGCATCAGCTCAGCCAGGAGGAGAGGCCAACAGCAAGTGTTTGGCCAGCGAGCAAAGGCAGCACTAACCCTAGCACTGGAAAGGAAGGGTCTTTCTCTTCAACGACAGCCTCCTCAGTACACAGCCTGTTCCCGACTCTCCTGCCCTGTGTGATGGCAGCAAGCCCCTATATTTCTGGACACTTTGCCACAACAGCTGGCTTTACCGAGTCCAGCAGCGATGCTGTGCCCTCTGTGGGCTGCAGGGACCAGCCTCTGGCCCTACCTGCCTGCTTGCACCTCATGTCAGTGGTGGCACACCACACCTCTGGGGTAGCAGCTGACCAGGACCAGGTGGGAAGGGGACATCCCTGCAGAGCATGCCACAGCACACACGGTGAGTGCAATCTTAGCCATCTCTTTTTGGGAAACACCTTTTTCCTTCCTGTGAATCCAGAGGTAGCATCCCTATTGCTGACGGTCCCCAGCAGAGTGGAGGAAGGCACCCCTCACCCCAAGAATCCTGTCTAGGTGTTGTGTTGGGGGGACCTCAGTCCTCTAGTATAAAATGATGAGCTGGTAATAAATATTCAATTTATTTAGAATTGCAAATACCAGGGGAAGGAAACGAGTAAACAAAAGAGACCGCAGTCAGCGTCCTGGCTAAAAATCAGGAATGCCAAACTGCAGCGATGGATATAGGAGGAACAGAAGGCGGCAAGTGGCCAGCCAGGCCTGTGCACTAGCAATTAAACCAAATTCAAGTCTGAGAAAGCAAAAACTCAAAAGGAAGCTGCTTAAGTTAGGCTCTTCTTAATGAGAGACAAATACACTAGAAAATATTGCCTGCTAACAGTATTCATAAGCTGCTCCCAAGATGTTTTGATTAAACCGCTGTTGTCTTTCTAGTGTACTAATGGTTTTTAATCTCTCTTGATGCCTTGGGGCGAAGAGGTCTACTGATTCACAGCAGCTTGGTGAGCTGAAGCTTGTCCCTGGTGAATGCATCTCTCATGCCAGAATCACGGCTTTAAATTTTTAAAAATGTGAGTTTTTAGCAAAGGGAAAACCCTTAGCATGTGAGTGGGGTGTAACTGCCGTGCTGCCGCCTGCTCGAATATGAAGGGAGCTCCTCTGGGAGAGAGACACGTACTTCTCCCCCTTCTCCTTGGGGTACACTGAATTACAATGCTGGCACTATTTCGCTGCTGGACAAAAGTGTAATTGCACTTTCCTGCCTGGCTGGGTGCTGTGTCTCCTGCTGCTCCCGTGCAGACCTGCCAGCAGTGGGCACAGACCTGCAGGGGTTACACAAAGCAGCTGGCAAAGGAAGGTCAAGCCTCATCCTGGGGGGGCTTCACACCTCCCTGGCAGCCATAAGGAGTGATGCTGGGGTGGTGGGTGATGCTGGGGGACCACTACTGCCTCCTCTCTTGTGCGAGGCCTCTCCTAAGTGGAAGAGGTCCACTGTGCTTCCCAAAGCATTGATGGGGGGGGCACAGCATGGGGAAGTGTGGGAATGCGGTCACAGCCATGCCACAGCCGGGATTGCTGTGGGACTGAACTGCAGGTGTTCAGCACAGGGGCTTTGTGCCAATCCCTCGCCTTTACGCTTCCCTTCTTGCTGGCAGCCATGGGATGGACCCGAGCCTTAACAGGGCTTCTCATGTCTTGGAAGCTTGGCTTCATCGTCCCTGTGAGCATCATCTGGTTATGTCACCCAGCTGGTTCATGGGCAGTGTTCTGAATATTGCAGTTTTTAGTTAGGAGATGGGGCATGAGAGGTCGTATTTCTGGTATTTGATGGCCCTCACATCACACAAGACTTCTGGGAGATGAAGGCACCAAGCTGGGTTTGATTCCTGAGGAATCACTCTCCTCAAGCTGGGAAAGCAACTTCTTTCATGCCCTAAAGCCGTGCTCTGGCCTTATACCAAATTTGAAGCACACCTACCTGTCTCCCAATGGGCCATGCCTTTTCGGTGCTCAGCTTCCTACAGGGGTGTCCATACCTCCCTCTCTTTTGCAGCCCCCTTTGCCCCCCCGTTTTACATTCAGCCACCCTTCCTGCCCCGTTGCCCCACGGAGGGTGGACAGCCAGGGCTCACCACAAGTGGTGGTGACCCCTCTTTCCCACCTCATCCCAAAGTCCACAGCCAGCCTACCATTCCTTCTCCACGCAACTTTCTGGCTCCTCAGTTTCTTTCCCCAGCCTCACGTTAGTGGCTTTTACAGAAAAATAGCCATGATGGGCTGGGAAGGGAGGAAAGGGTTTTTTTCTGTCAGCAGGTATGAGGGGAAAGCTCTGCTGGGCAGGGTCTTGCACAGCAAACAGTGTGGATTTGCCTCTTGTCTGGGCTGGGCACCGGGGAGCATCCCTGATGAGAGCAGACAGTTCCTCCATCCTCTGGGTAAAGTAGCTGCTTGTTGCTCACGGAGAACGAAAACATATTAAAGTACGGAACTGCTGCACTAGTCATTTTCCAATTCCCCACTCGGAGAACTGGCTTCCCTGGAAAATAGGTCACTTACATAAAAAGCACCTTATTATCACACCACAGTGGTGAAGGAAAGAGATGGCTCGAGAGACACTTTCATTTTGAGCCCCTCTTCCTGGATACTTAGATATTTCTGGAAAATTTACCCTTTGGGCTGCAATTTCTCATGCTCATTTTCAACCTGTAAGGTGAATTTCAGGACCTTGTTCCCTCCACCAAGCCAGATGAAGCTAGGGAAGAAAATGTGTTGCATCTTAACACTTGAGAGGGCAGTGTATCCACAATCACTACTTTCCATGAAGCCATTGTCCCTGATTTTTTTTTTAACAAGAGTGGGGGAGACTCCCAGAATCAAGTAGGCTTATGTCCTCCCTCCTCCTCCTGTAGTAACCCTCTGCCTCCCACCCTCCCCAGATATTCATTTGCTTTTCTCCTCTAACTCATAGTTATACTTAGCCCTCCCCAGGAGGGGCATCTGGAGGAGAAGAGATGGGGAGAAGGGTTCATGCTGAACCTGGGAGTGCTTGGGACGTGGAAGTGGGCAAAGGGACAATAGGGACATGCTCTTGTGAGGAAGGAAGAAGATATCCAGTTTTCAGTAAAGACACCAGAACTGAGAAATATTTGGTGGTGAGAAAGAAGGGACTCACTGGAGGTCTTTGTGGTTGGTCTTGGAAACAGGTCTTTTTGAGAGGGAAAGAGAAGGTCTCTGGTGAACAGCTTTGGCTTGGCTCGCTTCAAAGCTGCGGCATTAGTAAAACTCTCAGCTCTCCTCTGAAAGAAGCAAGCTCTGGCTTTGGGGAAAAGGCTAAGAGACTCCAAAAGGCAATACCTATCTCCTTGGTCCTCTGTTCTGCCTCCACTTCAACTGTGAAATTCAAATGCTGTAAACCTCACAAGAGAAAGCAAGGAAGATTTCCTCAGTCTCTCTGGTTTAATGTTGCTGACTCCAGCCTTGGCTGGCATCCATTTCTCCCCACTATGCAGTTCAGGCTGTGGAAGAAGGCACCTTCCTGGCAGGTGGAAAGGGGCCAGGGTGTGAGAGAGCTCCCAGAAGAGGAGGATGAGGAGTGGAATGGAAGAGGATGGGAAGGAGAGGGTACAATAACGTGGGCAGATGTGATGGGACGACTGAGGGTAACAGCACAGTGAGAAGCCTGTGGAGAGAGCTGGAAGCCAAGGAGGGCAGATGGAGAATGGGCCAACCAAAGAGTGGGTTGCCAGCCTCCCACCCTTACCAGTCCAGTTGGCCCATCCCAAGGAGGAGCTTGATGCCCTGGCACGCGATGGACAGTATGGTTTCCACACAGTGGGGGACATCTCTGCCACCAACACTGCTGCCAGAGCAGGGCAGAAGGATGGGTATCTTGGCACAGAGGAGGTGCTTCTAAAAAATATTAGCAATTACCTCCGCAGTAGCAGCAGCCAGTGAGCAGGAGTAATTTACATAGTAAGAGCTGGGAGATAGATGGCTCTTTAAACCAGATCTGTCATTCCCAGCTCTCTCCCCGTCTCTGATGCTTTGATGTTCCTCTTTGAAGAGCTCTCCTCGCTTGCTATTCCTCGTTCCCTTGGTGCCGCTCCAGCTCTCCAAATGACTTTCTCTGTCTTTCTGCCTGTGTGCCGTTGCTGCTGCCCTGGTACGCCTGCATCTCGGCAGGAAGGATGCAGAATGAGTGACAGCTGGCACCCTGAAAGCCAGCGCTGGCAGGGGGCTGTGAGGAGGAAATGTGGGCTCCGGAAGGCACTGAGGCATTTGTTCAGCATGAGATCTAATGCTCCATCAAGGAGGGCAATGTGAAACAATAACAGCAATAATACCAAGCAGCTTTAAATCACTGCATTGGCATCTGATGGGGGATCCAAGTGTTCAACCCAAAGGTACGAAAAGATGGAGGCAGGTGGGGCTGGAGCCTGGGAGTTCCTGGTTCTCCAGACCTTTGAGGGCACTGTGGGCTTCCCAGTATTTCAGTGTGTGTGGCATCTCTCACTCCACCTGTGTCCTTGGTGAAGGGAAGGAAAAATAGACTTATATGAGAAAAATGTTTTTGAGTGGTTGAAGTTTTAAGAGGGCTGGAAACTTGGTGGAACAGGCCAGAAGCTCTTCTGAGCAGCAGTGGACATTAAGAAGTCTGCCACAGCAACAAGGACCAGATCAGAGGATCCTCTCTGTGAACAGAGTGTAGGGGAACAGAGAAGGGCAGATGGGTTGGGAGAGGTAAGTCTAGGGACAGTTTTATAAATGTCAAACTAGAGGCTAAGTATGGCATGGGAGACCATACAACTGCAGAAGATAATCCTGTGCTGAAACTAAGGCCTTGTCTATATGCAGTAGGTTTACCAGATACTAAGGTGTAGCTACTCAGATGGGGTTTTACCTTGCTGCAACCCACCTCCCACCCTGAGCACTTACATCCCAGGGTGCCAGTGACTGAGGGTTTAGGTTTCTTCAGTTTAGCAAAAATCCCTTCACAAGCTGCATAAGCTAAAACAAACAAACAAACAAGACACTCTAATACCAGAATTTGTGTTTATTCAGGTTCTTCTTAAGGGATAAAAGCTAAAAGAGGTAACAGCAGTGCTTACCACTTACATCAGTGAAGCGATAAAGGCCCTCAGTATAACTATATATATATATATATATATAAAATAAAGGAGATTCCTTGTGTGTGAACTTCGTAGCCTGATGGTGTGTTACATCTGAGGATTGCCTAATGGGTAAAGCCGGAGAGCAAATGACTGTCACCAAAGTGTGGGCACATACAAATATCCTTCTGCTGGATATCTCACTTGTAAGATATTTTGAAAGGTTTATGCTTTCAAAATAAAAATTATGGTGGTATATGCCCTGTATATGCAGAAATCCTAGTTCTGTCTGCTACTATTAGAGGTACTTAGGTCTATCTTGCCTTTGAGAGCTGCACTTCAATTTGAGCTCAAGGTCCCAGGACCAAGAGGTGTGAAGCAGATGTTTTGATTGCAGGGACTAAGCAATAGTTTCTATTTCTGGTGCTGACCCAGCCTAAATATCCACCAGCCTAGGAGAGCCCATGTCTCCTTGCATCGCTGTCAAGAACCTCAGTCTTTTTTGGCATCACAGCCCACGTTTCCAAAAGTGGGCCGTATCTTTGTAGGACCACTTCGAAGTCTGCTAGACATCTGAGTTTTTCAAGGTCCTGAGATAGGACAGAGAGCTGCTTGGTAACTCTCAAAAGATAAATGCATCCCTTGCAGATTAATTGGCCTGAACTGGAGACTGCCTTTGGAGACACTGGGCAGTGTCAGGAAATGTTGTTGTGAACAGCCTGTAGTTTATAAGCAAGGATCTCAGCCTTATGCAGGGGACACAAACCCCTTGTGGTGAGCAGGGCCAAGTAGAGGTAGACCATGTCTCATCTACCACCCTGGCCATGCTCACAAGTAGGATTTTTGTCTCTGCTCTCGGCTGTAAGCAGAGTGACTGGTTTCAGTATACTGCTGGGTTCACCAGCTTGGAGGGATAAAACCCCAGCTGCACTCTGGATGCTCTGGCTGTGCTGCCTGCTGCTAGCCATGCTGCAGGATGCTATCACTATTTTTCAGACCCACATTTGTGTAGTTTGCTGGCTAAGCTGTGCTTTTGAAGGCCGTAGAAGGGCTGTTTCCCCTTCTGAATTTTTCCTCTGGCACAAATAAGTCAAAAAGGTGCTGCTTGACCACACGTGGTTAGGCACAGTACAGCCAGCGTTCACTGGAGGTCAAACACCATGGTGGTTTGTGGAGGTGGGTGAGGAGCACAGGCGCTAACAATCACCAGGCTTTGAGCTCTTTGGGTTTCCTTTTTATTTTCTAAATAAGGACTGTTGCAAGGAGAGGGGGTGGTGGTTGTTCAAGTGTGTGGCTGTCATCATTAGCACAAAAGCCTGCCACGCTCAGAGAATG
Organism: Caloenas nicobarica; assembly: GCF_036013445.1. Classification (NCBI taxonomy): domain Eukaryota; kingdom Metazoa; phylum Chordata; class Aves; order Columbiformes; family Columbidae; genus Caloenas; species Caloenas nicobarica. The sequence goes on from NC_088245.1 coordinate 130,791,578, forward strand.
CTTTAATCAAAAAACGTGTCAGGTTTCACCCATGGGTTAGGGACCCTCTGTCTGTTGCCAGCACTGCAAATTAACTCCAGCCCTGGTACCCAGCGTAACCTGTTCTCCAGCAGTACAGGTATCTGCATGGCAGAGCAGCCAGTAGCAGAGGAAGCAGCCCTTGGTTAATCGTGCAAGCCGGCAGCCTCAGGAGCTTAATTTTCTCTGCTGAGGTGGTGGGGCATGACACAAGCAGAATTTAGGCTCATGGTTTACCCCTGGAGAACAAAGGCAAGCTGCAGCATCAGCTGCAGCATCTCCTGTTCCTACCGTGACATCTTGGAGCCAAATGACGTCATCTACATGCAGGTTTGAGTTAGGAGCCATGCTCCATTGGGAGGCTGACGGGGTCACCATTTCTCACAAATGCCCCCTGGGGTGCCCTGTCGAGGGGCTTGTAGCAGCATGTGCAACGAGCTCGTGGTGCTAGGAGGGAGCCACAGCATCGTTTCCTGTATGCTTTTCTTATGTTTTTATTGTGGCTCCTTCTCTCTTTCCTTTGGGTTGCAGAAGACGTGGGAGTCGTGCCCTTGGTGGGAAGTGAACATCCATCTCCTGGATTCCTAGTGCCACCTGCGAAGCAGAAGGCTAGTCCCTTCCTGACGTGTGCCCACAGTCACTCGAGCTGAGGGTAAGGAAGGAAGATGGCTTACTGTAAACAAGTTAGTGAAGGAAAAAAATTATCCTTCCTTTTGTGAGTATTAGTGAATAAATGGGCTGTGAACACTGGCAAGTAAATATACAATTTCTAAAAAAATAAAAAAAATAAGAGCACACAGACATTGTCACCTCACTTTAATCTCCTCTTGCCTTTAGTGATTATTTTCTCCTTGGCCATTGCAGACTATCTGACTAGCAGATACAGTACAGCTTACTCCACTGTTCTGGCTCAACATTAACTGTTAATGATGTAAAGCTGTATTAAGCCTGAGCTACTCTGATTGTCTCATTCAAAACAACCCTTGAATGCCATGGAACAAATTTCTCTGTAACAAGCTGTTGGTCAGTGGATTTATGCCTTCTTTGTTTTACCACTTTTGTCTTGAAAATAAATTTTTGAGCTGAAAACTGTAGTAGTGTCTGTGGTGCTGGAATAGAAAACGCCTGAGATGGACACTGACCTTCACTAGACAAAGTGTTTTCACAAGTCTTACCTAGTCTTTGGAGGTCATCCTGCATTTTCAGTGAGGATAGAGGGCCAGGACCCCAGTTGGCATAAATCAGTGCAGCCTACCTGAGAAGGCCTGAATTCTTCTGCTGCGAATTTGCTGAATAATTTTTGATAGAGGTCTATAAAATCAGAAGCGGCACAGAGAGGGCCAGCAAGGAACATCCATTCCCTGTCTGTTGTCCTGCAAGTATAAAGGGGCACCAGCTGAAGCTAGCATGCTGGATGTTCAAAACAACAGGGAAAGATGCCTAATGCAACATGCAGTTAATCTGAGGAAGTCCTTGTCACAGTATGGTATGGGTTTATGTTTAGATGGTTCAAAAAGCATTTGGATGAACTAATGGAAAAACTCCTAGGGCTATTAAACACAAGAAAAACATGCCTTCTTGCTCAGAAAGCCCCCTGAGCTGCAGGTTATGATAAACTAGGGAGGAATACATTAAAAGATGGATCTTGGGCTAGCTAGAGCACAGAAAAGCAGGTTAGCAAAACCACTGTGGGCCATTTAGTGTGTGGCAGAAGGTTACACAGTAGAAGAATAACCTTCTTGCTCTTCCAAATGTTGTTATTATGCTAAGGAGACAATGGCACCATACAACTAAAGCAGCCAGATTTTTCTCTCCCACTCCCTGAGACGGAGTGGTCAGGCAAAGACCAGCTATAGTGTCAGGAGCTAGTCTACCACCATAGACCTGGGAGAGCACCCCTGGCTGCAGTGAAGATTTCTTACAGCCTTGCTGAGGAGAAGATGAGGTTCAAGCCAACCAGACTCCCCCACTTCCTTCTGGGAGAGGATATCAGGAGAGAGTGTTGAAACAACAGTGGAGGAGAGAGGAAGAGGAAGGCAACGAGTGCAATGGCAAGGCAAAGTCCTCCTAGGAAGGGACTGCAAGAAGGCCTGCCTGTGATCTCACACTCCTCCTGAGTGGGGATGTTGAGAAATCTCAGCAGCCAGTGGGCCAGAAAGCAGCAGCCTCGTGTTAAGGGGTGAAGAGGAAGGGCTGTGCGTGAGGGCAGGCTCTACACTTATTGTCACCCTGTCGTGAACTATCTAGAAATGAAGCTTCTCCTGGTGTGAAAGAAAGGTGAGAAAACAGAGGTGTTCTTCCTTCCTGAGCAGGTCTGACCACCATATGGTGGTGAGAATTATTGTCACCATAATTAATTCCTTCTTGACGTCGCTCTGGCAGATGCCCTCGGTTCTGTAGGAACAGGGCTGTCTTCGTAGCAGCTGTGAAGAAGTGGAGTAAGAAATAAGTGACAGGGGTGTTCCCTCTGTTTTTCAGGCTAGCTGAGCTTGCATGAGAAAGAAGCATCTCTTGGAGGCTGAACAGACTCTTCAGTCTCTTGCACTGCAGGCTTTCTGAGGGACAGGGACTCCCCTTTTCCTCTCCGTCACTCCACCCCTGGATCACACCAAGATTGCTGAAGATGATACTTCCACGTGAAGCAAATTGTGTATTGCAACAAGGAAAGTAAGCCAAATCAGAGCACCTATCTCATGCAAATATGACCTTAGTGTCCAGCAGCCATTTGACACTCTACGTTAAAACAACTCTACCTGCAATTAAAGCCATCTGAAGGGGAGGTTTTGAACTGCCAAGCCTTAGGATTGCAGCTCCAGAGTAAAGAGTAAATGCATATGCATTTACGCCTCTTGCCTTCTTTTGTGTCCCCCTATAAAGAAGGGTTCCGCATGGGATCAAAGGAGGAAACAAGAGGCACTTTTCGATATAATGGTTTAATGTTTCTGTTTCTAGTGTAGCATAACCATCAACCCTCATGTCTGGATTTCCGCGCACTGCCATGTTCCTTGCACCCTGTGTTGTGTAGTACAGGGCAGCCAGAGAGGCACACAGGCTGTGACTACAGACACCTCTGCTGGGATTTCCATGCTATTGCTCTGGTATGTCCTGGGGACATGTTCTATAATTGTGTGTTGATTTGGGGCTGGTCTTAGCTACGAGCCAGACTTTAGGTACAGATGCTATAGGCCTGGAAATCCTGAGTATACATGGGAAACTCCCCTCTTCGGGGCACATACAGGGGAGCAAGAGTAGTCTGGTGATCAGAGAGCCCGGTGTAGGATATGCTGTTCCTCTCACATCAATGGCTTCTCTCTACATAGAGGCACAACTAGGTCTTGCTCTGTCTGCCTTTGCTGGCAGGTGCACCTAGCCGGGGGGCTCCAATGGCTTCTGGCACACAGGAGATGTTGAGGAATGCTATAGGGCTCTGAGTCTATCCACAATTATACTGCCCACATTCCTGTACGTTGCCCACAGTCTTACCTTGGCTGAGCTACCGTTATATAAAATGTTTAAGAAATGATAGTTGAGGTGAATTACTGATGCCTCTTAAAAATGACCCGTTCTTCAAAACGGTCCAGCTTTCTACCTTTTATCCAGAGGATTTAACTTTCATGAATTGAATTAGGGATTTTATTTTCCATTCCCTTCATGTAATTCCTGTTTATTATACAGCCTCTCCTTATTGACGTAGTATCTTTAGCTCATGCATCATTTATTGTTATCTGAACAGTTACTGGAAAGTGTCCCTGGGTAAGCTCTGGGGAGGAACAGTTGCCTCACTAATGGAGGAAAAACCTAACTACTTCCTAAATCAATTAACCTGAAAGGCCAGAAGACATGTCCAGGCTGCTCTAAGCACGTGCACACACATTCACACACGGCTGCGGTCTCTGCTGTGGGTAGTGGCACAGTACCCACAGACATGCTCGTTGCTCCCCGTGTGGTCCCAGCCACGCTGACAGCCCGCTGAATGACATTTCCTACTCAGCACGTATACATTCACTCCATACATCCCTACTGCCGCATGTGCACTTGTAACTCACGGCTCAGCAGCTGCTGGTTCCCTGCCTGCAGCTGACCCTCAGGGGACGTATGCCTGTTCTCTAGCAGGCAGCCCAGCTTTCAGGCTGGAGCCATAAAAATTCATGCTGTTTGACTCTAGAAATCCTCAAGGTAATGGTCACCATATGCATGCACATATCTATATAATGCCTGTTTGTTCCTGCTTGCTGCATGGAGGAAAAGGCTAACTGCCCACTGACAGACATCACTGCCATTGAAAGTGAAGGAGAATTTGGCAAAACTCATTATTGCTAACCATCGACATTCATTTTAGGGGTGTGGGACTGCAGGGGAGCATACCTGAACATAGCACTGCCCATCAGCAAGCCACAAAAGCATCCAGTACTGAGCACAGGCAGAGGTCAGCACAACACCTTCAGGCTTTGGGAAGAAGCGGGGCAGGCATTTGCCCCCCGAGATCCCTGTTCATCTTGCAGAAGGTGGGAAAGAGAGCACGGATGCTGCAGTGGAAGGGGCTGAGAAAAGCAAACAGACTGCAGAGGAAGAACGTGCAAAGGAGAAAATGGTCCGGTAAGTGGGGTGAAGTACAAAGGAAGGAGATGTTGTGGGTTTTTAGAGCATGGGTTATGAACAAGTGTGCAGTAAGAAAGTATGGGCACTGAGTGGAAAGGCAAGAGAAAGGGCTGAGCAGAGAAGCAGGTGGGAAAGAAGGTGACGAAATGAAGCCAGGACAACGCACTCATCTAGAAAGGATGAAGGCAAGCAGGAATTACTGGTGGGAGCTGGACTGCACACTCTTTCAGGAGAGTGTCAACACTGTGACTCCAAAGCTGGAACACCTGGAGGCTGGCGAAAGAAAGAAAGAGGAGAGGAGAGGAGAGAAGAGGAGAGGAGAACAAGGACAAGAACAAGACTGGGCTGGTGGCAGAGAATGTTTGCCAGATGCTTCTTCCATAGAGCGTGTTGTGCTGGTGGGAGAGGGAAAGTGGTTAACTGGAGACTGAGGCAAGCTGGGGATAAGAGTGTGAGGTTTGTGCAGCAGGGAGTAGAAGCAAGAAGAGGAAACATGGGGCTGCACGTCTGTTGGTGTGAAAGCCAAAAGAACAAGGGGCAGAGCAGAAAGTGAGAGGTGTCAGAAGACAGCCACAGGCATCAAGGGGACAAGAAGGAAATTTCCTTATGCCTTTTCAGCTCTGTTGTTGTACTATGAAGAAGGAAATGTAGGTTGTAGCCTGTGTGTAACCTACAGAAGCTATGTTTCCAGGAGGCAAATCTTTGAGCTATAAGTCAATTCCTGATGGGGCCCTGAGAGCTTTATAGGAGACAGGTCTAGACATCAGCTTTGGGTAAATCCCAGCCCTGACACAGCCAGTGCCTGAGGCTTTGGGAAAGAGAAGGAGCACTGGGACTCCAGCTTGGCATGTCCCCTGGCACCTCCCAGGCCCTTCAGCTCAAACACCCCCCAGCAAATCCACACTCTTATACCCAGCAAGGAATAACATGCTCTGGCCCTGGAGCATTGTGTCTCATGACTGCAGAGTGGTCCATGGCCAATCCCAAGACCTCCTGGGGAATTCCTCTCCTTGCTACCTGTGATAGGAAGAAGGTCCCCAGCCTCATGGTGCAAGCAAAGAAGTTGCTGCAGACACGGCTGAGAAAACCAGCAAGCCTTATTTCCAGGCTTGCACCATGACTCTTGGCAGACATGAAAGGAAGCTGAATCACCATATTATAATTTCAAGCTCCATTAAAGAAACATGGGGATGGGGATAGCGGCGGGAAGGAGAGGGCAGGGAAGGATGAAGAGAAAATTGAACAGAACAGAGTAGCACTTGAAGGGGAAAGAAATGTTGCTCATAGGCTCAGAAGGGGGAATTGCAAACAGAGATGAGATTAAAAGGGAACCCTTGAGACCATTTCTTTAAATACAGCAAGATTCACTCACTCCATGCTGAGCCAGGCTTGTTGAATGCTGGAGGCACAGTCCCTGCTGAGGTTTGCAGATGATCGAGCAGTGGAAACCCATCTCTACCCATGTACCAGCAAGTTGCCCTCTCCCACCTATGTTATCTAGGAAGTCCCATTGCTAATAAATTTACTGTGGAGGGAACCTAGTGGGGAAGCTTTTTACGTGACTACCCTACAGCACTGAGCATTTTAAATGATCTTTTATCCAGGGGCATACAGTCACATCAGACTTGGTACTGTGTGTCTGGGAGTGCGGCCTGGGGTATCTGGGTGGAGCTTCTCTTGTGTGGGGAGGGCTGTGTCCACCTGCTGGGCCTAAAGGTATGGAGGAGACCTACAGGTGGAAGAAGAAAAAGCAAAGAGTCTGAGAGAACTTACCATGGTGGCTGATCATGGAAGAAACTACCTGCTCTCAGAGCCAGGGGACAGAGTGCATGGGGCATCTCGGTTCAGAGGGAAATAAGATGTCCAACCCTGCTAGCTGACCCTGACCACTTCAGTCGGCTTGGGGGCAGCTGCAGGACATTCACATTGCAAATGTTGGTCTGATTGTGACCTGGAACCAGTCGGGATAGTTTTTGCCAGGTTTAGCCCTTTCTCTCCCACAGGTATAACTTCACCAGATTTTTTAACAGCTCACAAGGGTTCGCCAGGCTCAGCATTTGGGTGCAAGGCAGACACTGAATTGCTTATTGCTGTGCTTGTCCCACAGCAGCTACAGGCTTCTTTCTTCTGCTCTCTACCCAGCTGAGGTCCTGTCCACTGTGAGAAGTGGCAGTGCTGCTGACTAAATGAAGGCTGTAGTGGTGTACAAATGGAGAAACGATGACCCAAATGAGACCTGGTCACCAGAGATGCTCTCGTCAACGTCTGAAGCACAGTGGTGTTCAGCCTAATGTCCTAGTCAGTTTAATGTGTGTAATGACATTCACATTACACCAGATCTCCTCACCCCCTCAACTATGATTTCAGTTCTTATTCCCACATCCCCCATCTCGAACTTTTACAGCCAGGCAATTGAAAGAGACTGAATTCCTTGGGACAGTGAGTGGTTTCCATTTGCTCTGACAAGTGCAAATGGGGCTGAATAAATAGCAAAAAGTGGTCATAAAGTAACAGGACAATCATTACCACATTTCTTAAGCTGTTGCCTGGCACTGCTAGGTGCCATTAGGTATCTGCCTTAGGAGCTCCTGGGTCTTTGGGGTGTTTGCTTTGTGTCAATGAGAACAGCTGCCAAGCTCTTCTGGCTTTGGTTTTGTCCGTACAACCCACACAGAGGCTCAGGAGATGGGCAGCAGCCAAGGCAGATCACACTCTCTCCACGCTGTTCTCCTTCCCTGTGGCCATGCTGAGAGCGGAGCAGTTTGGCTAGGAACCCATGGGCTGTCCTGCAAGAGAAGAGCTGTTCCCCACCAGCCGTGCCCACCACCTTCCTGCTGCCATGCCGGGGCAGAGAGGTGCTGCCAACCCAAACACGGGTGTGGCTCTTCTTTGGGTTTGGGGGTCCTGGCAGACTTTACGATGTGTCTCCTTGGTTTCTGGACTGCCTTTTAACCCTGGGGGTGGTGAGGGAATGGCCAGGATCCTCCGTTAGCCAGAAATAAAAGCAGTCCTGCTTGGTCTCTAAGGCTTTCCTAAGGCTGGTGGATCTCGGGAGGTGCTAAGGCAGTAGGAAAGACGAAAACCCGCTGGGCTAGAGACTCTTTTGTATTCACAGCAGTGCTTTTCCAAGGGAGTTTAAGCACACACCTTGTTCCCAGCTGCAAGTCTCTGCCTAAATATTCCCTGCACCCAGGACAACCGCATCCTAATCCTAACAGAGGTCCCAGGGTACTATTATAATGCAAATAATGATAAATAACAGTAATAATAAAATGCCACCAGCACTTGCGCCAGCTTCCTAGCAATCCCAAACCAGTCATAGCAAGTTTCATATCACCCAGGTTATGTAAAGGAGCCTGAGCATTAAGACTGGAGCTGTCAAGGAGGTGACCAATCAGCCAGTGTAGCTGCCTCCTGCGGGCTGTAAATCTGCCAGCGTGTGGGTCACCGCCGGGGCTGGTGTGCATTTGGGTGCAGGGCTGGCTGCATGTGCAGGGTTGTAACTCATCCCGGCACTAGGGACCATGTGCAGATGTCCCCAGGCCACCAGGATGGAGGGGAGCCTGGGGAGAGCGTGGGGGATAACATGCCTCCCGGTACCTGCACATAGGCAGGGGCACGCGGTGCAGGTCAGCTGCCTGTCATGAAGCGCCTGTTCAAAGAGCAGTAGTTCGTGTTGATGTCATTTAAATTGGCTTCAGATTAAAATCTTCTGTTCCTGTTTTTTTGACAGCCAGCTCTTCGTGAGGGATCTTTGTGAGGGATCTTCTCCAGCCTGGAGAAAAGAAGTCTCCAGCGAGACCTTGTTTTAGCCTTTCAGTACTTAAAAGGGGCCTGTAAAAAAGATGGGGACAGACTTTTTAGCAGGGCCTGTTACGATAGGACAAGGGCTAATGATTTTAAACCAAAGGAGGGGAGATTCAGGCTAGACATGAGGAAGAAATTTTTTACAATGAGGTTGATGAAACGCTTGTGCAGGTTGCCCAGAGAGGTGGTTGATGCCCCATCCCTGGAGGCATTCCAGGCCAGGCTGGACGGGGCTCTGAGCAACCTGATCTGGTTGCAGATGTCCCTGCTCATTGCAGGGGGATTGGACTAAGTGACCTTTGAAGGTCCCTTTCAACCCAAACTATTCTATGACTCTGTGTGAAAGGGGTTGCTGATATGCAGCGGTAGCTGGGAGGGTGTGGGAGAGCAGAGGGGGCCTCCCTGGTTGTAATATAAAGGCCAGAGACAGCAGGGAGCCTGACACGCGACCTGTGGGTGCTGTGACCCATACCACCCACCCAGACTGTCCCTGGTTTTTGGCCAAGCACTGCTACCACACCATGGGCTCTTGTTGGGCTGGTTGCATTTGCAGAAGGAAGCTTATCGCAGCATCTCATTGAGGTTGGAGGTGATGCTAGCATCACATGTGGAGACACACCTCCCATGTATTTTCCAGGAGTTTGTGGTTATCAGTGGCAACATCCTGTCATGCTGCTTTTTCTTCCCTGGAGTCACAGATCCTGATCCTGCGCTCTTTGGACCGGGGTAAGTGTTTTTATTTGGTAGCATTTTTATATTCTGCTTATCTCCATCGGTTTTAGCAGTTTCTCTGGCTTGGCTAAGTATAAAGCAATAAGAAATTGTGCTCTGGAGTCCGAGTGCCTCCCATAGGAATCTCTCTCCTTGAGAGAAAGGGGTAGATTAAGAGGAAAATCAGCATCCTAAAATTTTGCCCTTTAGCCGCTGAAATCTACTGTTATACCTTTAGGCAAGTTTAGCCTTCTTCCACCTATTCAGCATAGAGCAGCAGAAGACCGCAGAACGGAGCAGACAGGTGTAGGCAATTATTAATTATCAGACTTCTCCTTGCTTGCAGTTTGTTACAGCCCCACTTAAAAGAACATGCAAATGGGCATACTGGGAACACCTAACCCAGCATCCCTGCACTAGCTGTGGTGTACTGTGAAGGACTAATAGGGAATGCTTAGAGAAGGAGTACATGGAGAGGGCAAAAGCAGGCTGTTGTGTCCTCAGGTAAACCTTCCCATCTTTGGGCAATAACTGGTTCAAAGGCTTCCTGAGCAATTGGACATGCCTAGACCCTCCACTGGAATAGCTACACACAGGTCCAGCCTCCATGCATTTGTCTAGTGCCTTTGAGGCCATTTGTACTTCAGAACATGAAATTGGATTATTTCTGCAAGGTACTGTGAAATCAAATCCTGAGAACATGTTTCCTGCCACAGAGTGCCTGCATAGTAAATGGGAGGGGCAAGAGAGGACTCCAGGCAGAGGAGGAAGAAGCGCAAGAAGGCAAGGGGTCCGTACTGGTCAACATGATACGTAGCAGCATTGGCACAGCTGCAGCCTGGGGCTGGTGATGTATTTTGCAGTCCTCAGGTATGCTGTATGGGGGATGCAGAGGAGAAGGAGGAGGCAATTTTTCAGATGTTTATGGGAAGCCTTCTCGAGTGTGAGGGACAACAAGGCAGAAAGCACCAGTGACTGTGTCTGAAAATATGACACATGAGCTGTTGGAGGTAGGAGTTGGCATCTCTCTGGTGAAAGAGATGAGACATAGGAGCAGAGGAGGTGTAGATCCCCTCTTATTCCAGATACCTGAGGGAGAGGTTTTTTGAATCTGTGTGGATGTGTCTTACCACTCTGGAAAAGAACCAAGTGCTTTGGGAAGTGGGTAAGGAGAGAACTAGAAAATCAAACTGCATCTCCTTCTACCATCACATCGAGGCCCCCCACCAAGGGGAAGCAGGCTTCTGGTGTATTTCATTTTTCACTATTAAATGGGACACTTTAAGTCTGAAATCAGAATGAGGCGTGAAACTCATTTAAATAACTGTCAAAGGAGATATCGCACGTGGCAGGGCTGAGGCACCAGGATGGCACCATGGCAGGTTAAGGCAGGGAGAGGGGTGAGCTGGGGTGCCCCTGCTGAGACTCAGCTGACACCCATTACCGGTGGGGAAGAGCATGTGCCTGGGGGGCGGTGCTCTGACTCACCCCCAGCTGCTCAGATGTGGCCTCTTTTGTGGTCCTCTCTTGCTCCCAGGCTGGGGATTTTTCAGTCCTGGGACCTGCCCCTCAGAAACCATAATGTAGTGTGGTTGGTAAAATGCATCTCGGCCATCTTCCCATTCAAACAGAGAAAACACGTGAAGAAACAAACAAACTATATATAGAGAATCTGCTGTTACCAAGACGTCTGGAAACAAGGTTCCCCTCTCCCCGCTCACACCCTTGCACGGAGTGTGGTAATTGAGACAGGGAGGGCTGGGTCTATTTAGAGGCAACAGGGCTAAGGCTTTTAAGTCTCCCCGTTGACTGCATTTCCCCCCGAGGGCAGCCCCACTTACTGAGCTGGGCTCTAGCACAAGCTGAGGTGTAGCTGTGTGCCTTTAGGATAAAGCAAGAGAAGACTATCAGCCGCCAGGACGGGTCAGTGTGGTGGCCCACAGACTGCGTGGGCACCCACAGAGTGCATTTAGCGGAGACCTTGGGTCGCTTCCTTTCCTACGGTCCCTGTTTTCTAACGGTATTATTTAATTTTCTCCAGGGGCTAAAGTCCCTCGGCTTATAAATAGGTCAGCCTTGCGAGGAATGTAGGTACTCAAAATGCACCTTTTATAACATCATTCCCAGCATTTTTGTTGTCTTATTTATCCTGGCCAAGCAATTCAGGCCCCTCAGTTCCCAGATCTCTGCCTCGCCCCTCAGTCTTTTTTTTTTTTCTTCTTTTCTTCTCTGGTGAACAGCCTTTTTGGGTCCCACTGGCCCAGTGCAACTTGAGGAGCCTTGTGGGCTTAGGTAAGGGTTTGTGCCATGGAAGCTGTCAGCCCTGGTGAAGGTCCTGGGAGTTGCGGGGGGCCCTGGGATGCTCGCCTTGCCCAAGAGAGCTCTTGTGCTCTCTGCTGAATACAGAGAGGAGGAGGCAGCCTCGTAGTTGTGGGGCTTCTGTCACAAGCCGAAGCTAAAATGCCTGAAACGACAACTTAGTTGTAGCTTTTCTTTATCCCTTTTTTTTTTCCTTTGCTGCACTTCAAATAATTTGATGTTTAATATTTAAGACTGTTTTGTTGTCTTCAGTTCACCTCATCTGACCTCACGATCTTCAGGATAATAGCAGATGATGATGAGGATGATAATATTCTGCTGTTTTACAGTGCCACTTTCTGAGGCTTCGCGAGCCCTTTAGCGACAGTTACTTGTTAAGGCCTGCAAGCCATCTAAAGTAGGTTAATTTATTACTCCTTCTCTGCGTATGATGAGAAGTTGTGACTTGTTCAAGTGATCTGGAATGAGAAGCAGGACTTGTAAGCATGAGCCACGGGGTGGGCTTCCTCCCTGGGGTGGGAAGCAGACCCTGCGCTTGCTCCCTGTGTAGCATGGCTCATATAGCTACATGTCCGGAGAAGCAGCTCTGCCTGGAGTAGTTGGCACAAGGGCAGGCAGGAGGTGAGGCTAAACCAGGAGAAGGGAAGGTCCTGGAGGAGCTGAACAAAATAGCTACATGTGTAATAGGAGATAACCAGCTCCCAGACTTTATCAACCGAAGATTTGTATCGACTGCCATGAAAAGGATGGTGATGGAGTAGTGTATGGATTAGAGATGAGGATGGTGAGGAGGCGGCTGCACGAGCTATCCGGGCTGCCACATCAAGGGGGCAAAATCCTCCATTCTTAAAATAACTGAGGTCTTCTAGTCGCCATCCTGGCTGTCCCCCCAGCACGGCCGGCACTTGTCGGCCCTGGGGCCGCAAACCCTCATGTGTAAGAGCCCCATCCCTGCGCTGGGCAAGAGGTGGGGGCCACACGGCCGGGCAGGAGAGGGCACCCCAGCTGCCAACAGCCTGAAGGGAACAGCGAGGCTGTGGGGAGAGGGCAGGTCACTCATATTTCATCTGGGATGCTATGCGTGGCGGGGGGAAAAAAAAGAGCAGTGACACAGTTGCCGTGGCTGAGCACGGAGCGGGCTGTGTCTGCCCCGGCTGCCTGGCAGTGATGCCCGTGCTGCGGTGTCGCAGGCTGCCGCCTACCAGCCCGCTGGTGGGGATGGGGGAGCCGCCAGCTGGGTGGCTCTCCGGAGGGCTGTATACTTGTTTTTCTTCTCTGCGAGGTTACATAATGTGAGGTGGAAAATGTTTGTACAGCGGCTGTATCGGTCCTTGGGGCGAGGGGGGAAAGGAAGGAGGCGGCAGATAATTTGAGGCTCTTTATTAGACCAATAAATCATTTATAATGCACTAGCTTTCAGGCCAGTCCCTTATTGCTCATGTCAGCCACAGCATGTTACGTGGTGACTGAAGCCAGCAGAGCACACGCTGGCTCCCCTAAATCAGAGGGGCAGAGCTGAGGAGCGGCACGGGGCAGGCAAGGCGCTGGTGCTGGAGGCAGGACCAGGGCTCACCACCCACCAGGGCAGGGGGAAAAGGACAGCTTGTCCTTCACGTGTCCTGGGTACAGGCACTCGGCCTTGCATGAGCATGCTGTAGCAGCCCTGTCCCTCCCAGGGAGAAGGCAAAGCATCAGGAGCTAACTGAAGAACCAAGCAATGGCCGTAGGCATCTGCCCTCAGGTGCCCTGTGTGGCCTTGGGCACGCCACCAAGTCTCCCCATATCACCTGCAAGCAGGGGATGCTGGTGTGATATGAGGGTAACGTACCCTAATGGCCCTGAGCCTTGGCTGGTGGGGAGCAGAGTGCAAGGCAGGTTTTCCTGGTTGCACTCCATTACAAAAGTAGTGGGGACATCCTATACGTGCCATCTTTGTATTTGGAGATTTTGGTGGAGCTTAATCCCTGAGGCTTGGCAGGCACAAATCTCTTGGGTTTCTTGGGTGTTCTGGGCACCAGTAATGTTACCGAGGAGGAACATCACCCTGTAGAGAAGGATCATGCACTTGCCTAATCACAAGTGGGTGGGTTTTTTTTTAACTTGAGTTTTGATGGTTTTGTTTTTGTGTGGTTGTTTGGTTTTTTGGGAAGTTCTGTGTTTCATAGTTGTGTCTTTTTCAATTTAAAATCATCAAGTTCTGCAAAATAATGCCTTTCAATAGCCTGCCTGCATTTCCAAGTGCTTCAAAAAACATTAGTTGGCCTAATGTTTTGACAAATGATACTCCTATCGATTTCCCTCCGCCTCCTCCTTTCCTCCTCTCCCTCCTCCCTCAGCAAAGAAACCGCTTTTGATAGCTTATCTCTGGAGCTAGGCAAACACAACAGAGGAGACAGATAAACTTTCCTTCCAGGTGGGTTCACACAAGGGTGGGCTCCCAGAGCATCTGAACAAACATGCATCCCTGTTAAGCAACCAAGTGCTTTTGTAAGGGGGACCACTGAATTGGCTGAACACATACTCCTGCTAGTGTTCTGAGGTTTGAAACCCTCCCAAAAAAGCTGAGCAGCTTCAAAGGAACAGAATGGGGAGAGGTAAATGTAAAAATCATAAGAAATACCATTCCCTGTTATGAAATACATGTTTGGGGTGGGAGGGAATTACATGGCATGCCTGTTTCTGTGGGATCTGATTTAACTGTAAGCTCTTTAATATGTTCTTTGCATCCTTGTGGACTGTCTGATGGAAGCAGCAGCTAAAAGCAGATCATAGGGTGAGAGGGTGAATCTTGCTGGTGAGAATTAGCAGTGTCAGGAGAGAAATATCGCACACCTAACCAACTGAATTATGCATTATGCTGCAAAATGCCTGATGCCAATACGCAAATGCTATTCCTGTTGTTTTGCCTGTGATGATTGGCAGCAAAAGAATTCAAATCACATCCACACAGCAATTGTCTTGCTGTAACTAAGTCTCTCCTATCCAGGCAGCTACATTTGTGCAGGCAAAATCTATGCAATATACTAGGTGCTTTGGGAAGAGGTTAAAAAAGGATGCTGATAACATTTTCGTATGTTCAAACAATACAAGATGTTGTCAGGTTAATGTTTACTCACTGTGGTATCTTCTCCTTTTTCTCGTGGGCACTATGGGCTGGATGTTACTCCTGAACTTGGAAGGAGTAGGAAAATAAATTCATATCCAGCCAATGAAAGTGATTTTGAGATACACACTCCCATGGCAAGACTTTTCTCTCTCCAAACAAGATCGGAGGATGGGAAGCAGAACCAAACAAAATGTCATCCCCGATACAAAGGAGCAGTGGGGTCAGCAGTGTACCCTCTCCATGTGGCAGGATGAAGAGGATTGTGTAATTATGTGTAATAAATGGTAATAAAAATATTATTTCAATGAACACAAGATTGCTACAATTCCGTGCTATTAGATCTTGCTAGTGTGATTTGCAAAAGAGCAAATAAACCTAGCAAACAGAACCTGCTTTTGTTGTTGCTCAAGTTGCCTTTGCCCAGCTAACAGAAGACATAAATCAGTTACTAATCGCATTCCCAGTTTGAAGTGCTGTGAGCATTCATATGTTTCATCTGTCCTGGGTGCTTTAAGAAAGAATCGCACTAAGGTGAGGATGACAGTTGCACAGAATTGTCTTGCCTCTGTTAATACCTTAGCTTTCACAGAATAAGGCTGTGTGAAAACCTGACTTATTTTTTTCTGTTTTGTGAGCAAATTAAAAATTTGGACTGAATAGAAATGGATATCTGAGGTTTAAAATAACATTTTGTTTGCATTCTTTGGATGTCTCTCTTTCTCTTTCAGAACAGAACTTCATCTTGAAATAACGCCACTTCAAGATGTAAACAAATCAGAAAATATTTTACCGGTGACCTGCTGAATTAGAATAGTTGCTGCAAAATAGCATTTTACTTTTTTTTCCCCCTCCCACAAGTGGAATAACCTCTCTGACTAAGGAATGTAGCCCACCCCAGGTTATGAGCTCCTTAAAGGACTGTGTTGTGGAAAACAAAACATGGATTTGATTAGATTGAGAGTGAGACTTCAGACCCCCATGCCACCACTGCCACCTGCCTCCCTGGCACCTGAGCCTGAGGGAACAGGGATGCTGGAGCTTGGTGGGGAGCTGAGAGAAAAAGCGGCAGCCTTTCTCTTTGGGGATGGTGGGTCTGCCTGCCGTCATCCCTGTGGGGCTTGGCAGGACTCCTCTCCTGTTCTGGATATGCCTTGGTGTCAGCCCTGCTCCTCACAGGGGGAATGGCTCCTGGGAGGGGGCACAAGCTGGTCTTTGGCGGGGGGCCAGGGTGTAGGCAAGGTGAGAGAGCAGGCAATGCGAGGGAAATGAAGATAAGAGGTCTGAAGATAAAAATAAATGAAAAGGACGGGGAAAGTGGCAAAGATGCCTTATGTACCCACCCCAAGGTGCTGGTCAAGCCAAGCTATACAGAGGACGGGGGGGTGCGTGGCATCCAGAGGAGTTTGGGTACTATTAGCAGTGTCACACAGACAACTTCAAATGAGCCTTCTGTTGGGAAGAAACAGTTAAAACAATTTTGAGCACTACAAGACTCCCAATCTCAAACCGTAGCTGTTGAAGACCAGAAGCTGAGTATTATAAAGATAAGAGCAAGCGAACACGCAAGAAGGAGCTCGTGGAGGATCAGACCAGAGAGTAATAATGACAACTTCTCCTGGGGCAAAACAGTAGGAGATAATCCCTGGGCCAAGGAGCGTGGAAATCTGCCAGTGCCTTTGCTCAGGCAGAGAGCATCGTCAGTCTCCTTTCCACCCTGCAGCTACGAGCATTCGCTGTTGGGAGGATGCTGGAGCTGGGAGAAGCCCCTTTGTGGCTGCCCTCACAGGGCTTGGCGCAGGAGCAGCGGTGGAGTCTCTGGCTCCCCTGGCATCGGGCAGCCGCTCGCTGCCGGCGCTCCACGGCACGCTGGCTGCCCGCGGCGCAGGCAGCTGCGACCTGGCAGCCTCTCACGCGCGCACGTGCTCCTCGGCTGCCACAGGTCAGAGCTGTCTCCTCTCATTTCAGCTGCTCCGCTGCACATCAGGCGTGCTGAAGGGCCAGGGAACGATGGGGTAATCCAGGTTCACGTACAGGCTTCCCGCTTCAAATGCGCTCGCCAGTCCCCAGCCATCATCTGCTGAGGAGCGACTGAGGGAGCTGGGGCTGTTCAGCCTGGAGAAAAGGAGGCTGAGGGGAGACCTTGTCACTGTCTACAACTGCCTGAAAGAAGAGTGTAGCGTGGAGGGGGTTGGTCTCTTCTTCCAAGTAGCAAGTGATAGGACAAGAGGAAATGGCCTCAAGTTGTGCCAGAGGAGGTTCAGATTGGGTATTGGGAAACATTTCTTCATGGAAAGGGTTGTCAAGCCTTGGAACAGGCTGCCCAGGGAAGTGGTGGAGTCATCATACCTGGAGGTGTTTAAAAGATGCATAGATGAGGTTCTTAGGGACATGGTTTAGTGACACTGTTATGTTAAAGGTTGGACTTGATGATCTTAAGGGTCTCTTTCAACCAAAATGATTCTATGACTGTGGGCTCCACAAGTGCTCTGCCACATCCCTGCCACTCAGCTGCCCTGGAGCTACCCAAGGGGTCATGCTGGCTAGCAGGTCCTCCAAGCAGGCAGTGAAGAGCTGAGGACACACTTCAGCTCTGACTTTGTAAGCAGGAGTTGGTTACAAAAAGTGGAGCCACAGACACAGTCACTCTAGGGCAAAACAACCTTCATGCTCATGCTGGCTTCTTCCAAAAGTCCCAGCGACACATGTGTGTCTCTGCAGCTTTCCCAGCTCGTTTTCCAGTCCTTGAGCTGGATCGTATTTTCATCTTTTGTGAGGCAGTTTTTGACTCTGTAGGCAACCCGATCTCACTGTAAGCATTTGTGCAAGGAGTCTTGTGGCTTAAATAGGGCTGCAAAATGACTGTCTGCGTATATCCAGTCTATTTCAGGATCTGATTTCTGCTGTTAAAAGCTGAGGGATTACATGGACATTCACATGGCCCAGCAAGAGAAACCTGTCAGGCTTCTCTCAGGATCCGGACTGACTTCTCTATGCCTTTCAGACACAGCGTTAAAGACTCCATTGTGGAAAGCCCAGAAAATGGCTTTAGGCAGAAGTAAATCTGCAGGTCTAACCTGGCGGTCTGGCCATCTGCCATGGCCACAGTAAGGTGGAATTGCTTCCCATTTCCCCAGGATCTGACAGATTTGTGACTCTGATAGCACCCGGAAAGTAAAGGAAAGTCAGAGCCAGGTCTATGCTCACAGGCAAAGGAAGAAACAACCAGAGACTGGTTTTCAGGCTGGCATGCTCATACATGCTGTTCCCTCTCCAAACTGCAGGGTCCTTTGCCCCCTTGTTTTTTCACCAGGAGAGACAAGCCCAAAGTGAGCAAGTCTTGCCTGGTTATAAAATGTGGATTGTGCTGGTGGACCTGCCCTACTGACTGTGAAGCGTTCTGAGATCTGCTGAGTCTGGGCCAGGAAGAGGGCAGGTACCCCAGCAAGAGGGTGCCTCATCCCTGCATCAGACACCAGGAACAGATTGGGATTTGTGCTCTAGCCCTGGAGTCTCCAAGGTCTGGAGCTTTCAAGCAAGCTTAGGGCAGCAGGCATTTGCCCATCTGTTGCCTACTAGGTACTAGTGCAGATAGAAAATATCAAAATCATGGGGCGATCCTCTGCATTTCTGACGCCATCACTTCTTGTTAGGAGCGGCTTTTTGTTTTAGTGACAGTCACGCTACATCCAGAAATGCATGTAGTGTAGGTGAGGCAGAGGTGTGGTAAATGCTGGAAGAGGCAATGTGCATGTGTTTGGGAAGAGCTGCAAAGGCCAGAATTGCGGACATAGCTGGGATGCTTTGATCCAGGTGCTTAGTGGAACAGCCCTCAGGGGCCGTCACACAAAACAGCACAAGCATGGATGCATATCGAGAGCCTGTTCCAGCAAACCCTTTGTGGAAAGACTAAAACCATAAAATACTTCCCTGTGACTATGATCTTGCAGCAAGGATTTGCTCTACACCACTTCTCTTTTGCAATATGCTTTTTTTGTCTTCATGAAAGGCTTCCTTGGCAAAAGGGAGCTGCCAGCTGGCGAGATCTGGCCAAGGGGCTAATGGAAGTATTCGGCTCCATGCAGTTGCATCAGCAATTGTCTATTCAAAGAAAAGTCATAGTTTTGACGCTGTTTTTTCATCAGGACTTATTACTCTAGGACCACTGCCAATATGTATTCTTTCTAGCTAAAATGAAAAAAAAAATCCTAGTGTGTTCAAGTCATACAGTTTGAAAGCATCCTTCGTCCTGGCTGGTATCACTGCTGATTCCCCTCCCTCTGCTCTTTTTTGGTCCAAGTGGTCACCATCCTGTCAGTGTTACCTTCCTCCTTTCATCCCAGGAGTGGAGAGAAACAGTGGCTTGCCCATTTCATTAAATTCTTATTTTTAAACAATGAAAGTATTTTAATTCCTGATGGCTTTAATACCATTCCTGCCTCCCCTCCCCTTTCCTTTTTGAAACCATGTCTAAACCTTGGGGATGGGACTGGCTGACAGGATTCCTTTAATTATCCTTGCTCCCAATGCTCATCTCTTCCACAGTGCCTTCAAGGGACACGACTATGAAAGGTGCTATACGCACAAGCAGTACATCCAAATTGAGGCAGAGAACAAAAACAAAATGTCAAAAATTCCACCCTTAAAGAAATTAATAACAAATACAACCAGGCACATTTCCTACACCCCATTAGTCAGTAGTGCTCAGATACCATGGTGATGAGCCTCCTATAAATATTTCCACAGCAGCAAAATAGTCTTAAAGGGACCACACAGCAGCTCCTGTGCACTTGGACAGGGTGCTTGATCAGAGGCACCTCTTGTCCTGTCCAGACTGTGTGGCTGGCACCTGAGCCACCCACCTGAGGAGGAAGCCAACACCATCTGCTTTTCTTTTGCCCACCACAAGCACCGTGAGCAGCACAGACTCGGTGTTATGCCCGTAATTCTGCAGTTTGACCCCAACACATTGCTGGGGACAAGGGTGGTCTATGCCTTGCTGTTCAGTAGTCTCTCAAAGCCAAGGATCCAGGCGCAGGCTGAGTCCCCTGGCTGCATATTCTCAGCGTCACCCAACCTGAGGCTTCACACAGCACAGCCACAGACAGCAGCTTGAAGTTGTGGCTCGTATGGAGCCAGACATATGCTTGTTTATCCTCCCTGAGGCAAATGTTTGTGGAGCAGAATGGCACCTGATCAGGTCGCTAGAAATTTGGGAGCTCTTGTTCACAGATCCTCCTGAGCAAAAAGGAAGCGAGCAAGAAGGACGGGGCGGGAGGGGAAAGAAACACACGCTCAGATGTTTAGGTTGCAGCCGCCAACTTCTGCCCACACTGCGGGAGAGCTTTGAGTTTCTTGCCCTTGATGTAACCACCACCAGAAGTTTGTTTTCACAAACATTTCTTGTCTTGAAAGCTACGGCTCGCACCTCAGTACCTCATCTGAGAAGACATGCGTAACCCCGTTATTAAGCTGTGGGCAGCATCACCTGGAGGGTGATTCTTCACACACCTGCCGCTGTTCAGAAATAGATGGGAAAATTCATATTGCAAAATAATTTTCGAAGGACAGTAGCTTCAGTGGAATATGGGGTATAAAAACAGAGAGAAATTATCCTGTTAAAAAGACCTGGCTAGCCTTGATGCTGATGGCACAATGCATGGTTGCTCTGGAGAGACAAGGAGCTAGAAACCACTTGGAACTGCTACCTTAAAGTGTTCCCAGTACAAAGGCCAGAATTAGGAAGAAAAAAAAAGAAAGCCATTTCTTGCCTATAACTTAATGCACCCCTTGCAGCAAAAATTGGAAAGGGGTGGGAACATGGGTTGATTTGCCTTGTACCCTCTTTGGGTGCCCTCGCACAACAGCTGTAGCTAGTCACAAGATAAGGCAGAGAAAGGCAATGTGAAGGGTATGTATAGATGCCTTGGTCCCTATGGTGAGTTTGTTCCTGGTATAGTCCTACAGGAGCACTTGGGGTGGGGATCAAGCTCTTCGGGTGAAATAGACCCAAATAGCTGTTGGGTGGCTACAGAATGATGGAGATGAAGAGACCTTCGGCCTTAATCAAGGAATTGCTGCTCGCTCACTCCATTGCTGCAGGCAAGTCTTCTGCCACCCCTCCTGTCTCCCCCACCACATCCTGCACTCTTTCTGGCTTTTGAGCCCAATGTTTGTATGGTAGTTCCTGAGTGTGTCCCGGGTGTATTTTGTTTCCCTTAATTACACTTTTTAAATGATATCTTGAGGTCCTTAATAAATGGTGGCTGTCTGGGTGTGCAAGCAGTATGGAAACATAGTACTAACCCCCAGGTGCTGGGGTGTGTTGGTAAGTTACTTGTCTGCCCTATTTACATGGAGGCTAATCATCTCTCAGTGGAGTTTCTTTTTGATCCTTTGGCCTATCTCAGGGGAAGCACAGTACTAACTGACAAAATATGTATATTTTGGCTTTCAAAAACTATTATACTTTGCAACTGTCACCCAGACCTTGAGCTTTTTGGTTGCCAGGGAAACATCGCGGAAGATAACCTGATCGCAGCTGCAAACTACATCCCTTCCTCTCCTGGTGTTAAACCTGCGCTTTCAGAAGTGCCCGCTCTTGGCTTGGGGTATTTCATTTTTACAAAGCAAAGGCTTGAAAAATGAGATTATTTGCAGCCTGGAAAATATTTCCATCTGAAATGAAACTATCTGGGAGGTCTTTCTCTTTGGGTTTGAAGCATGTGCAAGGCAGCGGCTCAGCAGCAGAGGGTTTTGTTGTGCTCTGATAATATCAGTGGCTGCTGGAGCGACCATGACCCTACCCAGATAACGTGGGATAAAGTCAATGAGGGTTTTGTACAGTGTCAGCTCCAGCTTTGAAATACTCAGGCTCTCTGGAGCCATCAGCTCAGAGAATTGCAAGCTTGAGTCAGTGCTGTACACTCCAGATAAGATATATGGAGCCTCCTCTCTAAGACGCAGCATAAAAAGGGGTGTGCTAAGTTGTCCCAGAGGGTTGTCAGGGATCGCGTGCCTCTTCTCACAGTGAGAGAACCTTATGCTGTTATTCTCATCAGAAACATTTCTTATTCTCCCCTTATGTACTGTGTGATGTCAGGTGGAAGTGGAGTGTCAGAGAATCTCACTCCAATTTCCAACCTGTGCCTGCCAGGGCCAAGCCAGCAGAGAAGACAAAAGCTTGTGCTGTGTTGTAAGCAATAACAGCGCTGAGCATCCCTGCCTGCTTCTCCAGCCCTGGGAGAGGTGCAGCACCCCTGGATGCAGCTGGTGGGGAGCTCTCAGTTGGGGTTGGAGCGAGGAGAAACCAGGTAGCCCTGGGGCTGGGCAGCCAAGCAGCTGGGGGGACGGAGGTCGTGGGTCTGCCATGTGTGCTGGCAGCAGCCCTGGTGAGGGAGAATGGGGACGGGCATGTGGCCCTGGGGAAGCCGGGTGTGTGTCGTCATCTTCTGGTGTGTCAGAATAGCACTGGAAACACGTGAGATGCAGCTCTTTTTCCTGATGCTCAAAGAACAGGTTGACAAGCTGCTGTCAGAGAAAGGCTGTCTAACTCCCTTTCCCCCAGTAATTTCCCCGGTAAAGCTGCAGTGCAGTGGAATCAAATGGTGACAGAAACTGGGGAGGAATAGATGTGTTTTCCATTCTATTTTATTTTATTTTCAAGTGTGCCTCTGCACTGGGAGCCATGTGCACACTGGTGAATCTTGCCAGTTCAAAGAAATGTTTTTAGTGTTCAAATTCAACCTTTAGTGATTTCCCCTCTGCCTAAGAAACAACAAAGCCTTGAAGATGCTCTCAGCTTGCATAGTATTAAAAAAGACATCTTGGCTGAAGTGGAAAATAGCATCTCATGTTTTCCTTTGGGTTACATGTGCAGAAAGCCCCTTTGCTGCTCTTTTAGGGGGTGCTGTGAAAAGTCCTCTTTGCTGAGCAAAGGTAAACTGTAGGTGGAGGGGGGGAAGCAGGAGGGAGAAGAGGGCTAAGATTATACACCTGCCTCACTGGCAGGCAGCTTCTGTCCTGAATCATGCTAAAATAACTGGGAGCAAACCTGGGAGGAGGACTGGCAGTGTTGGAGAGCTGCTGTGCACTTGGGTGTGAGAGTGAAGCCTGGCCCTTGGGGGACACATCACCACTGAAACCTCCCGGGAAGCTGCTTGCCCCAGTTATTTTCCTTAGATGGCTGACTGAGGTTCATTGATGCCTCCTCTCCTTACCTCCAAAAACAGGAGAGAATTTACTGGGTGTGTGGGGAGAGGGAAGGGGCAAGAGGGCTGCAGGTTCCCATCAGCTCTGTGCCCTGTGGCTGGTGCCTCTCCCCATCACCCATCACTGGAGCAGACCTGAGGCTGTATGGCTCTGCCCCTCAGGCAGTACTTGCATGGTCTTTCATAAAATCATTTTAGTTGGAAGAGACCCTTAAGATCATCAAGTCCAACCATAACTTGGCACTAAACCATGTCCCTAAGCACCTCATCTACACACCTTTTAAACCCCTCCAGGGATGGTGACTCCACCACTTCCCTGGGCAGCCTGTTCCAGGGCTTCACAACCCTTTCTGTGAAGAAATGTTTCCTAATATCCAGTCTGAACCTCCCCTGGTGCAACTTGAGGCCCTTTTCTCTCATCCTATCACTTGCTACTTGGGAGAAGAGACCAACACCCTCCACGCTACACCCTCCTTTCAGGCAGTTGTAGAGAGCGATCGGGTCTCCCCTCAGCCTCCTTTTCTCCAGGCTGAACAGCCCCAGCTCCCTCAGCCGCTCCTCATCAGGCTTGTGCTCCAGACCCCTCACCAGCCTCACTGCCCTCTTCTGAACTCGCTCCAGCACCTCAATGTCTTTCCTGTAGTGAGGGGCCCAAAACTGAGCACAAGATTTGAGGTGAGGCCTCACCAACACCGCGTACAGGGGGACGATCACTTTGCTAGTGCTTTCTGTGTTTTCATTATTTGATTTTGTTTGAAATTTTTACTCTGAAAGTCCATGTTTGCCACCTTAACTCCTGCCAGGCGTCAATGAGGGTCCCAATAAGAGTTTTGAGAAGGTGCTTTCCCCACTTCTTGGTCTTTAGTTTAAGCGCAGGAGAGCAGAAGAAGAGCTACTCACATCCCTCAGAGCTGTCGCCATGACAGGCTGGCCAGCCCTTCGTTAATGTTCAAAGGACAGCGTTTTAGTGTTAGGATGGATGTAAATTGCTTTGAGGCAAATCCTTGGGGTTTCATTTTGCATTCCAAAATGTAGCAGCTGCTAAGACTACATTTGCTCAAGAGCTGGAAACCCCGCAAGGGTTTGACCATGAGCTCTGGCTTGGGTCATTAGGATTAATCTAAGCAATTGCCTCGCCCTTTACTTCAAAGGGCTTAGGGCCGTTTCACTCAGAGATGAATTTGGCCCCAGAATTTGTGTATCTACAGGTCTGATATTTTTTTGTACTTCCCATTCAAAAAACAAACAAAAAACAAACAAAAAAACCCAACAAAAACCAAAAACCAAACAACAAAGAAAAAAAACACGCCACCAAAAAACCCCAACCAACCAACCAAAAAAAACCAAACAAACAAACAAAACCATCGCCAGATATATCCTTTGGTAGAAGGACACCTGGCTTTCTACATAAAGAAATTAAAGCAGAGGGACCTAAAATACATGAAAGGCTTAATTTTTTTATTTTTTAATAAACTACAACCCTATCACTCAGTTCTTAGAAACTGCTTTAGCACAGTGGAAGAATTGATTGCATAAATGCCAGCTGTAACTCTCTTATTTTTGGTAACAAGGCATTACTAAAGGCAGATTAATTCAGTGGCATGCTCCAATGAGGCCAGCGTGCTTTTGTCTGGGCCTGGCTTGGGAATCCTCTGCTACCTAGTTTTTGTTGTCAGCCGTGGATGTGGAGAATCTAGTAGTGGCTCAAAACACACACCTCTATTGTAGCAAGAAGTCATGAAGGGTGTGCATATATAGGTTAATTGTCAAGGGACACTGTCTTCAAGTACTGTCAGGCTGTTTTCAAATGTAATCGTGACATCTAAGAGGATGATCTTTGAGAGATCAGAGAGAGGAAATTATTCTCTTGCTTTGCACATCTGAGTGCAGTTTGGCTACAGTCAAATTAGCTGTTTCAGCCTACACTGTCAGTTTGCTCTCATCTCTCTTTCCTCTTGTTGTATTATTAATTATAAAAGAAAAAAAAGTTAAAGACAGCGGTAAAGACCTATCTGTGTGGGGCAGGGCTGGAGTCACCAGTTGCCTGTAAGTAACTGTGGATGGTGACCAGTGTTTGAGTGTCCCTCAAAAGGACGTGCTGGCCCCGAGGACGGCAGGAAGCTCTTTGCCATGCTGCCCGGGGGCGTTTGAAAGGCTCGACTGCTGGATTTGAGCTAACTCATTTGCTTCATCTTCCCTCCCTTTCTCCCCTTGCACAGCTGCATTTAGTAATGAAGCTGGCAGCATTAGAAAGTCGCTAGAAGTAACCCAGCTGCCTCTGTCAGTTCACAGGGAGAACGACTTTGTAGCTGCTCTCAGTCAGTCCATTAATTGCACATAATAAGGCATTTAGTGACAGAAGGATGGTTGATGAGCCTTAGCTGAAATAACAAGGGCCTGCCAAGGGCTGCATTTCTTTTGTCAGGGAGGAGCATGGAGGGTGCTAGAGCTGAAGTGTGGAGTTTGAGTCACGCAGGGTAAGAGCAGTGGGAACCCACTGCTCCCCGATCTGGAGGGCAAACAGATGGCCCAGTGCCTGGCAAGGAAGCCCAGTCCTGCACACTGAAGCCAATCTCCACGGAGAGAAGGTCCCTGCATTTCCAGCTTACGCAGCAGTGCTCACCCGGTGAAAGCCATGGGGAGCTGCCCCACTGCCAGGAGGGCAACTGGTGGCTGCTGGCAGTCTGCCCACACGGGTCTCACTCAGGCCAAATATTGCCTGCATCCTCACACCACCAAGCACCTGACGAGAGACAAGTTGTTCAAAAAGGAATGTGTGAATTCCTGTGTGAAAGAATAGGGCTGGATGGACAGAAAAACAGTGTGGACTGGGAAACTCAGGCTCTCCAGTCACCATGCTGGTACCTGTGGGGTTTGATGGGATAATGAGTAATAGGCTGGGGGGGATGCTGGCTCCAGCTGTCGGATGGCTGCTTCATAGCCCAAAGAAGAGGAGGAGGAGGAGGTGGGGTGGGGATGCACTTGGAGGCTATCCTTGCAGGGAGGAGTGCGAGGGGCATCCTTGCAATGCAGGCAGACTTGAGCAGGGCAGCTCAGCTCCCTCATTAATACAGCAGCACTTTCCACAGCAGCAAGGCGTCTCACCAGCCTCACCCCCTGCTGCTAGGGGGTTCCCTACACCTCATTGCCAGCTCGACTCTGTGGGGAAGCAGGTCAAAGAGCTGTCATGCCAGAGCCATGCAGCTCCGATAGGTCTCGGTAGGGAAACAGATAGCAACGGCAACTGTGCTGGGAGAAACTGGCCCACGGAGGCAATGAGGAGCCCAGGATGAGCCCCCACAGCTAGGGAGTGGGCAGCACATGTCTCAGCACCTGCCTTGCCTGCTGTGGGGTTTACCCTGCGAGGGAAGGTGTGTGTCTCCCAAAAACAGACAGCCAGACTTTGCAGTGGGCATGGGCAGGTAGTACCTCAAGGCCCACTGCTGGAGCATCTGCCTCAATTTGGGTTTGTGCAGCAACCCAACTCATTGGCACATCCCTCACCTGCGAGAAGGTCTGTGCTAACAGTTGGCAGGAGGTGTTTCTTTGTCTGAATGAGCACTTGGGAATGTCAACATTTCTCCAGGCTAGTTTGCTGTTCTCCTTACCAATTTATTTTGTTTTAACATCTCAGTCCTGAGCAGCAGTACTTCTTCCAGAGGGTCTGAATGCTTCACAAATGGCCCCAAACTCTCACTCCATCATGCAAGGTCCAGAAGGAGCAGGAGGCAGGTCTGGCACAGAAACCCGCCTGCCTCTGGGAGGGAGGGCAGCATGCAGCTGCACAGCAGTGTGAAGGAAGAGAGGGAACAACAGTTTTCTGGGTCAGGCTACAGAGGTGCATTTTGGCTCTTATGAAAAGCCTTGAGAAATGCAGAGGATTGGCAGCTCTGCTGGCTGCAGTACCCACACGGGTCTTTCATTCACCCCTTTGCAGTGGATGAAGAAGGGGTGACATTACCTGTCCCTTTGCTCAGGTGGACACATCCTGGGTGGATTTGGGCAGCTGCCCCATGAGCGGAGTGACGCCATCCGCTCTGAGGAGCATGTGTTACTGCTGCTGCTTTTAATTACTATCTTTAATTATCACCCTGTCACGACTTGGCAGCCTTCCCGCCTGCCCTGTGCCCCAGGGTGTCTGGCTGAGGGTTGGTTCCTTTCCTCCCCAGGGCACCCCTGACAGCAAGCCCAGGGCTGAGAGGCAGGCAGCTCCTCCATGCCACAGTATTGATGCACACTGTTAAACAGCCATTCCTGCCCATGCTCAGCTCTGGCGCTGGCCTTGGACCCTCCTGTGTCCCTCCAAGGAGAGAGGCAAGGACCTGTGCACAGCTGGCAAGTTCTGCTGGTGGCAGCAAGCTTTGCACTGACGCTTCGGTGAGGAGGAGCGGGGCAGCCTTGCTTTGATGGTGTGCCTTACTTGCTGTAAAACTGAGTGAAAGGAGAGGTCACGGGCTATGAGTGCACAGCCAGTGTCAGGTCCTGACCAGCATCCCACCCACAGCTTTTATTTTTTGCTCTGCTTGCCTCCATCTGGGAGGAGAGCTGGAAGACTCTCCCTCTTTCTCCCTAAAAGCTCCAGCCTCACTCTTCCACTCACCCAGTCTAGACAGCCTTGTTCTTATATGGTTTTTGAGATTTTTGCCTTAAGCTTTTCAAAACCTGGAGACCTGAGGCACAACACTGCTCATAAGAGTGAGAAGCTCTGTGGCTGGAGCCCATGAGTTGCATTTCCTTTTCCATAGGGAAACACATCTGCAAATTGCCTCGCAGCAGAAGTCCTGGGTAGATCTTAGGAGATTTTTGGTGGGATGCAGGCATGATGAATATATTTATCCACAGAAAAAATGTAACTTTAGCTGGCAAATAATTTTGATTCCTTTCAGAATAAAGTGTTGCAATTGATTTGGGGTTGTTTGGTTTGGGAGTATGTTTTTTGGTGGTGTTGGTGGTTGTTGTTGGTTTTGTGTGTGTGGTTGTGTTTGTTTGGTTTGGGGTTTGGTGGGGGGGTGTTTGGTTGTTTGTTTGTTTGGGGTTTTTTTAAGTTTGGGTGAAAGAGGGAAATTTGTCACACTCCTGTAGGCTAGATTTAGAGAGAAAGGTCTTTGGCCTCACTCACAACATGGGGAAAGAAGCAGCACCAGGGCTGGCTCCTCCTCTTCTTGCATTCAATCTCAGCCAAGGGCACCTCCACTGCCCTTGGTGCGTTAGCCAGCAAAATGGCCCTTCAGACAGCCAAACCTGGATGAAGTTACTTTTGCTATTAAATGCAATAGGAGTGAGCTGACTCGAGGCAAACAGCTGGTGGAGTGCAACTTTGAGCAGAAACAAGAGTGTCGAAGACAGTGTTGGTGACCAGAGTAAAGGTCCTGGCCCGAGTCTGACATGGGAATGTGAACTGGTCTCTCTCTTGCTTTGTAACCTCTTGGTTACAGGGTATTCTGGGTGGGAAACTACCTTTTCCACTGCTCACCTCAGTGCCTTGATGATGCTCTACCAAGTCCACCTTACCCTTTCTCAGACCCAAGGGGACATCTCCATTGATGCAGTGAGATAGGGCTCTCCTGGCTGGATGCAGACTGGTCACTGTGCAGCAGTGGATTTGGAGGCTTTGGCACTGGAGGTAGCAATCCACCTGGGTTTCTGGACACGAGCTGCCATCCTGCCTTTCCTACATCTGCTGGATAGAAGAAGAGCTCCCCCAAACACAGCAGTGGCAGAGTGAAGCTCTTGATCTCTGAACTTTGACTGTCCTCTTCCCAAAATAGAGACCAGACATGACTGTGAATCACAAAAGGTAGCACCCTGCCTTGGAAACCACTCTGAAAGAGCTCTGCCATTCCTGCTCCCAGCAGCACAGACTGCTGAGCAAATGGTCACCCCTGGGCATGCACAAGTAACCTCCTGGCTCTGTACCTCCTGTGTGCTGGGGAGGCAGGGGATGAGAGCACTGCATCCTTGTCGCCAGTGTTCTGGGGCGACGTGCTCTCCCACACTGCCTTGTGCTGCTGTAAAATCTGAGTTTAAAAAGTGAAGACTGGACAGAACGCTAAACGCTCTGGAAATTCAGATCCTAGTGCCTGTGCCTGGACCCCCGAGGTTGCTGGTGGGAGGCCCTTTGCCATAGGACAGGTCCATTATGGAGATCTAGCTCTTGGACTGGGATTACCATAGTGAACTCCTCCAGGAAACAGCCTTAATTCAACAAGTAGCTCTTATCTCCCGATCAATGCCAGACCTCTGCCCCCTCACAGCTGCATTGCTGGAAATACCATTATTTGGGCAGAAGGCAACACTGATGCTCTGACAGCTCCAGTCTCAGCCAAAGGGCACGAAAGGGCGAGTGAGCCTCCGGACTTGTGGTGGCCACACAGCCCTGGTGGCACCGAGCCGTTGCTCTGGGCAGGTCTGGGGGTGCCCCCATTAACGCCACAGACAGACACTGCTGACTGAAGCCTTCCTCTCAATCGTTCGTAGTATTGCCAGACCTTGAGTGTCACAGCTGAATATTTCCATGCCAAATGTCTGCCCCAGGCTAATTTTTTTTTTTTTCGTTTAAACAGAAGCTTCAGAAAAATTAGTTCAGTTGTTTCTCAGAGTGAGACTAAGGAAAAATATGTTCATAAAGTCTTGTTATGCTTGAGAAATGCAAGCGTCTCCAGCCCCAGTGAAGACCTGCAGTCAGCCCTGTGCCTACTTCCCACATGGAGTTGTGAAGCAATGACCAGCTGGCCACCTCTGCTGCATACACTGCGCGCTCTTCGTGTTTTAGATACTGCGAGTTGCTGGGCTCTCCTTTGGAGGAGTATGGAGCTGTCTGACCATATCATAGAATCATAGAATAGGGGGTCACAGGTGCCAGATCAGGCTCCCTGCTGTCTCTGGCCTTTATATTGCAACCAGCGAGGCCCCCTCTGCTCTCCCACACCCTCCCAGCCACCGCTGCGTATCAGCAACCCCTTTCACACAGAGTCATAGAATAGTTTATGTTGGAAGGGACCTTCAAAGCTCATGTAGTCCAACCCCCTTGCAATGAGCAGGGACATCTGCAACTAGATCAGGTTGCTCAGAGCCCCGTCCAGCCCGGACTTGAATGTCTCCAGGGATGAGGCATCTGCCACCTCTCTGGGCAACTTATTCCAGTATTTTACCATACTCATTGTAATTTCTTCCTCATGTCTAGCCTGAATCTCTCCTCTAGATGAAAATTTTTACCTCCTGTCCTATCATATATCAACTCATTACCTTGGCATTTTGTACTAGCAAAACTAGTAGATATCTCTGTGTCTTAGTCTCACCCCTCTCTCCTTCTTTCTGTTTTACAGGGCTGCAGCAAAAATCAACTTGTTAATACATGATATGAACCCAGGTGCTGTAAGCATGATCTCAAGAGAATAGCCCACAAAGAGATTGAGGTTTTGGGAGACTACTGGGTAGCGTGCAGAAGGCAAGGGATACTGCCTCACTCTGTGTTTAGCAAGGTTAAATCCGTATTATACCTTTGCTTGTCAGGCTGTCTTATCCAGCCCAGCACTAAGCCAGGTAGGAAACTAGTAGGGAAAAAGCATGGTAATGAACCCTAGTCTCTTTTTTCTCTCCAGCTTCCGTAGCAATTTTTCTAGTGAGTGAGAGGAATTCAAGCTATTTGTTCCTGGCTGCCAGACCTTAGCTTCTGGGCTGTTGTCTCTTATTTGTTTTCAGTTGCCAAGCTCCTCAAAGTGATCTATTCCTTCCTGCGTATTTGAGTATTCCACCCTATGGCAATGCTCTCCTCTGTCACCAAAATATTGCATTAGCATATACCTGGCTTTTCTGTGCTAAGGTTGTTTAAAAAACATGAAACAAGAAAACCAGCAGACTGAAAGGAGTTTCATCCTGTCCTCCTTTCAGTGCTGCTTGCTACCAGCTCCTTTCTAAATGTTTTGCTACTCATCTTCCAGTGCTTGCAATAAACCTCAGCTTTGCTGGCTTAACTGTTAATTTCCACTAGCAGACACTTTCTGTGTAGTCCAGATAGATGAGATCTAGTGCTGCCTCTTTGTCTAGGAAGGTATTTCACCACAGCAGTATCATCTGTGCCAAATGTTACTTACCTGATGTAAAACCCACCTTGCCTCTAATTTTTGTTTACCTTTGTCTTCTATCTAGGCCTTCCCTTCACATGAGATATGGAAGGCTTTAGCTCTTATGTAGTGTCTGCATATCTATCACATGTTGTTCTTCAGTCTTCTAGTACCATACTACATCCTCCTCCCCTACTTGCTAGATCCTGTAGAAACCTCTGCTACCAGCTGTTTTATCCTGACGGGTCCCTCTGAATTTTGGTCTGGAGCTTCTCTGGCTGTCTCTTTCACGCAGCCGAACACGTCGGCCTTTCACTAGAAATGCCCACTTCCAGTTTCTCATCTCTATCAATGTTCGCACCTTTCATTTCTTGTTCCCCATGCTCCTCCTCACTGAGAACTCAACCTGTCATTTCCTTCCCTTGAGGTCAACTCTCAATTTTCTTTTTGATAAACAAAATAAATCAAGGGCTCTACATGTCTGCTGGAAGGGTTGGGTTGGTTTGGTTTGTTTTTTCCCCCTGGAGCACTGAGATAATTTGGCTCTTCCTATACCAGTTTCTTCCAGCAATCTTTTCAGAGTGTTGTCACCACAGTAGAGGCAATGAGCTGGGATTTGTCTTGCTAACATGACTCACTCATTATTCCCAGAGTGTATGTCCATTATCACTCTCTTGCCATAACTTTATGCTGTTAGTTCATATTCTATCATGTTCACCAAAGTCCTTTGCAGAGCCTCAGCTTTCCAGACATGGCACCCTGAGAGTCTGAATGGCACTCCTTATTCCAGGAACAACTTTCTGCAGTAAAATGCTGCTTGTTTAAGTGGGCTTTGCTCACTGAGTTGTAGAGATTGCTTTGCATGGTTGCCCTATGTTCCTCATTACCCATCACTTTGAATCTCTTTGTCATTTATGCACTACAACAGCACTGAGATTTGCATTTGCTTCCCAGTGATCAAAATGCTGGAAAGTGTCAGGCCTCAAGCAGCTCCCTGAAGAACCCTATTAGAAACACTCCCATCTGAGGATGATTCACCACTGACAATTACTTGTTGAGATCTGTCAGCCAGCATTTGATCCAGTTAACATGTGGTTTATTGATATTATATACTGCTAATTTTTTAATCAGAATGTTGTACAGTGGAATGTCAAATTCCTTACAACAGTCCTCCCTAAAGTTGACTTGGAGTCAGCCTTGGAGTCAAGTGGTAGGTGTGATATGCGTCAAGTAAATGTGTCATCTCATCAGAGAAGACCCACAAAACTAGCAGAGCCAGTTGTTAAATATATTCCTATCCTCTGATTTGCCATTGTTTGATACCCACCGTGAAAGTCTTGGGAACTTCATTCTGGTCTCACTGAGCTTGTTGCTGCCTCAGCACGTGCCCCTATGTCCTTCAGTGCAGAAGGAACTTCTCTGCCCTTCTAATGAAGCTTTCCCTTTTTGCAGCTTTCCTCCATGTAGCGTTAGCATGTGGCCATCTTCAGTTGAGGGGCGTACTTGATATTCAAGCCCGGACAGTCCCTGAGGAAATTTGGACATACTGCCTGTGGTCCTCAATATGCTGTCTCCAAAGGCAGTTGAATGTGTAGTCATTCATCTAGTCCCTCTGCTTCTTCTGGTGTGTGCAAGGGGAAAACCTGGGCTCTGTTGAAGTAGAGGGGACATTGAAGAGCACTCAGTCCTACAGGAGGTGTTTGTTCATCCCCAGACTAACCCTCAGACTGATGCATCAAACCGAACATTTCTGCTCTGAAAAGGCCAGCGAGGCCATGTTCTTCTCTGGCCCATGGTGGAGCCTGGAGAGACCCTGTGCTGGGGGACTCTGGGGGCACAGAGGCAGATAGGGGACAGGTGATGCCCTAGAGGCCTGTCCCCTCCTCTCTGCATTGTCACTGTCCTCATCATGACTACAATTCACTTGGCCTAAGTCAGCTGGTAATTGCATACGGTGATAAACAGTAAGAGACAGGAGTTCATCATAGACAAATGAGCCTCAACTAACCTCATTTCCTTTTTTGACAGTATAACAAGCTTAGAGGATAAATTCTCCCCTGCCAGAATTTGTTTCTCTGCTGCCAGTCACCTCAGCAATTAGCAAAACCCTTTCCTTCCCCTTTACTAACTTCCAGGCTGCTTAAAGCAAAAGCTGGTTCAGACCACCCTCTTTAAGTACTGGATTCAGTCCCACAGGCTTTTTCCCCTGCAGGCTGGGAAGTTGTTCCCTATCCTCTCAACCCTCTCACCTGGAGATGCTCAAGCCTCCCCACCACTCACAGCCGCCAGCAGCACTGGGACTCCTGCACCATCACGTATGCTGGGCTCTTTTGTGATCGTTACTGGGATGACTGGGCAAATTTACCGAAACTGAGCCTGAAGTGTGAAGTCTCTCAGATTTTTCTCTGCGAACTGTAGGGTAAGGTGGGGATGCTGAGCCAAGTGGCTGTGCTAGGGAGGGAGCTGCCCAAACCTTGCTCAGGGAAGGCTGCAGCAAAGGAGGAGGTCGGGCATACACACTCCTAACCTAGGTGGCAACGAGCTGCTTTGGGTCGCCCCCTGTCTCTCCTTATCCCCCCCGGTAATGCCCCTGCGAGGTTGATTCGTCCCACAGCTGTGGCCCCACTTTTGCACATTGCTGCTGTCGCTTATCCAAGGGGACAGCCCGAAGTCCCTCCAGCACCCTCTAGGGCACTGTCATTTGAAGGCCTTCCCAATAGCCAGGGCTGCCTATGCTGGCTGAAGAGCACCAACTGGAACAGAGCTGGGAGCAGATCCAGTGGGACACCTTTTCCTTCCAGGGGTCCGAAAGAGCTCTTGAGAAGTGAGCCCAGCTTGCCAGCAACATGAGGAGCTACATATCCTCAATCAAAGCTTTGCATTTCACACCCTCCACTGCAGCCAGATTGATGCTCAGAGACACTCCAGGGTGGTTTTTGCCTGGCCAGGAGCAGGCAGATGTATGGTACACAGCCCCGTGATCACGTTTCCACTCCTGGCAGCAGCTTACAGGGAGAACGAGCATAGGGAAGTCCCCGGCTGCCAGCTAAAACTGAGAAGTGCTGCCTCAGTGGGCAAAGCTGTTTGGGTTTCAACGAGGAGCTCTGGGGCAACACTGGAGGAGGACAGCGTGGAGCCCATGTTTGCCTGAGACCTCGTGGCAGAAGCGGTGCCTGCTGGGGTGGGGAAAGCCAGCTGGGTACCTCAGCAGCAAGGTGGCTTTTTCTTATCAACGCTTGCAAGATGTCTGAAGAGACTGATCCTGGGGAGCTCAGCAGCACTAAGTAAATTAGCAAGAGAATGATGTTGCTTAGGATCATAGAATCATTACAGCAGGAAGAGACTCTCAGGATCATTGAGTCCAAACATAACCTAACTCTGGCACTAAAACAAGTTCCTAAGAACTTCATCTACACACCTTTTAAACCCCTCCAGGGATGGTGACTCCACCACTTCCTTTGGCAGCCTGTTCCAGGGCTTCACAACCCTTTCTATGACAAATTTTTTCCTGCTATCCAATCTAAAACTCTCCTGGCACATCTTCATGCATCTCTTGGACGTTGCTTGGTTTTGAGCCAGCTTGTCACTGTTGGACACTGGAGGTGTCTCCTACCCCTCTGGAAGCCACAAAGGCTCTTAGCTGTGTGCTGTGCCTCTAGCTAAAGGACAGAACTTAGTTATTGACAGAACTTAAGAGCCTACCGAGAATCCAGAAATGCACAGAAATATTTAATATTTAATGTACTTAGCAAAAGAGGACAGGTTTACAGAAATCTGGGAAGACCCCTTAGTGGCTAAGGGGTTTGGGATATTCTGCATGTGACTAAGAGAGGTTTTGGAGTGCTCTGGGTATCCAACACCTCTAAAAAATCCATCCACAAAATACAGAGCAGCAGGTACACCAGTGTAGCGCTTCAGTAACATGCTGTTCATTAACAGCCAGAAAGGACCTTCTCCTCCAGGCTTCAAGTGCTGGGCATGATGCTCTTCTCTGGTATCTCTTTTCACAGTACCTTTGTGCAAGTGAAAGCCTGGACTTTTACCTCTTCTTAGGCAAAAGCACCATGTAAGAGGTTGTATTTAAATAATTAAGAAGCGTTTTTCTGCGTTCATTGTCATTGTGTCATGTTCTCGCTGAGCACAGTTATGTGTTCAGCACTAAACGGAGCCCTTTGCCAATTTTTCCCAATTGGTCAAGGTCTTGAAGAGTGAAATCAGCAGCATTGAAAATGAAGAAAAACTCTGCTGGCATTAGGTTTTGTTACAAAGTCGAATTTGCCCATGGTTTATTTTGAGGATTTGTTAAGGTGTGCAACCTGGGCCCAGATCCAAGCAGTGCTGGCAGGACTGAAATCCTCCCTGTGCTATGAAGGCATAAGTTTCTGGGGCACCATTTGCAATGCGGTCATCCCTCTGTGTAAGGAAAATACCTGGCATTTCAATGTAGGCTGATCTACTGCTTGCTCAGACACTTAAAGGGCCTGCGTGTCTTTCTCCAGAAGTGCTGAGCACGTATGATTGCCACTGACTCCTTCATGGGCAAGCTGTGAGTTTGGCAGGATAGATCCATAGTTGGGGGGATTTTTTTTTTCCACGTTTAGTGACATCTGAAAAATGGCAGATTAAAATACAGTTCAGTCTTAACCCTGTCTGCAGATTAGCATTTTAACCAAGTTCCCACTGTGCTGGATGAACAGCATTAGATCACCTTTCTTTATAAGAAACTACTGCTTCAGTGCAGCTCTGATGCAAGAGCAGATCAATCTGCCCCTTTAGATTGTGGTTGCTTTGTAGTTTTGGACTTGTCCTGAATACAGAATTCAAAACAAAGCTTGAGAGACTGAAAACCTGTGCCGACTGAGAATAAGGTTTGTGCAAACCCCTACCAAGCAATAAGGCAGCTCCTCTGGCTCTGTGAACTGAACTTTCCTCCCCAGAGACGCTCAGGTGTGAGGGGAAAAACATGTTTCTGGGAAAACACCCAGTCCTGCAGCTCTGGGTTACATGCAGGCTCTTGCAAAGTGCTGTGTCAAGTGTCTTTCACCTGCAGTTTTGCAGTGGGAGGGGAGGCAAATAAAAAATTTTCTCAAAAAAACCTTTACAATTCAGCATATCGGTTATCAAATGTGCAACTAAAAGAGGGCAGGTCTGCTGCTTGGCAGGTATCTGGGTTTTGCATATCTTGGTTTGGATTCTGGCTCCACGGACACAATCTGGTTTTCCCAAAGCTTCTTCCTGCTTTGTGTTTGCCTCGGGCTTAGATGGGTCACTAGGGCTTTGGATTGCAAAAATCAGATCGGATGCTCCTATCTTTGTTTTCAACAACAGGGACAAACCTTGCCCTTTGTAGGACCTGCAGGGCAGCGAGTAATGACTGTTTATGGGAATATCGGTTAGCTCTGATAATAACCTGCCCAACCTTGCTGGGGAGAATCCCTTCTGCCCTTGCAGAGCCTCCATCTCTGTAGCTGCGAGGCACCTGCCTTCGAGGCCTTTTGCAGCAGAGGGCACGGGGAGGTGGTGCAGGCGGGGGGAGGCTCTTCCCTGCCTGCCTGCTCCGAGGGTATGGAGATGCAAGCTCCGTCGGGCTCGATTGGTGCTCACATACCGCTATGAGTATTGACATGGCAGTCCACAGCTTGTTAGCAGCACAAAAGTTTACCTTAAACCAGCTAAATTTCCCCGTATATCTTGGAAAAAGTCATGCTCTGTCCTGCTGTACTGCTACCCAAGCTACCTGCTCTCAAAGATGTCCCAGCTAGTGCCTGTGTTGTTGCTCCTTCTGCTCCCCTGCTCAGCTGAATGCTGCCCCTTTCCTGGCTTCAGTGATGCTGTCCCTTCTGCAGTGAGTAGCCTCTTGTCACCCCTGCAAACGGGGAACTTGAGGCCCTCAGGCTCTGGGCACAGGCTCTCCACCGCGAGTCTGAGGGACTGGGGACAGCCCAGCTCCTGCCTCCATATTCACTGGCATGCTGAGGGCTTTTTCTGCAGGAGGAGCCAGGAAAGCCATAGGCGACTGGTAAGGATGCTCAGGCCTCACCAGCACTGGAAGGAGCATAGTGCTTGCTGGAAAAAAGAAGAGAAATCCAGCATATGTGTCCTATTCATCTCTCAAGGCAGGGCTGACAACTTGTCACCTCTGCTACCTCTCTGCCTCATCCATCTTCTGTGTTGAGTGATGTATGTTCACAGGATGGGTACGTCAGCGTATTTCCACATCTTCAGGGGCTCTCAGGCGGTTCCCATGGAAGAAGAGGGCTTTGTACCTGGAGCCTGGTTTCTCACTCCAGGTTGCTTGAGGTCTCCCTGCTGACAGAGAAGGTAGGAACCGGTTTCAGAGACTGCATGTGTTCATTTCCCACTAGCCCCTGGGATTTAATTTTAGGATTCCCTTCAGGTGCCTCGCTTTCCCTGCCCACCTCCACAGGACAATGTCACACTGCACCACTAGCTAAGGCAAGATCTGTGACAACAGGCAACAGAGCTGGCGACCTCTCTCATGGAGTCCCAGCCACTGGGCTATTCCAAAGAAGTGAATCAGATAATCAGAGCTGACACATGAACAAAATATTACCCTCCAAAAATCCTTCCCTTGTCATTCTCCTGCACATCTCTGTGCTCTTTGTGGTTTGCTTGTGTAGCCAATTACACTTCTTCATGTATGGTTCATCCTCCACCATTCTTCTTGTTTAGCCTTCCCTTACTGAATCTGATTGACTCTGGGGCCATCGATTATAAATAAGGTCTTGGGGGAAGGTCTGATGGGTTTTGCTATGTTTTTATGCAGTAGGCTTAGAGTTCTGGTTGGGAGACATTGAGCATTCCTGCTATATTAAATGATGGTCACTGATGGGAATGCAGTCACCTCTTAATACCCCAAATTGCTGCTTTCAAGTGGGCAGGGTTTGGCTTTTGGCCAGATCTCTGTGCTCCTGGCAGAACGATTCATTACCTTGTTCTGGCAAATGTATTTTCATCCGCTAGTTTAAATCTGATTTCTAGTACTCTGTGCGGTTCTCACAGCTGAGGAATTTCCTGCCCTTTATCCGTCTGTTTTCTTCCAATCTAGGCTAAAATCAATACACTTAAATAAATAAAGCCATTGGGCTTGCGAGTACCTCCTGCTGTGTCAGCAGCAGAAGTTAAACTAAGTGACCAAAGATTAGTTAAGCCGTTTTCTTCCTCTTTAAGTAAATTTGCTGTTGTTGAGGCACGCCAGGCTGGCATTTCACTGCCTGACCAGAGCGGGGAGAGTTTACCAGGTGGCAGATCTGAGAACATGCCTCAGCTTCCCAACGGTGGCAGCTGCCTCGGTGGGGAAGGGTCCCTGTCCCTATCTGTTGCCATTCCTACCTCTTAGGGTTTGGTTTGGGCACGGCTTTCTCTCATGGGTGCTTTGCGATGGGGATGTTCTCCCAACAGGTTCTAGCGGATGGGGGCCACAGGGGGCAGCCCCGTCCTTAAAGCAGTTCCCAGGTGCTGCTTTCGCTTCTGCTCTTCCCTGGCAGGCATGCTTTTCAGGGGTGCTTCTTCTGAAAAGGTTACATAGCGCATGGCAGTGACTCCATCCCACAGCTGCTGTCTGTCCTGCAGAGAGGGATGATGGCAGGAGCATCCTCCACCAGGATTCACACGCAGCCCTTTCTTCTGGGGCCAGGGTAAAAGGTAAGGGTGGTGTGACCTTGAGATCTTCTCTTTCCTCCCTAATGCCAGGAGTTACACCCTCAAGCACTTCATTCAAGAAGCAAGAGACCAGAGTGACGACTGCAAACAGATTTGGGATTTCTGGATCAAGCCTTAGGGTTTCTGCAACCCTGCTCTTGTGCATGGTGTGTGGAGAAACACAGATCTTGTTGATGAGCAATGCGGTGTATTCCCTGGCCTGGACTCAGAGCACTGCCATGCTCTGGGCAGGGAAACCTCAGCACAGAGAAAGACTGATCCTCTCCTGCCTTCCTGGGCAGAGCCCGCAGTTCTCCACATACCACAGTAAGGCAGCTTTGCATTCATATGAAGAAGAGCAGCGGTGCTCTCAGGCCTCTGTCTGCTACCAGCTTCCAAATCACAGTGTAAGTCCTGGTCCAAAAGTCTCCCTTTGAGTAGGGGCAACTGTTCAGAGATGTCTCTATACAATAGCCATGATAACACATTTGGGGATGGAAGGAAACTTCCTCTCTGCCATTTTTTGTTCGTGCTGGTTTTTTTGTTTGTTTGCTTTTCTCTTTTTTTGAAAGGAATATTATTTGAACTAAATTGAAAACGTTAGTGGCAAACATCAAACTCTTTTATTCCTTCCCTCACCATTTGCTGCTTAGTTTTGTGATGAAGAACTGTTTCACAAAAATACATCCCACCTTTTCTTTTCTTATTGTCTATTCATCTCTGTCTGCAACTGGGAGCAAGGAGGATGTGCTATGACCCAGAGGTCCAGAACAGGCAGGGGAATGAAAATGCAATGCTTTCCCTCCCTTCTCGCTGATAATTGCAGCTGCGATCTTGCAATCCCCTGCTATGATGGTAGGTGAGATTGCCAGAGCCTGTCATTCCTCAGTCTCTCTGGGCTGGACAGGGATGCCCTCAGATGCCCAGGGCAGTGAGGGCACCATGCAGGGAGTCCTGTTTGCCCAGCGACAGGATGAGGGGCAACAGGCACAGATTGAAGCACAGGAGGTTCCATCTGAATATGAGGAGAAACTTCTTTATTTTGAGGGTGCCAGAGCACTGGAACAGGCTGCCCAGGGAGGTTGTGGAGTCTCCTTCTCTGGAGACATTCAAAACCCGCCTGGACACATTCCTGTGCGATCTGCTCTGGGTGAACCTGCTTTAGCAGGTGGGTTGGACTAGATGATCCCCAGAGGTCCCTTCCAACCCCAAACATTGTGGGATTCTGTGCTGTCTTTGGCAGGGCATCCTGAGGAGTTCCTCTGAAGGTGAGTACGGGCATCACAAGCTGTGCCCAGAGCTGGAGAGACGCAACCAAGTGGAAAGGAGATGGGTTCTGTTTACAATCAGATACAGAAAAGGACATGACAGTTACACTGGGTTTTCATTAAATATTAAATGGAGTGAAGTTTTTCAGAGTGTGTCTGGGCTGCTTGCAATTGTCTGTCTGACGGCAAGAGAGAGAAGCCGTGGGTGAACCCAGGGTCAGGAGGTTCAGGGCTTCCTGCTCGGGAGCCGTGATGACAGGCTTCATCATATGCTGGGCTTCCTGTGCAGCTCCTCTTGTCTCATTTAGAGCAGCAAGGCTCTCCCCGAGCTGTCCTACCACCGGTGCGGCCCAAAGACATGAGTTAACTCTCACAGGCATCTCCAGTGAGAGATCAGGGGAGGGAGGCCAGTGAGGTCCTAGGGCAAGAGCATCACTGGCCCAGGCTGCAGCAGCGATTGCAAGCAGCAGACACCTCCCTGGTTGCTAGCTGGGGAATTAACCACTCACGTACCCCTTTCCGCCAGGTTTAATGCAAAGGAAATTTCCTGTGTGTAAGAAATACCAAACAAGTGCCATAGCCTATTTTGTGTGCTTCCTTTCCTCCGCTTTCCCCCTGCCACAGGAGCTGTGCAGCCGTGACCCAGCCCAGGCACAGCCCTCCCATCCCCACCGCTCCCCCCACGTAGCCTTGCCTTTCCTTGTGCAGGAGCTTAGTAGGGCGGCTAGGGGAATTCTCCTTAACTTGGATTGGGTTAATAAGTTAAAATGCAGAGCCTTAATCCCTGCTGCTAAATCGGAATGTAATTCAGCTTATAACCACAGCCCAATCCATGTGAATTACAATCACTTTAAATACAGTCAGGGCTAGCTGGGATTTAACATCCTCCCAAGAGATCCTGAAAATGGAAACTAGGACAGAGTGCTGCTCAGGATGAACCTGCCATCAGGGGGAGCTGAGGCAGTGGGGCAGAGGGATTTTGTTACCTCCTGGGCTCCCTGGAGAGGGGCATCTTTGGGAGCAACCCTTGGTCAGGGTGCACGGTAGGAAGATGCATGTGTGACTGGGACAAGACCTTGTCCTCAGGGAGGGGGACAAAGGCTGCCAGGAAACCCACAGTGCTTTTATCTTTAATTTAGGATGTTTATCTCAAAAGATTCTTCAAGCTTTAAAACAAACGTAAGGAGATCTTTGTTTGCCCGACAGCATCTGGCCTCTGAAAGCAGACACGTACAGTCGCAGCAGCAGGGCCGGTAGCGAGGGCTCATTCTCTGCCTCCTTCCTCTCAACTCTAACCTCTGTCAGGATGAACCTTGCCCTTCCTCTGCCTGCTCCAAGAAACCAATAGAGAAAATGAGTCTTTCCACAGCTTGAAGCAACAGTGGACACCTGACAAGTGGTCCCATAGGTGCCTAGTGAGATATCTTACTGCCACTGGCTTTCACAGTTAGGTTATTCAGTCCTGGATTTTGCAGCTTCGTAATTCAGTCCCGATGGGAAAGGAACAATTGTTCATTGTCTCTTTGTGCTGCCCTGGCCCGGGAAAGCAGAGGTTTGGGCACCTGCATGGGAGCAGCTGAGTCCTTCTGCCGCCACTGACGCACGAGCCTTCCCAGGGAGCCTTGGGCAGTGCCTGGGAGTGTGCAAATTCAAAGGTTCCACAGAAATTGAAGGTCTTAATGGATGCTCTTCCAAGTATTGAACTGGAAAGTCCCTGTGGGAACAAGGCATTACTTCTGTGGCCTGCCAGGCACAGATAACAGAGTTCAAGGAGTCCAAGTTACTACACTGGTGGGGAGAGTTTAGAAAAGACCTTCTTCCCAGACGGGTGTCTATGTTTGGACCTTTTTAGGAAGATTCTGATGTTTTTCTCACATCACTCTTTTTTTGTGTTTTCCTTATATTTCCTCTTTTTCTGATGGTGAAAGGCTAGTGCTGTTGTGCTTGTACATAGCCAAAATGAGAATTCGTGATAATTTCTCAAAGCTGGCATGTAAAGCGCCTGGTGTACTGGGCTGGAGAGCTCGTGAGTTTTCTGTGGGTGTGATGAGGGAATGGAAACGATCTGAGTTCTTGGGTGCTTTCCCAAACCCAAGCTAGCCAGTTTTCTATGTTTAGATATGGTTTACTTAGCAGCATGGGTAACGTGAAGAGGCGAGCAGAGAGTTTGCAGGCGCTGGCAGAGCGTAGCCAGAGTATCACGGGCTGGGATAGATCAGCAGTGGTACAGCAAGGACCTCGGAGTCTTCTCCCTGAATGGCCACAGGGGCTTGCTGGGAGGTGGAAGCAGTGATGGAAAGAGTTTTGAATGGACCTCAGGGGGTGCGGCTCTTCCTCCCTAGAGAGCAGCAATATTCCCTGAGGACACTGGGAGTCTCCCAGGCCTTTCTTTCAAAGCTCCCCGTTGAAAGCTCCTGAAGACTTTCTTCCATGCCATAAAGGAGGGCAGCCTGCCAGGGGAGATGTGGGCATGGCAGGAAAAGCTGCATAAGCACTGAGGTGCCAGGACAGGTGCATGGCCAGGAGAGATAGGAATCATGGGGATCTGGATGATGGAGCAGAGATGCACCTTCGTTCACCTGACCTGCCCAAACAAGCAGTGGTGGGACAGGGACTGTAGCACAGGAGTGGCCAGAGCAAAGTGCAGAGCAGGGCAGGTGAGAAGGGCTGCAGTGCCCGCTCTCTGGAAAACATCGTCTCCCAGCAGGAGTTGTCTGCAGCCACCCTTTATCTGACTATGCCTTAGCACAGACCCATACCACACAGGGAAACACAGATCTAAGGTAAGCTTCCTGCCAGGCACTGAGATTTTGGGGTCTGAGGCCAACAAAGCTGGAACAGCCCGAGGCTGCTCCTGTGCCAACCAGGGCACCCTGGGGTCCTGGGCTAGAAGGGGGTGAACTTCCCAGCTTCTCGCACAATCTGTGTGTACAGCTCCCATCTACAGTGCTCTTGGCTCCTTATAGAAGTATATAATCAGCTGATGAACTTCTTGCCAGACAGCTGGGCTGCTTGGCCCCATAGCCGTGCTTCTGACATCCTCCCTGCATTCACCAAGATGTCCACGTGCACCACAGCTCTTGCCTCTCTGAGCATCAGGATGAGTGTTAACCAGAATTAGAGGTAAGGACTTTTATTTAGCCAAAGTCATCACAATATTTTGAATTTTTGCAGGGCTTTACAAACACCTTGTTAGTTTCCCCAGAGCTTTCAGAGAGCGCTGTGAGCAATGGTCCCCCTTCTTTTGCTTGTCTAACTGTAACAGGGAGAGAAATGCTCTTCTGAGCAAGGCCAGGATGTCACTGCTTTCATTCCCAAGGGAGGGTATCACACCACTTTCCACCAGGGCTGCCCCTCCATGTGCACTACATGTCTGTAAGGAAGATCTTGTCTCTCTAAGGGTGAACCACCATATGTGCTTTGAAAGAGGGGTGGCCCCAGGATCTTGTGTTGCATGAAGAGGTCAAGCTGACCCTGAAACTGGACGTTGCTTGGCTTTGGCCCATGGTGTTCCCTTTTTTACA
Organism: Caloenas nicobarica; assembly: GCF_036013445.1. Lineage (NCBI taxonomy): Eukaryota > Metazoa > Chordata > Aves > Columbiformes > Columbidae > Caloenas > Caloenas nicobarica. Next base: position 130,834,862 of record NC_088245.1, read on the forward strand.
CCAGTCCCATCAGCAGGGATCTGTCTGTGGCGGACAGGGCAGGAGTTATGACAAAGCCCCAGCTGGCAGGCTGATCCCTGCAGCCATCTGCCATCATCACTTCATGTGACGGATCAGGGCAGAGGGATGCAATCTCTGTGATGGTACCAGAGCAGACACTGGGTAGCTTGAACCAACCACACACACCTCCTGCATGTGAGCCGTCTGCTGGGCTGGGTGCACACAGTAACTGGCGTAGAGCATCTCCCCACCTTGGACAAGAGAGGTGTCCTCCCCTGGACCTACCTCAGCATGTGATATCCCCACAGCTGAGCTAGGAAGCATAGCTCTTTCCACCCTCCAGGCCAGGATGAGAGAGGGCATGCTTGGTCCTCCCAGGGGATGATAGTATCTCACCTCAGTCAAAACATTTGCTTTTAATGGGCATGCTGCCCTGGCTGGAGGTTCACACTTCCTGGGGAACTCCAGTGTACAGGCCCTGGCAATTATTTCTTTATAAGATTGCTGCTTCTATGCATGCTCAAAAATGCCTGGCTGGAGAACAGCCTACAGCATCCAAAGGGCAGGTTTGGGGTTTTTTTAATTTTTATTTTTTTAATAGGCTGTGTTGCTAGGTTGCTCACTTTAAAGTCTCTTCTTATTAGCTTTCCTCTCTGAGCAAATGTTAAAGGGCACCTATTCCACCAAGAGGCTGCCTGGCCCCACCAGCAGCAGAACTCACAGGCTGGCCTTACAGAGGGCACGGCACAGCATCCCTACTGTACAGTGTGAAATTATCCCCTGTCCAACGTGCTGCCACGCACAAGTGGGTAGTGACAAAATAAGGCTTCCAAGTGATTCTAACAAGGAATTACAACCTTTACTCCAACCTTCATGCAGGCTGCAGTACTGGGAGGATGAAGCAATTTCATGTGAGAGTCTGGCCGCAGCTGCAGTTTCTCCTGTGATGGCAGAACCATAAAGGCCACCACAAAGGCTTCAGGGAGATCACCCTAAAAGAGAAGGAGGTCAGAGATAGCAGGACCACTGTGTGTTCATCCCCTATTCCTACAGTGGAGTGACTAGAGCAGAGGGTAATGCCAGAACAGCCTGAAATCCTGCTCTTCCCTTCTCCAAAGACGACCTCAGGACCGGAGCTCTCTCAGCAGTAATCACACTGGTCCTTGCTGATGCCAAAACATGGGTAGGTCCAAGACTGGCACAGGGCTCGCTTTGCTCTCCTCTGCTCTGGATGTACATCTCAGCTGTGTTACCGCTCAGTGCTCAGATCCCGTTTGAGACTAACAAATAACCAAAATGCTTTGTCAAAGTGGAAGCCCATCACACCAGCAGAGGCTGTGTTTGAAATACAAAAGCAGGGCTGCTTTTGCTGAGGAACTCCCCCAGAGACAAGCAGCTCCTGCATTATTAACAATGGTGCTGATGAATCCCTGTTAATGAGATAATGCTCACTCAGCCAGCTAGCAAAGTGGCCGTGGTCCTGCTGCTCTCAGCCCCGCACTGCAACACATGCATTTCAGAGCAAGAGATGACTGCTCTGAGGAGCAATTGGCAGTTCTATCTTGCGGGATTAGCTACTTTCCCTAAAATTTGCTCATGATCTGCCAGACTTGAGCTAGGTAGATGTGGAAATCCAGCATTTGTTCTTTAGCAGCTGTGAAAAGGGAAATAAAAGGCTACCTTCCCCATGTTACAGGCTTATGACTGAAAAAAAAGATCTGTTCCTTGGCGAATACTCTCTGCTCTGCTCCAGAGAGCAACGTGGGCTGTGTCCTCTAGTCTACTCTCAAACGGCTCAACCAGGGGAGTTCCTTCTTTTATGGCTCAACAGATTTTGCTGTTAGGAAAATCTTTATCTTTTTTTTTTTAAACTCAAGTTCATCTCGCTCCATTTAGCAATTCTTCTTTTGGTTTCTGGATGCAATTACTTTCCCACTGTGGTCATTATACCTCCTAGGATACTTGCAGAATAGGATCTCATACACCCTTAGCTGACATCTGGCCAGAAAAGACATCTTAAACTCTTTCAGTTTTTGCTAAGTCAAACCTCCTCTGAGCTTTCCTAGCAGTATAATACTTCCCTGACAGTATAGCACATTGGATGGTATTCAGCAGCCTGTGTGGATTCAGGAAGACTGGTCATCCTCCAGTGCATCCTATAATGCCTCCACAGTCTGGCATGTTATTGCCTATTGTGCTCACGGATTGCAAGCAGCATAATTCCCCCAGCAGTGCTGCCAAGCTACTTTGCTCCACACTGAAGACACTCGGATGCTTTCCAAATGTCACAGATGACATCACACTTTTGATGTCATTGCCTTATGCAAAATGAATCTGATAACCTAAGGCGTTCATGCTGTAACTTTCCATTTGTTGATGGGTTTCCCTAATGTGGACAATGTTGACCTCCAATGTTTGTCTGTGCAAGCAGAGGGCAAAGCAAACTCTGTAAGTGCTAAGAGGGCTAGTTAAGATTGCATAGAAGTAATTGGAGTAACCCTTCTTTTTGTTTTTAAAGCAGAACTTCTTACAAATCCCTTGAGCAGTCTGTGAAGGAAAAACATAGTCAGCGCAATGAAATGAAAGAGGCAATGTTGGAGGGCACAAAAGTTCCTGGCAAGGAACTTGCTTCCCCAAAATGACTCACAAAATTAAAAGATTGAAGTTACTTCTCCTATACTTTCAATTTTTAGGGATGTGACAAGAAGGAATGCTAAGGTAGACTTCAGGCCCTGATTTTGTCAGCAGAGTTTTGCAAATGTCCCTCCAAGCTCATGTAAAAGATCAAGAAACCCTGATAAGACCTTGGAGCAGATTTTGGAGATGCCTGCAGCACTGTGGATCAAACCCAGAGGTGCTTGGGGCTGAAAGAGTGGGAGGTGAGAGGGTTTTGTTTAGCATCAGGGAAGACAGAGCTGAACTTTCAGAAGGGATCACACAATAAGAGAGACACCAAACAGGCTATCTGTCACTTCAGAGGCAAAGTCTTATCTACATGTAAAGTGGTGCAGCCTCGGGTAAAACGTTACTAGTACAGGAGTGGAATAGATCAGAAGTGTAATAACTTAATGCAGAAATGGGATTGCTAATGCTCAGTCTGCAAGAACAGCCCTGCACAGACCTCTCTGTGCTCACCCCCCTTGTACTGCGTCTCCCCAGCAGTGGTGAGGGAATTCTCAGAGCAGCCGTACGCCAGGCAGGGACAGTCTCCTCACAACACGGGGGGAACGGAGCCTGAAAAGGAGCTGGGAAGTCCCCGAGTGTGGGATGCAGAGATGGGGGGAAGCAGTTTTCCCTGAGAAGGAGACTAGCTTCCCTCCTTGCTTCTACCTGTAATGATAGTCCATGCTACAGGTTGAGTCCTCTGCAGAACGGAAATATCTTGCTAATTGGTGGCAGCAGGTTACGCTATCTAAATTTTGCAAGCCTGCTGATTGCACATTATTCATCCTAGAAAAGGAATAGGTTTAAAGTAAGACGCGGCCTACCACTGATCCCTGTAGCACCCCATCAGACACCTCCCCCAGCTCCCTGGCTCTCTAATTACCATTCCCCTTCTGCTGTGGTCGTCCTGCCAGCTTTTTGTCAGCGTGGCAAAGTATCTTGAAAAGCCCCACTAAATTCCTCATAAAAGCACAGTTTCACCAGCGGGAGCATGAGCAGGGAGCCATGCTCAGGAGAGCTGGGATCTACTCCCAGCTCAGCTGCTGACCACCTGGGTAACCTAGGACATGGCTTTCACCTCTGGAATTTAGATATTGCTACCCACAGCCTTGTGCATCTTGTGCAGTGGGGCCACTGCCTGCCCACGGTCACTGTCCTTCCATTGTCCCCCCCTTCTTTTGGCCCTGTTCCCCAGGCTTTGCGCTGAGATGGTCCTTTCCATTGGGCTAGGTCATGTTGTGGGCAAGCAACCCTGGTCCCCAGCACATCATCCCTGAGGGATGCCCTGAGGCCACCTGGGCTGCCAGGAGGTTTTGGGGCCCGCAAGCCCTGCCATTGCAGCTCTCCGGCGAGCGAGCTCCGGTTGCGCTTTGTGAGGACCGCAAGCCTGCCGAAGCAAACCTCGACGTGACAGTGTGGAGCCCCTGTTTTCAATTAGCGTTGCTATTTCGGAAAAGAATATCTGCGGTGCAGAGGTAACCCATGGCAACCATCTGCTGAACCACTATTCCTGCTACCGGGGCTGGTTGGGGAGCGGGAGTGAGGGTGAGATGGGGACCAGGGGTGATGTTGGGGGAACCTCGCAAGTATCAGGAAGGCAACGTGTCCTCCCTCCGGGTCCTTCTCCTGCTCCCACCAGTTCAGGAGCAGTGGGAGGTGTCCGCGAGCCCCTCCACATCCCACGCAGCTGGATAATTTACGGGCAGCGGCAGCTCACCGTCACTTTGTTTGCAATTTGCCTCTAAATATAGCTGCGCTTTAAAGGAGGAAGGCGAGCTCCCGCCTGCCTGTCTGCCCGCGTCTCCCACTCGCTAATGAGGGGTCTCTCCTCGCCGAGGACAGCGGGGGCCACGCAGACTATGTCGGCGCGGCAGTGCCCACGTGGCGTCTTCTCCATCCCGTGTCCCCCATGCAGCCTGCCTCGCTGGAGGAAGGGCGGCAATGAGACGCGAGCCTCTTCAGCTGGTGGTTAACCCCCACCCAGCCTGGTGACAGTGTCCTGCCCCGTCAAAGCTGGTGGCTTGAGTGGGTATGCTGAGCCTGACCCATGGGGGGATTTTCCCTCCCCATCTCTTTTTTTAGCAAAAAGGACGCTAATTGCATTAGTCCTAACAGAGGTGTAACACCAAGACTGGTGAAAATTATTGTGTCTGGACAGCACTTCAGCCAGCCCACATGCTAAAAAAGAGTATGCTCTCGTCTTATCCCCTTGCCACAGACGCCAGCCTGGGCAGGGAGCACATCGTGGCCTGGGCCGCCCCACGGGGGTAAGGGTAGAGGCTGCAGGGCAGCCTGATGGGGACATTTTGGGGGGCACCTCCCTGCCCTGGGACAGAGCACCCTGCAGCAGCCATGGGGCTGGGTATGCCTCATCTGCACTTGTGCAGGTAAACCCAGGGCTCACCTTGGTGGGGTATGAGTTACCCCAACCCTTGCATTATGGGAGCTGGTGTTGCAAGTTGCGGTTTTGACCAGGGCTAACACATCATGGGTTGAACCCAACTCCAGGGCTGGCAGGGAAGGCACTGAAGTGCTGACGAGGCATTATAATAAGTAGCAAGCAGAAATAAGAACCTACTTATGTTTTAAACATAACATTAATTAATAAAGAAAAGGGTACACTGTAGATACTAAAAGCCCTTAGAAACTGAGCAGAAAAAATCTTTCTCTTATAATTTAGAAACTGCCAGAACATGGTTCCCTAGACCTAGATAACAGCAGGTGCATGTCTCATCTGGGGAGAAGACCCATCTGCAGTGGCATATAGACCAGCTCTGCCCCACAGAAGAAGAACTTTCAGAAAACAGTAGAAGGATAAAAGGTGCAGGTCATTTTCTGACTGCACCACTCCATCAAATCAACATTAATTCATGCTGGTCTGTTACTGTGGATGTAACTGAATGCAATGAAAAATTACTCTAAGATTCCCTGGCCCAATCTAGCAGTACACTTCAGCAAACCTATCTAATAGGTTTATTATAGTTTATTGAGAAAGTGTTAGCCCAGAGTAGATCAGAACAACCGCCAAAATGCTAAATGGCTTCAGGAATGATGGCATTTTGGGAAGAATTATTGTGGCAGGATGGGTAACTCAGAGTCTAGGGCCCCATGCTACCTCCATCCCTGTCAGAAGAAATAATGGCCAAATTTACTTCTGAGCCTCATGGCCCATTGGACTAATATATAGGGGCCAGCCTGTCCAGCACACGCAGTACCTTCAGCTCCCTCAGCCTGGAGGATCCTTTACTACAGTCACTTTTTATTAGCTGGTTATTCCCAGCATCAGAAGTCATGCTCCTGCCTCTCCTGCTATATGCTGGAGGAAATTCCCTTCTCCCGGTGTAGCAACCAATGTTACTGGGACCCAGCCCTTGTGGGAAGATGCGAAACTTCATGTCCCAGCTCTTGGGAATTCCACAGTTAGCTCTGGCTGGAAAAGACTTGGAAAACACTTTATTCTTCCTGAAAAAAAAAACCAAAGAAGATCTCTTAGTCCTGCTAAAAAAAAAAAAAGTGCCTTGCAAATCTGCTTTATAGAGAGACCACATTTTATCACCAGAGTTAATAGCAAGATTAGCTTACTATACCAAAATAAAAGTTAAACATCTGATTACTATCTCTGGAAACAAGGTTAGGGAGAGAGAAAACAGCAGAAGGTTCCACCAACATCTGCCTGCAACCTTAACTCCATCCTGCCTGCCAGATCCAGATTACTTTCATTCAGTGCCCAAACTGAGGGTTTATTCTAGCAATGCTCTCCCTGGCAGAGGGAAGTTTCAAGAAGCCACCTCTCCTTTCCTCACAGTCCATTATTTATGTTTCTATCTTTTCAGGGGAGTTGTAGAGTGAAAATAGAGCACTGAAGGGTATCATTTGGGATTTTGCAGGGACTCATGATGTTTCAGAGTAGGTCTCCAGAATCCCTTTATTTTATGCTAATTTAGGGTCTCTCTTTATAGAGTGGCATTGCTTCAGCCATCCAGCATTTGTGAGACTACTAACAGAGTACTTGCAAGCTTATTTGAAAACAGACAGCTCTGCTGAGAAGAGGGGCTGTGCACTTCTGATTCTTCAGCCTCTGCTTCCATCTCTTGTCAAAGTAAGTCTCTTGAAGGGTACTCATAAGCTTCCACAGCACCATTCTCCAGATTACTCAGTAAGTGAGTTCTTCAGCATCCTACATTGGTTTCTCTTTTGGATCCTCTGTTCCTCAGCAGAATGACTTGCAACATACTTGCTTAAGTGATTTCATAATAACCTGCAGAAAAATCCTGTACTTTTTTCTCATTACATCCTCTTCCCCTTCATAATTAATGCATGACTTCTGACACCCACAACCTGACTTATCCCATGGCACTCCCACAGAGACCACACCAGACGTATTAATGATGCCTCTGACTGATTCAGGCCCTGGTATAGGATCATCTTCCCCTGTTGTCTGGTTATAAGGAACAGAGGCTTGTCTCACATTGCGTTGATGGACCACCTGTCAGCATCAGCCCAGAGTGAGCTTTAAACTCATGGTCCCTTTCTGTGCCTGCTCCTCTTTCATGAAAGCTCTCTCTGGCTTCATGCCACCTTTCCCCCTCCCCTCAGTTCCCATCTTTCTCCCATCCTTTTCACAACTCCCAGCCATGCCCCAAGTCCTCTCTAGCAGAGCATCCCAGTGTTTAGTTTTCTGAAACCTAGCTGTCATACCCTTCTCCATGCTCCCACTCCAGCAGGAACGCACCCCCTTTCTACATCACGCATTACAAACACTGCTGCTCCCACACACCCTGTGTTGCACCCCACAGGCAATCAGGTACAAAGGTGGCCCCTAACAACATGCAATGCAACCATGATGTCAGATAGCACCATGCAATGTTCACCTTTGATGGGAGACCAACATGTGTTGCTCCAGAGGACAGAAACAATGTTGGCACAACACTGATCCGGATCTTTCACCAACTGAACACCCCTGCATTTGGAAAATTCCTCCCTGACTCTCCCAGTAGCAGGAACACAGCCTGCACGTGCTACCCAGGAGGATATCTCTCTGCGTCAAGAAGGTTCCACTTGAAATACACAAAGATCAGACATAGATGTACACTAGAATAAATAGAGGGAATGGTAGCAGCATATACACAGCCCAATAAATATCATCCCAGGTAGTTAATTGGCAGAACAAACTCAAATGAGATGATGTTTCTAAGGAGTGCTGCTTCTGCTCTTTGCAGAGCTGGAGGTGCCAACAAGGGCTGTAACTGAAGTAGATGTCTCTGCTTGGTGTGCAAGACCTTGGTGAGTTATTTGAGAGAAGCGAGGAGAGGGAAGAAGGCCAGAAGTAATCAAACATAGCCACGGTTTTTCCACATATGAGCATAATTGTTAAAATTACTTGAGTGATCTGTTGATAGCAAAGAGCCTGATGACTTCTGGTGCAACTCTGTGTTAACAATTAAAGACCTTCCAGCTTTGTCTCATTATCTTTCATGTTAGCAGCTAAGGGTCTCCTTCCCCTCACCCCCATTTTTTTTCCTCAGGGTAAGCAGAGGAATTCCCTTTTCACCCTGTTTTAATTACAGCAGCCGCCTGACCCTTCCTGGAGCAGCTGTCAGAGACCATACAACTGGAATATCACCAGGCCCCAGCAGGCTCACAGAAAATATGTAAGTAGGTTACATGGGGGTGGGGGAGACCATTAAACACAGCAGGACCCACTTAAGTGAGCACCTGTTAGAGGAACGGAAAGCGGTAAGAGGATGAATCGGGCGGAGAGAGCAATAACTGTGGCGGCTTTACTCTTTCTAACAAACCTTGTGTAGGCTCAGAGAGGAGTGCATGAAGCCGGGCAGTGAGGGAAGCTGGGAGAGAAGGAGACGAGGGTGTTCTGATGTTCAGTGAAGCCGGTGCTGCTAATGACTGCTTACTAAAAAAAAAAAAAAGGCAATAAAATCGGAGAGCTCAAATATGGTCCTACAGTCACTGTTCCGGGCTGGCTGGCTGGAAGGCTCACACAGCTCATACCTGCTCTGCTGTTGGTGGAAAGCCCTTGCTCTGCTCCAGGAGAGCATGGAGCAGCTTGCTCCTAACCTTGTCTCATCTGTGTGCAGAGGGGTGTCTGGCCAGCTCCCACAGCCCCCAAAATGGAGGAACCTTGCCTGCACATCCTGCTTCTGCAGCTACAGGGTGGCAGTGGGTGTTGGGCCACACGGCCCGTCCATCCCTCCTCTCCGGGCTGGACCTGCTCCTCGCAGCCCTGACCACACTCTGGGCTCTGCACTGTTCTCAGCGTTTCCACTGCTGTGGCCAAACCAACCCATTTCTTCAAACAGCCCCACCTGTCTATTGTGCCCAGGGCCACCGCCTGCTCCGGCCCTCACTGCAGCCACAGCAGGGGACAGGGCTGCCTACCCACCAGTCCTCTTCCTCCAAAGCCCACCAAGAGCACCCCTCCAGACAGAGGCTCGCCTTGTGGCTAAATCAGCCTAATGCTGCTGCTGAAACCCACCTGGCTTTTGTCTGACCTGCTCAAGGCTTTAATCTAGCAGATAAAGACACCTCAAAAAGCAAGCGGACATCTTCCTGGGAGTTTCTCATAGTGAAACAGGTCAATGAAGGTCTCTGCCAGGCAGGCTTGGAGGACCTGGACCAGGACAGGTGACACGCAGGGGAGCTTGGGCTGTTGCGTGTGCATATGCCAGAATCTGCAGCTGCTGCTGGTGGCACGTGGGTGAGAACAGATTTGGGTTTTGTCCATGTCATTGCGCCCACTTGGAGGAGAGCACCCCCAGGCCAGGGGACAGTGGCAGCGAGGGAGGAACAACACTCTGGTTTCAGATCTAGTCTCCTTTTGTGAAGGCTTTCAGGGGGTTCAGGCAGATTCAATCTTTCCTCATAAAATATATTTAAATTCTAAGCTATTAAGGGTGGTGTTTTGACATTGCCCTAGATAGATGAAGTATTGCCTTATCTTTTGGAGAGAGGTCCCTCTGGCCACCTGGAGAGCATTTCCAGCATTTGACTAGCTGGGTAATGTTTTCCTTTTCTTGACCAGGGATGAAACTGCACTTGGTTATATTTCAGTACGAGGATTTTTTTCATCAAACCTTGTATTTATATAATCTGTCTGCTGACAGATATACCCAAATCAAACATCTAAATAGGATTAATGCAGGCAGCTTATTACTGACTCTTGAGGAGGACCAGGAATTATGGTTATCAACCATAACAGTGAAGTTGGGGTGTCTGACCCCTACAACTTATCCCTGAAAAATACTATACAAATAGTTTCTGAGCCAGTGAAAAGTCATTTCATATTCACTGAATAACAGAGAAAAGCACAAACTAAAATAGCCAGATCTGAATATCAGAATGTATTTTGGGTTCTTTCTTGGTGACAGGAGAGTGAACATAATCATAAGCGAAATAAGTGCCAAGCCATATTTAACCCTCTCGGCACTCCAGCAAGACCAAACATAACTGCTTCAAGCTTTCCAAAAATAAAAAAATTTGCTTACCACAGAAAACAATACACTCTGTTCAGTTTTGGGTCCACTTCCCCTGTTGCAAGAGAATTATTCAGTGATTCCCCTTGGATGGGATTTAGCTGCAAAGCCCAGTGAGTCCGGTGCAAAAGCTGCCTAGATGGCTCTTGGTTTCCAAAGAGGCAGGTGGGGTGACGTGTCCAGGACACTCCAGATCAGGCTTGTGGCTGGATGTGATCATCCTGTACAATTTTGTTCTGAGGAATGTAGTGCACAAGGGCATGGTAATGGATACATATTTTTTCCACTCCAGATGGCTAATTCAAATTCATCCTATGGAGACAGTGACTGAAAGTACAGTTCTTACCTCCTGGTGGTTACCAACAGCCTGTTTGAACAGTGTTGATGAGTCCCAGTGGTGTTCTTGATGGGCAGTGTCTCCATCTTTTAAAATCATCCTTACAGACAGGTGATTAGTTCCCTTATTGGCACTTTCACCTACAGAAATGAGGGTTGAATGGGGTGGATGATCATTTTGCACAGTAATTTATGCATGTAGTCCAATATAGCTCATATTGAGGATCTATTCCTCTCTTATAATTGGGGCAAATTCCATCTCTAGAATCTCTTCTTCCAAGAGAGGATGAATTACCTAAACCGTCACCTGTCTAACACCATTCAGCTGCTATTTATTTCTGACATGTTCATGTCAGTAGAAGGCTTTCTAACCTCACAGAGATATTGGGAGATTTCATTTATACAATACTGTGAGATTGTCTGATCAAAGGCATACAAGTGGAAATCATTACTGTTATTTTTAGGCATGTCTTCAATCATATACTCTCTCTATTCATCGCAATCATTGCAATTGTAAATCAGAAGTGGGTTCCCTCACCACCTGGCCACTTGGTGCTCTTCTAACATCTGCCTGTTGCCTGTAAAGTGAGATTTCTCCTGCATGCCCCCTCCACATCTCTGTGACGCAAACATGCTCACTAAAATTTGCTGTGATAGCTTCACTTTATGTGGATTTGTTTCTGCAGAGATGATATTGAACTTTCTAAATCTCTCCCACTAGGAAATGAGGATAATGCTTGGAGCTGTCAATGCAGGGGCCGTTCATGGTGTCTGACAACCTTGCTGAAATGATTGAATTATATTCCTATCAGCAGAAAGTGTGAAATGAGTTACAGTTATTTAAACAAGGGAATAGAGGAATTTGCACTTCTAACTACAGAAAGGAATAAGCTTGTTAATGCCCTGTCTTCTTGACAATGTACATCTTTTTTGTGTGATCATGCACTGGGTCGCCGTGCTATAGTAGCTTTAGGCCAGAAGAACTGAGGTGTCTGCTTTCTATTGTTTCTGCGGAATCTGAGCACCTCCTATCATGACAGAGCTGGTCTATAATCTCCCCCAAAACAAATGCTTGTGCACTTCTTTTTTCTTCCATCTCTCTTTCATCTGTAAAGACTTTGGGAAGTGTGGCAGGTGAGGGCGGAGCACCTGCACAAAGGCCTATGTGAAGGAGGCCCACTAGGCTAACCTGAGATCTCTGCTGGGGAGCCTAGATCCACTAGAGCCAAGGAAGCCCATCCACTGCATTCCTGGGTTTTGTTTCAGAGGCTGGAACTTTATTCCCAAAATGTTGCAAGCACACAGAACGAGGTGGCTTTGCCCAGTAGCTCAGGTCAACCCAGCCTGAAAATGGAAATCTGGTTCGGTTTTGAGCATAGTGACTTGGGGTGCTGGAGACCATGAGAGTGCCAAGAAAATGTTGCTGTTGCCAGCTGCCTCGAGTGACAGCAGACTTCACACACCTTGGCCTTTGTTCCAGTAGCTGCAGGTATTGACCGTTTCCATGTGTTTGTCCCATTTGGCTTGAGTCCCCTGTGCAGTAGCTGTTACTGCTTTTATAAAGGCTAAGGTGTTTCCCAGGCTCAGGAGGTCAGGAACCGGAGGTGGAGCCTCCCCATCTGAAATCACAAATTCTAGTCTGGACCCAGGTCATCTGAAAGTTGTCATCACCCAGAATTTCAATCTACTTATATTTGCCCTGCATGATTAAATATTCATGCCAGGATATTCTGCTGTGCACGACGAGAATATTCAATGTAACCTCACTGGAAAGATTGCGTTGCAGATGTAGTCAATGTCCTGATGCTTTCTGCATTTGTCAGTTGTCCATCTGCCCTCTGATGGATATCAGGCTAGTCCCTGATGTCCAGAAAAAAAGCCCAAAGGGAGTAACTTGTTACATAGCCGACTCACTCCCAGAGGTGAGTGATCCATCTCAGAAGCAAGAGACTGTTGGGGAGCAAACCCTCTGTTAAGGATCACAGCAGAGCAGCTTCTAGTGCAACTAGCTGATGGCTAATTTTCTTGGGGCTGGCAGCCTGGTGCTTTAAACAGCCTGAACTCCACTTAAAAAATTATAGTGATTAAGTAAACACAGCTATAATGGAAATCTTTACTCTGCATATTACAAACCAAAATGGCCATGAAGGGAGCAATTATGAAATCTCAGGACTGTGGTGAGGGGAGGAATCATTTGAGCTGTGCTGTTGTTTGTTTTTGTTCATCATTTATTTCCCCTGGGACGCTTGGCTCTGAAGTAGTCTCTGCTGCATTGAGAGATTCTTTACATTTTTGTTAACCAAGTTTTCCATCCAGTCTTGAGCAAGATGAGAGGAAATATAAGGGTTTTACAGAAAGTCACAAGACATGATGGACTACCTTGAGGGAGGATTCCTACATCCAGTTTCTGATTTCCATTGTAAACCCATGACACAAGTTGCACATCAATTGCTCTCTCTCTCTTAGTCTTCAGTGACATGACTGATTTTACAAAGACTTGAGAGACTGGTGAAGACAATGCAGGAGTAGCAATGCTAAAGCTGTACTAATAGGAACTGCAATGATGGTTCAGAGGCAGTGGTCTTCTTCCCTTTCTGGGAATATACAGTTGATCCTAGTGGGTCTTTGGGACTTGCCTGATTCAGGAAAATTATTGTGTAAAGCAGCACCAGACTTTCAGATTCAGCTGATTTTTGCTGATTTTTTTTGAGACCAGAGGGAAATCAGCTGGTGGGCTACTTGGCTGTTAGCAGAAAATTGACTGAAAAATGGAGAACACAGTAGAGAAACAGTTGGCGAATGATGGGATGAGTGGTAATTCCTAGGTAGCAAAAAGATTGATGCAATCCAAAAACCCAATATAATTCCCAATTGTATATAATAATGCAAGTTCAGGAGCTGCTTCAAGGGCAGAAAACAACTTGGAGACCTTGTCCTTGACTGAACAGGCTTAACCAAAGGAAGAGGATCTGGCATTTCCTTTTGAGCCCCGCTAAAGCTGCAGACCTATCAGCACAGGCACTCAATGCTAGAGCCAAGTGATGTACAGACATGTTAGCTAAGCAAAGCAACTGGCTACCAAATGATGGTTGCTCAAGGTCTCCGTATGAGGACAATCATTTCTGTTAATGGCTTAGCGTGTTTCAGGAATGGAGCGCAACACACGCAGACTTGAAAGAAGGGAACAGAAATGTTTGGCAATACTTATCACGTGGCTGTATACTAGCTAAGGAAGAAAACTGCAGCGGTAACCATCCAGACTTTCCCTTGGCACCACAGTGAGCACATCCCAGAGAGATGCCGTGGGAAAGAGGACAAACTTTCTCTTTCCCAGGCGAAATACATCCAATTCAGGTATAAGGCATCGGAGCTGAGCTAGCTGGCTGCCAAGGCAGTCTGAAACAGCAGCAAAGTGGGTGGTATCTAGGGAAGAAGGGACTGAGTTTGGAGGAAGAGGGACTGAGGGCTGAAAGCAAAGTCTCAGTTTGGAGGGATGGGAATAAGTATGGCAGAGTTTTGACAGCAGGCAACAGCTATTGCCTCAGCAAGCCAACCAAAGCAAGGGAACCTCAGCACACATACACAAAATGAATAATTACTATTACTCCTACTCCAGGGTGATAAACACGTACCTGTTGGTCTGACACCACCTTCCTTGTTCATCCTCACTTCTTCCAGAAGCCAATTAAGTCCTTCCCAAAGAGATGGTACATGAAACAGAGGCTTTTTTGAGATTGGTAATGGTTGTCACCCTGGCAATAATCATAATGAATCACACTTCGGCTCCCGTCGAGCTCATATTTTCAAAGAGATGTTGCTTCTCAATACATTCATTAATATTAATTAGCATGGAGTCATGTTTCATTTCCCACTTATGTGTCCAGCCTGCAGCATCCTTGTGTGTCCTGTGCTAACAAACCAGATGCCATTTATGGCTGGCACAGAATAATTAGCTAATAGTTGAGGAATACGTATCTCAAGTTAGTTAAATATTTATGCCAGACTTTTTCCATTTTGGCTCCCAGCCCTCATCTGGGGGTTGCAATGCAATTTAGGGAGGATATGAGAAAGTTTTCACAGTTGTATGCAGCAAGCTTTAATTATACATTCTCCATATGGATGCAAATGTTTGATGTTATACAGATGTTGGCAGGGAATTGACCATCAGGTACCAGAGTAGAAACTGCAAACTTCAGCAAGCAAATCAAAATCTAATTCCCTTGTTGTGATGGATGCTGCATAATGCAATAGTCACTCTTTTGCTTCTGATCCAGCCTCTTTTGCTCAGTCTCTGCTGCAAAATACTTCCAGGCAAACAAATTTAAAAAATTGCCAGGGCTGGAGAGGGGGCACATGTGGCTTGGAAGTAACTGGAAGTCACATCCTCCCTCGAGCTGATTTCTGACAGTGGCAGAGGAAGACTCTGCCTTTCTGAGTCTTCAGATTTTGTTTATAACATCCCCAGATCCCCAGGAGTCTCCAGGTCTTCGGCTTTGTCTGCTGGAAGCCCTCTCACACAGCCCTGTGCTGTAACATGCGAGAGCAATGACTATGAGCCAGGACCATGCTATGAAAAGGTGGAGCTTGAGTGACTCTAGTCATGCATACGTTTGATATCAATTGGTGTAAAATTCTCTCACTGTGAGTTTAAAGCTATAGACTTAAAAGAATTCAGGGAGCATGCTCAAGAGAGCATGGAGGTGTGTAGCTTTTGGGATGGAGGTGTGTTTTGGTATTATAATGAGATTATAATGAGCAAAATTCATCCACAGGACAAATTTCATCCACACTCAGGGATAAGACAATAACCCCGAGCTGTTGTGTGATGTGTTTCTGCCAAGCCACTCTCATGCAGTAGATGTTTGGTCCTGTGCTGCATGAAGCTGCTGGGCAGAGAACCACGCTGCACTGAAAATTAGCTCCAGCAGAGACATTTACCACCTTGCTCCCACTGGTTGCTGAAGGAGGCTGGGACCACAGCGACCTTATCAGGAAGAGCGAGGACATCCAGTGTTCCTCTGAGTTGTATGGGAGCTGGGACCCCTGGTGTTGTGCAAAATCGAGGAGTGTGTTCCCCTTTCTGACTGCTGGTGTCATGTGGAGGTGTGTTTGTGTGTGTAATTGCTGCTGCGCCTCCCACTGAAGGAGCAGAGAATGAAGCTGGTAGGCTGGGACAGTGCAGGGCTGTTACCTGGATTTCTCCCTGAGGTTGTGCACAGAACATCTCCTCTGTTTATTACTTTATACATGAATGACAATGATATATGAGGTCCCACTGAAGGCTGATTTTTGCTTAACTAACCTACCTCTCCCATGTCCTGACCTCCTACTCTTACCAGTGTAGAGCGGGTTCGCTTTTGTGTGCTCACAAGTTCAGAACCCCTGAATTATCTGTAATGTCTTGAGTACATAATTATATTGAGCTAATCACTTTGATACCTAGGCACTTTCACCGTACTGTGCTTTTAGTCAGGCGCAGTCCCTGAACCAGCTTCAGCGGGGATACGGTTCTGCTGAAGCTTTCATTTTCTGGAGCAGGTTAGGGCAGGGAAATGTTGGGGGGGAAGGGGTAGTGTTTGGCTAATGCCTACCTTAGAAATCATACCAGGAGAAAAAGAGCTTATAATTAGTTCTCACGCCCTCTAATCAGGTAAGATGAGGTGGCTGCCTTGTGAGCTGCATCTGGGTCATGTGAAGGAGCGGGACCCACACCTTTTCTATTCCACCTGCAGCCCTTGTGCTCCAGCCTTTGAGCTTGCCCAGCTTCACAAGTAAGCAGAAATGGGCTTACTCACTAGGTGGATGAAAAGACTTCTAAGAAATATGTGGGTGCTCTAGTAGATAGTGTTGCACTTCACTAAACAAAGCCCTTCCCTTTGAGTCAGCCTGTGCTTTGGTGATCCAGCCTTTACACGCGAGTTGTGGTTGTTTTTTGGGTGTTTTTTTTTTTTTTCCTTTGGGCTAAATTATGAAAACATGAAGGATTTCTCAAGGTTCCAGTTAAATTGCAGTTTTTGCCACTCCAATCTGCTGTTCCATCTCTGAAGGCAAAAACAACTGCATTTTCTCTGCCACTCCTTCTGTGCTGTGAAATAGCTGTCATACTCTACCACAGAGTTAGCTGCATTGTTGTGGGGGAAGAAATGTTTTTTCTGTCCATGCACAAAAGCGAATAGATAAATCTCTTGAGATGAAGAGACAGTTATTTTGTCCTAAAGAGTGGGAAGTGGATGGAGGAAACAGAGAGGAGTCTACAGTGAGCTACAGCTTAAGAATCAGTGCAAGATATTTATTCCTTGCAGAGGCAAAGGAAAGCAGTCCTGCAATTTTTCTTCCCCTAGGTCAGGAATACAGGAGTGACACCACAGTAACTTACTTCTTTCCTCTTGAGAGATGGCTATAAAGGCAGTGGCTTTAACTTATTGTATTTAATAAGGAGGTGAGAGACAATAAAGCAACAAAATGAAACTCCTGCCCACAACATAGCAGGAAAGGGAAAGAGGTTAGACAAAAGTCCAAATGCCAAGTCTGAAAAGTGGAAAGTAAGAGTGTACGGGTTATAAAGCACTTACTCCACAGAGCTGGCCCTGAACACAACAGATGCACCCCCTCTTTGGTTACCTGCGCCTAACATCTCTCCCATTAAAGTTTTCTGCCACAGCAAAGGAGCTCTGCTCTTTGCATTGCAATGCAGAAGGGCCAGCACTAGGAAGGAGGAAACCAAAGCAGCCTTGGCTGAGGGGTGAGATAGCCCTGCAGGGTTTAGTTCTTCGGGACCTTGTTTGTATGCTTTAGTATGTCCATCGGTAACTTGCAGGGCCTGGCTCGAAAGGATGCTTGTGCTGGAACACTCAGCAGGGCAGGGAAGCGATGCACGGGGACGGCTCCTTGGACCTTGAGAGCTCTTCTCTAGTTAAGGAGGTAGTTAAAGAGCAGGGAGTGGAAAAACCTGGGAACACTGATAATGCAGCTACTTGCTTTTCCATTGCTCTATAAACTTTTGTAAAGGTGCGATAAAGGTGTTAGCCACACTGCTCACCGCATAAGAGGCTGGGTTCTCGTCTGCACAGAGGCTGACGGGAGGCCTGTGCACGTTTCTGCTCCCCACGCTCTGCGCTCCAGGGCAGAATAAGCTGATCTGCAGCCTCAGGATGTTAATGAAGAGCTAGAAGGAGGGTTTCAGTGGGGTGTGTGCCTTCCCTTCTCTTCTGGAGAATGTCTCCTCTGTTCTTTGTGAAGCTGGAAAGAAGAAAAGCATGGAGGGCCAAAGAAAGGAGGTGAGCAAGCAGCTCTGTAGCAAAAGTTTCTAAGTAAAGGAAAAATCCTCTCTCACAGTTCGGTGAGAATAACACGCAGTGCTCTAGTTACTGAGGGCATGGGTGAAGGGAGCTAGTAAGGATGCCAGAAAAAGAGTGCAGCAGGCGTCATTGCATGGTGGTGATCTACTTTTAAGTGATACCAGAAAAACCTATTAAATATATAACCTCAGCGCCCAGAAAAAATGTGTTAAGAGGTTTATTCATGTAGGAAAAGCTTCATCTTATAAATATAGATAAGGTCTTTTTTTCCTTCTTCTTCTTTCAGATTTCCTATACAGAAAACATATTTGGACTGTAATTTCCCTTCTGGGAAGCTCTACCGTGCTGCTTTCTGTCTGGCAGGACTGCAAGGTCCATGCTGCAAAGGGGATAGATCAGTGTGATGAGTCCTTCCCAACACGTATCCCACCACATCCTGTTCCAAGCCCCATCCTGCAAAACATTATGTATGTGCTGCCCTGCAAGAAAGCTGGTGGTTTCACCAAGCAGATGTAGGACCACTGTGTGCTGAAGGTGAAGGAGAGCTCTTGCTCTTTTCAGGATGCACCTGCTGCGGGGCTTCTGCTGACTGACCTGTGAGGGAGGGAAAGACACACAAAATATGGAACTGTGGATCCCAGTCTTTTAGTTTTGCCTTCTCTCTCTCAACACAGGCACTTTCATTTCAGACCCTGCAAAGCACCTCAAGTGGAAATAATGTTGTGAAGATTAGATAAACCTGTTATCCCTCAGGTTACCACCTTTCTTCCTCAATGACTCTCTTACCTCTGTCAGGACCTGTCTCATCTCCCCAACCTCATCTACCAACAAAAGTCCAACTACTACCTTTACACGGAATGCAAGTCAATCTGTGTCTCATCTTTACCTCCATCTTCTTTAGTTCAAATTAAAAATTAATTCTGTTTCTTTGTTGCTTCTTTGTGGATGGTTTTCAAAAGCTAAGCTCAGCAATGCTAACGCCAGCCCATTCTTGCCCACAGTCCTCCTCCCCACTGATGCCTTTCGCAATTTCCCCACACATGGCCTGCGCTCAGGACCACCGTGTACCTGGTTCTTCTACCCTGGATGCCTTTCTGTCTTCATGTCCTCACAACCTTGTCTTGTGTTGTGTTGCTGATGTGTAGTCTTCCCTAGCCATCAGCATGCTGAACCACTCATCCAGACTCTCAAAATGGCCTGCACCCTTTCCTCCATCCTTGACAGGGCAGCTCTGAAGACACTCCTCAGAATGATGCTGTAACGGGTTCATCCTCCTCAAGCTTGGCTTTTTGGCTTCCTCTCGTCTGCCTTGACTTCTCACGCCTTCACAGCTCTTCAGCTGTTCCTGGGCTGCCCTTTTCCAAATGACGTGGGAGGCATGGAGGCCTATGCCAGCCTTCACTTCACAGTTCTTCAGACAAACCATCGTTGAGTGCTGCCTGTGTGACCATTCTTGCCAGGGAGGAGCCCACTGTGGACATCCACAATAATCTGTTGTCATCCCTTTCCACATCTCCTCTAAGTTCCTGTCATGTGTGTCTACAAACAAGGGAACTAAATAACTGCAAATGTAGACACTCTTGTGGCTTAATCATGATGACTAACATTGCCTCATGGCATCTTTATACTCCTCTATCCACATCCATCTGCTGTTGCTTTGCTTACCAATCGATAATAGTGAATCAGGGCATTTCCTCTTCCCTCCTCCACCCTGCCTGCATGGCGGCCCCAGTCATGCCTGTTGCTCCTAGGAGCTAATGACAGCTTCCAAAATCACCCCATTCTCCAGAGACAGGGCAACTCATATCCTGTTGGTACAAGGAAGCTTCCTCTTATGAATGCTAAAGACCATCCCATCCATGAGAGTTGTGAAATAACATGATGACACCATGCTTGTGTTATAATGCTGTTGTATTTAACTGCTGAGGTGAAAGTGGAGCTAGCTTATAACCAGGTTGTGAAACTCCAGCTTTGCTTCTTCTCCAGTGCTGTTAGCTGGTCTGTGACACAACTGCAAAAATCCCATTTTGCTGTGTTTCTACCACAATGCTTCAGGTATTTTTTTCTGGTTGTTTTTTTGTCTCAGGAGTATGATGATATCAAATCTGGTCTTCCTTGGCTTTGTCTGAGGTCCATGCAACTCAGTCCAAGCACTAGTGCAGGTACTGACAGCTCTTCTTCTTCTGGCAGAGGTGCTTGCCAGAAAATTCACACAACACTGCAGTGAGCATTGCTTTTTCCTACTGGGGTGTAAACCAAAGCAAAGACGGGTGCAGTAGCTAGCTGATTATCCTAAAACAAGCCAGGAGGAAAGCTGAGTTTATCCTTCCTCAGCTCTGGCTGCCCATTGGAGTGTTAGCTCCAGCTTGAAACACGCATCTGCAGAGGAATTCTAACAGTACTTGAAAGAAAACAAAGCAGAGCAAACAGCTCTTCTTGAAATACAGCTGGCGAGCTCCACTGGCTGGAACCAGAAGCCTTTTCAGGGCAAGTGACAGTTCCTCTCCTCCCCTGGGCAAGAAGGCTCTGCTACAGCTTATCTGTCAAGGGAGGTTAGCAAGGGAATCTGGCATATGTTTTACCGGAGCAACGTTTCAGACTTCTGGTTTGCAGCCCTGCTCTAAATCACATTTCCACACAGGTGGGATGATCCGGATGGCTCCAGCGCTGCAAACAAAAACGTGTCCGTGCTGGCTGGCCAGGGTGATTTGGCTGATAGTGAGTCAAAGTTGGCATCGCTTGGGTGTTTGTGAGGGGGCCATAACCGAGTCCTGCCTCGGGGGAACCCGCGACCTCTGTTCTCTCCCGCTCTGTCCCTTGAGCTGTCTTTTCAGCCAGGGTAAAGTGGGAGTAAGGTAATATCCCTAAGATTTGGTAACCATCTGTACCAGGGCCAGCTTTAGTCACAGCAGTTGCTTTCAGGCAGCAAACTGCTGAGGACAGCAAATCAGCCTGGCAATAAGCATCCCGCAAACCTGTTGCCTCTTCTCCCAGCTTCGCCCTTGCCTGGCTCGTCCCCAGCGATGCAGCCGCTGCTGGGGCAGGAGGCAGAGCGTGGTGAGGGCAGCAGCAGAAGGCTGCCAGGGCTCCCTCCTCCCCATGGCCACGGCCTCTAAGAAGAAGTGACAGGGTGCAGGGTGGGGGTGACACTGAACAAGTTTACAGACACAATAAGTTATTTTTTTCCCCATTCTTGAGCAGCAAATACCATGTCACTCATGTGGCGGAGGAGCTCTTCTCAGCACGCAAGTGAATGGCATCGGGAAGTGAAGAATCGGCACTAAATGGTGCCAGCTGTTGGCGTTTCATGGGCATGTTGCTGGCAGGCTCAGCCCAGAGGACTGAGGAAGCCCTGGGGGCAGGATGGCCCCTTCGCCTCCCTCAGGCATGATGCCTCCGGGGTGCGAGATATTGTCAGGCGGGCAAGATGGAAAGCAGTGAACCAAGGCCACCCCTGCTCCATACTGAAACTGGTGGTAATGGTAAAAGAGGAGGGGCAGAGAGGTACTCCTGGTTCTCCAGAAAGGGTGTTTGACTCCATTTTGTTCTGGAGGTGTAGGTTGGATTTTCCATCTGCAGGCCTGCCTGTTCTATTGTTGTAAGGGTGGTGCAGGGATGCTTGGACAAGCTCCTACCTACAGCTCACCACAAAGAGAAGGGGCAGTGTTTGCTCTGAAAGTGCACTAGTTTAAAATACCTATCTGCAGCGCTAATGCACAAAACCTGTTGCCTCCCTTGGGAGACTCTGGGAGCTAAAAAGTCAGAGGCAATGAGTCATTTGCAGTGTAGCAGAGAAGATATTTGTTGCCTGCTTGTGTTGCAGGCAGGTATCTGGCTGCCTGTGCTGTGTGCTTTTGGCTTGGGTTGGAAGCAGGATAGGGAAGTCTCCTGTGTTTGGGAATGGTGACCCCATGGAGGTGTGCTCCTTGGAGTGGGTGGTAAAAAGCTGAGGGAGAACGAGAACAAGCTAGTAGAGGGGATGGATGGGGGAACAAGTCTTGTAATTTAACATTCAGGAACCTCTGTAGAAGGTGAGACTCCTGGGCTTTCATTCCTGCTGCCATGAATATTTTAGGGTTTATATAATGATTCTTGAATGTGAAATGCAAAAAACAATCCTGGGAGTAAGGGCATGGTGTCCTGGACTTCTCCTTCCCAGATGAGTCCCAAATAATTTGGTTATTACATAAAGGTGACCAACGCCCACAGCAAAATGCAAGCAGAACTGCTGCTATCTTCCAGTATCAGCTGCTATCTTGCTGTCAGGCCAACACTGCAAGAGGTATGAGTTGGCTTCAATCACATAAGTGAAGGTGTGGACTTTGAAACCTAATGATTATGTATTTCTTCCAGAGTAACAATCGAAGTGCTTATCGTAGCTAACTGGATGAAAGAAATGTTTTATGATAAATGACAGCAGCTGAGAGACTGCTATTGGTTTTTTTTGCCTTTTTTTTTTTTTTTTGTACAGTTGCCCAGGACTGTTTAGAAAGAGTGCAGACACACCCAGAGTCTCACATTGTTAGATAAGGCCAGAAAATAGATTTTCTTTCTTCAAAAGGATTCTGTGGAAAAATGTGAAGCGCAACCAGAAGCTGAAAGTCTTGTGGGATGGGAGGCTAAAAATGTATTTGACAAAGGTGATTTTTAAAATTTTCTTTTTACTGCTGAAACACCCATTTTTTGCTGGTTGGCACTGAAAAATGTTGATAACAAAAATGTCCATTTGCCCATTTTTCTATGTTACTCTTCTTCCCAGGGCGGAAGAAAATAAAGATAAACTGCTGCTCCATCAGTAATCATGTGGCTTGGGGTCAATCTTTTACTCACTTGCCTTATTCTGGCACGCACTAAAAGCATGAGGAGGTCTGAATTAACCTGCAAAACATCACGAAACTTGAGCTTCATTTTTGTAGGTAGGATGAAAAAGCAGAAAAACGATGTGTTCGTTCCCGCGTGTACTTCAGCCAGAGCCTTAGGAAGCTTGGAAGGTCCCAGCAGCAGCTGCAGGTACGGCTGGCCAGAGCAGCAGAGCCTACAGCAGCTTGCCCAGGAGCGCCTGGGGCTTTGCCTGTATCAGCTGTGCTTAATGAGCCCAGTCCTCTTGGCACCACAGGGCTCCCTGCCCCTGTAATTTGTGTGTGCCCGTATCAGGACCAAGACATTTTACCGCTGCGGTATAGAGGGACAGTCCTACAGACTGCTTTCTGGCCGCTCTTAGCAGATGAGCAACGCAACAGCTGAACTCTGCGGAACACAGCATTTGAGAATTAAATCGGGAACAAATGAAGCTTCGCGCTATTCTAACTCTTCGCTCTCGCACCACGTTGCGCTGCCACTCCAGCTGTGTCTGGAAGGGACACGCGGGAGGAAATCTGCAGCTCTCTAGCAAGGCTTTGAAGCCAGAGGTGACCAACAGCCCAGCCCTGCAGCACCAGCCCTCTCCCCTGCACTGGCTTCAGCCAGCCCAGGAGCGAGCTGGCAGGGATGTCGGAGAAGGTGGAAGCACTGTGGATATCTAGTCAGATAACTGCCTTGCCTCTGGCCTTCTTCATCTTCAGGAAACCTCTTTTGCTTTGCACATACTACGAAGCTTGAAGCTGCTGCATGTTCCTCAGCGAGGTGTTTCCCTAATGTCATTTCCCAAGCTGGTAGTGCAATGTTTTTCCTTGCAGACAGATCGTAACCTCAGGCAGACCGCAACTTCAGGCCTGGTATGTTTATGAAAAAATTGGCATACTCTTCTGTCAAGCAATAGTTAAAAGAAAATCTGCAAAGGGATTAGCTGCCATATACTCTAGGGCTTGCTGACAGATGTCCTGAAAATCTGGAAATGTGTTGATCTATCTTTACACAGGTTTTTTTGTTGTTGTTGTTCTGCCTCCTTCTCCTGTTCCTCATCCCTCTGCCCAGGGCACAAAAATAGGAATTCCTTCATATCCCTGGGGCTGCCTGAGAACTGCCTTGGTGCCATTCGTGGACAGGCATACTAGTCCTGGGGTGAAGTCTAGGCTGAGCTAGACCCAAGACCTTAGTCTAGTTACAGATGTCAGCTTCTCTGCAAAGGCAGCACTGCTGCTTTGTGCCAGGGCAGTTAGGATTTTCTCTCTGTTTCAACTGCAACCTCCCAGCTCGTTTTAAAGGAGCTTAAATGATGGCCATTAAATATAAATATCTTCTTTTTCCTCTGGGCGAAACTGATGTTCTAAACTTTGCAGTGTAAATAAGGTCTGGAGAAAATGTTTTAGGCAATGTTTCAGTCAAACTAAACAGCTTGGGTCGTTCCTCTCCACTTCAGCCTGGAGCTCTAGGAGTGTCTCCTCTCCCCTTCACAATGTGGCAGAGGAGCTTTGACCTGATTGTGACCTTCCCCAAGCACGTCTTCAGGCTCGGAGTAGCCAGAAGACCCCGAGTTCTGTGGATTGTGTTATGTGATCTTGGATGAATCATACAGGACATTTTTTTAAGTGCTTTCTGTTTCTGGATGGTTTGGTTCTGATTGCTCAATTTGAAACGCTCAGGTGGCCTCTGAGAGGAGGGTGATGTGGATGCACACTCCCCCCTCTCTGAGCCATATATACAGCCTTTTAAACTGTTCTCCAGCTCTGGCTGGAGTCACTGCCCTCAGAGAGGGAGTCGCTCCTGCAACTGCAGTTGAATCTCCCCCTCATCCTTTTGCCCATGTCTCTTTTCCTCTTGTACAGGAAGGAAATTGCTCCTCCTGACACGCAGAAGAGTATGGAGCCTCCTGCCTTGCGGAAAACAAGACAGGGGCCTGCCTTGCTTGGTTGAGCCCAGTCCCCTTTTTGCTATACACTCTTACCATTAGCCACGCAGGTTACTGCCTGCTCCAAAAACTAAAGGCTGCAAATCTGTCTTGTGCCTTGTTCCCTCCCCTGCCTGATGATGAGAGGACTGGGGTAAATACCCACAGGGTCCAGCACGTGAGGGTGTGCCGTGCTTTGTCCTGACGAAGGACCAGCATTCTTATTTCATAACGTACATATGTTGCATTCCTGCCAAACCTCTTTTCTCTGAGGGCCAGACACTAGTATAACTTTACTCTTCATCTGTGGGTCACGGGAAGCCCGTGCACATGGTGCGCGCAGCATATTTGGAGTCTGGATGTTGATGTCACTTTGCACCCCTAGGGCCAAGGATGCAGCTCTCAGTCACGGCTGTTGTATTACAGCAGCCCCTGGCAGCCCAGAGCTTTGGGAACCATCTACCCTGATGGCTCTCAGCCACACGGCAGCCACCCAGTGTTGCCTCTTGCCTGGGCTGCAGGCACGCATTGGTTCTGCTTCTCCTGCCCGACGGGGAGCACCTGTGATTTGGTGTGAGCACAGAGCAGCTCAGCAAACGGCAGCCGGCGGGATGGTTCCCCCTTCGCCCCAAGAGTGAGTTCCTGCTGTCCGGCTCCTGCCCCTGTCTGCGGAGGCGAGCAATGGGGAAGCAAGCCCGAGCAGACCGCTGGCAGCGACCGAGCAACAAGAAAGACAGTGGTGTGGGTTGTGACCTAATGTGTATATCATCAGCATCGCTTGAGTCACGCCCATCTGCCTCCAGCTATTACAGCCATCCCGCTGCCAAAGAGCAACCGCGTGGCCCGACCAAAATGATGCGGCTGCTGCTGAGGATGGCGCTTCTGAGTGACTCAGTTGTGCTGGGAGTGCGAGGAAGCCCAGATCTGTCTTCCTGGAAGGCTGCTTCGCAGCAACCTCGTGCTCGAAACGGTTTTGTCTTTGAGGTGACTGTGGCGTTTGTTCCCGTTCGGCTGCGTGAATAAGCCACATGGACAGA
Organism: Caloenas nicobarica; assembly: GCF_036013445.1. Classification (NCBI taxonomy): domain Eukaryota; kingdom Metazoa; phylum Chordata; class Aves; order Columbiformes; family Columbidae; genus Caloenas; species Caloenas nicobarica. The sequence goes on from NC_088245.1 coordinate 130,860,453, forward strand.
CAGACAGATGGCCACAGGGAGTCTGAGCCCCACCGCAGGAGCTTGAAAAGCTGGAGCCAAGACCGAGGGAGGGCTAGCTGCCTCCCCAGGTTTGAGAAAGCCACCCTGCCCGGGCCTCAGTCTCCCCACTGATGCAGGAGCAAGGCCAATGTTCTCCTCAGACCAGAGAGTGTTTGTGAAGTCCTCTGAAGAAGGGCGCTCTCGTGAACACCAAGCTATTTTTGTTATTGGGGTCAGGGAGGAGAACACGCACAAAGGTGATGAAGTTTTTGAAACACAGGTTCCCATTAATAGTCTTTAGCACACACAGTTCTTATTATAATCTAATTTGACTGGAATTGGATTAATCTTATAATGCTATAATGTCATTTCCATGGTCTTTTTATACTTTTATTGTTACTATGCATTAATGCAATACCCTGCAAGAGCTCTGAGAAGAGGATGTGAATGTTTAGTGAATCTCTGATAACATTTTTACAGGGCATTTTTATGCTTCTGTTAGGCTCGTATGCTGTAAAGTCACACAGTGCCTAGAAACAGCAAAAATGCACCCAAATTCACTTTGAATTGTCTTGTTGACAGGCTTCACTGGCAAAAGCAATGTATTCAGAGCCAAGAAACCAAGTGTCTGCTCCTGGCTTGTCCCTGACCTGCGCCAGAACCTCACCTGAATCATGCCAGTGTTTTCCTCCCCATCTCTTCAGCTGGAGATGGAAATAATTTATTCATTCAGGAATGTAGTGGGTTCATAGTCTATATCCCTTGCCATCTAGAAAAGCTTTATTGTATCACCAAGCTTTAATGCTTCCTTTTTATTGAGTTTATCCTGAAAAAATGTTTTTTCCTGCCTGTGCCCTGTATTTCTTAATTTGCCTTTCTTTTTCTTTTCCTGTTATTTATTTCTCTAGTTATACATCTTTTGAAGCATTAGAATAAATGATCTTTATCCTGCATCCATTTAAAGATGCTGGAAGTTTCCTTCAAAGTAGCCCTATAGTGCTTGCTCTAAATATTCATACGCTTGTCCATGAGGACTTATAATAGGAGACTGCACGTGAAAAATATTGAGCAAGCTGAGTGATATTATACTGGATGACGTTTCAGCCCTCAAATCAGCTAAGAGAAAAGGCAAATAGACTGGTATTTTCTATCAACTCTTATCATCACCTCTGTTCCTTTTCCATGTCTCACTTGAAGGCAGTCTTGATGTAATTAAAGCTTACGGGCCAAAGTGTGAGTTTCATTTTCACTGCAAATACAATGCTAACCCTTTCTCTCCCACATGTCTCTGATTATTCCCTTCTTTGGCTCCTCCGTGCAGAGAGCATGACAAAGCTGCAAATTAAACCTCCCACTCTGAAAATGGCACAGCTTAACACTATTAGCCTGCAGAAACAGAATTTGCTGGGTCACTAGGAGCTGGCTATCAATGCATCTGCCACAACAGCCGTGTTGGGAAGCAAGTCCATATGGTAATACAGACAGCTTCTGCAGCTTCTGACTTCTGATGGGTACAGCTTCTAAGGACGTAGAATAACAGAATGGTTTGGGTTGGAAGAAACCTTAAAGATCATCTAGTTCCAACTCCCCAGCCATGGGCAGGGACACCTTCGACTAGATCAGGTTGCTCAAAGCCCCGTCCAACCTGGCCTTGAATGCTTCCAGAGATGGGGCATCCACAGCTTCTCTGGGAAGCCTCTTCCAGTGCCTCACCACATTCATGGTGAAGAATTTCTTCTTTATATCTAATCTAAATCTCCTTTCTTTCAGTTTAAAGCCATTACCACTTGTCCTATCACTACATGCCCTTGTAAAAAGCCCCTCTCCAGCCTTCTTGTAGGCCACCTTTAGGAAGGCTACTGTAAGGTCTCCTTGGAGCCTTTTCTTCTCCAGGCTGAACAACCCCAACTCTCTCAGCCTGTCTTCACAGGAGAGCTGCTCCAGCCATCTTCATGGCCCTCTTCTGGACTTGATCCAACAGGTCCCCTGTCCTTCTTATGTTGGGGGCCCCAGAGCTGAATGCAGAACTCCAAGTGAGGTCCCACCAGAGCAGAGTAGTTAGAGGGAATCCCTTCCCTCGACCTGCTGGTCACGCTTCTTTTGATGCAGCCCAGGATGCTGTTGGCTTTCTGGACTGCAAGCGCATGTTGCCAGGTCACATTGAGCTTCTTATCAACCGATACTCCCAAGTCCTTCTCCTCAGGGCTGCTCTCAAGCCATTTTCCACTCAGCCTATATATGTGCATGGGATTGCCCCAACCTACATGCAGCACCTTGCACTTGGCCTTGAGGTTTGCACAGGCTCACCTCTCAAGCCTATCAAGGTCCCTCCAGCGTGTTGACCACACCACACAGCTTGGTGTTGTCAGCAAACTTGATCCCACTGTCCGTGTTGTCGCCAAAGGTATTAAACAGTGCCAGTCCCAATACCAACCCCTGAAGAACGTCACTTGTCACTGGTCTGCACTTGGCATATTTTATTAGATGGCTTGGGATTGTGCCAGTTTCTGCCTTTCCGTGGCACGGAAGGGTTGGGCTCCTCCGTTAGCATCACCAAGACTTCACTGGGGACTCTGAGTTCAGGCACAAGCGTCTCCTGCAAAGGGTCCTTACAGGATCAGAGCACTAGGAAGGGTACCTCACTCTGCTATTGCTGTCACTTTTGGCATCTATTGAGCTAACATGCAACTGGGGGTTCCATTTGCAAGGACACTTGAACATCTGCATCCTTGAGAAGGGTTTTCTCATTCAGCTTTTATTTACAAACAACAGAAAACCTAGTCCCCAGTGTTGCCATATTTATGCATTTCAGTGTTTCCTGGATGTACTTTCGATGCATTTCTGGCGTTGACACATTGTAGTGTTGATTGCCTGGAGAGCACCCCAAGCGCAGCAGTGCCTGCACACGGGGAGGGCTCACATCTGGCAACCGAGCATTAAGACCAGCCCTGAATTCGGGTCTCAATATCAGCGCATCACAGTGGAACAATCACGAGTTGATCGAAACTTGGGTAGTCCGGCTGTTATTTTTGGTTTGCATGGGAACAAAAGGGAGCATTTATGCCATTTCCCAGCAATCCGGGTTTCCGAGGAGCGCCCGAGGGCTACCTTTTTCCCTTAAAACAAAGGAACCCGTTTTGTCCCCGCGCTCTTTTACGACCTCGGCTTCACCCCCGGCCTCGCAGACCCAGGCCACGACCTTCCAAAACCCACGCTCCGCAGCTCCCTCCCCGGCCCCCGCCCCGCGCCGCCCACACGCCGGGACCTCCCCGGCCCTGCCCGGCTCCGCGGCCGCGCAGCGCGCCCTGCCCGCCGGCCGGGGGCTGCCCGCCTCCCCCGCCCGCCGCCGGGGGGAGCGGGCGGCGGCGGGGCGGGCCGGGGGAGGAGTTTGGCGGCGCGGAGGAAGCGCCGGGCACCCCGCGGCGGCGGCGACAGCGCCGTGCGAGTGAGCGGGCGGGCGGGCAGGCAGGTGAGGGCGGCGGGCCGGGGCAAGCCAGAGAGCGCGGCGCCCCCTTTATTTTTGTAACTTTTAGGGTGAGATCTTTTTTGTTGTTGTTTCGTGCACCGCCCCCCCCCCCTTTTTTTTTTTTTTTCTGCGTTGCGGACGAGACGATTTCTCCCTCGCCTCCTGCCTCTGCCCCAGGAGCCGTCGGCGCGGAGCGGCCGCGGGGAGCGGAGCGGAGCGGCGGGGCGGGGAGGCGCGGCGGCTGCCCCGCTGCGGGGGCGATGCCCCCGCCTGCCTTGGCGCCTCCCCGTGCCGGCCCCGCCGCCTTCCCTTTGTGCCGCCGGGCCCGGCGCGACGCCTGCCCCGGGAGCCGGCGCCCCGCGGCGCCCCGCGGCGGGAGGTAAGGGCGGCCGCCGCCCCGCGCCCCGGCAGCCATGCGGACCCTGCGGCCGCAGCTGGCCTCCCTGCTCTTCCTCGGTAAGTGCTGGCCGCCGGCGGGGGCGGGACGGGACGGGACGGGGGTCCCCCGGGCGGGGCGGGACGGGACGGGACCCCCGGCGAGTGCCCTCCTTCGCAAGGCTCCCGGGAGGGTCATTCGCTACCAGCGCTTTCCCCTAGGAGTTGGCAGTGCCCGCGCTGTTCTACGGTGGGAGGGAGGTGGGGAAATAAATAAATAAATAGATAATAATAAAAAAAATCAGGGTTTCATCTCCACCTGCAATACCCTGCTGACCATCCTCGGCGGGGCGCGGCGCGGGGTCCGGCCGGAGCGGGCTGCCGGGGCGTGGGGGCGGGAGGGGACGGAGGGGACGGGCACCTCCTCCGGCATCAACTTGGGAACGCGAGCGGTCGGACAGGGGGCTGCTCCGTGCTGGGGTCGGGGGACGCGTCTCGGAGGGGGAATCGCGATGGATAGGGAGTTACGGGTCGGCGTTGAGCTTTTGCACAATGAAGGCAGAGAAAATGCCTGGGATAAGGTAGGCTGCAGAAACAAAGTCCTCCTCTTCCTCGCTCTTGAAGAGTGCGTTGAAACGTAGAGGGAAGGCAGTCCCTGCTGTCGTAAAATGCAATTTTATTGCTTTGTGCTGTTTCTCCGAACTCCTCCTGTAGTCCCTTCTCTTTCTGCTTTGCGATTTGTACCCCGTGAACCGTTAAACCTGTGTTTTTGTCCCGTCCTGCAAGTGTCTGCCCAGGAGGTGACTGTACGCAGTTCTGTAAAGTCCTTTGGGTCTGAGATGCTGTAGCGGTGCAAGATCCTTTCCTGCAAATTTGGGAAAAGCAGAATGCAAGACAATTAAGATGCCTCTTAGGGTTTTTGTGGCAGCCCATGTGCCTGGCTTAGTACTGATGAGTTGATAGGAGCGTTTGTGGAAAATACAGTATGACGCGTTCATGCTGCTTTCTGCCTGTGTATGTACAGAGTAACCTCAGAATTGTTTTGATTTGCCTTTTCATTGGTAAGATTTTCTGCTGGCATTAATGCTGTTGAGGGAAGCAGCAAGGCCGGCAATTTTACTCTCTTGAGAATTGTCACATTCCTGCTCTGCCAATTTGGGAATGTTTTTACTTGAATTGCAGTCCTGTGTCCATGTCTCTAATTTGCGTGTCTATGTGGTTTTTCATGCTCTCTGTCTTTAGGAAAGAGAGAGATGACTCTTTGAAATGGTTTTGGAGGAGGTTCAAACTTCCCTTAGCCAGTAGCTTTCTTCTTTGGGTCCCCTGCAAAAAAACAAAAGCCGTCTTAAAGCTGAGTTTATCCAGGGTGACTTTGCTCAGGCAGTCTGTTGTAGCCCGCAAGATGGGTGTAGACAAACGGCAATCGCACGCTGTCACGGCTTTGCGTGCCTAGTCTCTCCCGTTGAAGAACAATAACACCGTTGAAGAACAATAACACCGTTCTGGATTAAGTCTTCCTAATATGGAGCGAGCGAGCGAGCAGCCGGTGTCCTGCACGCCGCTCCGAAGCGCTCCCCGCTGATGTGTCGCCGTATCAGCAGAGGGCATCGTCCTGCCGAAGGGTTCCTGCAGCGGAGAAGAAGAAGTGGGACCCCCAGGCCTGCGCTGGATGCCCTGTGTTGGGGCTGACCAGGCATCTGGCCGGCTGCCAGGGCTGTCCCGGCTCTGTTTGCAGGAACTGGCTTTCTGGGCTTGTCCTAAAATTGGCTGTAAGGTACCTTCACCCTCCCCAGGGGATGAACCGTGAGGTGTCTTCCATCACCTGGAGAACTGGTTGCTTTTCGGTGGTCCACAAATTCCACGGACACATCTAGTTTCTGAAAACACTGTGCTGACCACATGTTAAACGCGAGGCTGTTTTTAACTGTAGGAAGCGTGCCATGTGCATGCTTGGAGTTAGTTTTCTTTTGGTGCTTTTCGGCAGGGTTTCTTCAGATGGTTGGTCTGCATTTGCCCAGCTGCTGGCTTTAACAAAATTGGGCATGTGTGACCATGCCTCAAAGCCTCGAGTTGCTGTTTGTAAAACTGAGACATCATTTGACTTAGTGGGGAGGCGGCTGGAGTAAAAAGCCTTATTTTGTAACATAAATCTCTGACTGGCTAGAAAAAGACTGTTGCGTTCAAAACAAGTCATGTTAATGCTAGAGTGTATGGATAAGGTACTATGGGCTGAGTATGCAGAAAAAGAAATGCAACTCAATTTTTCCTTATCCTTTTGGAAACTCATTAGAATTGCTGAAGGAAGAATCGTGGTTATGGAAAGAGCCAGTAGATGATTTAATGTAATATATCAGACATTAACTAGCTACCAGAATCCAAGGAACTGCAAAACCAGGGTTTGAAAACCCACATCTGGCATGTGGGTGTAACATTTGTAGATCTCTGCTGTTTTTTCCCTGTTGCTGCAGTGTTTGTTACAGGGTTCTTTAAACAAGTGGCACTTCATCACAGCAAGTACAAAATGGGAAAATAGAGCAAGTACTGTAAATAATCCTCATGCAGCGATGAGACCATTAATACTTGTGCCAGCCAGTGCTAATCCTGTGTGTAGTTGCAAGATTTACCTTCTTTTTTGCAGGGATGCAAAGTCTGATACTCCTCATATTTATAGTCTAATATATAGGAAACACAATAGGCTTCTGGGGAATGCTGAATTCATTCATGTCGGTGACTGGTTTATGAATAGTTCTGCTTTTGAGTCTCCTGCAGTCTCCAGAATATCACCTGTGAATGCAATTTACAGCTCTTTGTGTTCAAACATTGCATATGTATATATGTACATAGACTCATTACCCTCTTCCTCTCTCTATTCATGCATAGTAATTGGTGATTTATTTGCGATTCCTAGAGGGGAGTAGAGCCTGCACAACGTCTTGAAACTGCAGCTCACTTGTAAATGGCATGTTGGAGTGAAATAATGATGCAGAGGCGACTCTTGGAGAACGCAGGGATGATCTTAAAGGCCTGTCTCCTGGTAGAGAAGGAGTGCTGGCTGGGGAGCAGCAGCGTGCAGTTGACTGACGCTCAATTCTGCTATCGCACCCTCCTGCTCTTCTGCTGCCTGCCCAGGCGCAGGAGCTGGAGGGGGCAGTGGCCAAAACGCAAGCCTGGATGCTGACAGAGCTGAGGGCTGCTTGGCTGGAGGGGAACAGACGGAGAGAGCGGCAGAGTGGGTGTTTCCACACACAGGGTTTGGGGTGGTTTTTGTTTACTGAAGCTAGCGGCCCGGGAGTGTTGCTGACGCCTCATCTGCTCCTTGATGCGTTGTTAGCAACAGTGGCCAAGATCGTGATTTCTCCATCTGCGTCTGCCCGAAGTGCTCCGCCGCGAGCTCCGTTTTGCAAGCCGGTTGTGCTGCTACCACCCCTGTCTTTGCTGCCTCTAGGTCACCCCGGCGTGCGGCGCCGGACCGGTCCCGTGGGCCAGGGTGGGCTGTGTTTGAGGAGCATGTCGGGCAGGGGCTCTGCAGGTGGCCATGGCCGTCACCTCATTTCTGAGTGAGGTTCAGCTGGGGCTCTCTGGGTTGCCCGAGCCTGGTGAGAGGCTGCCTTGCTGCACCCTGACGCCCTGTCGGTGCCAGGCTGGCAGGCTCCACTCTTGTGCATCCCTAAAATGTAATTCTTTGTGAGGAGACTCCCTCTCTGCAGCCTTGGCCAGACTGGCCGACATCCTGAGGCTCCTGAAAATCCTGTTTATTTACACAGGAGGTTTTGGTTTATGCGAATTGTCGTCTTTTAGTTGACCTTCCGTCAAGTTAGATGTCTTTATTAAAGCAGTTTTTATTGTAAATCGAATGTGTGCTTGGAACACTTTTACCAGACCCATTATATAAAGTGAAAGGCAGAATAAACAGCGCAGCAGACCACAGGGAGGGGGCCAGGAGAGAGAGGATCACAAGGAGCTTAGGAAGGAGAGCATTGCTTCTGTGGTGTGAGGCTTACTGAATTTTTTTAACCAGGGAACTGCTTTTTTTTTTTTTTTTTAATTCTTTTAAAGTTCTTCCTTTTGATCTCTCTTGGCTTCTTTCTTGCCCCTACAAAATCAGTCATGGATTCAGCCATTGTCTTAAAGGTTATACAGTCTAGTATGAAGCCAGAGATGTTTCAGTTGCTTTAATTCAAATGAATCAGAGTGCTACAACCTGAAAGAGTGCTCCTTGCAGTCTGATGGTTAGCAAGCTGCAGACCCTGCCAAAAAACTTACAGCACCAAGAAAATTGCTTGAAAAGAAGGGGAAAGCTTTTCAAGCACAATTGGATTTTCTTCTTGTTGATAAGGTTCCTCTGCTCGTGATTTGACTTGTCTACTGGTATCAAGGACATTTAGGCCCTCCAGCCAGTGTCTGGAAAACTGCAGTATTGTGATTTGCCTCTGGCTTTTAAGATGCTAAATACTCCTTAATGATAACCTGCTAAATTGGTTTCGACTCTGGTTTTGTATTGGCATCTCTTTCCCAGTCTTATAAAATCCTTTTAAGGAACAGTTCTCTGGTTAAATGTTAGGAGACATTTAGCATCTGTTTCTTATCAGCTATGGAGTGGCTAAAATGGAGCCTTTCCTGTCAAAGTGGGGTTTAGTCAAATTGCGAGGCAAAGAAATTGGGTCTGCAGCTGCCTTCAGTGGGTCTAGGCTGTCTGCATGTGTATATGTCATTTCCAGCTCTAACTTGTTGCTCACCCTGTCTCCATCAGTGTACAAAGAACATGTTTCCAATGATGTATGTTAGTAAGCTTTTTGTCGTTAGGAGGTTTAATTAGCAAATGGCAATGAGACGAGAGGAAATCTTGCCTTTCTAAGCTGCCGCTAAAGTCACGTTTCAGTAAGTAATTGAACGTGAGCACAAAACCAGACCATCTCAGCTGAGTGATGGGAAGCTTTTCTCAAAAACGGAGAGGCTTTGACACTCAGGACTTGTACTGTTGCTGCACAGTACTTGCACAAATGCTAAAAGGCAGCGCTGCTCCTGAAAGGAGTTGTTCCAGGCTGGTTCCTGCACAGTGTATGGGGGGGGAAAGTGCAGGTCAGGGTACTCACGTGAGGAACTGGTTGGAAGGACTTGCTTGGTCTGAAAACTAACTGGGCAAAACCAGTAGATACATAGAGGGATTGGGCGACTTGTCTGACTTGAAAGTAGGTCCATTTTTCACGTCCTGCAGATGTTTACGGAGGCCCAAGGGAAGGGAGGGGGTCCTGGGGAGGCTCTCTGAACTGTTCCAGGCTCCTGACAGAGGCTGACAGCTCTGCCCTGCGTTCTGTTTAATCTGCAGTTTCTGGCTGAAGCCGCTGCCCATACCCTCCTGTGGCTCCTTCTTTCCGGTTTTACCCCGCTGCTGGTGGTTCCTTGGTGTTTCCAGGTCCGTTTCCCACTCTTGTTAGGCGATGATCCACAGGGAAGAAAGAAGTGTCAGGTGGAGAAGTGGGGAAAAGATATGCCAGGGGAAAGCACTAGGAGGATAAGGAAAGTAAAGAACCCAGCTGATAAAAAAGATAGATGAGAACAGGCTCTGGAGGATGGATCTAACAAAATGCTGGGTCTTCCACCACACCCATACCTTTTAAAGCCTAAAAGGCTCCAGAGTATAAAAAAAAAATGGACATAGTGAGGATCCATCTGTATTTGTTCTCTTGTTCTTGAACAGTGTACTCAGCCCCACTCTTGGCTGACTTCTCTTTTCCTTCCAAGCTATTGATTCTGTTTGGAACTTGAAAAATCATCTAGAGCTTCTCCTATCTCTTCTGATCTTGTTCAGGTGTAAGACTTTGCCAGTCAGGAAGGGCTGAGGCTGCTGCTGAAGTGCAGGAGATTCCTGCACAGTTTCTGGCAACAAAATTGGTCCCATCGGGATAGCAGAAACCATCTGGATCCAGAGCGTGTGCCACAGAGCAACTGCGTGGCCATTAGCACCACTGAGTGTTACTCTAATGCTGGTTGTTCAATTTAGTGTTCTGGGTTTTGCTCTTCTGACCTTTGCAAAACAGCTCATCAGGGTCTGACATGGTCGGAGGTGATTTTGATGTACAGCTGTTGTGGCAGTGCTAAGTTTTGGTTTGTTTTAACTGGTGGCACGGTCTGGAATAGCTTTTGTTCACCAGGTGTTCCCTACTTCACACACAAAAGCAGATAGCTTCGCTTCCCAGTGAATGCTTTCCCCTCTGGAGTAATTGTGATTATAGGTGAATAGCAGAGAATGGGTGATGCATCTGGATTTTTTGTGTTTTTGGTTTTTTGTTTGTTTGCTTTCTTGGTGGTTGTTCTTCCCTCTCTGCTGCATCCCTGATCTCTCTGCCTGAGACACACTGTCACTTTTATGGCTTTTGGGCTTTGTATGGAAATTGATAAGCTTGTTGAAGGAAGCTGGGCGCACAGTGTGAGGTAGGTGTGGTTTTTGATGGACTCTGTAGCACTGTCTGTCCTGCGTTTGAGAGGAGCTCAGCACTGACCCAGGGTGCTGTGTGAAATGGATGATTTTGAGGCCTTCAGAGAGACGGAAACTTGTATGTGAGATACTGAGCCCCCAAAAAGCAAACAGGTTTCTGTTTACCTCTCAGGGAACGAAGGGCTCTGGTCTCTCATTAGAGCATGGGTATCGGGATTTGGCTGCTTAGATAAATTGAGATTTTGACTTCCGGGATGAAACTTTCTGTCTCTATTTAGCACCATCACCAGGGCCACAGGAATCCTCCAAATCTCTCTGAAAGTGTAGCTAGACCTTGAGTAAGAGCTGCAGGAGAAGGCAGGTGCTTGTTGTCAGAAGTCGTCCAGAAGCTCTTTACTCCAGAAAACCATATTGCTGGAATCTGGCACTTATTAACTCAGGTTACCCGGTACCTAGGATCTAGCCAAAGGGCTGTGGCTGGCTGCCAGGCTGAAGTTACCCACCTGGGTGTCAGGCCTTGTTGGTTCCTTCGTGCTAGCGTGAAATAGGAGCTCCCAATGAACATGTGTGCCAGCCCTTCTTCTAGTCATGTTTCTTCTTACAGCTTTGTAAAGTGTTCAAGGTAATTATAGTACTTACTAATATTTATTCCCTTCTAAGCAATTATCTCGATGCATTTATCTCTGGTGTGCTTTCAAAGTACTCTGCCCCTTCTCACCATATCATTTCATCTCATCTCATCTCCCCAGCTCAGTGCTTTCTCCTCCCTCCCTGCTCGCACAATCCTTGGTCCTCAGCTTCCTCCACCTCCTGAATATGCTGTCAAGCTTTGCTTTCCCCTCCTAGAGCTTCCTGTACCCTGTCTTCCCACTCTGCTGTCTAATCCCATTACAGGGGAGGGATGTTTGCTCTGTCTCGCAGGGGATGATTGTTTAACCACCCCACCAGGTGCTAAGGCGCTTTGCAATGAAGGGCATGGATACCGAGAAACCCCGGGCTGGCGCTGTGCCATCTCCCAGCTTTCTGCTGTCTGCTTGTGGCCTGCAGACAATATCTTCAGAGCTCCTGCTGAAGGGTTTGACCTTTATGCCTGCGGTGTTATCCGGAGCCTACAGCAGGAGTCACACCATGCAAATTCCAAGTGCTTTCTTCTGACTTGTGATATAATTGCGGGCAAGTCGCTCTGTCTCTGCTCTCAGTTCCTTAAAGAGATGTCATGGGATTTTTTTTTTTTTTTTTTTGAGGAAAAATGCAGTGTTAGGGCTGGGGTTTTGCTTGCTGTTATTAAGCAAGCAGGCTGCTTTTTTCTTATACATATCGGGAGCGTAGCGTGTAAGAGATTGTTATGCCCTGATTGATTTCACTCTTGGTGTTAGGAGAAGAAGAAAATTGATTTTTACTTTGAGCTCTATGGCGTTACTTACCTGCACAAGCTCTCTCGCTTATCCTGTGTGAATGGGGCCAGCCTCTCCTTGCCACTCAGTTACGCTTGTGGGGCACAGCCCCCGTGACTGTAGCTTGGAGCTGATGTGATTCATTCCAGCCGTCAGTGTTACAGCAGCACAGTTAATCTATGGGTCACTGGCATGTAAGGAGCTGTTACATCTAATCAGTCCCATGCCATGAGCTAGTCGGCAGTTAAATCTAATCCAGAGTGTGTAGCTGCCAAATGCTTTAAGTAGCCAAGCACTTGTTCCTTTCTGCTGTAAATAAGGCAGAGTTGAACAAGATCAGCTTCAAGTGCCCTGCCTGCAAGCAGGGATCAAGAGTTCAGCCTGGGGTACCTGTGCTGCAACGGGGCAGAGGTTGTCCAGAGCCTGAAGGGCTGCAAGGTGGGTGTAAATCTGCCTGCTCATCCTCATACGTAGATATCAAAACACCTTCCTTTTTCTCATCTCAAATTGCTTTTCCTCCCATACCCGTTCCCTTGCCTAGGTGTAAGGGGAGGTGTGTTCAGAGGTGGCCTCTTAGGTACTGCTATCGTTGTTACATTGTAGAGGTACCCTGCCTGCATTTTTGCATGTGTTTAAGTCTCACCTGAGACGCCTGGTTTTGTTTTGTTCTTTCCTCATTTCTGCTGCTCTTACATCCCATCCACCCCTCTTGAATTTTCCACTGGTGCCTGCAGGGTTGCTTTGCAGCCACAGGTTAGCTCCTTTCCCCTCCATAGCGAGAGATCTCCCTTAATGCACTTGGACGTACATCTTCTGCTGCTGGAGGTGGCAGAGGTGAGGCTAAAAACTTGCTCCCACTGCAACTTTCTCTGCCTTTGTGGGGCAAGTCATGGGAGATCGTCCCATTTATCTTTTAAATGGAATAACTTTGCCAAAGTAAAGGATGAACACTGCCAGTTGCTATGCACATGGGTCTGCTGTTGGTTTCCTTTGGCTTGAGTGCTCTCGGGGAGCTTGGCAGAGGACCCTTGCTGCCCTGTGACCACCATGCAAAGGAAGGGTAGCGCTTACTGCAGCAGTTACTTGGATTTGTGCCTGGCCCTGGTGCTTGGGCTGACTTTTTTTTAAGCCTTTGCGAAGGAGAAGGTGGCAGTAAACATGTGGTGGGAAGGAGGCTGGTTTCCTCCTGTTATCATCATGTGGCTGTGCCACATGAGACAGCCCTGAGTTCCATGGGGTGGCAGCGAGCAGACAAGGGGTCCAGGGTCTTGGAGAGGTCTGTCGCCTCTTCTCAGAGACCTGCCCATGCCTGGTGCCACCCTGCTTCTCCCATCTCTCATCTGGATCGCGAAGTAGTGTAGGTCAGCCTGTCCCTTTCTTTCGGCTGGCTTGTTTTGGGCGACGATGTAGGGATGAGAGGACTGAGTGTAAGCGAGGATTTACTGTGCGTCGAATACCTGATAGCTGCTCTAGCAGATCCACAGGGATACATTACTAAAACCATCCTAATGATCTTGACGTAATGGGTTTGAGCCTTGGGAACCTGCTTGCTGGGCAGGGCAGCCCAGGACTTTGCACTTGGCTCCTGGAAGAGGAGGGCTGGGCTCCCAGCAAGGGTCAGGGCAAGCAAGAGGAGCTGGCTTTTTGGGGTGCTAGCAGGTACCCATCCCTCTGTGAGAAGGAGCTGGAGGAGAGCCATACACAGGGCTTTGGCATGGCGGAAGAATGACTTGAGAGGCTTGGCCAAGCACCAACTACCGCCGTTACCTCGGAAATGTAGATTACCAGTGGCTGCAGCTGTGTGGAGGCCAACTAAGTCCCTAAAGAGATTTAATCTGAGGAAAGGGCAATTTTCTTTAGGGAGGTATCTGAGTGTTGGTGGAAGAGGAGATGTGCAGAGCAGCGTGGCCGTAGCCGAGGCCGGCTGCCTCTACACCCGGGGAACTGGCAGCCCGTGTGGGAGGGAGAGGTGCTGGGGGACACAACTCCCACCCCAGCTGCGGGAGCTGTGCCCAGCTCTGCTGCTCCTGCATCTTCTAACCACTGCTGCTCCTGAGGTGATAACATCCAGCTTCCTCCGTCAGGCGCTGGTGGTGGCCTGGAAAAAGAGGTGGACTGTTTCTTGCCTGCCAAAGTGCTGGAAGCGAGAGTTGTGCGAGAAGGGAGGGTTCATCAGTCCTGGAAGTTGCCAGTGTAGGCATGAAGACCCCTGAGATGGATGAGGGTGAAGAGGAAGGGGTAGAAATGAGGGTGGGAGACAGCAGGAATCCAGTTTTCCAATACATGCTCCTGTAAGTGCTGTGGTAGAGATTTTCTGTAGTTACTGGGGTGATCAGCATCAGTTTCTAAATCGTTCTGAGTACATGCATGCCAGGCTTGAGTGTGGGTAGGGTGAAGTGAGGCTTCTGGGGAAGTGTGTTAGTGGGAGGCCAAAAATAAATTATCAAAAGAAAGAATTGAGCAATTAACAAAGCTAAATGGATGCATGCAGTTCTAAGAAAAGGGTGTCATATTTAAAAGCATATTTTTGAAAATGCATTTTCTTAGTCATCTTACAGATAAGTTTGCTATTTTTACCTTCTTTGCTCTGATGACACTTTGCTGTCTATATAACAGGTTTAGCATCTGCATTCTCTTCTAGTGTACAGGCAAAATGTATTTGCTAATTTTGAGTTGGCTTTGTAGAATTGTTATACCTCTTGGCTGTGAAATAAGTAAAATACTGTCCTTAAAACTATTTTAAATGAGCATAGCTGGCATTATTTCCCTTCTAACTCTTTTTTTTTTAAACCCATCTCCCATGTCTGCAATCAAATTTGAATAGAGAATATATTCCCTTGCTGTTTTAAGTGTAATAAAGGCCGTGCCCTCAACTTCCCCAGACAGAAAAGTACTAATGTTTGGGTTAAGCACCATAATCTACTGGGGAATGACTGCAGGATTTGCAGATTTTTATTTCTGTGTGTTTGCTGGGACTGTGGCATTGCTAGCAGGTTGCTCGCAAATGGTATCTTAGATTACCTCTCTTGCAGGCAGCAAGATTTGCATCTTGCCATTCCTATTTGATCAGCAAGTGGTGATGAGAGCTGTATACTGGAGTTCAGATTTTCTGAGCGGCAGTCTGCAGTCATTAGGACAGTGCTTAGACCCCAGAGGCTTTTTCCATGTTTTCATCCTGTTGCAGTAACTGTGTGTCTTGTTATCATGTTCCTGAATATTTTCTCTTGTAAGAGGAGACTGTTTGTTGCAGCTGTTAAACCTCAAATGTCTTGAATCTCCCTTAGGGAAGAGGAGGAAGAGTTCCTGAGGTTTCTGCATAAGTAGACTATAGAAATACCTACGTGTCTTTCCCAGGTATACAGCCAGGAGGTATTCTTGGTGCTGCCCTAAGCAGCTGATGAATTCTGGCTGGTTCTCGCTCACTTGCTCTGTCAAAGAGACTTAGTAAAGGAGCTGGAGTTTCTTTTCTCTTTGGCATGTAATGGTACTGGAATCCTCTGGTTGCTTTTGTCAGAGCAGTGTAGCTAGGAGGTGTCAGAGGAAATTACAGATGTTTGTTTGGTCTCCTGGCTGGGTATAAGGATGTGAGTTTTAGTGAAATGTGCGTTGAATAAACATTGTCTAAATCTCCTAGGACGAGGGCTGCCTGGAAGCTGGAGTCAGGAGCCATGCTTATCTTCATGACAGAATTTGGGAAAAAAAAAAAAAAAGTTTGTATAAGAGTTTTGCACCCTATGTTTGGTTTCTATTGGTTCAACGATTTGTAATCTTCCTTCTTATGTTCCCTTTAAGGCCAGCCAGACGACCTTAAGAGAGGATTTTTGGAGTTCCTTCTTTCCCCCACTTCCATGGTGCTCGTGGCTAACCCAGGCCCAGGCATGACCCATTGCTGTACTAACATTTGGGGATCATTCCCCGGGCTTGCTGGAGCCCCTCGGTCCCACCTTGGGAGAGGGGTTGTGTCTGATTCGTGGCACCCTGCCAGGCGGCAGCACACATAGTGGGCCCGGCCCTGGCAGCAGCCCAGCAAAGCTGGAGCAGCCACAGTATGGCAGCCTGGCCTCCTCCTTCCTACGGTCACCGCTTTGGGTGGTCACTGTTGACATTTTCTCCTTTTAGGCTCCTGCAGGGTGCTCGGGGAGGGATGTGTGGCCATGCTTTGCGTGTGTTTTACCGGTATGGGAAACATTAATTTTTAAAAAGAAACTGCAAGCACGCAGCCCCTATCTCTGTGACAGCAGCGATCTCAGTGGCTGTTTCGTCTCGCCCTGTGATGTGCTTGACCCCCATGTCCCTGCAGCCATGCCTGTTTGGACAGACCCCAGTATCTCAAACGCGTGCAGGCGGGCCTCGAAGGGGCCTCCCACCACGCTGGGCAGCATCTGCAGTGGCACAGCCGCCAGCATGGAGCACAGGCGCCCTGGCCAGCTGTGCCTGCCCCATATGTTGGGGTCCGGGTCACCCCTTTAGCCTGGGCACAGCAGAGCAGACGTCTGACTTCATCATGCCATCATGGCTGCAAAATGCAGGCTGCAAAACTTATGTCAGTGCTGCTGTCTCTGGCTGTAGATCAGCCTCCTGGGGTGCAGAGCCATTTGGGGAAGGCAGCCCTCAACACCGGGCAGGGTACGAGGAGGGGGCTGCTGCTGGCATGGAGTGCATGCACAGCCACCCTGCCATGGTCGTGGCCCCTTTCCTGCCTTGATGTGAGAGAAAATTCAGTGCCTTCCTGTTCATGGCCTGGCTTGAGAAGGAAATCTCTCCTCCCTCCTCAGGGGAGACCCAGGGGATGCCATGGTGGCAGGAGGCCCTGGCATGAGCCAGGCACCAAGCCCTGGGGCTTGGTGAGGAGCAGGCAGCTGTGGTGGAGCTGGGGATACCTCCATGGCCTGGGGTGGCTGAAGCTTTGGGCAACCAGGGTGGCTTTCACATGCTTTGGGATGTTTACTGGGAGCAGCCACATGCCAGCGGTGCTCTTGCCTTGCCTTGCGAGCCTGTGCAGGGCATTTAATTTTGCCTCTGTGTCTGGAGCTGGTATGTCATAGCTGCCATGATCAGACACTCACAAAACTGTGCTTTAGTGCAACTGGTGTTAACCCTTACTACTTGTAGTCCGCTACAGTAAACTGAGGAGCGGGGATAGCATCAGCAGCTCCTTTGGGCTTGTTCTTCTCTTCTTCCAGGCTCTGCCTTCCTGGCCCTCCCTGCCTCCTCCCATCTTTACACTGGTCTCCTCCAGCTCTGTCAGCTCCCAACAGGTCTGCAGCATGCATGGTGTTTTGGTGTGGTCGATGTATCTGTTCAACTTGCAGCAGTCAGTCGCTGTAAAGGCTTATAATCAGTGTAAAATCTCTGGGGTGCAGCTATTTACAGAAAAAAACCCCACCCTTTCAGACTTGCATCAAACAAGAGTTTTATTCTCATTAATTGAATTTCTCTAGAGTCTGATAACTTGGGCATGTTGAAATCAGATAAATAAAAAGCCTCCCTCCCTGGTAGCTATGTAAGCCTTTCCTTAACTCCCTGATCAGAAGTGACTAGGCTCTGCTAAGTAAGCAGCTGAAGATCAAAACTTCTGCATACATCTGCTCATCGGGGAGTGTAGCCAAGAAGATGCTCAGAGTGGTGTATTGACAGAGGAAGGGTTTGATTGGGAAAGATTTTTTTTGTTTAGTGACAAATGCTGTTTAGTCACCTTCAGACACGTAGTCTGTGTCTAGAAACCAGGACTGTGCTTTCTTCCAGACCTTCAGGTAAACCTGCAGCCCTACAAAGGGGCAAGTCTGCTCTATGCTGAAGTCGGGGTGTATCACCTTTGGAGCATCTCTTGGGCCACACTGCCGCATGTCCTCACGTGGGTGCCGAGACACATTGCCTTGGGAGGCAGGAGGGTGTTTGGACTTGTGCTGTGTGGTGTTGCTGAGCTGATGATATTGAAAAAATCCAACTTGCAGATTTTTTCACATCAAGTGAGACTTGTGGTCATTAAGGTCATGTCCCTTTCTCCATCACATCTCTGGTGTGTAGTTCTTGTCTCGGTGCCGAAGGCTGGGGCCCCTCTCGTTCAGCAGCTGCTGTTGCCTAGTCCAGGGTCCTTCCTCCCCATGCCTATATCACCCATGCCATAACGAGGTAACTGGCTTGCCAGCCAGGCTTGTCTTCGTTTTCAGCCAACACCACTCTCCCCCTTTGGGGTTTTTTCTGCTTTCCCCCTCCCCTGCCACTCTTGGTGCCACCTTTCTTCTTGCACCTTGGATTTGGATTTCCCCCCACCCCTCTTCTTTTGTCAGTATTTGTGTCCCGTAGCTGTTTATACCACTGATGCAGTGGCATCTGCCCCTACCCCCCGGGACACTTTTTCCACCCTCTCTCCCATCTCCTGGCCCCACCATCTGCTGCCTCTGCTCCTGCTGTCATGAGGTGCTGCACCACCTGCATGAGTCCCCTGGCCGCACCGACTCATCTCAGAGAATGCTCGGCTCCTTCCCTCTGCCTTGTTTCTCATAAACGCTTTTACTTCTCCTGCTTCACGATATCGTCACTAGCGATACTTTCCCCCCTCAGCCTGGACCTTCTCTATCTTCACATTTGCTCCTCAGACTTCAGCAACTTTTTGTACAAAGAGGACTGGCATACAAGCAAGGGCCTGCCTTTGCCTGGGGGTTCGCCCTGTGTTCCCCTCCATGCTTTTCACAACGGTAGATTTTCTAATCTTTTTGCTTGCCTTACGGGTCCCAGCTCATTTTCCCTTGTCTCTCTGGTTTGCTTTGCTACTCGTAGCTTCCCCACTCTCAATCCAAAGCTGCTTTATCCCCTTCTCCTTCAGCAGCTGCTCTGTCCTGTGCAAGCCCCATGGGATGCTCTGTCTGGAGCTCTTGCCTCCCAGCTTTCTGCCAGTTTAGTCTGTCTCTGTGATTTACTTCACAAGGGTTTTCGTAACAGCCCCCACTGCTCTGTGTCTCAGTCGTGCTCCAGCATTACCTTCCTTGACTTAGCAAGTGCCCTTGCAGTGACCAGTTTTGGTCTCTTCTTGGAGCGGTTTCCTCAGAGTCCTGTTGTCTTTGCCTTCTCCTGCCTCTCTAACAGAGCTTTTCTTACATCCTCCTGAGTATACCATGCTCAGCTTCAGGGTCCTTTTTTTTTTGTGGCTACAAGAGGCTCTTTCTGTGACCGTGTCCACCAATTCCTATAGTCCCTGCCTCTTGGTAATTTTATCCACTAATAAAAATTGGACTAGCCTCTCTCTGCTGATGTATTGAATTCATATTTCTGTTCAAATTAAAATCTTGACCTCTATCTCTGGCGCTTACTTATGTGCATGTTCACCTGAGTCTTTCTGCTTAAGAAGTGTAAGCTGCAGCACTTCCTGTCCATCTCTGCCTCTGAAATTTGTTCAGGCTTTTTGTCTGCTCATTCTCCTGAACTCTCAAATTAATTCCTCCTCCTCTGCCTTGCCAACTGCAAGATGCTTGTCTTCACTTCAAAAGCCGTTCTTAGCGTTGTTCTGCCTTGTCTTTTCTAGTGCTTTTTCCCTCTGTGTGGTTTTCGATTCCCAGCCTCTGCCTCTCGTTGGGTTTCCTCAGGCTGGGTTCTCAGAGAAAGATGGCTTACCTGCTTGTGCTGCCTCGTCTGCCACCCCTTCCCGGATAACCCAGCAGCCCTTTGGCCAATTTCACGCAAATTTGACGGGAGCAGAGAGCTTGGAGATAAACGAGTTCCTGCAAGTCTTGTGGAGAGGAGGTAGCCCAGTCGGGGAGGTGGCACGGGACTGAAGGAGGCCGTTTTCTTCAAGGGCTCTAGCAGTGCCTCCAAATGACTCTGCCAGCTGAAGGAGAAGCCCCAGCTGAAGCTTGCAGTGAAGTCATTAGTCTCAGAGACAGCCTCCCTCCTGAAGGCAGGGAAAGCTAGGCTTCATTAAGTCTGCTACTCTTAGCGCTGTTTTTTAACAATGGTGGCTCAGAGCTCTTTTATTTTCTTCTGTGTGTTTGGGAGTAACCTGCAGCAAGCACCTGCAGCCCTGCTTCCCCTGATGCTCTGCCGCAAGGCCTGTTAGAGACTCACCATCAGGGTCTCCCAGTGGAGAGAGACCATGATGCTCCCTCACTGCCTCGCTCCCTCCTGCTCCCTGGTGTCTCTTACCCATCTGCTGCCTGTCTGAGGTGCCGCCTCACAGCACTGCTGAGCTGGTGGAATATCCCAGCTGCTAATGAAAAGGGTTCTTTGCCCCTGTCCCCAAACCCCAAAGAAAAAAGCGTTCACGCTGTCTTAGTGGAAGCAAGTAACTCTTTCTTTGTGTCATTCTTTTTTCAGCTCACTATGGGGGTCAAGCATGGAGAGAGGAATGCGTATGTTGCTAGGAATAAAGCGAGTGGGAAAGCGAGACTTCTTTTTTTCCATGGCAGCTGGTATCTAGATCAGCTTAAGTGCAATTGTGAAACCACATTTCTAGACTGAATTTCCTCAGATGAGTGTGCTTCTGCTGCACTTTTGTCTGTAAGGAAGCTGGCACAGTGAGGCTGCTCTGAGTAGGTGCTTGGCACTGAGCTAAGGTAAATAAGAGCCTATAACAGCAACGAATGCAGTCCTGTTGGAGTGTCCTTCACAGAATAGTTGAGGTTGGAAGGGACCTCTGGAGGTCACCTAGTCCAACCCCACTGCTCAAGCAGGTACACCTAGAGCAGGTTGCTCAGGATCATGTCCAGACAGCTTTTGAATATTTCCACGGATGGAGACTCCATAACATCCTTGGGCAACCTGTGCCCATGTGCAGTCATCCCTCACATTTGAAAAAAAAAAAAAGTGTTTTTCTAGTGTTTTCCAGCTGGCCAGTCCCCCCGGTGCATGGTGTTATTCCTACCCAGGGAGGAGGATCACATCTGATTGTCCTCCTTACTCATTGGTAATAGTATTGTGTTATGAATGCGCATAGAGGGAATGATTGTACTTTCTCCCTCCCAGATTGGAAGCAATAGTAACAGAGATGCTTCTGCATCTCTCTTTCTTTTGTTTTGTTTTCTATTCCAAATACCAGAAAGCACCTGTCCTCCCATTTGAAATGGGAGCCTTGGTAATTTGGTAACAACTGCTGATAGTCTCTGTAGCATGTCAAACTAATAAATTACAGTGTAAGGAGATGAAGAGTTCTGACATCTTAATTAGCAAAAAGAGGCAGCAGGTATCTGCAGAATCTCTCTGCATCTGTGTCTCTTTTTCAGGGATGGTGTCTAACTGAATCTCAGGGGTTTTTGAGGGGCAGCTTCTTGCTGGTGCTTGGTGAAGAGAAACCAGAAGAATTTGGGAGGGACATGGAAACTATCTGCTGTTGTATGGCCATGCTTTGTATTCTTGTGATCCTTTATGGTGGGGTGGGAGAATTGTTTTAGAGAAATGCATGCTTTTAGCCAGTACACTTGACTTTGGGGCTAACTTAATTTGCTGTTTACCTCAAAGCTCTTTCTGCTGAAGAAGAGGTGCAAGATGGCAGCTTTTGCCTTGCAAATTGGATGCTGTCTTATGCTAATAACTGTGGCTGAGGGGCACAAATGTTTTTTTAGCATGCCAGAAGGAAGCGCGAGAGATGTCTTGTGGCTGCATTCATTCCTAGATATTACACTTCAGAACTTCTTGCAGTGCCACTTCTGCAGAACTGTGTGCTCCAAAGGAGGTGGGGAGCAGGTGCAGAGCCCATGCCAAAGGGCACAGCTGGAGTGCTGGAGGAACAGTGGGCTTTGGGAGGTAGGGAGGGATGTGCAGCAGGGCAGTTTGTCATCAGCTCTTCAAACCTGTCCACATCTAACGGATTATTAAGTCTCTCTCCTTAAAAAGCAGACCATTTGAGGTTAAGCAATTCACAAATGGCTACTTGAGGGTGCCGATTTGGAGGATGGAAAGCAGGTGCTCTGGCTCTGCCCAGAAGAACAAGCATGCAAGTAGAGGTTCCAGAGAAAGTCAGGGTGCTGAACTCCCAAATGTCATCCTTACCAGAGTAGGGGAAAACCTGGAGTCACTTGGAGCATGGAGAGGGGAAAGAAGCCAAATAAGCAACTCCCGGGAGTATGGAAAGATGGGCCAAAACGCTGGAGTTTCTCTTTGGAGGTAAAGGGAGGCACTTGTGTGTGCTCCCTCCCTCCATTTGTTTCAAATGAAGACAGCAAGAAGCTTTGCTTTTCTTCAGGAAAAGCAAATTTGAGGGAACGTAAGGAATCAAGCTCTCCGTGGATCAGAAGTATTTTGAAAGACCTCTTCAGGAAAGAGAGGGAATTCCTTTAATGAAAGGCTGGGTAGTAAATGTTGTTTCCTTTTGGCAAGGATAATGTGAAGGTGAGATTTGGGACTCTCTGCTCCTCTCCCCTGGCAGAGTGTTTTTAAGCATCTGGGATGTTGTGAGGTGAATTACAGCAATAATAGGGATGTTTGGTTGTTTAATATTGGGAGGGATTGCAGAGCATGCAGGAAAATGAAAAAAGTGACATTAAAACATTATTGACTGTGAAACAAAATGAAGTTTCTTATTGTCTGAGAGTGAGTGATCACACAGGGAATATCATTTGACAATTCTAAGAGTGACCCTGGCTGTCGAACATGTAGGACCTGAAGACTAAAGAACGATAATAAAAAGAAATTCAGAGGCTGCGGGGCATAATGAACTATGTCAGAGATTTCCTGGCTGGCTTTGTCGCTCAAACAATTTCATTTCCCCCCCTCATCTTGATAGGTTGGAAACACATACCAGCTAAGAGTGCAGCGGTTTGAAATGCGTGTTGATGTTTCATGGCTTTGGTACTAGCATGACAATGCTGAATCTTTTAGAGGCCTGGGAGCAGTACTAGAGACGCCAAGGTAAATGGTGTGTCCTTACATGTATTTTAAGAGCTAAAATAATAGAACAAAAAGCACACATAGGAATCTTGGGAGACTTCTCTTTTTTGTGCAGGTCTACACTAAATCTTACAGTGAGTACCTGTGGTTACAGCTTCAAAGCTCAGGCTGGGAAGGCAATAATGAAGCTATCACTGCTTTTCATTGGAAAATATAAAAGTAGGCATTGCCTTGGGCATTCCAGCAGGCCACTCTAAATGCTGCTGTGTATTGTAGTGCTTAACCAGACCTGAAACCAGCAGTAGTGAAATATGTAAGTCACTAGGGCATGTATTCAGTGGGCTGTAGGAAAGAAGAAACTCCTGAGGACAAGACACAAGGAGCAGTGCAAATTAGATGTAGTGCGTGGGCAAACCAACACTTCCTGCCTGCATATTCCCAATATAAGTATCATCTGCCAGGGAGCTTCTGCTTGCATTTTTTTTTTTCCCATAATAAAGGTAATGATGGTATGGTACATGAAGAACATGCTGATCTGAGAGTTGGAAAAGAGCTGGGAAGGTTCTGTTCTGACCTTGGAGGAAGAGAAATAGTTGATTAAATGTATTAAAGGGATGGGCTTTATCTTAAGTACAGAAAAGAGCCCATGGTGCTACTGGAGCTCTCTGCTGTTCTGTGGGATTAGTCAAAACTGGGATGTCCTTAGGGGAATAGAAAGACTGCAGGTTATAAGGGACTCGTTTTCTCAACATCTTTGCAGGAAAATAGTCAAACTATAATAAGCAGTAGGTGTCCTGCACAAAGATATGTGAGCTCCCCCCAGCAGTTGTTTACCTTTCTGAATCTGAACCATCACGATATTCAGCTCAGTCTTTCCCTCGTACATCAGCACAGATCATTATTCGCCTTTTCCATCAGCTACACCTTGATCCACCAGCCTCTTCAAAGCCCGTGTGAAGTAAGGAGGCTGAGCACCACGAGCTGCCAAGCTCAGGGACCTGTGTGCAGAAGGGCTGCCCTGCTGTCCTCCTTCCTTCTGTTCATACGGGCTGTCGCTCTTTTCTCTGACCACAGGTGTGGCTGGCTAGCTTCTGGATGCTTGGTTCCGTGACTTTTCAAAGTAAGGCTGGACTAGATTAAAGACTAGTTTCAGACTTCAGTGCAGCCAAGTTGCTTTAAATCTACTTTCTGATGGGATGACTGAGGATGATAGAACTTTAAGGGCAGTGAGATCTCGTGTTGTGCATCCGCCAGGGCAGGTTCATCTCCACCTGTGGTATTTCTGACGAAGGTAAATGTCTGTTGCAGAGAGCTATAGTGCGAGAGGCTTCAGTCTCATAAAGCAGTCTCTCTGGTGCCTCACTTTCCTTGCTTCTGGAAAGTTAAAAATATACTTAGCCTCATGTCCAACCAAACTTACCTCAGTAAGTTTGCAGATGACACCAAGTTGTGTGAGAGTGTTGATCTGCTGGAGAGTAGGAAGGCCGTACAGAGGGATCTGGACCGGCTGGATCGTTGGGCTGAGGCCAATTGTATGAGGTTTAACAAGGCCAAGTGCCGGGTCCCACACTTGGGTCACAACAACCCCAGGCAGCGCTACAGGCTCGGGAAGAGTGGCTGGAAAGCTGCCTGGCAGAGGGGGACCTGGGGGTGTTGATTGACAGCCGGCTGAACATAAGCCAGCAGTGTGCCCAGGTGGCCAAAAAGACCAACAGCATCCTGGCTTGTATCAGGAATAGTGTGGCCAGCAGGACTAGAGAAGTGATTGTGCCACTGTACTCAGCACTGGTGAGGCCCCACCTTGAATCCTGTGTTCAGTTTTGGGCCCCTCACTACAAGAAAGACATGGAGGTGCTGGAGAGAGTTCAGAGGAGGGTGATGAAGGGTGACGAAGCTGGTGAGGGGTCAGGAGCACCAGTCTGATGAGGAGCAGCTGAGGGAGCTGGGGCTGTTCAGCCTGGAGAAAAGGAGGCTGAGGGGAGACCTGATCGCTGGCTACAGCTGCCTGAAAGGAGGGTGTAGCTTAGAGAGTGTTGGTCTCTTCTCCCAAGTAACAAGCAGTAGGACGAGGAGAAATGGCCTCAAGTTGCACTGGGGAGGTTTAGGTTGGACATTAGGAAACATTTCTTCACGAAAAGGGTTGTCAGGCCTTGGAACAGGCTGCCCAGGCAAGTGGTGGAGTCACCATCCCTGGAGGCATTTAAAACGTGTAGACGAGGTTCTTAGGGACGTGGTTTAGTGCCAGAGTTAGGTTGTGGTTGAACTTGATGATTTGAGGGTCTCTTCCAACAAAAATGATTCTGTGATTCTATGAATCTCTGCTGTTCAAGTCTAAGCATATTGTTTCTTGTCTTCTCAGTGTCCAACATAGAGAATGAAGTATTCCTCCTTCCAGCATTTTTAGAAGTTTAAAGGTTGTAATAGACATGATCTGTGGCTCAAGAATATGCCATTCTAAGGTCGTGTTAAAACCAGAGTATTTTAACATGCATAATTGTAGACACAGAGAAGGAGCAGTTAGAGGAATGTGACATCCATATAGTATGAGGTTTGCTTAAAAAAAAGAGGAGAAAAAAAATCGCAAGGGCAGATCACATTTAACACTGTGCAGCTGTAGAATACCAATGCCGTACTGTGGAAAGTAAGGAAGCCGGCTGTCAATATAAGGACCAGATCTGAGAAGAACCAAAGGATGAAAAATGGCTCTGATCTTGGCAAGGGGGTTGGATGTCTGACTGGTTGCATAATTCTAACAGAGGTACAAGACCTTTTTTGCAGTCAGAACTTGGGAAGCTAGTCACAGGCCAGAACAATCTATGGTGATTAAAAGAAATGTCACCTCTTTCATATTTATTGAAAACATTTTTCTTAAAAGACAGTAAACATCTGCTGTGGAAGTGAGCACTGTGAGACGGAGCAGCCAGCAGAGATGAGTGAAAGCAGTTGTGTTGGAAGAACAAAGAGCTTCATTGGCGGCTCCTGTCTAGTTTCCCTGTGCTTTGATATTTCCCCACTGATTGTGATATTTCCATACCAATTATTGTATAAATTGTTCCTGGCTGACCTCTCTACTTAGCCGTCCTTAGTTGGCTCAGCAGTGGGAGGAATTTGAATGAGGAATGAATAGCTTTTTGAGTCGGTTCAGGAAGGATGTTCCATGTGCTGGGAGTGGTGGGACGGTGGCAGGAGTGGAAGAGGAGGATAGGGGATCAGGCATCCTTGGTAGCATGATTTAAACATCAAAGCAAAAGGGTGGAGGATAGGGACAGAGTTGTTCCACAAGTGGCTCCAGCCAGCCTTTCAGTACGGTGAACTCTCTTGGCATGACAAAAAATACATCAAGCAAAATACTGTATTTTCCCAGAATGAGGCTTTACAGTAATAAGAGGGGGGTTACCACATGTTTTCTTCTGATAGCACTGTGGTTTTTTTCATCTGGCAGCAGGTTGCAGTGTACAGAGGCTGTCCCTGCTGTGACTCATTTATGCAAAAATTAAGCTCAAACCTAATTTTTATTTGTGCGCATTAACAGGAGACTTCACAGAATAGCAGGTGTGCATTGCTAGAAGATTGTCTCCGTTTGGTGTTGCCTATTGGGGCAAGGTCTCCCATACAGATTATGTTAGTCTTCAGCCGATGAAAAATAAGACAGCTGCTTGGGGAAGTGTTCTCAGCGGCTGGACAATGGTGAGCTTGGAAGAGCCTTCTTGAAATGAATCACTGTTTTGTGGATATCAGTCTCTGCTTTTTCTCTGGACTCCACAGCAGGGCTGAGTAGGGGGCTGGTCTTGGCAAGAGCCATATGCATCTTCCTCTGTGGAGAGAAGCGAGAGAGGAAAGGCCATCCCCTGGAAAGCATCGTGCCTAAGGAAGACTGAAAAATTAATGTCAATGAAAACGTAACGTGAGCTGAAGGTTGTGAACTGTCCCTGAGCAACTCGCTGTAAGCAAAGGCCTGTGCAGGGCACGATGCTCCTGTTTTGGGGTAGGGGAATGGAAACACGGAGGAGGAGCAAGTTGTGGGGGAGCCCTGCTTGCCGGGCCACAATTAGCTATGTGCACCCTGTTACTTTGTGAAAGTGGCCAGTGCACCAACTGCTGCAGCTCAAAGGCTGTTTCTGCCTGCCCCGCTGTTCCCTGGGCCTGCTGCCCTGACCTGCAGGCTGTGGCATCGCTCCCCAGTGCTGCCTCCTCTCTTTGCGGTCGGCTATGAGCGTATGGGCGGCAAGTAACAAATGAACAGTGCTGCTAATAAAGTAATAGCACCCTTGGACTGGGTGAAAACACCAATTCCCTATTGTGGGCATGGCATCCTTCCCTTGCCTGGCATGGGTATGCCTGCTGCCTCCTGGGGCGTTGGGCCAGGGCTGAGGGCACCCGGTAAAGCTGGAAGAAGAGTCTGCTGGCACTCGTCTCGCCTCAAACCATGCTGTGCCCTGTGTTGGAGACCAGGGGCCAGCCAGGTGGCGAGCCTGGGCTCCTGCACCGCTCCCGCCTCAGTGAGCCCCAGACCCACAGGAGAGCAGGAGCTGCCACAGCTCGTGATGCACTGGGTGCTTGCACCTGCGCTTGGGTTTTGTGTGCCCAGAGCATCTTTCGAGCTAGGAAGTAGATGCTCTAGCATAACTGCTCATTAGCATTTGTGTCTGAATTGTGTTCGTTACTGGGGACTTTCTGCCAGGTCCTGTGGTCTGCTGCAGATGCTGATTTGTCATAGCCAAATAGGATTTATGCACACTCTCCTTCCCTTCCCTGTGCATGGGCACAGGCTCCGGCTTCGATTCTGAGGGTATTTTGGGGGAACCAGTTCAGGTGGCCATGTTCATAGCATCACTGTAGAATAACAGAATGGTCTGGGATGGAAGGAACATCTAGGATCATCTAGTTCCAACCCCCCTGCCATGGGCAGGGACACCTTCCACTAGATCAGGTTGCTCAAAGCCCCGTCCAACCTGGCCTTGAATGCTTCCAGGAATGGGACATCCACAGCTTCTCTGGGAAGCCTGTTCCAGTGCCTCACCACCTTCATGGTGAAGAATTTCTTACTTATATCTAATCTAAATCTCCTTTCTTTCAGTTTAAAGCCATTACCACTTGTCCTATCACTACATGCCCTTGTAAAAAGTCCTTCTCCAGCTTTCTTGTAGGTCCCCCTTAGGAAGGCTGCTGTAAGGTCTCCTTGGAGCCTTTTCTTCTCCAGGCTGAACAACCCCAACTCTCTCAGCCTGTCTTCACAGGAGAGCTGCTCCAGCTCTCTGGTCATCTTCATGGCCCTCTTCTGGACTTGCTCCAACAGGTCCCTGTCCTTCTTACGTTGGAGGCCCCAGAAGTGGACATGGAACTCCAGGTGGGGTCTCATGAGAGTGGAGTAGAGAGGGAGAATCACCTCCCTCGACCTGCTGGTCACGCTTCTTTTAATGCAGCCCGGGACATGGTTGACTTTCTGGACTATGAGTGCACATTGCCATGTTCAGAGCAGTGATAGCCGTGTTTCTAGAGAAAAAGCTTAAATGATGCTTGTTGTAGCTTCTGTTGTAGTATAGCCAATGCACAGTCCGCAGACCAGATGTGACCCGAATGGCTGAAGGGCATAGCCTGTAATGACACAGGCTGTGAAGGGGCATGAGGACAGCTGTACCAGTTCAGACTAAAGGTCCTCCACCGAGCCTCAGTGTCATGTCTCAAAGCTGTAGGCAGACATTTGTGCAATTGTAGCTTGTTTCGAGTGCCTTCGGAACCTGATGTGATCTATCTGTTTAGTAGTCCTCTTTCAAGTACTTGTCCCACCTACATTTTGACCCATGTAAACTTCCCATATCCACAGCATCCCTCAGCAAGGACATCCCCAGATCTGCTATCTGCAGCTGCAAGAACTGCCTCACTTGTTATAAAACTGGAGCTGACCAGTTTTGGTTCACAACCCTTGGTTTTTAAACTAGAAGAGACAGTAAATGGTCAATTCTTTACCACCGTCTCCATGGCATGCGTATTTGTATAGGCCTTTACCAGATCCTCTTAAAGTCACGTTTTTTTCCAGGCCAGAGTCCTTGCCTGCTCCAGTATTTCTTCCACAGAAGCCATTCCCTAGTGTTCGTCATTGTTGATCTTCTCTGACACTTTCTCAGGAGCACCTATAAATTGAACAAAAAATAGCAACAGCAAAAAAGCCCTCTGTATTTGTGCAAGGGACAGGGAGTGGAGGGACAGGCATCTCTTTGGAAATGTCTTCTTTTTAGTAATTGTAGTTGAATGCACAAAGTAATTTTTAAAGGAAGTTTAGGATTAGTATTATCAGTTATTGTCAAATAATGCTTTAGAGCTTCTAAGTGAAGGAAAACTGCTGTAAAGCTACAGGGGTAGAAACATCCCCTCAAGCTATGTAATCTATTTGGTGTTCAGCGCTGTCAGCTCTATGCCTTTGGAAGATACTGAAAAATATAAAGAGTTTTTGTTTTGTTTTGTTTTTTTTAATTGCTCTCTAATGTTCAGAGACCCAGGATAGTATTCCTTCTAAGAACTCAAGTTTCTCTTTTAGGTTAAAGGTCTTCTGTCAGTGATTGTTGATACCTGAGGTACCTTGATGCAACTTGCCTGCACCACACCCAAAGGCACCACAGCATAACCCGCACTCTCAGAGATGGGGAGAATGTTTGCGCAAGAGGTTCCTCGTCATTCTGTCCTTAATTTTTATTTATTCTTTTGGTGTGTCAGTGCTGTGGCAGAGTTTCTGTGTACACAGCCATCCTTTCTTTCTTTCTTTCATTGCACTCACCTATCCCTTGTGATAAGCCTTGAATCAATGTTCTGAGATACAATTTTGCATGCTTGTTCTTCCGAAGGGAACCTGAAGGTCCACCTGCTTCCCAAAGAGAAAGTGTTTGGCATGTTCTGAAACGGGGCATCTTCAAGGTGTTTGAAATCGGACACCTGAAATGGCCAGTTGTGTCTGGAAAACGTGAGTTCTGCACATCTCCCCAAGGAAAGGTCAGATCTTGCCACAGTCAGCCGATGCTGCTGGGAGGGGGCAGGTTTTGCAAAGACAAAGTGTACTCAGAAGCTGACCTGCAGTGCTTCTGGGTGAGATGCCTGGCTGGCAGGGGTGCTCGGTGCTCCTTTTTTGCCCACAGACTGAACGGAGAGGCGTTGTAGTCCTGGCTGTGCTATGACAAGGAAGACGCGAATGGCTGGGTGACTGACATCGCATATCTCCCTTGCTATTCACCTGCCTTTCAGAACTGCGTGACATTGGCCGTGGCCCTGGAGCCTTCTGGGCAGGCTGGCATAGAGCTGGGGTCTCACACGATCTCCTTGCTGCATGACCTTGAGTCTGATCACCCAGCTGCACCATCCCCTCTTGCTTACACCCACCTCTTGTCTCCCAAACGGGGCCTGGGAAGCGATGAGAGCTGCCTGGCTGTCATTTGGCTTGCTCTGAGCTCAAAAGACAATGGGGAGCTGTGACAATAATCCTCATCTGTAGGGGATAAGGATCGGGGAACGCTTCCTCCTTATTGTGGGGGATTTGCTGCCTTTTGGAAAAAAACAGATGCACAAACCTATCACTTCTCACTAATTTTAAAGTAGCTGTTGGCTTGCTACCTCCTCTATATCAGCCCTTGCATTGTCAGGAAATTATATTGGATTTGCAATTAAAAGCCAGCTGTGCCAGTGAAGCACCAGCCAAATGCCACCATAACAGTCTCCTGGGTGTCCTGTGGGAGGTGTGGAGCACACAGCTCCTCCTCCGGTGAGCATTTCTCTCGCTTCAAGAGGGAAAGACAAGAGTTTAAAATGGGATCTCAGGCTCGTTATTTTTGTTAATTGGAATGCTTGCTCGCTAAGAAATGCAGTTCTTTTCTTGATTCTGCATGTTTGTGGACATAGCAATTCCCAGAGCCTGAAAACTGCCGAAGCACCCTTCACTGTGCAAAAAGTTAACTGTTTGGGGAGAAAAGCTGAGTGGTGGATGGCTGTCTCAGGCTGGTTGTTTTTTCTCCTTCCCTTTCTCAGTTAAAGTGATTTACTGGAGAAGTATCTCTGCTTCTGGTGTGTGTGGGTTTTTTTAAGTGTCGAACAGCATTTGTGCCTATCGGTGTTGGAGCAGGAGCTCAAGGCCAGGCAGGGGAAGAGCTCTGTGGATTTGCCGCTCCACGTCCCTCTGGAGATGCAGCCCATTCAACCCACAGCTGAGCCACGGTGTCTCATCTCTCGGAGGCTGAACAGCGACTTGCTGCAAGCTGTAGCAAAACTCCAACTGTTCTGTCTTCCATCTGTGCTGGAGCTGGGCAGGGCTTTTTCTGCACCAGCTTCTTCTGTCCCTCAACTCCTTGGGCTGCTGGATCCAGAACGGGAAACCAGGAGCAATTTGGCTGTTACCTCTCTCACTTTTGCCTGGGTCAGGAAGGTGCAGCAATCCAGTGCAAGAGGGAATAGGAGAGGAGGAATGTAGAAAGTGGGTCTCTCACAGGCAAGGTCCCAAAAACCACTGGCAAGGGAGGAAGGAAGCCCACATTAGTGCTGGCCGTGAGGGTGGTGGGATTTGACACCTACCAAAAGGCTGCAAGCATCAGGGTGCAGAGATCTGCATTGTGGGTGCCTGAGGATGTGATCTTGTCAGTGAGCTTTGGAAGGGCCAATATGTGCCTCTGATAAAATGTTTTTGAATTGGATAGTTGGAAAGCTCCTCAAAGAATTCCTGTATAAAAAATGAACAAACAAACAAAAAAACCCCAAACCTAGCACTGCATTTAAAGCCTGCAAAACAAGGCCGTGCACTCAGCGGAGAAATACCTGAATGAGTTTTATGTGTGCAAGTTTTAATTCCTAACACTGCATGTTTGCCTTGTGGTGCAATTTTAATTGTGTCATTGCATGTAGGGTATCTGTATGCTCTAGCGAGGCTACATGTGCATATGGAAATCGTTATTATGAGTTGTCTTTAGGTGTGCAATAAAGATCTTGCCCTTCCTGCTGCTTTAAAAACAGTTCACTTCAAAGGCTGTAGTATTTGCTTTGTCCTTTGGCCTTTACAGGGTGAGAGAAGAGGCTGTATGCACCTCAGATGTTAGTTGTCTCTAGCAGTATCTTTCCCCAGGATGAAGAGTTTGGTACAGCAAACAGTGGGGGAGTGTTTGCCTCTGTTGTTCCTCTCCCTGCTGGTTTTGAACATGCTAGCTTTCCCCGTCCTCCCCTTAAATCACATTATTTCATAAAGAGTAAAAAGAAACATAATTTGGAGCAGCAGCGAGCTGAGCCCAAGTTAATAGTTCGAATTGCACTCCATCTGTTCAGCTGCATGGCCTGATGGATGTGCTGAACCCATTTTTCACAATTTGTTTTAAGCTGGTAAGAACCATCTATCCTGGCTCTGGTCCAGGCCGGCTGTGGAGAAAAACTTTGTATCTGGACATTTATGTCCAGAGGGCGGGATTGAGTCGGTAATCCCCAGATGCCAGGCTAGCTCTTCCACCTGCAGGTTGCTAGTTTTTGCAAGGTTAAATTATTCTCTGGACTTGAACATTGTTATCAAAAATTAGAGGGGAGGGGGAAACCCCAACGTGCACACGCACACGGAAGGATGAAATTTGCAAACGTGATTATGCAGGACCTGCCTTAACTCGGCTTATTGCTGTTTCATGATGGCAAGCAAGCAGTCACAGAAGCCGGGGTGATTGGCCTCGCCATGTGCACATGCTGCTGGTAACTCAATAACCGATGAACACCCACCGTGGTCTCCAGACCTCGAGTCTTTGATGTAGCAACAAACAAGATAGATTGCTGTAATTTATCCGGCCCCTGGAGGGCTGTGCTGGTAATGTGCCATGAGCCCAAGGGCCAGCCATCCATAATCTGTGTAAAAATACAGCAGATCGCGGTTGCCGTGCTGCGGGATTGTCTTTGTTTTGTGCTGCAAGAGTTTGCATGTGTACAATGCGCAGTGCTGGGTCTCGATTTCCAGCAGCCAGGGGCGGTAAGTCTCAGTGTAATATGCCCACTCCCTCCATTAACTTTAATTGTTTTTGTTACGTACTAAATATACTCCTTTCAAATAGACTTGGGAAGGCAGTGCCCGAAACGTGGTATTTCCCCACATGCCTTTAGAAGTGTAACAGAGACTGGAGAAGCTGTGCTAGGTTTGGGGGAAAAAGCACAGGATTTTGTACCGGGATTGCTGATGGAGGATGAGTGTTTGTGCCGTTGCTGTTGGGTGGCCTGGAAAGCCGAGGAGATGGAGCATAGACCTCAGCTTGCACGTGGGCCTCTCTCCTGGTGGAAGATGGTCCTGGTTGGGCTGTGCCAGGAGAAGAGGGAGTTGCTGCTGAACCGGGGGGCCCCACCAGCAGCACCGGGGTGCTGCAGAGCAGCCACGGGCCGCCTCCTGGTGCCCTCCAGCAGCAGTCTGTGCCAGGGGTCGCAGGATGTGGTGAGGTTGGAAAATAAGAGTAGTACTGAAAACAAAGTCCTCTCAGCTTGAGTTTCTGGTTTGTTGCCGTGCTGCGCAGTACCTTTTTCATGCCTGGATTCTTATCGCTGCCGAAGAAAAGGTTTATGTTATCTCAACACCACTTTTTTCACAGGACGTTTGAAAAAAAAAAAAAAAAAACCAAAACCAAACCAAAAAGCACTTCACTTGGGTCAACATGAAAGCAGCAGCGTGGCTGGGGGAGGTGTTGTGCCAGACCC
Organism: Caloenas nicobarica; assembly: GCF_036013445.1. Lineage (NCBI taxonomy): Eukaryota > Metazoa > Chordata > Aves > Columbiformes > Columbidae > Caloenas > Caloenas nicobarica. Next base: position 130,893,625 of record NC_088245.1, read on the forward strand.
CAATGTGCCAGTTGTGAAATGGGGTGTGAGGGCTTGCCTTGCTGAGCATGGCCATGGAAGGGGTAGCGCTGGTACATCCCGTGGGAGATGTGGGGGCTGCTGCCGAGGAGTAATGCTGGGCCCCTCTCCTTTTGAAGGGAGGGGAGCTCTCTACAACTACTTGAAAGGGGGTCGCAGTGTGGAGAGTGTTGGTAACAAGTAACAAGTGATAGGATGAGAGGAAATGGCCTCAAGTTGCACCAAGGAAGGTTCAGATTGGCTATTAGGAAAAATTTCTTCATGGAAAATGGTGTCAAGCCCTGGAACAGGCTGCCCAGGGGAACGGTGGAGTCACCATCCCTGGAGGGGTTTAAAAGATGCATAGATGAGGTTCTTAGGGACATGGTTTAGTGACAGTGTTAGGGTAATGGTTGGACTTGATGATCTTGAGGGTCTCTTCCAACTGAAATGTTTCTATGATTCCTCCTGCAGGCATGGCCTTGGCTCAGCGGCAAGTGATGGTGCAGGAGGGACCCCTGTACCGAACGGAGGGGTCCCACATCACGCTGTGGTGCAAGGTGAGCGGCTACCAGGGCCCGGCGGAGCAGAACTTCCAGTGGTCCATCTACCTGCCCTCGGCCCCTGAGCGGGAGGTGCAGATCGTCAGCACCGTCGACCCCTCCTTCCCCTACGCCATCTACACCCAACGTGTGCGCGGCCGGGGGATCTACGTGGAGCGGGTGCAGGGGGACGCCGTCCTGCTGCACATCACCGAGCTGCAGGACCGGGATGCCGGGGAGTACGAGTGCCACACGCCCAACACCGACGAGAGATACTTTGGGAGTTACAGCGCCAAGATGAACCTCGTGGGTAAGCTGTCGTGCTAATGATGTGGCTGGAGCAATGGGGCATCTCCCAGCTGGCATGCAGCAAAAATCTATGAACCCCACATACGTGATGTAGTCCACATAAGCCATCAGAAAAAACACCAGTGAGGAGAACAGGAGCAGAAAGCAGGTGGCACGGTGGTGTGAATTACAGGAAGTCGTGGTATAGAAGTGTAGGAGAAATCAAGCTTTCTCTAGTAATAAGACCCTTATAAAGAAGAGAAACCAGGCAGCACAGCCAGAGAGAGGAATGTGAAGCTGTGGCTGAAAGCAAGAGGGATGCGGAACTGATTTACACAGAGAGAGAGGGGTGGGGAGTCTGCTCCAGATGGCACAAGCTGCAGAGGAGAGAGCTGTGTGCCAAAGGTGGTGAAATAGTGGAGCGAGGAAGAGAGGAGCGATAACGAGCAACACGTAAAGGGAACGGGAGAGACAGTTGTCTTCAGGCTCTTAACAGAGGGCAGCGCTGATTGCGTCCTGAAACCAGCACACTGATCACATTGAGCTGTCTGTAGATGAATGTGTGGGAGTTGGTTTGGAGTTTGGTTGTTGCGGTTTTTTTCTCTGCGCTTGCGTTAGAAAAATCAAAAACAGGTTCTTTAAAATCTGGAGTATTTCCACAGCACCTCTCTGACTAGCTGATTTGACCTTTTCAAGCTTCAGCATGTTTTCTGTGTCTCAAAAGGGGCTTGGGTTTGAAGTCTCTAACTTGGCTAACAGAGGTCAAATAGCTTCCATCAAACTCTTAGGCTGAAGGACTCCTAAAAGAGCTCTTCCACAGCAGAGACACCCCTCTAGAAAATTTAAGCCCACAGAGAGCAGGCTTGCTTTCCTTAGGAGACATTCGTGAGCCTGCAGATCTCTAGTTTGGAAACCACTTTGGCATTATTCAGACGAGCTAGCCGTTGCTGGTTCAGGCCCTGTTGACACAGGAAACCTGTTGTGAAAGGAGCCAAGGTGTAAATTTAAATCACAATAGCCTTTCTTTGGGCTGTGTTTCGTGCTTCCTGCTGACGTGCCCATTGACTCCTTCTCTTTGGAGCTGCCGGGCCAGCTGCTCTCCCAGGCAAAGCCCTGCAGCCCGGGTACAGGCACTTATTTAGTTACCTGCTTTCCCGTCTGATGTGAGTTGGGAGGTAAATGCCTGAACACTCTTTTGCTGTTTTGCTTTTTGTAGTTCCATGATTTGCTTCAGGTGTCCAGGTTTGCAGTTCCCCTTTTAGTTTAAACAAGTCTTGAGTCAGCGCTGCTGCTGCAAAGTCACCTCAGGGAGTGAAACCCATTGAAAAAACAGAACCTGGTGGGGGGAAAAAAAGGAAAAAAAAAAGTGCCTGGAGGCAAGGTGGGATTGTGGTATTCAGGGTTTGCAGCTGGGTTCCTCTGCGGGGGACTGCACCCCTTGTAAATGACGGTACCTGTGCTCACTGCTGGCGTGGGATGCAGCATGAGATGGGGATGCAGGCAAGCACAGCCAGCGTGCCCGATGTCTGGGCAGCAGGGAGCTCCTCCACTGCTCCCCCAGGCGCTGGGGAGCCTGTGCCCTCCAGGTTTTAACTGTGGCTCAGCAGCTTCTTTGGTGGCGAGCCTGCAGCTTGCTGGATGAGATGCTTTTGCCTTGTCCCACCTTCGCCCCTGGTACAAGGCACAGAGGACTGGGGACTCCTTAGACACCTATGAATAGTGCTTTGAGGACATTGGCTTCGGGGCTTATGTGTGTCCAGGATGCTCAAGTAAATTGATCTGAAGTAACTTTTCGTGGATTAGTTAAATCACATTATGCCCCTTCATGGATGATTGCGCTCAGAATTTGGGGCTCTAATTTGGTTTAGCTTAATTCATTTCTGAAAATTCACTTCAGAAGGGACTTAGGATCGCTTGAGTTTTGAAAATGTGTATCTGCATAGGTATGTACTGTGGTTGACCAAACCGTGACAGAAACTGAATTTTCCAGAGTGCAGACAACAAGCCCTTACGGAAGGCCTCCCCTCTGGCTCCCGTTCATGTGAACCGGTGCTGCCTTCAGCCCTGTGGGACCCTGAAGTCGTGCTGGGGAAACGGGCTCCTCTCTGCAGGGCTGGGCAGAGCGTGCGCCCTTTCTTTTTTCCTGTCATTTTAGCTCTCAGCTACAGGTTGTGCATTTTCAGGCCGGCTTTGTTGCTGCAGACAACGTGCAAGAAGAGGTACATGAGAGATAAATGAGAGTTATTGTTCTCATTTTCTCAGAAACAGAACCAAACTTGTTGGGTTTTTTTCCTTTCATCCAGTTATGAATTTTTAATTGACTCATTAGATTGAGTGGCTCTTTTTTGGCAGCAGCAAAGCCTGGAGGGAGTCAGCTTTGTTAGCATGTGTATTTTCTCTGTTTATGTGTGAAATGGAAGAGTTTGGAGCAGTGTTGATTTCAGACTTTCTGCTCTGGGAGCTTTGAGTTGTTGTGTCCTGTAGTTTGAGGGAAGAGCTGAAGAGTTTCTCCCCTTTTCACCAGGTGATACAGCCCTGTGATGATACCGATACATACCCTGGGATGGCCAAGATCTAGTACCACTCTGAGGACCTGATGTCTCTGGCCAAGACTAAGAAGTGCTCCCCAGGCACTTGTGGGACTCTTACATGAATTTAGGCATGCAGTGCAAGTGCTAATCTCACTGAAGCTAGGAATGAGGCCAGTAATGCAGTTCAAGGGCCTTCTGCCATGGAGAAATTTGTATCAAGGCTTGTCCTTTTTCACCAGTCTTCAGTTTACTTCAGTTGCTTCAAAAATAAGTCTTTCTGTATCTTGATACGCCTTTTCTCATCTTCTCCTGAGCTACATCATTGGGAAGAAGGAGTTACACCTGGGCTGGGAGATGTAATAGGAGGAAGAATTTAGGACATCTCAGACTCAGTTGCAGGTGCTGAGTGAAGTGGCCAAAAAAATGAGTGCAGCTCTTCAGGATAATGTGGAACCGTGGCCTTGTGATTGATTTATGAGAAAGGATTAGCCCACGTACAAAGTCTGCAACTCCATTGTTTGCCTTCAGAGTTCAGTTCCCCGAGGCTGACACGAAATTGCTGAGGCTAGTTCATGCTAAGGATGGGGGGAGAAGATTTTTAGAAGATTGCACGAGCGGCCTCCTATTCATCCAACACCAGGCATATTGCCTAAGGTCGATGTTGAGGTAGTATCTGCCATCAAAGGACAGAGAGGGACAAATCTGGAGAGCGACCCATCTTGGTTTAAATTCATACTTCTCTAAATTGACTAAAGAGAGAGCCTGGATGTTAGACTTGGGCTAGGCAGCTGGTGTTGAGTGAAATTAATTCTTATAGTAGTGACTGAAGACTTGTCCGCTTTTGGAAACTTTTCCCATGGGGCTCCTAAGCAACTGGTGGAAATTTTGGCTTTGTGGTTGTATTGGGAAGACACTTGGTCATACTGAAGAGGGGAGTTACACAACTGGATTGGTTAAATGGAGGATCTGGGGACCTTGTCTACCTGACTGGCAATTTTATCGGAGTCCTGGCCTCCTTGTTGCTGGCTATGAGAAGTACATGGACTTAGTTAAAGAGAGCAAACAATTTGCAGGTGAGAGAAAGCAGCATCCCAGTGACACAGCATCACCACTAGCGGGACAGCAGTATTTTCCAGTTGTTGTCGGAATTATCCCTTGTCTTAATAACTCTTGAAATACAGGCAGAAGAGAAGGTTTCTGTGCAGTAATTTAAGTGATGAAGCTGCAGGAATGCTGTGCAATCTGAGATAATGGTTTGTGCTTCTCATCTGATGTTGGTGAGTAAATAAACATGTTTTGCTGTGGGGTAGAAGTGAGCACATGGTAGTTACTTCGGAGCGCATGAGTCACTGCAAATTTGTACTCCCCTATATCTCTGCAATGAGTTGTTTGTGTGCCTATACCCTTACTTAGATAACAGTGAAGAGGCACAGGTGTAACTTCAGAATCTTCAGACTTTTATCTCAGTGGTGTTTTATCTGTGCTCCCAAAAACATTGAGCTCTTTTTCAGAGTAAGTGATTTGAGGGGAGAAATCAAGCTTTGAGGTTTTTTCTTGAACAGGTAGTGACAGAGCAGGAGAAAAGGTTTCAAGGCACTTGAGGTGTCAGCTCTTGTACTCTTTATTTTGGTGGAATCAGCTGTACAGCATCAATCCTAAACAAGTAAAAGCAAAAAAATGAAAGGGGTTTGAATGGGGGGGAGATACCACAACCTCCATAGTACCGCAGGGTGGGAAGGAGCAATTTTGATGCAGACTTGCGAAACACTCCGCAGCACTCCGACACAGCTGCTTGGGCAGCGGGCAGGAGCTGCTATGGAGCTGTAGTGCCTGCAGGGATGGTCACCATTGTCTCCTTCCCACAAGGCCTGGGTGAAAAGGAGGCAGGATTCAAGCTAGCAAAGTACTATTCAGTGACTCCCAATCCCGCGCTCTCAGCCCAGCCACACTGCTGCTCTCTGTTATTTCTCCCTGGCCTCACCCTGCCTGGGCAGGCTGGTGCCTTGATCTCTGTCCCATTCCGCTGGGTCATGCCTGGCCGTGAGGATTCCCAGGGCCTTGGTGTGGCTTTTTTGGCTGACAACCCCATTGTGGTGAAGTTTCAGCATCATGCCAGGCTTGGGAGTGGTGGTGGGCAAGGGCACAGGTGGGATGAAGAAGCAGCTGCCACTTCGCCTGAGCTCACTGCTGGCTGCACCTGTGCCTGGTGGGGTCTTGTCTCCAAATGCTGAGCTGAGAGTCACTTGCAGCTCTGCACACCAGAACTCAGTCCATGGCTGCTTTGACCATGTTTTTAGGAGTGCATCTCGTAGGGGTCCTCTGTGCCCAGGAGCTGTGGCATGTAACTTGGGTGGCCAGCTGCAAGCCCGTGGCTGGGATGGGAAGGACGGCTGGTGTATCTGAGAAGCTTTGGTGGTGCGGGAGCTGGAAGAAAGATTTATGCAGGCCAGACACTTAGCACTGGAAAGGAAGGAGCTGTGTGTGTCTCAGACAGGTGTTCAAGAGACAAAAACAGATCTCTTTTGTTGAACTTGCAACCAAAAATCTCCAGAATCTGTGGAGAGCTTATAACAGGCAAAAAAAAGAAAAAAATGAACTTTTATTAGCCTGTACCAGCTGCTGCTGCTTGTTGCCAGCAGCTTCCCCTCTTTTTCATCAAGTGCTGCCATACGTGATCTGTCTGCGTGCAGAGCAGAGGGAGAAAGTCATGTTGCAGGTTTGCCGTGTTTGGGAGAGCACCATCTGCTGCTGGGGACCTGGGGGAGCTCGAGGTGAGAGCAGTCACTTCTGCTCACGTGGGGCACGTGGACCTTGGTGGCTGCTGGTTTATTCCAGCCGTCAGCTGGGCTGAAGGTGTCTTTGCTTGAGGGAGGTGTCAAAGAGGGAGATGGCAGTCTTGCAGACAAGGATCTAGCGGTTTTGATGGAAGTCTTTGGGGGCTCTTCTTTCTCTGCTGCCTTTTTCTTCTCCTGAGAGACAGGGGAAGGTGTTTGTCACTGTACATGAGCAAGCAGCTTGTGTCCTGGGGAGGCCAGGCTTTTTGCAGATGAGCAACAACAGGCAAAAATCAAAAGGAGAGCAGTTCAAACTGCCCTGAGAGGTTGAAAAGGCTTCGTCTCTGGAGGGTTTCAAGACCTGACAGGATCAAGCTCTGAGCAGCCTGGTCTGACCTTATAGCTGACCCTGCTTGACCCTGTAGTTGCACTACAGACCCCCGAGGTCCCTTCCACCCTGAATTGTCCTCTGATCCCATGATATACTGTGCAGTAAGAACCACTGTGGGGCAGCATTTTGGGGGGAGGGTGTTAAAGGAAAAGTGTAAAATGGTATATAGTGGTGATGTCAGTGCTAAATAACGGCATAGCATTGGTGATCTCAACTAGGTGAGAACAGCAAGGACCTATTCTACATCCCCAAATTATTTTTCGGTGGCATGTTTTTTGTGTTTTGTATGTTTCTTATTGCTTCAGAGAGGTTGCAGGAGTTTGTCTCTATTGCTCTGCTCTGGCATATGAAGGTTAGGATTGGAGATCCTAAGCTCAGACATCCTAATCTCTCTGAGGCCATCTTGGCGGCTTTGCCACCTCCGTGAAGCATGTATATGCTTTATTTGGCCAAGCTGTCAGTTAACCAGAGTGAGTTCTAGGGTTTGTGTTGTTGAAATTCCTGCTTTGTGAGTTACATTAATCTTTGCCTGTTTGGGCTGTGCTTGTTGCAGTAATTAGCTCCCTAGAGGAGTAAAATGTCCTTCACTTTCAAATTACCCTTTAGCTGACATTAAAAAAAAAAAAAATCAAACGCCTTCTCCTAGGTGGTCTTTTGCAGCCTGACACAGGGTATTTTGTTCTTACTGTCCTCCTTTACGTGCCTAAATCTCTCTGTAGTAGCCTTGAAAAAAGAATTTGACCTGTGTTGCTCTGCTTTTTCTTTCTGTTCCTGTTGTGGATGGAAAAAGAGTGTTTGTCTATTAACGAGGGAGGAATGAGGAGGAGTAAACATACATACCTCTGGCAGTTCTTATGGGACAGCCTGGGGAATTGCCCCAGTGAAACAGAGTACCTGGGTTTTGATGCTGCAGAGCAATGGGGGGCTGCGGGCACCGGGTCCCGTCGTGCTGCCGGCTCACTGCATGTCCCTGGGTATGACACTCTCAGTCTCCTTCACCGTTTTTCAGCTGGTAAAATTAGGGATAATAGCATACAAGCCTTTCACAAAATCTAAGCTGAATAATTGTGAAGCGCTTTGAGCTCCTCAGATAGCGGGAGTTAGAAACAAAGGCTCATACTTCAACTTTGCCTGGTAATGATGCTGAATAGGATTCATCTCCAGCCCCGCTTAGTCTTTTCTGATGTCTTGGAAGTCTAGCGGCTTAAGCTCACCCAGTTTTGCCCTTGCAGAAGCCGTAGGGCTAACAGGTGCTGCTGGCTGGAGGGGGCCGGTGGCACTGGAGCTGGCAGGGGGGGCAGTTCCCTTACAGCACCCTGCGGCACGCGTGGGCATGGAGCCCGTCCTGAGGCTCCGTGCCCCTGCCAAATTTAAAACTCCTGCTGGTAAGAGGAAGGTGCTAAGACCTGTTTAAATTTCCAGTCTCTCTTTTTTTTTTTTTTTTTTTTTTTTTTAGTCTTGGCTTTAGTCATATACACTCTGGCAATGAATTGCATGGGCTTGCTTCTTCCTTGTGCTTTTTAAAAACACTTTTTTTGTAGATACTATTCAGGTTATAAGTGAAAGCCCATAACAGAAATCTCTGTACATGTCCCCACATTGCTAGACAAGGTTCACTCGTTATTTTGTGTATCTTTATCTCATCCCCTGTTATTATATTTTCCTGCTAAACACTTCCAGTTACTCCTGGTGATTGTAGTATTCCATCTCCTATTCTTTCCCGTTGTAGTTGCTTGCCTGATTTTTACTTTCTTATTGTATTACATTGCTTTTCCACCACTATCTGCCCAGGAGAAATGGAACAAATTTTAGGCAGATTATACCTGAAAAAAAATGGGATAATCTTATATCTGTTCTCTCCCTTCTTTGCTGTTCATTTTTTTCCTCCCTCACCTTCCTGCCTGGTGCCTCAAAACTGCGGGCAGCTTGGTGGTGTGACATGCATTGCAGGCAGGGCTCTCTGTTGTGGAACTAATTTTTTTTTTTTCTTTTCCACCGTCCACCTACCAGTTTCTCAAAAACCTGGCATTAGACACATTTGGGGCACATCGCTGTGTTCCATATGTTTTTCCTACATTGTCCCTTTTGCTTTAATTTTAGCTACCGTGTGGAGAAGGCTTAGAATAAGAATACATGTCCTTTTATTATGCGTGTCTGTACACTTGTACCTATGTGTTGTAAGAAAAAATGTATCCTAAAATGCATTTGTAAAAATGTAAATGAATACAGCCTCAGGCAATTGCACAGCCCTCTGCTCGCAAATCTAGGCTGGTCTTTAAAAGGAGCCCTCTCACTTCCAGACTTTTCATGTCTCTTATTTGTCAGGAAGGGAGGCGCAGAAGCCCAAATGCTGACTTGCCTTCAGACTGTAAAGAGCTCTGGTGTTCTGCTTGAGTAGGTTTCTGTGCAGCGCTGAGCCTGAATAGTAAAATCAGACCAGTCAGTTAAAATGATCTTTGGAAACTGAAGCAGTCTTTCCTGCAAAACGCCTTTTTCTGAAGGCTCAGAGTCTTGCCTTCTAGTCTGCTCTCCAGGTCCAGCCGTGCTTGGCTCTTGGGTTGGTGGGACCGCGGTGCTCGCTCCTCCGCCCAGCCCTTTGCCCCTGCGTGTCAGTGGGGCTGGAGGCGGCGAGGCTTTTGGCGTCCTCTGCTGCCCTGGGCAGAGCTGCTGGAAAAGCAACACTCTGCTCAGCCCGTGCACCCCTTTGCTTGTCCTGACAGCTCTTCTCTCATACGCTTTGTGAGTTCCCAGTGAAATGAGGTATTTGGTACCTGAAAATGTCTTATTTATTTATAGAGTGCCTCTCAGTCCATCCCTCTGAGAAGAGCAATTGGTACTAGGGGCTGTCTGTGTAGATTGCCGCAATGTCTGGGTGATAAGTGCCAATAGGAGGTAAAGGATGCAAAGGTTTTTAACTAAGATAGAGAATTCTTTAGCCGGAGATCCTGGTGGATTTGAAGGCCAGCTCTACCACTGGTGGATTACCTGGGATCCTGGGTTTAAATCTTGGGTTCTCCATCCTTTCCAAGAAAGTGAAGTTGGCAGGTGAGAGAGCTCTTTCAGGCCGGGCTCTACTTGCTAATCATGAGAAGCAAAAGGTTGGCTGGTCTTAGAAGCTGTCTGGTGCAACCTTCCATCTGGAATTTAACATTTCCTCCCAATGTGCCCTGGGCAGCCCCCAGCATCTTTTTTCCCCAAATGATTACTTTTTCACTGCATGCAAAACTGCGAGAAGCTCTGGCCAATGAAAAAAAATATACCGAGCACAAAAGGAGAGCCAGAAGGAGCTGGGCTGGCTTGGTCGAGCAGGTGGTGGAGCCAGCGGGCTGTAACATGGGATGGGCAGAGCCTGGTACCTGCCTCCTACCTCCTGCATGCTCAGCGGCTTTCCAGGGGCTGCCTCTGACCGCATCAACCACCTCGCTGGGGGGTGACTGAGGGGTACCCCTCTCTGCCACCTGTGCCCCTCTGTTTGTGACGGGTACCGGCGGGGCTGAGCGACCAGCACAGCCTGGTGTGACCTCCTGTCGTTGGGACCTGCTCCTTGACTTGCTGGCAGAGCCCGGTGGCATTTCTGGCAGCTTTGCCAGAGTACCGGGTGGTGGGGGAGAGGCACGAAGTATACAGGTTTCTCTGCTTCTGTGCCTCCAAACAGTCTCTCAGCGTTAAATGGGGAAAAGTAATAACTGCGAGCACAGCTGGTAACATATGGCACCCGTCCCCTGCCTTAGCAATTGCTCAGTGAACTCTGAAAGTGGAATATGGTCCCTGTGGCTCCAGCCAGCTGCAGCGCTGAGGAATCCCACGATGGAGCGGCCCATTATTCGATTACCAGCAAAAATTTCACATTCCACGTTGCCTGTTTTTCCTGCTGCTTCCCTGGGGAGGTTTTTGCTCTGCTTACTCCTTCTTCCCACTCCTTTTTTTTTCCTTTTGTGTTTTTTTTTTTTTAATTCATTTCCCCTGAAGGATTGCTTTATTTGTTCTTTAGTTCCAGCCCCTTAGACTTGGTTGCTCTGCATTTCTGTCGGTCTGCTGCCCTGAGAGGCAGGGGCAGCTGTTTCTGCCATTGGTGCTGATGCTTTTCTCGGGTTCTGGTGGTCGAATGATGGAGTCCCCATGCAGTAGAGGGGAAGCACAGTCCGCTTCTGTGCCACAAAGCTGCATGCTCACTGTGATGTGGATGCAAATCTTTTTGTTGAAGATTTACAAAACAAACAAAATAAAGTCAAACTGGGGGCCAGCACTCAGGCAAACCACAGAGCAGCAACAAACCCAAAAGCCCCTGGCAGCATTACCAATTTTGCTTTGTGTGCTGAGAAGGAAGCCTGACCTGCATGGGGATGGAGCCGCCCCTCAGTAGGGAGAAACTGGGAGGATAAATTTTCCATCTTGATTCTGTGGCTGCCCAGTCAGTTTAGCCCTATAACAGTTTTACAATCTTTATCTGATATAGGTTTAAGAGGATTTCCCTGGGCGCAGTGGGATTATTATAAATCAGAGCACAGTCTCCAGCTGATATTCCTTCGGCAAGTATTTATTTTAAGTGGGTTTAACAGTATTTAATTTTCTAATTTTTTTTTTCCATGGGTTAAAAGTGAATTGTTTATGTTATCAGAGAAGTAGAGCCTGGATAAAATGAAGAAATGTATTACTGCTTTCCAGGCTGGAGGTGGTGGAAGGAAAGGAGCAGCTGGAGGTGGGGAGGAAAGAAGATAAAATAATAATGTTGAGGGAAATGTAACATTATTCCACGCGGGACTGATTAGTAATACTGCCAAACAGCTGTTTATAAATAGGAGATGTGATGGGAAGGAGAGCAGCAAGGAAAGTGAGAGCATTGCAGGCAGCGCGGGCTCATCATTTGAGGTGGGGATGGCTTCGCTCACTCATGTACCTGCCCCTTGAGGGTACCAGAAGCTGTGCCCCATACACCCCCCCAGCCCTTGTGGGATGGTGCTCAGTAGTCAGATTTACATTAACGTGTTCCCCCCAATTTAAAATCTTCATGCCACATTCAGGAAGGATCAGCAGTGACCCTTGGCATTGGGAAAGCTGTGCCCATAGGAGAAAAATCTTCTTCCAAGCCACATGTGGGCTGTTTCTTTATCATCTCCCTCCAGCAGGCTTTACTGACAGTGGATGGCTGTGGGGCTGGATGTGTGTGCACACATCCAGAAGTCGTGCCGGCTTAGCGAAGGCCGCCTTCTGGCCGCCTGCACCTGGACAGCGTCTGCAGTCCTTGGAGTATTTCAGAGGATGCTAATGGGATGGGATTAGCCGCCCCACTTGCCCTTGCCGTCAACAAGAGATGTTTCTAGAGAGCCTACAAAGAAGAGCAAAGCCAGAGCTAACGGGGTGAACCTGAACAAAGGCACTTTTGAATGCAGAGAGAAGCGTGATTTTACCCTCTGGCCCTATGGAGGCAAGAGGTGGGGCTGCTCTGCTCCCCATTTAAAATCTGAATGAGCCTCTGCCTTAAGGGATTGTCATATGCTCAGTTGGTACTAATGGGCTGGATGCTCTTCAGTATCCCTGCTCTGTCCTGCTCTGGTTCCCTGACACTGTGTTTCAACATATTGTGTCCTTTAGGGCTTTATTTCTTACTACATACTAGCTAAAATGATAACTTAGGGCTCTGCAAAGAAATGTTGAAGCTAGGGATGTCTGCCTTGGGGAAGCGTGTCAGGGTGGGCAGTGTTTTACGAGCAGGGATGCCTCTGTCCTAGGCATGATGTGTTCTGTGCACTTAACTTCCTCAGACCCTGTCTGTCTTCATTTTTAGCTGCCTGTTCAAGAGAGGAAGATTTTTATGTAGCCATTCCTTACCAAGAGCATTTCATGATTGTAACTTGTAATGTCAAACTTACTGAGAGTGAGAAGATGTAAACAAACCGATACATACATATATATATGTATATATATTTTCTTTTAATGGCATTGTGCTGCTGCATGGAAACAAAGAGAAGAGATCCCAAAGCATCAGGTTACTTATCAGAGGGTTCATGTGAGGCTCTTGAGCCTTGTCCGCTGAAGAATTGTGTCAGCATGCCGCAGATGACCACAGGCGCTCTGGCAGTCTGCTGTCACCTTTTGAGCTCTCTCAGGTGTACTGATGCCACCTGTCCACCGATAGGAGTTCTTAAAAAACTGCGGGTGATGGTCGTGCGTGATGGGCGGCCCACCTGGCACTGTGGAAGGGAAAAGCTGGTGGAGAGATGGGTTGCTAGAGGCATGAGTTGTTCATTTGGAGAGCCCCTGTGCTTTGGAGGAGCTCCCTGGCTGCGGGTGCTGGCCAGAAGGACCCTCTTGAGAGGGGCAGCTGCTCTGGGACAGTGCGGAGATGCACCATGGCCACAGGGATGCTGCCAGCCTCTTCCCTTCTGCAGTGATATCCTGGGCCAATGTGTCACCAAAGGGCCATGCTGCTTAGGCCACACCTGTGTGGTGGCACTGCAGAGCTTATCTAATGAGTAAAGTTACCCTTTTCCCCAAAAAATAAGACGGGGTCTTATATTAAGTTTTGCTCAAAAATATGTGTTGGGGCTTATTTTCAGGGGAAGTCTTATTTTTCCATGAACAACAATCTATATTTATTCTTGAACAAAATAATCAACATTTATTCAAATATAGTCATGTCATCACACTGTGGAACATCATCATAACTTTCCAAACCCTGGATTCCATCGTGAATTTCTTGTGACTCTATTTCCTTTGTCCATGTACAACAATCTACATTTACCAATATTCATGAACAAAAATCAACATTTATTGAAATACAGTCATGTCGTCATTTTCTGGAACATCATCGTAACTCTCTAAACCCTATCTGTCCTGCTGCATTCTATTGCCAATTAAGTTTATTTTTTTACATGTATAGCTGCCTGGACACTATTTAAATTTACTTTTTTTATTAATTGTAACTAGGGCTTACTTTGGAGTAGGGCTTACATTTCGAGCATCCTCAAAAATCCTGAAAAATCATGCTAGGGCTTATTTTCGGGATAGGTCTTATTTTTGGGAAGACATGGTAGGAGCACTGTCTGTCATCCAAAAAGCCCCACTCAGGCTGTGCAGCAGCTGAAGCCCTGTGAGGGTACCAGCATATCTAGAGGACGCAGTGGCTGGCACAGGTAGCCCTGGGAGATGAGCATTGTTTTGCATGAGGGGCTCCTGCCTCCAAGCCAGGTCCTGGGGTGCAGGGTAAGCTGAGCTGAAGATGAAGCCCTTTGCCAGTTGTGTGGCCCGGGGGAATCCAGGGGCTCCTGCCCTTGCTGGGGAAAGGGAAGGTTGTGGTCATCCCAGTGCTGGACTGGGCAAGGTGAAGGGGAGCGAATGGAGGCGTGCAAGGCAGAGAGTGACAGGCTGAGGGAGACTGGAGGTGAGCGAGTTAAAAACAAGCAAAAGGTGGGGGAAAAAAAGAAAGAGAGCTGAAAAGGGAGCAGGAAGGAAAGCAAGAACAGCAGCACTGGGAAGGCAAGAGGAGGAGGGAGTGTGGAAGTGGCAGGTGGGAAGGCTTTGGACAGGAGTTTTTGTGTCATGAAGAGCAGCAGGGCACGTAGGAGGGTGGTGGCATCCTGGAGGCACTGGAGCAGGGAGAGCTGTACACGCGGGTGACTGGTGAGGGACTGCGGCTGGGGTGGAAGGAGCATCCTTGTTCCTTCCTGCAATGGGAGGAGGCCCCAAAACTGCTGGAGGCATGGGCTCTGGCCTCTCCAGCTGGCCTCCTTCTGCAGGGACCTTTTGGGGCCCCTTTCCCCACCTTTTCTCTGCATCCTTGCAGTGCCATGGATGTGCTGTCAGGCTCTTGATTCCAGAGCAGGCAATGGGGGTTTCAGTGCTGTCTTCCATCAGGGCCATCCGGATGTGGTAATTACCTTTGCACTGCCACCTCCTACCCTTTCTTCCTCTCCACCTTGTGACTGGGAAGTCAAAGGCAGTGATGGTGCTTTGAGGAGCTCCTTTTGAAGTGACTTTGTGAGTCACAGGAGCTGGCAAGTGGTAGGGAATGAGAGGCCCGCACACCCGGCACTCTCAGATCGTTTCAGCTCCCTTTGTTGTGTCTGTGGCCAGAGCAGCGTGATGTGCCCATCCTCGGAGACACCGGGCTCCTCAGATCTCACCTGTTTCTGTGGATGGAGGGAAGAGGAGAGGAGGAACTGGGACACCAGAGGCGTCCTGGGCTGGGCAGCAGTGCAGTGGCTTTTGGTCGTGTCCATGGGGACAGGCTTAGGCAGAGCCTGTTGCTGTAGGTGAGCGCAGCTCAGGGTGCTGCATGGGTGCTGAGCTGCCCCGTGGCAGCAGCGGGATGAGTTTCTGCAGGCAGCCCTGTCGCAGACCATTGGTGCAGTAAGATGGATTCGTCATCTGCTGTCGTATGTTCAGGCCACATGATGCTGTGGTAGGGCTAAGTTAAGCTGGATAACTGTGGACAGTTTGCACTAAGAAGATGTTTCAGATGACATGTGTGCCCCAGGAGCTACTCTGCAACCCTCCGCTCCTTGGACGTCTCAACAAAAGGCTAGAAGGTGCTTTCCATCACTGCTAAAGTGTGATGGGTTTGAGCCAACCGCCACAGTCCCAGTCCTATTACTGGTCCACTGAGCTGATGCCCAGAGGGCCACCCACCCTGTCCCTTATTATCTGCTGGTTGAACTTGTCAAGACCGAAATGCAGATCCTCCTGTTGACTGCCAGGACACAGCACTGCTGTTGAGCGTTCAGGAACGCCGTCTGGAGCAGCAGGACAGCCAGCGTGCTGCTGAAACCCCTGTACGCCAGCCACAGCAGAGCCTGATTAAGTTTATGAAACCTGACAAGATCACAGCCCAAGGTGGTATTGCTGGAGGCTGCTTGACTGGGAACCGTGTTCCCGCTCCAGCAGCACGAGCATTAGGGATGTATCACTTGAAGCCTGTCACAGTACACATCCAGCTGTTGAGTAGGGAGCATGTGAAAGTCTCGTGCAGTTGTTAGCCTGGCAGCAGCATGCAGGGAGAGCCTCCTCCCAAAAGAAGCACTGGCTGCATCTGCCTGCAGATGAAGAACAGCCTGGCATTGTGCACTGGGTGATGTCCCATCTCAGCTTTGAACGGGTGATCCCCCTGAACAAGTATATGCAGGCCAGGACACAGCTCCTCCACCTCTGCGGGTACAGCAGCCCCTCCAGCCTGGCTGGTGTGTGTCCCCTCCCAAAATAATCAGGCTCTGTGACCTGTGGAGGACATCCCCATAGCCCCGCTGCTCAGTCAGTAGCCTGGATTGCTTTGACCCCAAGTGAGGACCTGTAGCTGGTTTGTCAGGGCATGGCAGTCGGTGCCCCAGGGCGCTGCGTGCTGCCTGCTGTGGGTCTGGCAGCCGGCGGAGCAGGGGCTGGTGCACGGGGCCCTGTGGCCTGCTCGCCATTAGATAAAATGAGCTCCAAGGCAACGTATCCTGTGGTACAACCTGGGTAGGGGCCTGCCTGGCTCGCCACCTCTGCCATAATAGCTATGGCAGGGATTTTTGTGCTGCTTGTTGTGGATCTGCATAAAATCAGAGGCTTATATTTCCTGGCAATCAGTATTTCTTACGCGGGCACTGCCCTCGTTCTTGCTGGTCAGATTTGTGTTCATCTGGGAGAAGCAGCAGAAGCAGCTTCTTAAACTGACCAGCTCTTATGCCTTTGTTTCCTTCAGTCCTACAGGGTTAATCTCCTTCTTGGCACCTGATTATTTGCCACTGCAGGGAATGCACATGGGTTTGCCGGATGTGTGTTTGAAATTCTCATTTTGCTGGCTTTAATCCCCGTCTGGGAGCTATTGCTGAGTCTCAGGGGCTGGGGTCAGGTTAATACCTGAGCCCCCGCAGGAACCCGCTCCCCAGCAGCTCTGTTGCCTCTGCCTCTCCTCACGGTGGGTGGCTCTCAGGAATATCCAAGGGAGGTATTGTAGCGAACAGACCGCGTCCCCCACACGGGTATTAAACGTTTCATGTTCCCTGTGATGCCAGTGAGCATCAGCATTGCTGGCTTAGCAGCAGGCCAGCTGAGAGACGGGGATGGGGGCTCTCAGGGCTGTGTGGACAGGCAAGGGACAGAGCTCCTCTCCTACACCTCTGAAACAAGCTAGGCATTGACACAAGCTGGCACAAACATCTCTGTACCCCTGTACCTTGCGAGCCACCAGCTTCTCTCCCCGTCCTGCAGCTCCAGCTCTTTGCCCAGTGCTTCTGCAGGAAACAGTCCCCAGAACTTTTCAGTCCCGTTCTCCATGTTGCTGCCGTCTCCTTCTGCCGGGACCCCTGGAGGTGCCTGCAATTGCCTTTTCAACATTCCTCTGCCACCCTGTTGCATTGCTGCCGGGGCAGGGCTGTCATGCTGTCCTCTTCCCCTCTTCTGGTACCCTCACTGCTGTGGAGCAGGACCATTCCTGGTAGAGCTCAAGATGTTCTCTGTCCCCTCCTGTGTGTTAGCTTTCTCCTCCAGCCCCATGGGAAGCAGGTATGGTCACCCTAGCTCCTGGCCCACTGTTTAGTTATCCATTGTTATTTTTTTTTTTTCGGATGCTCAGTTTTCTCTCTTCTTCATTCTCCCCGCTCCGGGTGCTTTTGTCGGTGTGTAATTAGCTGGCGCGGCACAGAGGCGTCGATCTCTGGAGTGCTCTCTTGCTGACATTAGCAGCAGACGGTGACTAAAACAAAGAGACAGCTCGGTGTGTGCCACACGCTCGCTTTGTACGTCTCGTACTCCTCGCTGCTGTTGGGAGCTCAAAAGGGATCGCAGATGTGGAATAAACGGGAGCGCTTTGAACAAGTGGCACAGTAATCCCTCCCTGCCCCCGCCCCTCTACCCCCCTTTTTGCAGACATTAGTTTGATTAAAATTGCATGAGCCCACACACGGGTGTATTTTATTTTATTTATTTATTTCCTCCCAGCGAGAGGCTGGTTTGAGGTCCGCCCTGTGGGAAAAGCAGCCGGGGGGATGCTGGGGAATTCAGGGTGTTTTCAAGAACTTTCCCTCTGCCGGAGCTCGCAGCCGGCTGCTGTGGAGCTGGTTGTACTGGTGAGACCTGCTTTTCCTGTGGGACGCTAAGTGTGAGCACCTCCTTCCCTGCAGAGCCTGGCGTGCTTGCTGGTGGTGCACGGGTGTGCGGCGGGCGGGCGGGGGTCCCATCCAGCAATGGTGCAGCGCAGCAGCGTCTGGAAAGGCGTGGTAGGCTTGGCCTAGCAAATCTTCCCCGGAGGCTTTCCAGGTTACTGAGAGCATCTCCATGGCAGAGGGAGGGTGTAAACAGCTGGTTTAAAACCTAGGTGACCATATGGGAATTAAATCAAAATATTTCTAAAAATAGATATATTATGTTTGCTTTTTCAGCCAGGTTTTGTACACCCAGGTTGGTGAGAAGTGAAGTCTTCACTGTCGTTTGCAGTACCCTTGTGTCTCCTCTAGAAATGTAGAGACAGCATGGAGAGTTAGGAGATTACTTCATACTCCAGTCCTATTCCACTCTGCAAACACAGTATTTTTGCCAGTGCTGTGGCAGTGCTATGTCAAAACTATCATACTCCTTGGTGGGCATTTATAGGATAGGCTCTGTCTTACTGCCTCACCCAGGGGCATGTATAATTGAGTTTTTGCATGTTTTCCCCTGTTTTGGAAAAGATGCTATTTTCTTCCCTTTGGGAGGGGTTACTTATAATGAAACATTCGCAAAGTGACTCTCCAGAAAGGGCTCTATTATATGCCAACTCTGGTTTCCTTGTCTACATCCTCGCTGTGCCCTCCTTGTGCCTCTGCATTTTTGGCCAGGAGGAGCAGTGAAAGGGGCTGGCCGCTCCTGCACGTGCTTATCACAGGGCGCTGTAAGCTGTGTGCTGGTTTAGTCTTTCTTCTCAGACATCAGCAAGCAACATGGGTCTCTGTGGAGCAGGACCCCGGGGAGCTGGCATCCCAGGCACCAGCTGGCTGCTGTGCCCTGAAGCTCCGCTGCTCCGCAGGCTGCCAGGTGCAGCTCACGAGCCCACGTGCTTTTTGGAAGGTGCAAATTTGGTGGGAGCTGTACCTTGCCAGCAGGAGACAGCTTCCTCTCTTCCTCCCTGCACTCAGGGGTGAAGTGGTTGTTCATATTGTCTGGAGCATGGCGAGGTTGCATGCAGTAAAAGTGCAAGACCCTGGTGAGCGCTCTGTGCAAGGAACGTGAAACCTCGTGTGTCCCCCTCTGAGGCAAGAGGAGCCCCCCACAGCCCTTCTCATCAGCTAGTGTGCAATGTAACCATCGCCTGGTGTCCCCTGGCACTGAGGCCAGCCTTTAGTGGCACCTCCATATCTACCCCCATTGGGGAGGAGCGTGTCCCTCTGTTAGGCAATGGGACAGAGGTGTGCCTTGCAAAAGGCTGTGCCGGTGCCTTCTCCGACAGGTCTTGCTGCAGGGTGCAGCTCCCTGGGTTTGAGAGGAGCACGCTGCTTGCCTGTGCCACGGACTGGAAATTTTAGGCCAGCCAGAAGAGGTTGGCAGAACAAAGCGGCAGGTGAGAGGGAGGCATTGAATTTCAATAAACCAGTGACTGGGAAATCAAATCTCCTTGCTTATAATTCAAGCTCCCACTGGCTCAGGCATCCCTCTTGCTTACCTTGGAGCAAATCTGCTGTAATGCATAGGAAACAGCTCAGCAACCGCAGTCCTGGCTGCCATCAAGGTGGATGCTGAGGTTTATTAAAGACCTGCAGAGCTCTGTAAAAAAAAAAAAAAGAAAAAGATCTTCTTGGACTTAATCATTACAAGTCAAATATTGAATAGGTAGGGGCAAGCGTTTTGCTGAAATTGGATGATCCCTTTCATATTTATGCTTGGTTACGCTTGCTCCACGTGTATTTGGATGCTTGGCCGGGGGCGAGAGGGAGGTGAGGGATGAAAGGGACTTAGTACAGAGGAGGAAAACGGGAGCAGGGGGAGATTAGACCAGAGAAGAAAGGAAAGGAAACTACTGAAGGTTAAAAATAATAACAATTAGGCTAGGGAGACCAAGAAGAGGCAGCAAAATAAAGCAAGGCCTTTGAAGAAATAGGGGATAGACAGTGCAGCCTCTTATTAAAATTTAAATGGCTGAGTCGGAAGATAAATGAGGAGCCTGCAATGAAACAATGAAAATAATAATAAAAAACAAAATAGTGGAAGACAAGAAGGAGGGAAATATTAAAAGGAAAATGAGAGGTTTTCACAGGTGTATGCTGTTGAGCATGTCAGCAGAGATGCTCGATAATCTCCTCTAATAATGTGACAGATACTGGGGGCTTTGTAAAAACAAACAAAGCCCAAACCTTGCAATTATTTTTTCAGTGAGGCGAAGTTTCCTGAGCGTGTAAAGCTGATGGTATCCTCCTTTTGCATCTCTCCCTGGCTGTGGGTTACGATCCAGCCTTTCCTTCCCCGGGGGACTATATGCCAGGAGCTGCTGCTGCCGATAAGCACAGGCTCTCCTGGGGCATCGCTGGCTTTTGCTCCAGATGCAGGAGACTGGAGAGGCAGTGGCTCAACGCTTGCATGGGTTTGCATGTCCAGCAAGGTCCCTGTCAGGCAGCGAAAGAAAGGAACTTAGATCGTACCCTGGGAAAATGCCACCCTTCTCCACCCAAAAGCGTTGGGCTGCGGGAGGCTGTTTGTCATGGTTTGGTCTGTTCTGCTGTGTCCCGATGGAGGTGGTTGGGGGTTTTGGGAAAGAGGACATGTGGCGCCCTGCTTGCTAAGGAGGAATCAACCTCCCATTGGGCTACTGGGAGGATTTGTAAGGTGGTCACCTCTTCTGTCCCTATTTAGGTCCTTGGCACTGTGGGGAGTTTCTTGGCTTGGTGGGACATGGCTCTGATAGATGATGTCAGACTGCTCTGGGGAGGTGTGATACTGCTTGCGCTTGTGGATGGCCAGGTCTAACCCACAGACAGGCAGGTAGAAGAATGTGGTTGCTCCAAGCCTGCCTGGCATCTTCAGTGCTGACCGACTCCATGAGTAGCTGTGGACCGCAAAATGGGGAAAGGCTGGTGTCGTGGTTTAACCTGAGCTAGCAGTACAACCTCACTCATCCTCTCCCCCATCCCCCCTAGTAGGGGAGAGAATCAAAAGGGAAGGGAGAAACTTAGATTGAGATAAACACAGTCTAATAAACTAACAAAATACTAATACACCACTAGTAAATATATATATATAATAGAAATAAAAGATACTCAAGGTACTTCCTCATGAACTCTGTCCACACTAAGCAGCCAGTCCCAGGAAGCCACACCTGGTCCCGAGCAGCCGATACAGAAGAGAGAAAAGAGAGGAAAAAGGCAGAACAGTCCAGAGGTCTCTGCAACATGGCAAAAGGCCAAACTAAACGTCCCGACCAAAACTCCCCCGGCTCGAGAGAGAAAGTGCCCCAAAGCAGGAGAGCAAGCAGAAGAGCAACCTGGAAGGTCCCAACTCTCCTTAAATCTGGAGCGTGACACTAATGGGATGGAAAACTCTTATTGATCAGTCTGGATGTCAGTCAAGCTCCATGCCCCCCTTCCTCGATGCCTCACACCTGTGGGCAGAGCTCAGAATGTCCTTGGTTCTCAGACCAGAGCAACTAAAAACGTTAACTCTGTGCTGGGGTGTTATCTCTTGTTCTCAAACTAAGTCCAAATAATGACCGTGCTAGCTACGAAAAAGGAAGGTGTCTAACTGCATGAAGAAAGTTAACCCATTTTCAGTCAAACCAGCACAGCTGAGTTCCCTGATCTTGGCTTTCCTCCTCTCCCGAAGGATGTGGTTTTTTTGTGGTGTGCCTGACTCCCACCAGGGACAGTCTTGCTGCCATCCACGCTGTGCATGAGGCTGCGTGTGTCAGTCCTTCCACAAAGATAGCGTTTTTAGGGGGAGCCGGTGCTGCATAGTTTACTGGAAAAGTCTCAAAGACTATCTGAACAGTGTATTAGTCAACACCCAGGGTAAGCCCACAGCAGTCACCATGAATTCTAGAGGTGGAAAACAGATATATGACTCCTTTCCTTAAAGGAAAAAGATTGAGTCACACAGATATAATTGACTATAGCTTAAAATTAAAAAAAAGGAAGTAGGAGATTGGTGAGTTGAAACTTAGCAAGCCAGTCATTGCTGTTAGCCCCTGTTAGGCTGCATGTCCCTTGCCCCCAGCTCCACTGCTGTGCTCAAGGTGAACATAGTAGGGGCCTAGAGCACCTTTTTTATGAGGAGAAACTGAGAGAGCTGGTCTGTTCAGCCTGGAGAAGAGAAGGCTGAGAGGGGATCTCATCAATGCTTATAAATATGTGAAGGGTGGATGTCAAGAGGATGGGACCAGACTCCTTTCAGTGGCGCCCAACGATAGGATGAGGGACAGCAGGCACAGACTGAAGCATGGGAGGTTCCGTCTGAATATGAAGAGAAACTTCTTTACTTTGAGGTGCCAGAGCCCTGGAACAGGCTGCCCAGAGAGATTGTGGAGTCTCCTCCTCTGGAGACATTCAAGACCCACCTGGACACATCCCTGTGCGATCTGCTCTGGGTGAACCTGCTTTAGCAGGTGGGTTGGACTAGATGATCCGCAGAGGTCCCTTCCAACCCCAACCATGCTGTGATTCTGTGGTACGTTGGTAGGGGACATGGCCACCTCTTCCCCGCTCTCAGCCTGTGTTTCCAGGGTGCAAACATCTCGGAGGCCATGGGAAAGGGTTCCTGCATCAAACTTAACTGAACCTTGTGGAAGGCTGTGCTCTCGATGTTCTCAGTGTGGTGGTGTGCACCTCAGCAGCTCTGTGGGTAAAGGAGGAGCATTTGTTAGCCTCCTAAGAACTTAATTGTCACTTTTTTCTCATATTGTTCTTGGGTACTCTTGGGGATTGAATTTACACTGGTAGCATGGAAGGAATTGGATTTTCACTTGCAACATGTGAGGTAGTGAGTTTTGCATTTGGCCTGTGTGTCTTTTCCACAGCCTTCTTACTTCTTGGCTATGTGGACACCCTTAAATTCCTTAAATTATCGAAGTAAACTGCATAGATTAAAGTCTGCTGCAAGACTTTTAACAGACAAGTATAAGAGGCTGCATTAGTTTAACTGAAATCACTTTTCATGGATTTTTCTGGCATAAACCAGTGCTTAATAGATCCAGAATGTCTGAGCATGACCGAGTACTCAAATAAACTTGCAATGAATTTGAAGGGGAAATAACTTCCTGTCTGTTTTATGTTTGGTTTGTTCGTTTTTTTTTTCTCCAGTGGTGGCTAAAAGAATTAACATTTTCCTTAAACAAGAGTGTTTGTTTATTTTCTTTTTAAAATCACTTCCCTGCTTATTTATTTTGGGGGAGTAGTGTGCAGTGTTGCTGTATAATTCATTTTGCTATAGAGTGGTGGCATTTGGAAGAATGTGCCTGGAAGGGCTGTTTGGAGCCTCAGGGATGAGCTGGGACTCTTCTCCTGTCTCTGCCAAGAGGCTGCAGGTAGTGAGTCTTTCCCCAGGAAGTTTATTCCCAAGTGTGCTCGTTAATATTATAGAAACAAGCTGGGACTCGGGAGCTGTAAGAGTCCAACTGAAGCTCTCTTCTCTTATTGATTTCCCCACTCTCCCTTCTGTGCTGTCGTGATTCCACTAGTTCTTCAGTCACCCTTGAATCTGCCAGGGCTGAATACCTAATGTGCTCAAGCAATTCAAAATTGGGAAAAAAAGCAGAATAATTAAGGAAAAAAAATTTCTTTCTTGCCATTTTAATGTAACAGAAAAAGAAACAGGCTAAAGCTCTTTTATTCTTCTTTGTTTGAAGGTTGTGTTTACAGGAATTTGGCTGTGATCTGAAATACGATAGCCTTTAAAACTGTCCCACTTTTTATGTCTAGGGAACAAAACACCGATAGGCAAGGAGAGAGGACATCACAAAACAAGTCTCCTGAGACTCCCTTTGGTGGATTTTCTGTTTGAGTGGATCCCCTGTTTTAGATAGGATAGCGTGCTGCTATCAGTGCTGAGTTTGGAGAAGATTTGTTTTATAAAAGGAAGAAGAATAGATGTGAGCAGAGGAACTAGTGAGACTTGGCCTCCTGTGGGTTTTGCTTCATGGTTGAATTCCTAGGTATCTAATAAAGTGCAATCATTGCTTTTCGTTGATTGAGGTATCCCTGTGGTCGTCTTCCAGGTGATGACTTGGGTGTCTAAAGGTTGACCAAACATTGCATTGATCCTCGCAGAGAAATATTAATATGTGGTGGGTATCTCCTCTGCTTCTCCAGCTGTTCCATGAAACCTGTGAAACTTACTCTGAGACTATCTGTCTCTGAAGTTTGAGAGCTTTAGCTACTCTCAAAGCAGTAGCCACTTGCTAAAGTTCAATGGGAGATGGACACACACACCCACACTGTAGTTGCATAGTGTTAATTTCATCAGTGGGGACAACCACCGTATCCTGCTCTTCATTCAGCTGACGCAGAAGGGTGGTGCTCTGCAGAGCATGCACCATGCACAGCGAGCCTCAGCGCCTGGGTGCTCAGCCGTGCACAGGGACAGCTAGCTCCCCGTCCCCGCGGTGGTGCCAAGAGGGGGTCAGCCTCCTTCCCTCTGGCAGGAGAAAAGCTATTAAACGGGTTGTGGGTCTGTGCACCTGCTCATGAGTTAAATAATTAATCTGCTCTGACCGTTTTCCATTGCTGTGCTCTGCTTTTGGTAATGCGATGATCATCCGCATTGACTAATTGGTTGTAGTTCAGCAGATCGACCAGTCTTGATTTCCAGTTCTACTTGCTTGTTGGAAAGCCACTTGGATCTGATCGGTGTGAGAAGTTTATTCCCCCCACAGACAGCGCAAGGCAAGGGTGATGTAAGAATAAATACCTTATCAAGATCCCATTGTGTTCTTTATTTGCATACCATAGCTCATCTGCATGGGAGATCTTGGGCTTTCAGACTTTAGAGGTGCTTGCGAGACAAGCTGTTATCTTTGTGCTGCAGAAGGTGAAACAAGCCCTGAGCAGGTTCAGCCTGAGGCGAAGATCAGGCAGAGCTGGTGGCACTTCTGGATGTGAAACACAGGTGGCTGAAATACTACAGGAAAGCCTTTTGTGGTGTTGTCTCCCCTGGAAGCCTAAGTATCTGTAGAAAGAGGTTAACCTGATGATGCCTACCAGCCAAAGGCTGATACAAAGGGTGGAGATGCAAGAAGATGCTGTCCAAAGATACTACTGTGATGACGAGCCCATAATGAAGACTCCTGTCTTTCAGCAGTCTAAAAGTATTATCTTTGGGTCTTGCTCCCTTATTTTTCTTTCATAGGAGTCCAGGACATTTAGAGATCCCCCGTTCTTGTTAACTGCTGAGGAGAACTTCAGTCTCCCTCCTTCTGCTCAAGAGTCCCTTCGGGCTGATGTGAGTAGGCGATATTTCCATTGTGCTGTGCTCTCCTCAATCTGCTCAGCAGACAACGACCAGCAGCGTATCTGCTGCTGTTCCTGGGCATGCCTCTCGTGGTGTCTCAGCCGGTTAAACTCCAGAGCCCACCTCCGCCCAGGACATTCCCGAGAAGCAGCAGCACAAGTGAAGTGCTTCATGCTGGTCATTTTGCTGGTTACCTACACGGTAGCAAATAGCAGCTGGGAAGCTGGCAGCTTGCAGAGCCTTTCGCACTCGGCTGCAATGGTGGAACAAGCATTGGGAAAAATGGAGCTGTCTGGAGACCTGGGGACAGCAGTGTGTCATCTGTGCTTGGCTCTCACACAGAGGCTTCACCAGTAGAAGGCTGGAAGTGCTATAAATAAAGTCCTGGATTCTGCTGGAGTCGGTGATATTGATCCTGCACTGGAGACATTGTGGAAACTTCCTATTTACTAGTTTATTTTGTGACTTATTTTCTTTACCGCTTTGAGTGGGTTTCTTAATGCACTACTTTGATACAGTGTGTGCCTTTGGGTTAATGATGGGTGCACCAAAAGCATCTTCTCCTTATTTTAATGTGAGGTTTATTTCCTGAATGCTTATTTTTAAATGCCCACTGGCTCCAGCAAAGGATTTGGCGTATCCTGGAAATCTCGGAGCACTGTGCCCTAGAAGACCTACCTGTATTTTGCAAGACTCAGACCTTTCCCTTCTGCCTGTAACCATCCGTGGTGTGCATCTGCGCTGCTGGCTCTGAGTGAGCTGTCTTCCTGTGGGGCTGCTCGCCTGGTGGGTGTCACTTGATGGGCAGGACAAGCAACCAGTGGCTGTGAAGCTGGAGAAAGTGTCCATCTCTTTCTGAAATGATGCTGCCGTTCATCGTTTAGCATGTGTCGTGGAAGACCAGCTGGTGTTTTGCCTGTGTCTTTACTGCTGTCACTTCATTGTGGTTGTGTGGAGCACTCACTGCTGGGGATAAGCAAAGCTTCCCATGGAGAGTCATCACACCCTCTCTACATTAGAAGGGTCTGAGGGCCATTCCAAAAACATTTGGAATACAATTTGTATGGCAGGAACTAACTATTGAGTGAATCCTTTCCACCTGTGTGTCTGGTTTAAGAGCTGCTGCCTTAGAGGTGGTGAACACAAGGGTTTCTTCATGCACCTTGCCAAGGCAGTGCATAGCTTCGTGATGGAGAGCCGTCATTATTTCCATCAACTGATCCTTGTTCGCAGCTCTTCCCACTACCTCGAGATGCCCTGTCTTCTTCCTCATCTCCTTCAAATATAGCACAGCTTCTAAGGAACAATGATGTCCTCTTCTGGAGCTGTGTGTGAGGATGCTGCTGGAGCATTGCAGACAGTGCCCTTTTGCAAGGAGAGCAACTCGATGGTGGCCATCTGTCACTGGAGTGATAACCAGAGAAGTTCACAGAAATCCGAGAGAAAGCGGAGTGGGAGAAGGGGAAGAAAGGAAGGGCACTGTGTATTTTGAAATGCCCAGATCGATGAATATAAAAATAAATACATTTATTAAAAGATTTCAATATAAAGATGCCAAGCACTCTCATGCAGAAAGTCAACTGGTTGTGTGTGCCAGACTAGCTTTTCCAGAGTAGCTGATTGCTGCACTGGCACAAGAGAACACCTTTTAGCACAGTCTCAAAAGCACTTCCAAGCACAGAATTTCATCTCCTCTCCTCTTATCCTCTGCCCCCTAAATCCCCACCACCTGAACTAGAAGAAGCTTGGAGCATGAAGAGCTTTAAGAGGAGAGATGACCAGAGCCATGTGCATAAGAGGCAAGATTGCAGAAGTACAGTAGAAAAAAAAGCCTCACTGGGAAAGCAGTTTTGCAGAAGTGGATGTTGGCTGGTTTTATCTATGATACCTTGATCAGATGGCAGAAGTCTGTCAACTGTTTGGCTAAATTTGCATTACTTGTCTTAATTCTGCTTTCCACAGTCTCTAGTGCAGGAGGAGAACAGGTGTTCCTCGTGGTGGGAGAACTTGGACTCCATCCTGCAAGAGCCAGACTGTGCCTTTCATTCATCACAGGAGTGCCAGCTTTAGGATAATGGTTCTGAGCTGCCAAAACCTTGTTGGAAGAAGATAGCTTGGAAATACCCAAAAGAACCAACATCCTTCATTCCAGCCCCCAGAAATCTCTCCAGCTCACACTGACTTCATGGCTCAGTAGAGGGTTTTTGTCTGGTAAAGATGTATGTTTGAATGTATTATGAACAATTTCCATGCTCTAAACAGGACTGTTAGAGAAAGAAAAGATCTCCACTGTCTTTGTATGGGGGATTTTTTTGTGCTTAGATTTCAAAACTTTTTCTCGTCTACTTATTAGCCAGCCTGTGTCCTCAGTAATCTCCATGTGAAGAAGATGTGATTCTGGTCTCTCCTTCTCTGTCTGTGCATCAGTATGCCATTTTTCACTTTGTCTTTCCATGAGAACCTAAGACCCAGACCTGGGCTGAACAGAAAGAAATTTGGGCTGTAGTAGACAATAAAGCCTAATTTTGTTCTTCCTTTGGTGCTTTGCTTCTGAGGGCTTGCCCAGAGAAGTTGTAGATGCCCTGTCCCTGGAAGTGTTCAAGGTCAGGTTGGATGGGGCTTTGAGCAACCTGATCTAGTGGAAGGTGTCCCTGCCCATGGCAGAGGGGTTGGACTAGATGATCTTTAAGGTTCCTTCCAACCCAAACCATTCTATGGTTCTATGAAACGCTCCGTTCTTGTGTGCTCGGCAGGCAGGTGGAGTTTGGAGTGGATGGGCCCAGGTTCTCCATTTGGGATCCTCTAGAGTTTTTAGTTCAAAAAATGCTGCTCACAAAAATTGTCTCCCAAGTGTGTCTTGGTCTGTGCTATCTTGCCTCAGATGCATAAATAAATCCCTGCTGCTGAGCTTAAGGATTGACTGGCCAGAAAGGGTGGTTGGAAGCTCTGGTCTGGGCACTTTGCAGCTTGGGGCAGGTCAGGTCCCAGAGGCAGATGAGGGAAAGGCGTTTGCAAGGTCTCAAAACCTTCATTATTGCGCAAATGAAGGAAAAACAGCTTTCGTGTGCACGCCTTGACCTCCTGTGTGATCTCTGCCGAGCCCTTGAAGCAGGGGCACTAATCTCTGAAAGCAGCTCTGCATTCTTATCTCCAGTGTTGCTCCTGCTCTTGCTTGTGTAATTAAAGTAGAGGAGAATCCTCCTTGAAAATTGATTTTTGAGATGGGCGACTCACCTGACTATAAAGCGCCACAAACATTATTATAGTCCGGGGGGAATATGGCCTGAGATGTGTTTTGATTGTTTTGAAATGATA
The DNA here is from genome assembly GCF_036013445.1 of Caloenas nicobarica. Classification (NCBI taxonomy): domain Eukaryota; kingdom Metazoa; phylum Chordata; class Aves; order Columbiformes; family Columbidae; genus Caloenas; species Caloenas nicobarica. Next base: position 130,921,841 of record NC_088245.1, read on the forward strand.
CTGCGTGTCTCTCTCCCTGTTCAGCTGTTTGTATTGCCTGCCTGCCTAAGTGCGCTAGGTTGAGCAAAATAAGGTTATTAAAAATTTGCAGAAAAGAGGATTTTTTAAGCTTCCTACTTGTATAATTCCTTGACTTCAGCTTCAGAGGTGTAAAACATCAAGACAGCACTGCATGCATGGCTTCGGAGGAGCCCAGTCTGTGTGGCTCCTCAGCTCTGTGTTTGCTGATTTTGGGGGGATTTTTGCTTTCCCTGGCTTTCCTGAGGGCTCCGGGAGGCTGTGGCTTAGCAGGTTGCCCTGTGCCAGCTTAAGCCACAGCAAATTCCCACGTGTCTGCTCTTAGCTCAAAAGTACTGTTAAGTAAAAGGCATCAGCTTAACCCCCGGTGGAAGAGGTGCGTGCTGGTGTGCTCCTCTCTGCTGTTCGCAGTGGCTTAGGCTTGCGTTAAGCTGTGGTAGCTCGCTGGTGGTGCTCAGGATCAGCAGGAGAGCTAAACCCTCACAAAAGTGAGATTGTCCAAGAGGGAGGGAGACAGAGAAGGAGGGATTTGTGAGCTGACTCACCTTGGCTTGCTGCTGGAGATTATTGCCTCTGCAGGTGAGCGGTCAGTGTGGTGCATGGCGGTTTGCAGCCCACTGCTGTCCATCCCGGCTCCTTGCCAGAAGATCCCAACTCTCCGTAAATATGAAGCATGACGATAATGGCATGGAATATTCTAATTTATCAGTCTGGATGTCAGTCAAGCTCTGCCCCATCCATGACCCCTTTCCCAGCTGCCTCACACCTGTGGGCAGAGCTCAGAAAGGCCTTGACTCCCAGACAATAGCAATTAAAAACATTAACACTGTCCCAAGGTGTTATCTTCTTGTTCTCAAACTACATCCAAACAATTGCCGTGCTAGCTACAAAAAAGAAAGGTTTCCGGCTGCATGAGAAGAAGTTAACTCACTTTCAGTCAAAACAGCACAGGAGTGCACTGCGACCACAGAGCCCAAACACAGAGCCCACTGAGGAACTGTCTTGTCAGGCGTTGGGTAGCAGAGCACAGACATCCAGGCTGTCACGAGGCAGAGTTCCCCCACTGCAGGGAAGGGAAAACCCCCGTCCCTTTGGATGTCATCTCTGCCACCACCTTGAGCCTTTTTTTCCTTGCAGGCTGGTTTGCACGCTCCTTAGGACTGAGACCAGGATTGAAAAAGAACTCTGCGTGTGCGAGGGAGGAAGTATTTTCCTCCTCCTGGCTGGGAGATGGAGGCAGATGTGAGGTCTGTGCTCTCTGCCCCACCACACGCCCGGCTCACCGTGCCCTTTGGGTGCCTCTGCATCCCCAGTGTCTGGCCCCCGGGCCACCTGTGGTCAGGGTTTGCTCCACTGATGCTCTGGCTAATTTTTGCTTAATGAACAAATGATGACTCTCTCTGCTGGGTGCCTCCTTGTGCTTTTACCACCCCTTTCTGGTTTCTCTTTTTTTTTTTGTTTTAATTAGGTCACTTGAACTTCTCCACCTAAATTAGCTGTCCTAATAACCACATGCTCCTTGGGGTGTTTTTGGACAGAGCGGGTGGGGAGAGAAGAAAGGAGCTTGTTAGTAGGAGCCTTCCCCTGCTCCCCGGAGCAGCTTCAGCTCCAGGCAGAGAGGCGACGTGAGACAGCAAAACAGGGGCGTGGGGTACGAATGTGCCCCTGGCACCCACCACGCTGTGCCAGGAGCAGTCGAGGGAAGAGGGTCAGCAATTTTGGAGAAGCATCCACTGCTTGCCGGCGGGAGGAGGCTAAGAGAACTGCTCTGAACAGCACTGTGCTGGCAGGGCTGGAGCCCCAGGGTAAAACCTGGTGGAAGGGGGAAAGGTGGGTGTTTTCTCCTGGGGCCAAAGCACTCGCGAGCAGCTGGGAAAGCTGTAGCTCCCTGGGGCCCATGAAGGACAAGCCGGAGCTGGGGCTGTGCGTATCTGTTCCCCTTGCACACACACCCTGGGTGTATGGGGAAGGGGCTGCTGGTGGGGCCACAGGGCACCCACTGCCAACCCCTGTGGGTCCGTGTGGGGCTTGGGAAGCTGCGGGAGGGGGTGCTGCGCAGGGATCTGGCCCAGGAGCTCCTCTCGCAAGGCACATTGCAGAGCGGGAGCAGGTTGTGCGATGGTGGGGGGGGAGCACAGCGACAGCCCCAAACGGGGTAGGCTGGGCGTGTGACTGACGGAGCCTGCAGCAAGCAAGCGGGAGTTCAGGCCCTGAGTCGGAAAGCTGACCTAATTTCCAATTTTCACATCTTCTCTCCGATTCTCTTTTTTTCCCTGTCTTCTACATTATTTACTTCTTCTTCCTGCGTCCTTTCCCACTGGTTGCTTGAACTCACCCAGTTTCTTTGGGAGATGCGTTTCTATTGGCATAATCGTTCCAGCCAGTCCTTAATTTACAAACAAGGATACTATTGTAGTTGGAGGATTTATTACTACTGCTGTGAAACAACTGCCATGCCATCTTACTTAACTCTTCGGCTCCACTCTTGCCTTCTGCCAGCAGCAGAATCAGTAGCAAACTGCCCTTTTAAAAAGCTGCAAGCATGCAAACTGGGGATGTGTTATTTTATTTTATTGCTCTTACTGCAGAATGTTGTGGTGTTATAATTAACTGCAGGTCATTGTAGTGTTTCACACTGTACTTCTTGATTGTGCAGTAACAAAAAGTGACTTCATGGTTCAACTTCTCATTTGAAATAAGGCTTAAATATTTGCATGAGGATTAAAAGCGTGTTCTGACTGCTTTTCTAGAGACCACAGGACAAGTTCTGCTTGAAGGAGCTTGAAGTGAATTCACTGACTAATTCAGAAAAGTGTAGGATTTCTTTTTTAATTTATTTAAACAACTAGTCTTTTAGCTGCCTTTCATTTAAACCTGTCTTTAGCCATCCTTATTTCTCAGTGCAGGTGAGGCTTTACTAAAGGCATGTAATCCCCAAACCAACCAGATTATTAACACTTGGGGGGTTGGACTGTATGACCTTTTAAGATCCCTTCCAACCCAAACTATTCTATGGTTCTAAGATTTATGTTTTCCCTGTGGTATCAGGAGCCTGTAGCTCTATGTTGGTGGGTGAGGAAGAATAGAGGGAAAGTTTTGCACAGAGACACCCCACACACTTAGTCACAGAAAAAGTACATCCCGGGGTGGTCGCTTTGTCTCCACAGATTCTTGTAGGACCTTGGGCAGTGGGAGCAACTTATAAGCAGCAGCAACAGGAAAGCAGCTCTGCCCGCCCCAGGCCACCTGTGAGTTTTTAGGTGGGACTTAAAAATAAGGCAAGCAAAGGACCCTGCTAGTGGCATGATCTGCTCAGTTTTGTCCACCTCCAAAGGTGACATTTGAGGGTCTTCATTGGTTTTGCAGTATAACACAGCAAGTGTTTTCCTCTGTGATGAAGGCATTACATAAGCTTTTGACTGGAGACCTTACTGCAGCCTTTCAGTATTTAAAAGGGGCCTGTAAGAAAGTTGGGGACAGACTTTTTAGAAGGATCTGTTACGACAGGACAAGGGGTAATGGTTTTAAACTAAAGGAGAGGAGATTCAGGCTCGATTGTGAGGAAGAGGTTTTTTACAATGAGTGTGGTGAAATACTGGAACAGGTTCCCCAGAGAGGTGGTAGATGCCCCATCCCTGGAGACATTCAAGACCGGGCTGAACGGGGCTCTGAGCAACCTGATCTAGTTGCAGATGTTCCTGCTCATTGCAGGGGACTTGGACTGGATGAGCTTTGAAAGTCTGTTCCAAACCAAACTGTTCTATGATTCTATGACTGATGATGAAGAGTAGTGTCTAGTGTGCTGTAGCAGGTATGGATCGGCACGTACAGCTAATTGCGAAGCTTGAGAGGATTACATTGCTAATCTAGTTATCTTCCCTGCCTTATCACCACCCTCTTCCTCCTGCCACACACATGCACACATATTTGGATCCTGTAAGGAAGGGAAATCAATAGTGATGGGGGCAGGGATATAAGGAGAGTGGCTCCCTGAGAGCTTGTAGTGGCTGGGAGAGGACAGGTCCCTTCCAGTTGTTTCTGTGGCATCAGGGTGGCAGACTGTCCCTCCCTGGGATGGCAAGGCTGGCTGCAGGAGGGTTAGCAGCTTGCGGAGGGTGATAACAAAATGCTGCATCCCCATAGTGCCGTTTGCGGTGCCATTCGGTGCCTGCCAGCACTCACCTCTGGACCAGTGGCACTGGCATTGCGGTTCCTCTTGAGCAGCTTGTTTCTGTCTCGCATGCACAACCACAGGGGTTGGGGAAGGAGGTTCATGGCACTGAGCTGGGATCCCTGCAGGGCAACAAGATGTCACGGGGCAGATGGAAACATAACTCTTCTATTAATTCCCTGCAAAATCCAGAGCAGTATTTCTCAGCCAGAAGCAGCTCCCTAGGAGCAGGGAATACATGTGTTTGTTCTTCCTAAATAGTTCACTCTTGACACTTGGCAAGCTTACCTCTGCCCGGGTAGTATGAGTTGGGCAGTTGGGAGCCCAGGGTATCACCACAGGGTGCCTCTCAAGTCTATCAGTGGGTAAAAGCTATAGCAAAGTCCAAGGGAAGAAGAGGCTCGTGGGTTTTACTTGTCCTACAGTGGCCCTGAGATTGTTCCACTGTGCTGAGTAGCCTAAGTTATTTTACTCCTGAAGAGCCTACAGTGTAAGGCTGCCCTGTTGCTAAGTGATTTTCACAGCGTTGTTTTACCAGCTCGAGCAAGGAACCTTCTGGCTTCCAGGCTGATGTTCTTCCTGCATCACCTGACAAGGAACTGGCATCTCAGGCAGGTTTGCTACCTTACCTGGGAGTAGATGAAATGTTGGTATCTCTCTGGTTTGTGTTTGGCACATAAAGGCTTTGATAGCCTACCTCTTGGGGGTGGTTGGGGTTTTGGATACCCAAGGAGAAACCGGAGGCAGGCGGGGGAGAAGGGAGATGCCTGAGTGGTCTTTGTCCACCTGAGGCAGAGTTCAGCATGGCTCCAGGAGCTACGGCAAACGTAGCTGGTCCTGGGGCTCAGAGAGGAGCACATTGGAGAATTCGAGGTGTGTGCCGAGGCCAGGCCTGGGAACTCCAGTCTCTGCTGCCTGCTTGTTTTCTGAGAGACTATCAGCCAGTTCCTTATCCTAAAGTAAATGGCCTTAATTCCCAATCTGTAAATACTTTATGTAGCTCACCGAGTGCTCATCTCTGGAGGTGTGTGCATTTGAGGTGGGCTTGACTGGAGCTGTGTGTGCAGGCTTCCTGAGGGGGGATGCCCATGGGCACCACCCTAGGGGAAAGGGGAGCATCTCCCGGCTCCCCCTCATCTCCTTCTCCTTGTCCTGACAGCAGGGCTCTGGAACTCTCTCTAGCCGGGTCCTTGACACCCTCTAGTGGTAATATTTACATTTAATATTTCAGGAGCTCTCAAAACTTGGGGGTGCTTTTCAGCACCCTCTGCTTAGCAGCCCACCCACTGCTGAGTACCTACTCCAGTGCCCTAATGCAGTAACCTGCAGCTTGGGGACTAACAGGAAATTCTGTATTTCTTGCTCTTTTTTTTCAGTGCTGTAAGTACAAGCTCAGTGCTGTCAGCTGTGGCTAGGGCAGACTGGCTTTGGGGTTGGCTGTAGTGCAACAGGTTTGTTCCCACCAAGCACTCTTCAGCCACCCATCTCCCCGTCTCTGCTCACTGCCAAACGTAACCTTGATGCTGGAGAGAGGGGAGCTCTTCTGGCACCTCCAGGGCGTCATGGCAGCTGCAGGGGTGGACTTGTGGTGGGGGACAAGGAGGAGGCAAAACTGTATGCTGGGGGAAGTGCAAGGCAGGCTGCCTGGATGGGATGTTGAAAAGAGGGGAGAAACAGGCTGGAGCTGGATGAGAATGTGCAGGTGAGAGGATGTGTCCTGCAGCATCCATCTCGGCTCTGATTCAGGTGTGGCCCTGCTCCCCTTCAGACAGCAATGACTCTCATCTAAGCTTACCCTTGCTTTCAAGTGGAGCCCAGCTTGCAGGGTGCCCCTAGAAACCCTGGTGCTTCCCATGGTAGGTGACTGAGAGATGGGTGCGTGCAGCTTGGCAGTGCGATGGCTGGCTTCCAGGTGAACACCATGCAGAGTTACTTGTGTCCTGATCTGCAAACTGATGTCCTTGAAGCCCGAGCAGGATAACTGGCTTGGGAGGAACTTCCCTTCTGATAACACACCTCCCCACGTGTGCTGTCATACCTTTGCTTGCTTTTCTGTCCGTGACTTCCTGATCTGCTCCAGCCTGATGGGCTGAGCCGCGCCTGTAGCCCTGTTGTTGGCACAGGCCAGCAGGCTCTGTGCCTTGGGGTGGTGTGTGAGCCCCAGGGGACCTGCGGCCCTCCTGCGGGACTCCCCAGTGCTCCGCAGCACTCAGAATGAAATGCTCGTCGGGCTTCTGAAATGAGCTGTGACCTGCTGCAGTGTTCAGCTGCCTCTTGAGAATGGCGTTTTCCCCTCTCTCCTACCCACCTTCCCCTTCCCCAAACGCCGTACCCCAGTTGCATCTCGCAGTGTAACTAAAAAAGTTGTTCGTGCATCACTGGCCAAGCGTGAGAGCGAAGCGCAGGGCCCTCCCGCTGCCCCGGCCAGCTCAGGGCTCTTGCCTGTCCCTCTCAACGTCTCATCCTTCGGAAACTGGGCTTTCGTTTGGCGAGCGTGTCTCTAATCCTCCTGGGTTAGGAAGGTGACACTGACTGAATGTATGTCCATGCCCGGCTGGTGTAGACAATGTCCTCAAGGCTGCATGCAGCCCAAAAGGTCTTAGCGATTCCTCTAACCTAGAAGATCTCGGCTGGCTTTTTTAACCAAAAGAGCAGGAGGAATGCAGCACAGCATGTCAGGTTATGACCTGGAAATACGAAGCCATGGTTCCAGCGGGTGAAGCGGTGCCTGCGCCGGCCTCTAACCTGCTCCGGGAACAGCATAGCTTGTTTGAGATGCAGCCTTTATACAGGCTTCCTGGCATTACTCCTGGGGAGCGGGCAGCTCCACGTCTGGCAAACCAAGTGCCTGGCCTGTACCTGCCCCGCAGGGCCGGGCAGGCTCCCTGGGTAAGCACGGCACCGCTTTGTAGCCAGCAAGCGGCCGTTCTACTGAGCAGGGCTGGGGGGCACACAGGCACCCGGTGGGGTACCCAGGGCTCTCAAATCGGGGGGGGAGGAGGGCATGCAGGTTTTCTTCACAGCTGCCCGCTTTCACCGCATACGCTGTCGTGCGGAGGCTGGTGTAGCAGGGAGCTCTGCTCTTTGAAGCAGCTCAGGAGAAGAGTATCATAACTCCCAACAAGATGGTGATCAGGTTTAATTTATTCAAATAACGTAAGAAAAGTTATAAGAGCCCGTGGCTGGAGGGCAAAGAGAAAGGAGCTGCACGGCTATGGAAATTATTCAGAAAGGTTAGAAATGAGAAATTTAAATGTCATCGTGCAGGCGGCGTGAACCGGTGGAGTTAGTTGCTGCTGTCACTGCGGGTCTGGAAGTCAGAGGGAAGGGGGAAAGGCTTCTGGCCTTGGTCTGCCGGAGGCTATCACTGGGACAGGAACCTCAGCGAGGAAGATGAGGGGAAGGGAGGGAAGAGGAGACCTGCCTGCAGGGACAGGGGCAGTGGCCTGCTGTGTAAACGGCTTTACCAGGTACGTTCCCTGTCAGGGGCAGCACATTGCCTGGGTAATGAGCACGTGGTAAAAGCAAATGCTCCCGTCTGAGCTGGATGTGGGAAGATCTCCCTCTTATTTACTCCATTTCATGGCTTTTTTCTTTCCCCTCTTCTGACTTTTCCACCATAAATAATCCCAGTAGTTGTCTTCACTGCAGCTCATTGCTTTCTGTAGCCGTGCCTGAGCGGAACACATGCAGTTTTCGGCAGCTCAGCTAATTTCATCAAACCTTCCAGTGCTGTCAGTGAAACCAAACTGAGATTTGTTAATTATATTCCACCAGTACGTGGTGAAATCGTGGGCATTAATAGGCTCACTAACGCTGCCTCGTCTGCAGAGCTGGGAAGAAGCTTTGCATTCGTCTTTCCACGTGATGTTTCTTGAGGCAACGAAGTCTAGAAAGGCTTCTTTTTAAGAAAGTCTGTCTTCTGGTGGTAGAACCTCTTGCAAAAATTAAGGTGCTTGCTAAAATCCGGAAAGGCTGGGGGGCTGCAATTCTTTTTCATTCTGATTTTAGCAGCTGTACTTCCTTTCCTCCAGTTAATCAACTGGAAAAGTACCCAGCAGTTTCATTACCAAGTGCCTTGGCATGGCCGCGTCCTGGGACTGGGAGCTGGGCAGGCTGCAATTGCATTGCTGCCCTCAGAGGAGCCGCTTCCCCGAATGCAGAAACCTCTTCCTATGGCCCGAGGGAGTCATTAAAACATGAAATATGATATAAACAAAGGAGAGGGGAATTGGATCTGCTGACTTTTTCATGGACAACCCTGTGCAGTCACTGGGGCCATTGAGCCGGAATTTTAGCACAGCACCAGAGTGTGTGCTGCAGGTTACGGTCTTTCCCAGCCAAGGGCTTTGGGGACAATTCTCCCCTTTTTGGGGGACAGGTGTGAGCCAACAGCACTTTTCTAATACTTAATGATTAATTGCAACTGTAAAAAGGCACCTCTCCCCCATCTCTCCTTTAATATATCTGGGCTTTAGACTCAGCATTGCTGACTCTCGGGCTGTGTCTCCCCGCCCCCCTTTGCTGCAGTGATCCCCGACTCGCTGCGGGTGACGGCGGTCCCCCAGACACTGAACAGAGTGGAGCGCGACTCCCTGGAGCTGAAATGCGAGGTGTCCAAGAGCACGGCCCAGCACAGCCATGTCTCCATCGCCTGGTACCGGCAGCGAGGCAGCGAGGCGCCCGTGGAGATCATCTCCCTCAGCCGCGACTTCGTCCTGCGGGCCGGCAGCGCCTACGCCCAGCGGCAAGCCACGGGGGACGTTCGCTTGGACAAAGTTGGGGAGACCACCTCGAAGCTCACCATCTACAACCTCCACCCGTCAGATCAGGGCGAGTTTTACTGTGAGGCGGCCGAGTGGATCCAGGACCCAGACAAGTCTTGGTATGCCATGACCCGCAAGCGTTCCCAGGGCGCCATCGTCAACGTGCAAGCCACCGGTCAGTATCTCCTCTGCCTTTTCTTGCTCGGCTGGGTGGTGGGAGGATGTGGAAAACGGGGCTGTGCCTTGTTAGGTGGCTGTGGCTTGGCTCTCTGCTTTGCTGTGTGTCCCTGACAGGGTGAAGCAGGGCAAAGGGGGGCCCAAGCGCTGCCTGCGGGCAGGGCAGATGTCAGTAAATAGCAACCAGGGGACACTGGGGCAGCAAGGGGGCTTGGGTGGCAGTCCCTGTCTCCTGACATGACCACCAATCTGGGGCTGATGCATGAGATGAAACGTACATCTTAAGCACTTGGTGCTAGCGCAGGCAATGAGAATTTTGGTAAGTGAGGAGATAAGAGTGACAGCAGAAAATGAAACAAAAACTTCGGCAAGCACTTCTGTATTGCACGAGGTCCATCTGCAAGTCAAAGTCCTTCTCCCAGCCCACACCACAGGTTTCTGCTAAGAATCTAAGGACCTAGCTGAGCTCTTTCTTCCTCTGTGATATCCTGAAAGACCCCGCATCTCAACCCCGGCTGTGCGGGGTGTGAGTAGGACTAGGCTCCAGCTTGCATCCAGCAGTGCCACTGGATGCTGGTGTCGCAGAAGAGCTGCTCCCAGGAGTAAAGAGTCATGACTGGGAAAGCCTTGAAGCTCTTGTGTGCTGGACAGCAAACTGTCTGTCCTGCAGCACAGCTGATCCGGGTTCTCAAAGCAAAAGCAAGCCCCTACCCTGTGGATGTACATATCTGAGGGATGTTGGCGTGCAGGGAGTATCAGTTTGTAAATCCCTCATGTGAGGTGTGCTGGTTCTCCTGATAGGCTTTGCCATGATGACATGAGTTTATCTGTCTCTCCCTAGATAAGGAGTTCAGTGTCCGGCTGGAGACGGAGAAACGGACCTATATTGTGGGTGAGCCGGTGGAGTTTCGTTGCATCCTGGAGGCACAGAATGTCCCTGACCGCTACTTCTCCATCTCCTGGGCCTTTAACAGCTCCCTCATAGCCAGTCTGGGACCCAACGCTGTGCCAGTGCTCAACAACGAGTTCGCCCAGCGCGAGGCCCAGGGCCAGCTCAAGGTAGCCAAAGAAAGCGACAATGTTTTTGTGCTGAAGATCTACCGCCTCCGCCTTGAGGACAGCGGCAAGTACAACTGCCGGGTGACCGAGCGGGAGAAGACAGTGACGGGGGACTTCATCGACAAGGAGAGCAAGCGGCCAAAGAACATCCCCATCACTGTCCTGCCGCTCAGTAAGTAGAGACTTGCCCATCCCCTCCTGGGGCCAGTGTTCTACTGGGCAGCTAGCTGATGAGGCCGTGATGTGCCCAATCTTCAGTGGTGGGAAGAGGGAGGATAAGAGTTTGCGTGCTGTGGATGCTTGAAAACCCAACTGGCAAGATTTGGTTTTTTTAATGGGAAGGGGGTGATAGAGAAGGAGGGATATGTGTCAGGTCTGTAGGTGGGTAAACATGCCTCCACCTTGGTAATGGCCCCAAGCTGGCAGTTTTGGCCTTGCAGCAGAAGGTGTGTGTGATAGCTTCTGACTTGTTCCTCACACCTCTCTCTTCACCTTGCTCTGCAGCCATCTGTGTGCTCTAAAGTACTCAGAAGGTGTAATGGGGAGACCAGGTTGGCCCTGGTTTATCCTAAGAGCTTCTAGGCTCCTGCAGGCCATTCAGTGGCTGTTGTTCAGCTGTCTTGCAACACAGCTGTACTGGGAGAAACCAGGCTTCCTGTGCTCCTCAAGCCCCAGTTTGCTCTTCAGCGTGGAGGTCTGTCATGGTCATCGTGTGTCTGCCAACCCTGGTGAAAGCAACCCTGCTGGAGGCTTGCCTGAATGCCTTTTGCGTTTATCAGCCAAACATCATAAACACAGAAATAACGGGGTGAAAGGAGTGAGCCCACTGACTCATGCCTTATTTTGCTCTCTGAAACTCAGGTACCCATGGCATGATGAACCATGCACGTGTTGGCCAGGCTACCCTGGCATTGGGCTTTGGCCAAGCAGAGGGCAGCTGCAAGAGCATTTCATGTGATGTTTGTTTCCTGTCTCTCAGGTTTCTGGGGAAATGCAGCCCTTTTCTCTAGCTTTTTTTTCCATCCTCATTTCTCCAAAAGAAATTCTATTTCCTTTCTCTTCTACCAATATTTGAGCTCATTTGTTTGGCTTTTTGAAATTAGCTAGGAAATCTTACTCTGGACACACCTCTAAAATGTAGTACTTCTAGGCACAACTACCTTTCAGACAGATTCCATTCTTGCCATTTGATAAATCACCAGCTCTAGGAACAAATGTGATGATTTTTCAAGGGTGCTAAGTGTCCATAACTCTGACAGAAGACAGCAAGAGTAACCAGCACTGAGTATCTCTGAAAAAACAGCCGTAAAGCCTTACATCTCTGGGAAGTTCAGGATATGATTTTTTCTGATGCTACCAAACATTGATAGCTACCTCTAATGTCACTAGCAATGAGAGTTTGGGGGAGCTTCTCCCAAAAGGTGTTGTAGGAATGGACATGGCAAGATGGTGATCAGGATGACGTGAACTGAAAAGCCCAGGGAGCTGGAAGCTTTTTCTGGCAGAGCCGGTTGCATGCAATGCATGTTGTAGCAACACAAATTGCCTCAAGTTTTGCTGAGATCCCATCCTGGACCTGCGACCAGAAGATGCAGCAAAGTCTCGTGAGCCATAGGCAGAGAGATTTATCCCAGCTTTGGCCGACACACGGTTTGAGTGTGCAAGTCACCAGGAGCAGCTCGCTGCCCACAAGCTGGTTTTGGATGTGGTCACGCATGAAGTTAAGACGTGCCTGGACCCAAATGTGTGGGCAGTTTCCTGCGCCTGGTAGAAAGCCTCTCTGGCCAGCAGCGTCCTTCTTGCAGACCGAGAAGTGGCGAGTGTGTATCATCTCCCCTGTGTGTATGCGTTTCTCTCCTTAGAGACCAGCATCTCCTTGGAAATTATCAACAACGCCAGCAATGTCTTGGAGGGGGAGAGCCTGCGCTTTGGCTGCAACGTGCGCTCAGGCATCGGGCCCCAAAGCCGCCTCTCCGTGGCCTGGCAGCTGGTGGACAGGCTGAACCGGCGCAGCGAAATTGTGCGTCTGGATCGGGAGGGGACCCTGCAGCCAGGCCCCTCGTACGCCGAGCGCAGCAGCTATGGGGGCATCCAGGTGGAGCAGGTCCGGCCCGGCTCCTTCACCCTGGAGATCTTCAACAGCATCAAGGCGGACGAGGGCCACTACGAGTGCCGGGTGGCCGAGTGGACGCGGACGCTGGATGGGGAGTGGCAGATGGTTGGGGAGCGGCACGCCGGCACCCCGGTGTCCATCACTTCTCTGGGTGAGTACTCAAGGCACGGGGGCCATGGGGCCGTGCTTCCTGTGTGCCTGGCCACCCCCAGGAGGTCACCTGTGAATAAACGGGGCTGCTCTTGGCACTCCTGCCCTTGCTTGCTGGTGAAATGGAGGTACCTGGCAGTCCGCCTGCAGTAGGTTGGTGCAAAACATCTGCGTGCCCCATTGCGTGTGGGGGCAAAGTCTGAGGGGTGGCTGTGGCAGGAGGAAAGCAAGGGGGGTGGCTGAGGAGAGGGGGAGTGTTTCAGCATCCTTCCTAGGAGGGAGAGAGGCTGCCAGTACCATGGCACGTCCCCCCAGCAGTGGAGCCAAGCTATGGGAAGGGTCACAGTGTTGCTCCATCGGCAGCCCATGGGCATTGAAGCCTCCTTGCCCGCCCCAGGTAAACCTTAACCTCCGCTCGCCAGACCAGGAGACTGAAACACTGGACATCTGTTGGCCCAGCCACCAGAAATGGGGAACATCTCTGACAGCGTTAGTAGCCTGCAGGAGACATGCGTCAGGCACTGAGCTTGCTGGCCCAGAACCACAACATCGTCCATGACCAAGCTGAACTAGGAGCTGGGATCATTGCAGCTGCTACTCTGCTCTGCCAAAGAGCTCCTTTGTTTCAAACACAGCGAAACCGTACCAGTTTAGGAACGGGCAGGTAGGGCATGAGGGATTTTGCATGGACCGTGAATTACTTTGGTCCCACTCAGGCCTTGCTGTATTAAGTCCTGGACTATTTCCCAAAGTACTCTGCAGGAGACAGAAGAAGGGATGACTGCTCCAGTGAGGCCACTGATTCACAGAATGCCAGGGCTATAAACAAGAGGGGAACTCTATTGCGAGGTCAAGATAGGAATTTCAGGTGGGCTTTTTTTTTTTTTATTGTTCACTGCAATATTAAGCTTTGCCAAGATGTGTGAGACCAGACTTCAAAGTTGTATCATAGATTAAAATCTTGCTTTTTTTCCTCCTTTTCTCGCCTTCACTTTTGACCTTCTTTCAGACACTGTTCTGTCTGGAGCTGGAAATCTTTTCTATATAGCTTCCAAAAGCAGGTAGAGACATTAGTTTGTAAAGGGCTAAAGGCAGATTCTCATGTGGTTGCAACAGTATCTTCCTCATGAGGTCAGCAGCCTTTGGCCTGCTCTAAGTCTGCGTATCAGCCTTTCTCTTTGCGCTGCCCCTTATCACTTTTACTCTTGTTAAAATTTAAGGTGCTCAGAATTGCCCAGCAGTTCCGCAAGATGCGGTGGAAAGGTAGTGGTCCCTCCTCCACCCCTTGTCCCAGAGAAATCGCCAGCTGTTGAGCACGTTCTGTCAAGTCCTAAGAAATTCCTAGGTCCTCTCCCTATCTGCAAAGCTGAAGTACCTCCTGAAAATTTAGTGAAGGAAACATTGAGAATCGTTTCATTGCTGCCGAATCTGATATTTTTTGTCCAGCGTAATGTTTTTGAAGTGTCCTGAGAAATTCAAATTGAAGGTGCTAAGAAAGAACAAGAGAGGTTTATGGCTACAGAAATTGCTAGTAAAAAAAAATGCAGTAAATTTAGTGGCACCCACATTTCAAGTTAAGGTCTAATCGTTTGCCAGTCTGCCAGGGTAAGAAACTCTTTAGCTGAAACAGCATAGATGATGTTCAAACCTATAAATCTTATCTACAGGGTGGTTCAGAAGCAATAGCCGGAAGAGAGATGTGCTGTCAGATGAGACCAGATGTCCCTGAACTTCTGAGGATCTCGAGTGCCTGGCAGAGACTTCAGTCCCTGGCTGGCTGGGGAAGCAGGGTGCCAGCCGGGTGAGGGGGGAGCTGCTATATTCTTGTAGGGAGGTCTTGCAGAAAATCTGCCCACTTTTATGCGTGGCTTCTCTCCTTTTGTGCCAAGTCCCGAAGGAGGAAAGGCCATTGTGTGTTAACCTAAGTGCCATGAGTGTGTTGCCTGAGGGCCTGAGAAACACACCTGGCTTTCGCGCAGCAGTCAAGAGAAGTCCCTTCATGAAGCTGCCCAGGCCCCCTGGAGGTTAGACTTTAGGAAGTCAGCTGGTCTTGGTGAAATGAAGTTGACTTTCGAGGGCCATCTCAGGCTCAGCAGCGCTGTGAGCTGGTTGCAGTAACACTTGCTGGGGCAGGAGGGCTGCTGCAGGGGATGAGGATAAGGGCTCGCATGGGGATAAGATGCAGCAGTCCTGCAGGGCAGACAGCCTGGGTCTCGGTCTCCTCTCCTGGGTAATCACTGAACATGTTGCAAGAGGCTTTAATCCCAAAGATTGCCCTGTTTTCTCAGTAATTACACGTCCTGGAGCTCGGACACAGTGACGCCGTGGGGCTGCAGAGGCACTTGCTGCAGCGTGCAGATACAATGGTGTCCATGCTGTGGCCAGTCTGGCCTGCGGCAGCAGCTCTCTGTGTTGCGGTGAGCTCCCAGCTCATCTCTCAAACTATAACTTCAAGCTGGTGGCGGGCTGAAGCTCTGTACTGATCCAGAAGATGTTCCTATTCCTCCTGGGCACTGGCCGGCGGTGGCTGTGCTGGGTGCCAGTGCTGCAGGGGAGGAGGAAAGCTGCCAGTCGGCGTGGGACACCCTGCGGAGCCTCCTGAGAAGGGAGCGCTTCTTGGGATGCTGATGGTAGAAAACAAGGTCCCTGCCAAGTCTGCTGGATGCACCGAAGTGATTGGAAGAAAAGAAAATATTTTTCTCTGCAGCTCAGAACAAATGAGCAATGGAAATACTCTGCCTCAAAATGTAAGCCAGTTCAGTGGGAATATGTTCTCTTCAAATTACTGGTAGACTGCTGGTATTAAACTCCCCTAAACAAATGAAGTGCTGGAGGTAGACAAGTCAAACCTATTGACTGGCTTGCAGAGTGGTGGATGTGTGAGAAAAACTGCGTAAGTCATCCTGGATCTGTGATCTGGAGGAAAACGAAAGCCATGTGGTGTGAAGAACAGGAGCAACCAGCTTCTCTCTCTTTTAGTTTTCTCCATCCTGGGGTTTTGTAACCACTGCCACCTCTCCCATGCATGGTTGAAGGCTGCTACTTCTCGCTTTCCTCATCTTTCCTTCACCTGCAGCAACCAGACACAGATCTGGGGTGGGGGATGGGGTGGGGACCCCCTGCCCGAGAGGCGGATGTGACTCACAGGTTCTGCGAGGGGTCAGGCTGGCGCTGGGCAGCTGCTCTGCCCGTCACTGCTCCCTTGCCGCTGCGCCGCTGCGTTTCCATGCGGGGCTTTGGCAGCGTGCAGGGGCTGGGTCTCGGGGGATCTCGGTCCTCTGGGCAGAAGTTGAGCATGATCCTGCTGCCACTGCTGCAGCCAGCGCTCACACAGGCCGTCACCACTGTGCAGGCACTCCATTGTGTTTTTGCGGCTGCTGTTCGTGCCACTTTGCAATTGCAAACGAAGAGCCGACACAACGCAAGTGGCCGATTATTCCAGGCTCACAACTGGATGACCACGCTCTAGCTTTTGCATGTTGACAGCAGGGCCTTGTTAGGCAGGTGTCTCTCAAAGCCCTTTTTTCTCTTTCCACAGAGGCCGGCTTTGCTGTGACAGCTATCTCCCGCACCCCCGGGGTGACCTACAATGAGTCCTTCGACCTCCAGTGCATCATCAAGCCCCACTACCCATCGTGGGTACCGGTGTCGGTGACGTGGCGTTTCCAGCCGGCGGGCAGCACCGAGTTTCATGACCTGGTCACCTTCACACGTGACGGCGGGGTCCAGTGGGGCGACAGGTACACGGGTTTCCGGACCCGCACCGCCATCGAGAAGGCCGAGTCCAGCAACAACGTGCGCCTGAGCATCAGCAGGGCAAGCGACACGGAAGCCGGCAAGTACCAGTGCGTGGCTGAGCTCTGGAGGAAGAACTACAACAGCAGCTGGACGCGGCTCGCGGACAGGACCTCCAACCTGCTGGAAATCAGAGTCCTGCGGCCAGGTGAGTGCCAAGAGTGCGGGAGAGGGGCTGGGGTGTGCATCGTGGGGACGGGGTACGTAGCAGTGCTGCAGCAATCTCTCCAGAGCAAGGACCACTTTTGTGGCTGTGACTGACATCTCATACTTGTGCATGGCGCAGGTGGGACTGCACAGCTCTTTGGCCATGGATATGTTGGAGCTCCCTTGTCCACCTCTGGGGAACTAGGTCTTGTCTTTGCTCCTCATGTGCTGGTCATGGGGTTTCCTTCTGGGAGGCTCAGTCCAGTCTCTGGGTTATTCCTGTGAGATGGAGGTGGCTTTCAGGTTGCCACCTCCATTCATCACAGCAGACTAAACCTGGGAAAGAGAGGAAAACGATGGGGCAAACAGGATCAAAGAGAGGGGTGGTCCCACCAAAGCCTGCAAGGGCACACACACCATAGGTGAGGTGCTGGAACTCTTGTCTAGTAACTGGCTGCATCTCTCACTCTTCTGGTGGCATCTTTACTCTTGGCTCAGGTCCTTGCAGCATAGTCAGTCCTCCCTTTGTGTTCCTGGACAGAGGGACTCCTTGCTAGGGTCTGTCTTATGGCTTGGGCTTTGTGTTTTTCCCCTCAGTGGCCCTTTTTGTACTCTCCTCCTCCTTCCCCAGCCCTTAGCATGTCTTTGGAAAAGTCAGGGGATGCTGTGAGCTCCAGGTGGCTCATGAGCTCCCTATCCTCTTTCTTTCCTCCCTCCCTCCCTCCTTGCCCTCATCTCCAGGTTAATTTCTCCATTTATCTTGATTATCCTGCCTTTTTTTTTTGCCATGTTTTACTGCTCACAAGGTCAGTTTGGTGATGATCATCATTTTAGCTTATTTCCCTAGGAAACAGCATTGACTGGATATGGTCCCTGTAGTAATACGCTTCTTCATGGCACATCACTGTGCACGCATGTGTGTGAGACAGAGAGAGAAACAGAAATCCTTGATAACAGCCTCCAGAAGAGAGCCTCTGTGTCACCGCTCAGGGTGGCAAGAAGGATGTCTAAAGGATGCTTAAACCATGCTCTGGCAGCTGGTTCTTCTTTCCTGGAGCAGTAACCATCAAGCGATGCCTTAACAGAACAAGTCATCTTGGTCTCCGTGGTTTTTGCCTCTCCCTGTCTCCCTGCATGACAAACTACGACTACACAAATCTTAGCTGTCAGTCCAATGAGCCTTGCACAATGTTCCTGGTTTTATGGCCCACAAGGGGATGGAGGAGAAGAGAGAGGCTCCGAGGAGCATCCCCAGCACCACGGTTGTGCTCACTGTGTTTTGTTTGCACATCCCAGGCAGCCTCTGAGAGTGGATGGTTGATGTTCTCCATGAATGCAGTGCCAGAAGTTGTACCAGCAACTGCTGTGTTTCTCTCTGGTTTTGCAGGCTGCAGAGGGTAGGGTTGTGTCATGTCATTGCTGGGTCTTTGGCTGGATAATCTCCAGAGGGGATCCAGGATGATGTGGGAGGTGACTTCCTCGGTCACCTCTGAATGAACATCCTAGTGCCCCCACAGTCAGACCTGTGCTGATGAAGCAGATACTGGTTTTCAGATTAATATCCAGGCCTTCTTCAAAAGGAGTCATTCAGTACCTCTGAATGACTGAACACCTGAGAGCTCTGTCAGTCTAATTTTGTTTCTCTACAGTCACCTTAGTCTGAGATAATTTCAGGCTGCTCTTGGACGTCTTAGTCCTAGTTTTCTCCTTTGCCTTGCTGCTAGTCCTGCCTTGACCCATATGCCAGTGAGTGTGGGGTGAACTGTCTCCACTACCAATCCACCAAGGGACGCTGTAAAGAAGGCTCGTCTGGAGGTCTTTTGGCAAACTGAGCCAGCATGTGCTTCCAGATTGTAAATTTATGCTGGGATTCTCGTTTTCTCTTAAACTCCTGCTCCCTGTTCGTCGTAGTGACCTTTCCATTTGACAGGTTCCAGGTGCAGACATGGCAATCGATATTTGTCAGCCTTTAAAGTGGGTTCAGGTGAGAAAGGTAAAACAGCAGCTGCCTGATTGCTTCATTAATCTCTTTACTTTGTGAAATCCCACATCCTCCAGGGACAGGGTGCTGGAGCTTCTCCTGGTGTGTCAGTTTGCCTTTTCAGCGCTCAGGCTGTCTCTCCTTGGCACTCTGGCAGCGTTACCATCTGTGCTGAGTGGTAACTGCAGGGGTGGCACTTCTTCTTTTGAGTTGCATGTATTAATGTGGCTGCAAAGCACAGGGTGTTTCAAAAAGATGGACCCAATTTCAAAGCAGTATATTTCATGATGGTAGCATGTTACAATTACACAAAAATTTACAAACAGTTTAATGAGTTATCCAGTTTTAGTAACCCTAACCCCAGCCCCACCCTTTCAAGTGGTAAGAGTTTCACATATGGATGCTTCATGGTTGCAGAGATAAAGTGATTTCAAATTGGGTCCATCTTTTCGAAACATCCCGTAATTTCACCTACGGCTATCTCGTGGCCAACAAGTAATGCTGAGGAAACACTAGCAGCCTGAAACACTCCAGTCCTTTCCTACTCCTGGGAAGAAATGAGCTGAATGTTTCGTTTCAGAAACGAAACACGTAGTTTCTGCAGGAATGAGTGAATAAGGCAGGCAGCCGCAGCATTAGCCCAGCTCTGACATAAGGGTCTGTAGGTGGGATGGCAGAAGTGGCCTGCATGGCATCCAGAGCCAGATTTGGCCTCTCAGTGTGACATTCCTGGCCCCGTGGGCACAAAACCATTATAAGGACTGGCAGCATGAGAAGGAGCCCTGTGAAGGATGCTGGCTGTACACATGTGAGAGCTTACAGAGAGTTTAGGTATCACGAGGGCATGGTGTTCTTGACTTGGTGGTGCATGAAAACTCAGCAGCAGATCTCAAGCTCTGGTATTTCTGTTTCATGTCGTGCTCCTCTCTGTTGCACAAGCCGGCATGTGCTGGGTTGCACAGTAGGAGGGTTGTGCACAGGTACAGGCACACTGCCCTGTATAGCTCGTGTGTGCTTTGCAGGGAGAGGGACCTGCGCCTCTGCGGGGTGAGTGCTGGGTTTTAACTTCGGCGGGCTGGAGCAGAAATCCAGGCTGGTGCTGGGGGTCTGTCGGGAAGGATTGTGGACCAGACTGGCGAGTGGCTAGATCACCTGTGGCCCTTTTGTGTCCTTAGAACGCAGTGCTCTCCTTTTTACTTCCATCTCTCGAGTTGTATGTTGTTTCTTGGTGAGCTCATGTTGCAGCAGAGGGGGAGGAACAATAAAAGCATGGCTCGGTCCATGCCAGCTGCTTCTCCAAAGCCAAAGCTGGCAGGAAACCATGCACAGGAGTGCGGGCTGAGCTTGGAGCGAGCCTCAAGTGCAGGAGTGGAGATTTCTTCCCACCCGCATCCTTGTGTTTGGGGCTCCCGTTCCGCTGTGGTATCTGGCCTATCTTTGAAACCCTGGTTCTTTCATCCCTGAAAGCTGAGGCTTACCCTGGGGGCTCACCACCCCTTTATTCTGAGGTTCACCACCCCTTTCCCTTCTAAAGCCATTGCCTTGCCCTTTGTGCACTTACCCCTTTCCAAGGTGGAGAAGAGCATCCTCCATGGCAGCTTTACCAGGCTGATCTGCAGGAGATCAGTCAGGACAGATGTGTCTTGTCCTTGGAGAGGACAGGTGTGGTGACTCCCTGGCGCTTGCTGATCGTGGGTTTTAGCAGACGCAGAGGTGCAGGCAGTTCTTTTTGAGCCCAGGTGACCCTGAGAGCATTTGAATTCAGGCTGAGCTCTCGGTGTGAGGATGCTGGCTGAGCAGTAGCCCCTCACTGCTCTCTGTCCCCTTCCTCACGCAGCATGGAGGGGGAACGGTGCCCAGGCCCTGGGTCCAGCTGAGGGAGGAAGGTGGTAGATGGGTGCATGTGGGTCACAGGGAGACCCAAGGGCTGCCAGGCAGGCCCTGTTCCCAGCTCCTCCTTGGATCTTGCTTCTCCCTGCCAGGTTTTCAGGGATGGAGCGGCTGAGACAGGAGATGCTGTCTGGGTGCAGCATGTCTGTGCGGTCTGTGGGGCTCAGACAAGGGCAGCAGTCTCTGGCGGCATGATGGGACACTGCTGTGATCTGAGTGGGCTAGGATGTCTGGATAGGACTCTTGGCAAGGAGGCTTGAGCAGATTTGTGGTGATGTATTAAATTGCCATTGTTCTCGTGTGCATTACAGCACTTATCTTTCCCTTGCAGCGCAAGCTGGGGGTGATTCAGCAGAGCTTTGAGAGGGCCTGGGGTCTGAGCACTGGGGAGTTTTTCTAGCAACAGTGGGATGAAAAAGCAGAGCTGTCACACAAGCAGAAGGTTGTGGCAAAGCCCCCCGAGCACCCCCTCACCGCTTTCGTACTCAGGCACAGACCTGCCCATCCCAAGCTGTACGGCACCCACCTCCCCGTGCCTCTGTGCCCTTCCCACCCCTCCGTCCTCGCGTTGTCCCTTGGCCGGTGCCTTTGTGACTAATCCTGGATCAGGCACATGGGGAGAAGCTGCAGTAGCCTCTATAAACCTGCCCTCTTGCTGCTGGGTTTCTGACAGTAATGAATGTGGGAGGAGAGATGGAGCACGGTGGCAGGGGATGATAACGGAGCAGACACGAGGGTGCTGGGCTCCTTTCTGCTTTTTTGCGAGCCAGGCTATGGCAGATTGATTGACCTGGGAGCCGTCGAGCAAACAAGGTAGTCAGGCTCTTCATTAGAGCATTAATTGGCTTCGAGGGGCTCTCTAGGGACTGCTTGGTAAAGTTTGTTTTTCTAGGAGCTGTCAAGTTGAAACCGTCATGGAGGTGGAGGGTGGAGGCTCCTCAGCTGGCCTTGGAGAAGTGGGAGGTTTATCCCTGAACCTTATTTTGGGAGCAGGGTGGGTGCAGAGTACTCTGCCTCTTTCCTGGCCCACAAGAAACCACCGGTGACAGCAGCCTGACAGTGTTGGGGTGGCAGTGGCCGGAGGAACCTGAAGAGCAGAGAGCTGAGGACCCTTACCTCCTGGTCGAAGCCCATCCCTGGCAGCCACAAAGAGGCTGCTCAGTGTCCTGCTTGTCCTTCCCTCTGAAGACTGGGATGTGGTTGTAACCGCACAGGCTGGGGACCCTGGGAGGATGAGGAGGGGATGAGGCAGAGGAGAATTGGAAAAACAGACTGCTTTGTGGCACGCTTAATGTCCGGAAAGGAGGACTGATTTTCAAACAATTGCCAAGACGCTTGCAGAGGATAAGGAGAGGCTTTCCCCTAACAAATGAAAATCAGGTATTACTGTTAATGCCTTTCTTCTATCTCATTTCTTAGTAATGTCTACGTGTGAGGAATCCTCTCATGGATGGATTCAAAAGGTGTCTTTTCTACCATGGGTGTCCAGTGGGGTACTGACCTCTCCCAGACTTCTGAATGGAGGCTCCAACAAGTGTGTTCAAGGGCCACAAAGTGCCTGCTTGAAAACCTGACATTTTTTGCTGCTGGCAGCAGCCAGCAATAAAGTTAAACAAGGAAAGCTAATGACCTGGAAACTCCCTTACAGAAGCGAAGTCTGGAAATTTAAGTTTGCTGCGTGCTTGATCCCAGAGTGCTTTTGCTCTGTAGAATAGCACTGCTTGCCTGCTTTACAGCCGCCTGCTCCATCTGGCAAAGAGTTGTACTCCTGCTTGAGCAATGAAGGAGTTCAAGGAGCGCTCAGGAGAGACAGGAGCCTGTTCAGCAGCAGCCACAACTGCGGCGCAGAGCAGCCTCCTTTCCCCTGGGTGCTCAGGGACTTGCTGCTTTCTCTTCCTGGTGGGCTCAGATCTGCTGTTCTGCCTCAGAGCTGCTGCTCTTTCCCATTGGCTTCCAGCACACTGAAGAGACAAAATGAAGGGGTTCGGTGTTGTGTGACCCAGGGCTGTCCCCTTGCATAGATCTGCATTAACAACCCAGCTGGGGCCCTGTTTCTTTTCCAGGTGGCACAGGTGGGTTTGCTTCTTCCACCTCGTATCCCTGATAGTCTCCTAACGCTGCACATTTGCCCTGGGGAACTCTCTCCCCACACTTGTCAGGTCCCCTGGGGCAGCTTCCCCACTTAGACTTGCTGCCACCTCCTTGGCACAGTTATTTAACCCAGGATACACCCTGGGGTGCTTTTTCTCTGCACTTAAGCCATCACACCCTGCTCCCAGCATACCTGTCCACCGTCTTCTCCATGTACCATCACTGTCACACACACCCAAGAGCCTCCTCTTCTTGCTGCTGCTGTGGTGTGTAACATACTCTCTAGTGTTCAGGCACTGCTGTATAAATACAGATTTGAGGAGGAGTTTCATGGAATCGTAGACTCCTAAAATACTTTGGTTTGGAAGGGACCTTCAAAGCTCATCTAGTCCAACCCCCTGCCATGAGCAGGGACATCTGCTAGATCAGGTTGCTCAGAGCCCCGTCCAGCCTGGCCGTGAATGTCTCCAGGGATGGGACATCTACCACCTCTCTGGGCAACAGGTTCCAGTGTTTCACCACCCTCATTGTAAAAAATTCCTTCCTCATGTCTAGCCCAAATCTATCCTTTTTTAGTTTAAAACCATTACCCCTTGCCCTGTGGCAACAGCCCTGCTAAAAAGTCTGTCCTCATCTTTCTTATAGGCCCCTTTTAAGTACTGAAAGGCTGCAATAAGGTCTCCCCAGGGCTTTTCACCTGTGAGTGTGCACGTGAGGATGCTGCCCCTCTCCCAGCAGGACACTTGCTGGCTGGCCTTGTCAAGCTGGCTGTGGTTTCACATTCATGGGCATCAGAGAGGTGCTCTGCCACATCTCTCAGCTGGGCAAATCTGGCCCAACGCAGGTCACATGTGGGCGTGAGGTTACATCGGTGTCTGTAGAGCTGAAGCAATCAGAGCAGATTCCGTCTTGATCCCACAAAAATACTGCCATGTGGAAATGAGCCCATCAGCGGGAGCAGCAGGGCAGGGACCTTGCACTGGATGCACCAAAGTGTTACCGACCCCGTGCTGAGGATGCTGACACTGGCCTTGCAGGGTCTGAGTTGCCTTTCACCTCCCCTTGCCTTTGGTTTCCCATCTGGGAGCAGTGATACTTGGCTCCTCTGCATGTTTGCCCATGAAATGTTTCTGTCAGAGCCAAGCATGTTGAGCTGGCCGCAGTCAATTACGTCCAGGACTTCCCTTGGGGCTTTAGCCTGCAAAATGCACCCAAGGGTATAACCTGAGAAGCTGGATTTTAACTGTGTGAAGCATCTCAGATGCATTTCACGAGAGTGGAGGATGTGGGATTGCATCCTTGCACCTGGTGGGACCCTCAGCCTGCTCTGTGTGTGCCCATTGATCTTGCTGTGGGCACTCGTGATCTTCAGCCCCTGAACAAGACTGACAATGCCAGGAGACCTGAGCTGTATGCAGAATATGCTGCTCTGTTCAAGTAAACTCTCTTCATGGTTACTTTTTTAGGAGTAATTTTTTCACTTCGATTTCAAAGCACTCTCTGCTTCTCTCTTTGATATCTCCTGAGCAGTTTTCCACTCCCATTTGCAGCATGAATATACAGAACCACGGTGTCAGCCTGTTTGCAGTCTGTGCACATGCAGTTTCTTTGATGTTGTCTTGCACGTCTTCTCTCTGCACACTTTAGCTTCTCATCAATTCCCTGTTTGCTCTCTGTGGACTGAAATACTCTGCAGTGAACAGTACTTAGACATTGTCCGTCTGTAAAGCTGTGTGCATTCCTTACGTCCTTGAAGTTTTAAAAAGCACAGCTCAGCCTGGGCAGCCCTTAGGTGAGAGGGAGCACTGGTGATGAACAGGTTTCCAGCCAGGTGTTGACCACTGTTCTCCTTCCCTGGTCTGTTCATGGAGCCCCAGCCCCTCCGCTGCCCTGCTGGTCTCCACAAGGTGAGTGGCCCCAGGGCCAGCAGGCTCAGTGCTGCAGCAGCACGAATTTTCTCTTGCCATGTTCTCAGCCCTCCAGTCAGTGGTATCTAACCCAGGTGTCCCCCTCTCCATGCCTGAGCAGCAGCTCTGGTTGTCTATCCGTGTGCATGGGACTTGTACCATTTTCTAGCTTCTGCATTGTGTGGGATGCTTCTCCTCAGACAAGAAACTACGTATTCCCCATCAGTCCTTTGCACAAGCAGACTGTGTCCTGTTTTGAGAAGAACAGTGCTGAACGGCCAGGCAGAGAGATGTCCCAGCCTCAAGCACTGTGGATCTTCCCATGGCAGTTTTACCTTGTGAAATTAATACCTCTGTGTCAGCAGAATAAATGAGGGCGATTTTTATCTGAATGCTTTTTCAGAACTTTGTTTCCTAAGGGGCTGGTTATTTTAGGGTTTCTACCTGTTCTGACACGGGTCAAAGACTAAATCCTGGGTTCATTGAAGCTGTGATCTGCTTCATTATGAAAAATGGCAGACTCTTGACACACAGAACCTATGGCTCAGAGTTTTTATCATAACATGCATGCATAAAAGTTGGCTCCCAGGGCCATCTTACTTGCTTAAATAGGAATTTGGGATGCTGTTAAAGAACATTCCTACAGTTTTCCCTGTCCCATGCAACAGAGAAGCAGGGAGTACACATAGTGATGGATCTGTTTCCCTTCATGCTGTAATACTTTCTCGGTCCATAAGTCTGAGAAAACAATTTATTGAGAAACAGCAGATGGCTCATTTCACTTGGTTGTTCTTCCACACAGCAGACACATCCACCAGTTAATTTATGGAGGCAGCAGCATTGTGAGCGTTTAGGGTGCAGGTGGAGCTGATCCAGCGCTTGGCTGCACAGAAGGGAGGTGGTGATCCTCATCCCTGACATGTGCTGCTGGCTTCGTGATGTCCTGTCCCATTCCTTGTGCCAGCATCAGTCCTGCTGTGAGCCAGCTCAGTTTACTAACCCTGCAGAAGATTAACCCAGTGGAAAGAATAGTTAAAGGTGAGGGGAGCGAGTGAGCTCTTGGATGGATTCAGCTGGGTCCTCCTCAGGGGACTTTGTCTTTGCACAGAGGGCAGCGCTGACAACCCGGGGCTGGCAGGGCTGGTGCAGGCAGTGTCCCAAAGACCTCATGATCCTGCCTGAAGTCTGTCTGGGAAGCTTACGCTCTGCACAGCAAGGAAATGACATTTCATACCACCCTCAGCATCTCCTCTCTGTGTAGCAGCCAGTTTTTCAGCAGTAGCCTCTGAGTCAAATGCAGGGCATGCCAAAGCCAGCCCTGCGCTACAAGGTGCAGTGGTACTCTAACGTGCACCTACACAAACTTCTCAGGTGCCTTTCTGGAAATTTGGCTATTGATGGCCAGCCTCCAGAATGAGACGGGAGTTTGTGTGTGGTGCTGCCGTATGTGTTCTAACTTGCTCTTCAGGTACATTTAATTACTTTTTTTTCCCAATTGACGTAGCACTCTTTTGTTTGAAATCATTCTGATGAGGAGTTGATTAAGTGTCTCGGTATGTTATTTTTTTCTTTCTTTGTCCTCCGTGGCTGTAGTTTGGCACTGAATTTATCTTCCAGTGATCCTATCTCCATATTTTAATTTACAAGTGATCAGTGAGCTGTGTATTGTTTTCTGACAGCAGGCACAACTCAAGCTGGGAATCTTTTATTCTTCCCTCCCCTCCTCTCTCTCCTGCAGAACTTTTTACGTTCATTTCTTTAGTGTTTGGCAGGAAGGTTTCTGCTTTTAGGTTTGTGGGGTGTTTTGCTTTGGGTATATTTGTTTCTTGCTGTCCTTCAGAGAGACGTGGTTTCTCGTCCTTAGGGAAGCTCTGGCTTTTCCCAGGCCAGCCACGTGTCCCAGCTGGTGGTCTCTGGCTTATCCGTGGCCAGACCTTGGAGGCTGTGGGCTTCCCAGCTTTCTCCATCCCTGCAGCTACACACCACACCGCCTTTTCCATATATGCTCACGGATGTATGGCTTCTGGGCTTCAAAGAGACTTTCTGGGTCACATATGCGTGCTTCCGCAAGGCCTCACTTGGTTACCTGCTGATTAGTTAGCTTCTTCTCAGACTCCAACATGGCATGGCTGGTAATCCCACGCTGTCCCGTAGCTGAGCAGATGTCCTTGTCACCGCCTGCAGTCTTCGTGCCACAGCACGAGGCGTGCAGCGATGGACTTGACCCACTACCTATGTGTTTGGCAGGTCAGCAGGCTGACTGTGCTGCTTCTGGGGAGAAGGGGAGACATCGGGCTGCTCGTCAGTAGGTTTGGCTGATGTGGTGCTTACCTTCTGTGGGGCTGAAGCTGGCAGGGGCACAACGGAGCAGGTGGGTCCACCACAGGGTTTGCTTTGCCACAGCACCCTGTGGTAGCATTTTGAGGGCATCGAGATGTGCTTCCCCGAGCTGCAGAGGTACAGTGTGCTTTAGGGCACGCGCCCGTGCTTGGGGTTGAATTTTGGGCTGTGGCTGTTGGAATGGGTGATGGTCAGCAGGGATGTGCGCAGCTATTTAAGTACCCTGCTCGTCTTGCTGCAGCAGCAGGCTTTGAGGCTGAGGAACATCTGTGTCTGCTGGGCAATGGACTTTGTGGCAACCTGCTGAGCGTATTGAAATGAGGGTCACTTGGTGGTTTATTCCTGGCCTCTTTCTGTCCTCAGGAGGAGGTGGGTCACAGCCAGCTCCTAGTCTTGCTCCTGGGGCTGGGAGCACTCACCAGTCCATGCCACAGGAAGCACTACTTGCAGCATTCACACAAAGAACAGTAAATTTGGGAGAGAAGTGTCATGTTGCTGATTTTTACAGAGCAGACTCAGATTAACAGCCTGTCTCATTGCAAACAGATGGTACTGTGCCTGCGAGTGGGGAGGGGGAAAAGAAGGTGACCCACATCATCTAGACTAGCAGTCATTCAGTTTGGTGGCTTGTTCAGGCACCTGTGTTATCTATACCAGAAAGAAGGAACATGAGAAGTGAGGATTTAGTTTTACAAAATTAGTAGGCTACAGAGGTTGCAGGAAGGCCTGCAAAGATGGGAGAGCTCAAGCTGTGGATCTTGATCGCTGCTGCAGACAGACATGTATTCTGCTTTTGTTTGTGTGTCCATCCCAAAGCAGCCTGCAACCAGGACCTCAGCAGTATGGGGACCACAGAAACTTTTGGTATTGCTCTGAAACCAGCACTGCTGAAGGTCAAGACATCAGGCTGGTGTTGAAAGTCAAATCTTTGGCTCTTTTGTGTGCCCACTTGGGAGGGGGAAGCAGCTGAGCCTTCCTCAGGAAAGGGTTAACATTGTCTCTCCTTCCCATAGAGCTGCTCTCCCAGTAATTCAATCATGTCAGCCTGTTTGCAGGCAATAATTCATTGTTATAGGAACACTACAGTAAAGTGACAAGTTAATAATGGCAGTAATAATGGCAGGCAAAGTCTAATACTATTTCCCTTTCTCCTGCTCTTGTTGCACCAGCAGCCTCTCATGTTGGCTAATGCAATTTGCAACCTCGTTAATCCAGTTTCAGGAGGAATTGTGTTCTGTTAAAAGAAAATAACAGGAGTCAGGAGCTATGCTGCCATGTTCCTGCCATCTCCAGGGAGGCTGTCCCAGCACTGGAAGTCTTTGTCTTTATTTTGTGATGATTTCTAAGCCATGTTTAAGCCTAATGAGCAAGGTCCTCCTAAGAAAGTCTCATCTTCCTCCCTTCTGCGAGTGCCTTTCCTCTGATGCCTCTTCTCTGAAAGGGCTCGC
The DNA here is from genome assembly GCF_036013445.1 of Caloenas nicobarica. Lineage (NCBI taxonomy): Eukaryota > Metazoa > Chordata > Aves > Columbiformes > Columbidae > Caloenas > Caloenas nicobarica. The sequence goes on from NC_088245.1 coordinate 130,949,894, forward strand.
CCATCTTTCCGTTTTGAATGCTGATTTGCTTTCGGCTAACCTCACAAACCTCACCCGCCCCTCGCCACGCTGAGTCAGGAGGCTGACGTGTGCTTGACTCCCGTTGCCCCAGTTCCCCACGGTCATTAACGCGGGTGTCCTTGCAGCGTGTGTGGAGGCAAAGGAGGCTCTTCAGCCCTGCTCTGGGGAAGGCAGGAGGTCTGAGCGTTAGTGCATGTCTCAGCCTGTGACAGGGCAGTGACCTGCACACGGGTCTCCCAAATCCCAGGCAAGCATCCCCCAGGAGGAATTTGGGCACAGAGTGCTTTTTGGGCCCTAGCGAGGGAAATGGTGAGGCACCTCTGGGTTGTGACCGCAGGCGGAGGGGTCGGCGGTGCTTGTGCCAAAAGCCCGGCCAGTGCCCTTCAGGGTTGCGTGCTGAGGGGGCCAGGGAGGAACGGGTTCATATAATCATAGAATAGTTTTGGTTGGAAGAAACCCTCAGGATCATCAAGTCCAACCATAACCTAACTCTAGCACTCAACCATGTCTCTAAGAACCTCGTCTAAATGCCTTTTAAACCCCTCCAGGGATGGTGACTCCAACACTTCCCTGGGCAGCCTGTTCCAATGCCCGACAACCCTTTCCATGAAGAATTTTTTCCTAATATCCAATCTAAACCTCCCCTGGCACAACTGGCACAATTTTCTCTTGTCCTATCACTTCCTCACAGGAAGAGGCACCTTGTGGCCATGCTCCTGGAAACGAGTCTCTCCTGATCGGCCTGCTAAACCCCGTGTCTGGTGTTAAGCCATGTCTGGGTTCGGGTTGGGTTGGCCCCATTTCTGCTCCACACACACCTTTCAGCACAGTGAAGTCTTAGCGGAGGCTTTTAAAAGTAGGACATTCCCTAGGAAAACTTTTTGCAATACTTCATCAGTTGTCTCCAGGCGAGAGTGTCTTCTGGAGGAGCTCTCCCCAGAGGGCAGCAGCCTCCAAAGTGGGACACGACAGCCCTTGCCGCCTCCCTGCTGTGGTGACAGGGCTCCCCGGGGACTCTGTGGGCTGGTGGTGACTGTCCTCCTGCCCACCCCTTCTGCACTGTGGCCACTGGCTCATGCAGATCTGGCTCCTTCCCTGGCCGGCAGCCACCTCCTCCTTAGCAGCAGGGTAGCACACTGAGGTTTTGTGGGGGGCTTTTTTGAGGAGAGGGTGTCTTCAGCTGCATTTAAACATCACCGTTCCCAGGACTTGGTAACAGAGGCTCCCCGGTGGGAAGTGAACTCCCGTTGTGTGTTCTCACTGCCTGCAAGGGAAGATGATGTAAGGAGTCTGAGACAGAGCATCTTTTTATCACAGCATTTTTAGGTACAGATTGCAAAGTAAGTGTTGTAACCCCCCTGCTTGATGATTAGCCAACAGAGGGGAGGGAGCCAAGTGGCTTCACCACAGCAGCAAATCAGCAGAAAAGCTGTGAATCACATCACTGCCTCTGTCCTTCTCCTCTGATGGCTGCTTTCCCTTCCTCCCAAATATTTGTATAACTGTTCTTATCACATGCCCAGCTTGAGGAGACTGATTGCCTGCTTGATGGTGTGTAGAAAAACCCTTACCATATAATGTATCGTATATCAGACATATCAGTATGTAGAGCACCTCATCATGTCGTAGCCTGCTGTGGTTGTAAGGTGTGTCAAACCAGTCCCCCCAGCCCAGAGATACAAGCTTTGAGGACCAGAGGCTGTCACAGGTATCCTGAGACAATGTGTGTCCCTGCAAATGAGTGGGGATGTTTTCCTCAGCCTGGAAATTAGTGCAAAGGGACTGTGATGCTGGAAGGTGGTCTGTGAAGTGAGGTGTCTATTAAGTGCATGGGCTTGCCATGGACACCTGATGTCTCTGCCAGCCTCTTCCACCCCAAGAGGGTCCCCCAAGTATTGGCTGGGCTCCACCGCAAGTCATCACCCGTTGAACCTCCTGGAGCACTACCAGCAGATATGGCAGGATGTCCTCAGTGGTATGAGAGAGCCTCTCCATGCCGTCGGAGAGCTGATGGCTTCTGTCCCTTCTGACCCCTGCTCAAGCACCAGGGCAGAGTTCAGCACCTGCACATGTTCTTCACACAGGTTGCATGACTTCATGGGGGCTGGGAGACCAGGCTGACTTAAAAATAAATGGGAGTTGTAACCATGACTTGTTGCGAGTGTAAACGAAAAGCCTTAATAGCGTATGTAGGGCCAATTACAGTACATCAAGGTATGATATCCTCTTTACTGGCACCCTCCAGGGAGCCGGGAGACATCATGGCAACAGGATTACAGTTTGCAGATGAAATGCATGATTACTTCATCTAGACACCTGCACCTGTTTCCCTCACTGAGCAGATGTTCAGGAGGCTGTTAAGAGAAGAACATCAGCCTCTTGACAACACCACAGAAAATGCCATGTAACCCTGCCTGTTCACATCGCTCCTGCCTGTTCACATCGCTACGCCCACTGCCACCGCTGCTTGACGGAGTGCCGGAGCAGCCCTGCCCTGGCTCACCGAAACCCAGCCCCTGGGGCAGACTGGATCAACTCAGCATTTAAGGCGAAGCCCTTTCCTGGCTCTTTGCCCAGGCAAATCCCCAAGCCAGGAGAGGGAGTTTCCTCTGTGTCAGGAGGGTGAGGTTTGGCTGGCTCAGTGCCTGGGGTGTCAATCTTCTTGCAATCTCACTCATGCACCAGCAGCTACAGTCATTTCCATGTCATGGGAGGCATCTTTAAACATGACCTGGCAAGCTGCACCAGGCATAGTGAGCCCTGCTTTGCGCTAGAGTAGACATCACCACAATGGAAAGAGGTGGACTCCCTGGCTTTGTATTGTACCATCACCCCAGCCCACTAACTTCAGGACTTATTGTAGGGTTGGTTTGGTTTTTTTTTCCTTTTAAATCATTTTTCCCAAATGCAAAATGAGCCTTTTAGATTAGTTTGTATATCCGTGAATGGTTCTGCGTTCTGTAAAAGCCGTGAATTATTTCTGTGGGATCTGCAAAAGGTAATGAAGAAGAGGTACGTGCACATTTACTATGCAGGAGCCCGTCGACTGGGTGGGGAAGCATTTGCTGTTCATAAATTGGAAAAGACTGAGAATGTCCTCTCTAATTCTGTGGGAGTGAAACAAAACCTGCACTTGGATCTTCCGTGGTGTGCCTCCGTTAGGAAAATAAGTCACGTTAGATGAGAAGTGCATTGGCAGGGTTGTCATTATGTACTGCCGATACCTCTAATCTAGATGAAACTTCGTACATGGTGTTACGAACCTGTGCAAGTGCCTGCAGTCTAGGAAAGGGAAGTTCTGTAATTCCCTGCCAGGGCCTGCTGCCTCAACTGGTAGCGGCAGTAGAAACAATAATCTCTTCAAGATTTGGAGAGCTGTGTGCATGTGTGGGCAAATGCCTGAACACTGGCTGCAGTGGCTGCCAGGGGAGGGCTAGGAGTGCTGGGGTGCGCGTGTGGAGTTTGAGATCTCATTTTTGCCTGAACTAAGAAGATTTCTTCCTCATTACCCTCACCCTCCACCATGCAAGAGCTACTGGATGGCCTCCGGGGTCCATGCTGTTTGTAGGCAGGGAGAATTGCCGTGATTGTGGTCTGGGAGCAAACCCTCACCGCTCCAGTGAAATACATCTGTCACGTGCAAGGTGCAGGTGTGTTGCCCCAAACACTTGTCTTAAAAATACTCCATGCCTTAAAAATACTCCTCATTTTCATCTCCTGGAGGTGCTGCGACGTGGGAAGAGCACTGGGAGGGATGCTTGCAACTCGGCAGCTCCGGTCTGCGCGTACCCACGCTCCTCGCTCTGTGTGTGTATGTGTGCGTGTGTTGATATTGAGCAACCCCGCCACACATAGCGTGTGTGTATATACTGCATTTTAATAGATATAGGGCTGCTGACTTAACATACACAGTTGCTATAGTAACAGAGGTTTCCTTAGTAACGGTTGCAGAAAATAATCCAGTACCAATTAAAAATAAACTGTTTGGAAAGGGGGCTGGGGGAGAAAGGAAGCTGCTGAGAATCACCTTCTCCTTTATTGGTTCATCTCCCAGGGACTCAGAAGGTTGATTAATGCCTGAAATAACCTTTCTTAACCAACAGTGAGCCAAAAAGGTGGGATGAGTATGGATGGGGTGGCTAAGGCTGCCATCCTGAAGTGAAACAAAGGGAAAGGAGTGTGTCTGAGGTACAGCAGAAATACAACAGGGTGATGCTAAATCTCTCCATTAGGCTGAAGTCCTTGGGGAGGAAGACCAAGGCACTGTTTCCCTCTTTCCCTCCCTCCACTGTCTGCGTACCATACACATAACACAGCCATCAAGTCTTTATTAGCATACTGATTAAAGCCACAGGCAATCCAGGCTCCAGGGGAATGTCTAACGCGTTACCAGGATGTCTATCTCAAATGCTGTGTTAGAGCAGAAAGCATCACTGCAGTGGGGATTCATCCCTCCCATTTGATGTTGTTTGCCTGTGCCTATCCTCTTCCTCAGCCCCGTCACTCGTCACTTGTGCCAACAGGCATCCGAGACCCTGGGGCCCAGGGCAAGCTGGAAGCAAAGCATGGTGCAGAGCAAGGAGCCCATGCCTTGGTGAGAGAGAGGGGGCAATGCCGCTTCCCTGCAAACACGGGATGCGTGGGGCAGGTTTCCAGGCTGCGGATGGGCACAGCTCCCCTGGCAGCCTTCAGTCCTTCATGCCCATGGTGCCACACTTCTGTTGTGCCCAGGGCGCTCACTAGGTTTGGTTAAGAGATTTTTCCAGCTGTCAGCAGAATCCCTTCACCTGGCGGAAAGACAGCGAGCCCCCTTGCAGAGGGAAGCCGCTGTGGTGAGGGGAGGCGAAGGAGGGGAGGTGGTGGCAGACCTGCTGGGAGGAGCGGTGTGTCTGGCCAGGAGCTGCTGCTTTCCTTGGGTCTGTAGCTGGCAGGGCTGCAGGGCATACCAAGCACAAGTGTCACAGGAGGATGCTTCTTGTCCTTTCCTGAAGATGGGAATGCCCTGGGTCAAGGCTTGGGCAACAGGCACAGCCTGAGCACCAGCAGGGGAGGCTTTGTCTCCTGCTCCTGCAGGGAGACAGGAATTAGAAACCCATGTCCCTGTCTCCTTGCAGGGACAAGAGCTAATGACATTGCCGTGTCATCCTTGGCGCTGTGACCGCTTAGCTACCTGCGCGGGAGCCGCAGTCACACTTGGGAAGCCGAGAGAGGTGGCGCGGCTGTGGCTTGTCCGGGCCGCGTGGTCTGTGGTGGACCTGGACCAGATCTCCTGGCTGCTGGAGCAGAGCTTGCTCCTGCTGATCCTTTCCAGTCTGCTGCTCTTTCTTCTTTTCCAGTTGTGCCCGCCTGTGCTCCCCTAGCTATTGCGTGTCTGTGGGTTACTTGTCACTGGGATGGCTGGCATGTGACAGCAGCAGAGTCTCATTTACTTCACTCTTCCTGGAAATGGTTTTCTCTGGAACTGGTCAACAGCTCATTGCCCTGAGGTGCAAGTGGTGTGGTTTCATCATGAAAAACCCCTTGAGTTTGGGTGTAGCCTTCTTGCTATGTTTGGTGCCTTAGACAACAGTGAATTAAGAGAATCTTTTAAAGGACAAACTGAAAAAGCAGCCTCTTGCTGACGGACATAGTGGAGGATCTGGGAATAGAGGGCAGGTGAAAGAAGAGAGAAGACTTGGTAGGAGAACATCAGAATGCCTTTATCCTGAGGGTCTGGTGCAAGTGGGACACAGACAAGATCAGCTGTGCCCGCAGCTGGGGTAGGACTTTCTGGTCCTCCCAAAAAGAGAGGAGTTTTTTTCCTGTGTTAATGACCCACCTCTCCTCATCCTTATCCATTCCTCTCTCACAGTGACCAAGCTGCAGGTGAGCAAGTCGAAGCGGAGCATCACTCTGGTGGAAAACCGCCCCATCCCCCTCAACTGCTCGGTGAAATCCCAGACCAGCCCCGACTCGCACTTCGCCGTGCTGTGGTACGTCCACAAGCCCTCCGACGCCGACGGCAAGCTCATCCTGAAGACCACCCACAGCTCGGCCTTCGAGTACGGCACCTACGCAGAGGAGGAGGGGCTGCGGGGCCGGCTGCAGTTCGAGCGCTCGGCGTCCGGGGGGCTGTTCAGCCTGACGGTGCAGCGGGCAGAGGTCCGAGACAGCGGCAGCTACTACTGCCACGTGGAGGAGTGGCTGCTCAGCCCCAACCACGCCTGGTACAAGCTGGCGGAGGAGGTGTCCGGGCGGACGGAGGTCACCGTCAAGCAGCCAGGTACCACGTGCCGTGCCAGTGGGGTCCTCTCGGCATCAGCTCTTGTGCATGGCTTGTGAGCTCACTCAGCTTTTCTGGGGCAACAGAAAGGGCTACAGCCTTGTCACCCCCTCTTCGCATCCTCATGCCTGCATATCCCTGCACGAAGAGGGATGTTTTCTCCCTTTGATGTGACCCTCCTCCATTGAGGCTGGGTTGACGTGCATTTCAGTGTCCCCACGTGAAGGCTGTCCATCCCTCACGATCTAGCGAGCCATTGTATCCAGCCAGGTTTCTTTATCCTCAAGAGCATCAGGTAGCAAGAGTGTCGACTAGCGACCTACTCAGAGAGAAACAGTGCGTGCCTGCCTGGGAAAGCATTTTTATGTTTTGCACACAGTTTCATTTTACTCTGTGCCCATATCCTGGCAGGCGCAGGGAGCCTTGTTTCTTTTCCCTCTGTGCTGTGCACATGAGATGCGAGTAACGAGTTTATTGAGGTGGGGAACTGGCTGCCAGGAAAGGAGAAATCTGCTCTGCTGGTGGTTTCTGTGGCAGCTGACATCACTGATAGAGGTAGGCTGATGAAGGAGCCGAAGAGGGCCCCCACAAGCTGCGGACCTGGATAGCAGAACTGGACGATGCTTAATGCATATTCTCTGTCTGGTTTTGGCTGGCTAGACACAAGCTCTGTGTATGGGGGTATAAGAGGGCTATTGAATATGGGCCCCAGCACAGCTTTGCCTGGTTGACCAGGCCGGACTGTGCCGCTCGCTGCTGGTCTCAGCTCCCCATTTCCGTCTGCGAAATCCTGAGATAGCTGTGGGATGGTCAGGGAGGAGGGAGCTGTGATCTGCCCCCTCTTTTGCATCGCCCGCCTCCCTCTGGGAAGTACAGTGGCCATCGCTTGCTGCAGCGGCCATACCAGGGAAGTCCAGACTGTGCCCCTGGAAAAGAAGTTGTGAAGGAGTTAGGAGTGTCTGACACGTCATTTCACATAAAAGAGCTGATTACAGTCACCCCCCACTGCGTATCAATGAAATCGTGGAGCAAAAACCAGGGACATTCCCAAGGCAGCAAAACACTGTGTGTGACTTTGCCCTCGTGCCACTTCTTGTTTTGCAGTGGTGGTTCCCTATAATCAGCCGCCCGTTCTCCGCCTTGCTTTTTCCCCTTTTCCCACAACACGAGGGCTTGCTGGTCAGAGTATGACCAAGCTACTGCCCTGACCCAGGAAGAGGATGAGAAAAGATTGAGATGTGACCTCCCTTCATAAGGTGTCTGTGCACTTAGTATCCCCCAGTCCTACTGGGAGATTGTGTGTTTCCAGTTCCCAGTGCTAAATGGGGCGTTGTTGGTGACTAGCCTGAGATTGTCAGAAGACCCTAAAAACCACAAGTCCTATTTTCTTTTCCTCCTCTTTTTTTTTCTCATTATATTTTTTTCCTGCTTTTCCTCATTTCTTTCATCACACCTCAGGATTGTGGCCATGCGGGAAGTGCTCGTGGGGAGACAAAGGGCCTCCATCACCTTGCGTTTCTAATGGCCTTTTCCCATAGATAACCGCCTGCAGGTGAACCAGACCCATAAGAACATCACAGTGCTGGAGAACCAGTGGGTGACCTTGGAGTGCCTGGTCAGCAGCCGGACCAGCCCCTCATCCCAGCTGGCGGTGGAGTGGTATGTGTGGCGGCCGGGCCAGCCGGAGAAGGAGGTGGTGGCCCGGCTGAGCCGGCAGAACATCCTGCGCTACGGGGACGTGGCGGTGCTGGGTGGCGTGCGGAGCCGGCTGCACCTGGAGAGCCCATCCCCGGGTCTCTACCTCCTCTCCATCCAAAATGCCACCGTGCGGGACAGCGGGGCCTACAACTGCCGCGTGGAGGAGTGGCTCCTCGACCCCAGCGACCGCTGGTACAAGCGGGCAGAGGACATCTCTGGGCTCATCACCCTCACTGTCAAGCAGCCAGGTGAGGAGGGTCTCATGCTGACAGCTTTGAGCAGTGCTCTGCCCTCATGGACAGAACACGGGTCATCATCTGTCTGTCATGGACAGCAGGTCCAAGCAGAGGGCAGGACTGCTGCACTACAGACCATGCTGATGCTTTCTTGCATGTCTTCTTGGGTGCACCCTTGCTTTTCTGGAAGGAGTGTAGAACAAGTCCTGCAAACACAGCTAGATGGGCTTTGGGATCTTGTCACCACTGCATCTGCAAATTCATTTTTTTACAGGACTTTTGGCAGATCCAATAAGATAGGCTTCTGATTTTATTCACATTTTGATTGAGAATGAGATGGGAGAAGCTGTCTGTGCTTCCCAGGTCTGTGCCCCAAGGGCAAGGTCCTTGCATGAAAAGAGGCCAGCAGAGGTTGAGACCCTTGCTGGTGTCCCGGCCATTTTTCATGATGCTGCTCCCCATTCTGCTGATGATGAAGCAAATGTGGGGTGTGCAGCTCCATGGGTTCATCTGTCAATTGAGACAAGGGCTTGGGTTTCTCGATGAGGCAGGAGTTGGCTATGAGGAACCTGCCTCTCTATGGACATGGGAGTACGTATGGGCTTCCTGGCCAATCCACTTGCTGGTGTTAGTGGTTCAGGCAGATTCTGCTGCCTAACACCAGCGTTTTGGCCGTGCCCAGACACAAGGAGGCAGGCATCAGGGATCACTGCAGGTGCTTCTTGTTCTTTCCAGGATCTAGTGAGGAAAAAAAGTGGTACAGAAATTCAAACCAGGGAGTAAACTCCAGTTTCAAAGGGTTGTGAATAGAGTAGAATAGAATAGCATAGCATAGAATAGAATAGATTTGGAATTGGAAGGGACCTACAATGAGCATCTACTCCAACTTCAGGGCTGACCAAAAGTTAAAGCATGTTATTAAGGGCATTGTCCAAATGCCTCTTAAACACTGACAGGCTTGGGGCACCAACCATCTCTTGAGGAAGCCTGTTCCAGGGTTTGACCACCCTCTCAGTAAATAAATGCTTCCTAATGTCCAGGCTAAACCTGCTGTGACTGGTGCAGCTTTGAACTGTTCCCATGTGTCCTGTCACTGGATCCCAGGGAGAAGAGCTCAGCACCCTTCTCTCCATGTCTCCTCAGGAAGCTGTAGAGAGCCATGAGGTTGCCCCTCAGCCTCCTTTTTTCCAAACTAGACCAACCCAAAGTCCTCAGATGCTCCTCATAGGACACTCCTTCCAGCCCTTTCAGCAGCTTTGTTGTCCTCCTCTGGACACAGTCAAGGATCTTCACATCCTTCTTAACTGGTGGGGCCCAGAACTACACACAGCACTTGAGGCGAGGCCGTGCCTATGCTGAATGCAGCGGGACAATCACCTCTTTTGACCGGCTAGTGATGCCATGTTTGACACACCCCGGGATGCAGTTTGTGCTCTTGGCTGCCAGAGCACACGCTGCTGACTTGTACTGAGCTGCTGTGGTCCAGCACCCCCAGGTCCCTTTCTGCAGGGCTGCTCCCCAGCCACTCCTCAGTTTGTACTTGTGCCTGGCGTTACTCCATCCTAGGTGCAGAATCTGGCATTTGGACTCATTGAATTTTGTCCTATTAATCATTGCCCAATACTCCAATCTATCTAGATCCCTCTGCGAGGCCTCTTGTCCCTCAAGAGAGTCAGCAGCACCTCTTAGTTTGGTATCCTAAGCAAACTTGCTAATGGTGCATTCAGCATCCAGATTGTTGATAAATGTATTGAACAGAACTGGCCCTAGAACTGAGCCCTGAGGAACTCCGCTGGTGACCAGCTGCCAGCCAGGCATATGTATCCCCATTCACCACAACCCTCTGAGCTCTGCCCTTCAGCCAGTTCTTCACCCAGCGTACCATGAACCCACTCATCCCACAGTTGGAGAGTTGGAAGGATGCTGTGAGGTACAGCATCAAAAGCCTCACTAAAATCCAGAAAATCTACATCCACCTCTTTCCCTTCACCCACTGGGCGGGTGGCCTTATCGTAGAAGGATATAAATTAATTAAACAGGACTTTCCCTTGGTGAACCCATGTTGACTGTGCCTGGTGATTACATTATTCTTTAAATGCCTTTCGATAGTACCCGGCATAATCTTCTCCATAATTTTTCCAGGAACTGAGGTTAGCCTAACAGGTCTGTAGTTCCCTGGGTGTTCCCTCACACCCTTTTTGTAGACTGGAATAACTTCGGCCAGCCAGCTTCCAGTCATCAAGGACCTTCCCTGAGTCACAGGGCCTTTGGTAGATGATCGAGCGGGGTCCACCTGTAACATCTGCCAGCTCCTTCAGTGCTCTGGGGTGAATCCCATCAGGCCCCATGGACTTGTGAATATTCAGCTGATCCCTTACAAGTTCAGTGTCCACAGATGGAAAGTCACTGTTCCCATACTTGTCCTCTAACTCGGGGGACCGTGCAGCCCAAGGTCTATCAATATTATTAAAGACCGAAGCAAAAAAAGTGTTGAATGCCTCTGCTTTCTCTTCATGCCTATTAGTCAGGTGACCATCTTCAACAAGTGTCAGTCCAGTGTTTTCTTTTGACCTCCTGTTGCTATTAACATACTTTAAAAAGCCCTTCTTGTTACGTGACACAACACTGGCCAGTTTCAGCTCTTAATTGAGCTTTGGCCTTTCACATCATCTCCCTGCATGTACGAACCACAGCTCCATAATCTTCCTGCGAAGCCTGACCTTGCCTCCAGAGATCAGAAAATTTATTTTTCCTCTTGAGCCCCACGAGGAGCTCCCTGTTCAGCCAAGCTGCTCTTCTGCCCTGCTTGCCTGACTTAGGACACAGTGGAATTGTCTGCTCCTGTGCCACTAAAAGGTGGTTCTTAAAGACTGACCAGCATTCGTGGACTCATAAGCCCTCAAAAGCAGATTCCTGGGGTACTCTGCTAAGTTACATCTGCTCTAACAACAGATAAGCTGCAAGGACGATTTCCCTGGAAAATACAGATTCCCTAGTTTTTGAGGCATGTGACTCAAGATTAAATGTCTGTCCTAAAGGCTGTAGGTCAAATAACAGTTATGGTCCTCATTTGCTGGGTACTTTCCAGCATGTAAAGCAACCACTCTGCAAGAACTGCTGTGGTTCTTTATTCCTGCCCATTCCAGCGAGGTGTCAGCCCCGTAATTCTGCAACAAAGCTGTCAAAATGGTAAGATTCTGGAAAGGCTTTGGTGGTCATTCCTGGCAGAGCGGATTGGTACTGCGAAGGAGAAGCTCTCTCAGGGACAGCACAGCCCTTATCTACCCAGGTCCATGCTTGGGAAACTGCTGGCCAAGGTGGCTTGAGCAGAGACCCCCCCCCAGGCAATCCCTGTACCCCACATGCCCGCACGGTTGTAAGTGCAGTTCTTCATCCGGGCTAAGAGCTGCCAGCCCTGACGGAGGGGGAACAGACGGCAGGGGAAATCGTTGAGGTTCATTTTGAATTGTGGAAGGATGTGGAGTGGGAAGAGGAAAGGGAGCTGGGGGTGCACTCATTCAAGATAATTTTTTTCTAAAAGTGCCCTGTTGTTGTTTCTTTTTCTTTCATAGCAGCCAGTACTTAACAAAATTACTGAACTAGCTTGTTCGTGGCTCATTAGTGAAGATCTCCATGCCCATCTTTCAGGACTATAATCATGACCAAAGGTGGAAAAAAGCTCTCAGCACCTTCAGACAGCAGTTCTTCTCTTTCTGCTGAGGTGGGGGAGGCTTTGTGTTGGTTTTGACAAGCCATTTCTTTCCCTTCATCCTTTGTACCTCACTAGTCTCTGAAAACTCAGGACTTACCTCATTCCTGTTTCTGCTCAGGAGTCTTCCTGGGAAAGATGCGAACTGAAAACACTTGTGTTGCCTACGGCCTGGAGAGCTCTGGCCTTAATGAAGGTTTTCCTTATGGGACCACTTAAAAAGTGTCGGGCAGGTGCTATAAAGAGAAGCCCCACTGGGCACAGCAGCCCCGTGGCTGATGAGAGCTGGGGGACGGTAGCCCACTCCTGCAGGGACACCCTGTGTCTGCACAGGGCGAGCTTACCCAGCTATGTTTGCTGGAGGAGAAGGCACCTCTGTCTGTGGTGAGCTATCAGCTCGCCCTTCCTGCTCAGCTTCCGCCTCAGAAAGGGCTTTTTAATCTTTAAATGAAACCTTAGATCCGGACTGATTGCGATCCCTGGAGTATGTGTTCCCCGGCAGGATGACTAAACCAAACGTTAATTGCTCTTGAAGTCAGCCTTTAATCAGCGCATCTTTGGTTCTGGCCGCTCTACCTCAGTTGAGTGAGAACATCTCTTTAGCCTTGCAGCAAGCACTAAAGAAAGAAAAAAGAAAAAACAAGAGAGGGAGACTTTTGGGAGTATCTTTGCTGTGCCTGTGCTGAGCACATCTACATGGAGGAACCTCTTGCCTAAATGATTTCCCAAATTGCTGGAAAAAATCCTCTCCTCTTCTTGTCTTACTGGTTTTCGAGTCCTTTGAGCACTTCCAAATAAATAAAAAATAAGTGTGGAGTGCAGTGCTATTTGCGCTGGTGGCTGGGGAGTGATAGTACCTTGCTCCTCAGCACACACAGCATACCTCAGTATTTTCTGACGCGTTCTTGTGGCGCGTCTGGATGAGCCGCAGCAGGTTTCTGCTCTCACACGCACCCCCGTTAGCTGGTGCGAGGGTCTGCATGAGCAAGCGGTAGCACGCTGCTCGCAGCCAGCTCCTGTTCGACCCTGTGGCAGGTGGCGTGCGGTGGGGTGAGGATGCTGCGACTCGGGGTTGACCACAGAGGTACCTGTGGGACTTGGCAGGGTTTCGCTTGGATCGCACCCAGCCCCAGAGTCATGACAGCTTTCGCCAGGGCTGGGTAGCTTTGACCACAGCATTTTGTTCAGCGCTCACCTCTCCCCTTTTGCCATCTCAGACCCCACCTTGCAGGTGGACACGGCCACCGCCAACCTCACGGTGCAGGAGAAGGAGTCCTTCCTGCTGGACTGCAGCATCCTGTCTCGCTCCAGCCCGGAGTCCCGCTTTGCGGTGACGTGGTACAACCTGCGGGCCAAAGAGGCAGGCGGCCGCGGCGAGGAGGAAGAGGAGGAGGAAGAGAGGGAAGCAGTGCTGAGTGTTGGCCCCGATGCCATCTTCAGCCCCGAGGCCGGTCGCTGGGAGGGCCGCCTGCGGTTCCAGAGGCTCTCGGCGGTGCTTTTCCGGCTGACGGTGCTGCAGGCCGGCGGTGCCGACACGGGCAACTACTCGTGCCGCGTGGAGGAGTGGCTGGCGGACCCCAACGGCGTGTGGTACCGGCTGGCGGAGGAGGAGTCGGGGACAGTCGCTGTTCACGTGCAGGATGCAGGTGAGAAGAGAATCATAGAATAGTTTGGGTTGGAAGGGACCTTCAAAGGTGACCTAGTCCAACGCCCCTGCAATGAGCAGGGACATCTGCAACCAGATCAGGTTGCTCAGAGCCCCGTCCAGCCTGGCACTGAGCCTCTTGGGGATATGGCCCTGGCATCCCCTGCGTCTTTGGTTCAACCAAGATAAAAAGGCCAAGGAGTGAGTGGGACTGGGTCTCACCTGCACTGGGGCGAGTCTGTGGTGATAGTGCTTTTCCAGCCAGCTCGATGGCTGGTAGCCCAGCTCTTGCTTGGGCTTGAGCATCCACACTGTGCTTAGCTCTGTGCTGGGGCCGCTCATCCACAGCGCTTACCGCATGGTGTGTCCCAGGTGGGGTTTAACCCTTCCCCTTGGGAAACCACCTGGAAGTTGGCTTAGCTCTGCACAAGCATGCAGGCTGTGGCACAAGGGTCTCCTCCCAGCAACTCTTGAAGACATCAGGGGGTTTAGAGTCTCCAGAGATAACTGAGGTCATGAGAGTTTTGTGGGCCCTTAAGGGATTAAGCCCTGGGGTACTGCCTTTTTGTACCACCACTGAGGGAGTCAGCGCTTCGCGAGGCTCCCCACTTCATAAGGTATCATAAAATCTGTACCAGGGAAGGCTCTCTCTAGTACTCATGAAACTGTTGTGGGCATAAAGCAAAAACGTGCCTTGCAGTAACTTTCTTCTGCTGCTCTGTTTTCTAATATTGGTATTTTTCTCAGAGTTTCACCTCCTGCATTGACACAGATTAATGAGTATCTGGTTTTTTATGTTTCTGAAGAAATGTGTAGGCCTTGCATTGCAGAGAAGCCATGAAATGTGACCATATTTTGTCTCTTTCCAGGCTCCACCCTGCAGTCCGTCATCTGTTCCAACGACGCCCTCTTCTACTTTGTGTTCTTCTACCCCTTCCCTATCTTCGGCATCTTGATCATCACCATCCTCCTGGTGCGGTTCAAGAGCCGAAACGCCAGCAAGAACTCCGAGGGCAAGAACGGGGTCCCCTTGCTGTGGATCAAAGAGCCTCACCTCAACTATTCTCCCACTTGCCTAGAGCCGCCAGTCCTCAGCATCCACCCAGGAACCATGGACTGAAGAGGCAGAGGCGCCTGGGGGGATGCGCAGAGAGAGAGAGAAGCAGAGACACACCGGGAACCCCAAGGAACAGAGTGGGTTTTGTTGTTCTTGTTTCATTTGTCTCAGTGTCTGTGCTCCAATGTGGTGGCCGAGCTTTGCAGAGCACCCAGCCGGTGGGGACGGGAAGGTCCAAGGCTTCCTCCAGCACCTGTGGGAATGCACCCCCTCACCCCGATGGACGGAGGGTCCCTGTACTTGCTGTACATAGCAGATGTTCCTCTCCGATTAATTTTGCTCCGATCAGTTGCTGTCTTTTGGGCCGTTATTTTTTTGTTGACATTTCTTTTTTGGTCACTCAAAGAACTGTAGGCTTCCCTCACCTTCCACACAGAGAGGAGTT
Organism: Caloenas nicobarica; assembly: GCF_036013445.1. Lineage (NCBI taxonomy): Eukaryota > Metazoa > Chordata > Aves > Columbiformes > Columbidae > Caloenas > Caloenas nicobarica. The sequence continues at coordinate 130,964,967 of NC_088245.1, forward strand.
CCCAGCAGGTGTTTTGTCTTGGGACAATCTCTTTGGAAGTAAATCGATATGTTTTTCAAAACAGACTGGTTTTCCTCCTCAGACTCAGTGCCATGGTGAAGAAGGTCTTTTCCCAAGGTGTGCTGAGCTAGCCCCTCCCTCTTCCAAAACAGACAAAGCCAGGTCCACCTCTGGAGGGGTTAGCTGGGCTATCAGGAGGTCCATCTCAAAGTCTGGCTGTAGCCTCAGCATCTTCTTGCCTCCACCTTACTGCTCTCTCAGGAGGGAGCAATTCAGCTTTTATGAGTGTTCCCAGGTCTTGGAGAGACTGAATATTCAGCGCAATTGCGGTCAGGACAAAAGCGATTTAGTTTACCTCCAGGAATAGAAGGAGGACACCTGAAACCCCTGACTTTGTTGGTAGCAAAGAGCGTCCTCACACAGTCCAGCTTACCAGAGTCGTGCTCCTCCCTGGTGTCCATGCTGCCACCTCTGACGAGGCGGGTCCCCTCTGTGGCCCGGTTGCCTGAGGACAGGCAGCTGGATCCAGCTTCCGAAGACTTCAACGTGACCAAAGCAATGACTCTAGGAAGGAGGCAAGGGGAAGCTCCACGGGTTGCATTGACAGCTCCTGGATGGTTCAGCCAAGGAGCCCAGCTGCAGCCATGCCAATCAGCAGGGATATGCAATTAACCACCACGTGTCACGAGTTTCCCCGCAGCTTGCACTGCTTCCCGGCGCGAGCTTGGACAAGGAAAGGAGCCTGCAGCGCGTCGGCACCTTGAGGGCTTTACTGTCCCCCTGAGCCAAGAGAAATCTTCCCCTGCGTGTGTGAGCGCATCTGCCGTTTTTTCATTTCTGGAGCTTTAGGAGGAGAAGCCATTTCTCCATAAGCTCTCCCTCCTGGCAAAGTCACCTGCTCTTGTCATAGGCAGTCGCTGTGGCAGGAAATGCTGTTCTTTCTGTGAAAGATATGGCTCTCGCGAACCAAACCAGGGCTCTCACCGCGTGGGGCACCTGAGCTCCCGTACCCCGTAATGCCAAGTACCCCCCCCCAGTCCTGTGGAGGAAACCGCCTCCTCCCCCATGTGCCCTGAACATCATGTGTGGCGGAAGAAAATGTTTGCCAAAAATGGCCTTTTGTTGTCTTCCTTTATGTCTTCCTGGCAAATCCGGCCATTTATTCTTTGCAGCATGGCTGAAGCCAACCGGGGGTGGCCAGGCGCAGCCGCAAGACCCCCTCCCAGCTTCGCATGTGGGAGGTGCCATACCCACAGCCGTTGTCCTCTTCAGGAGGGTCGGACTGCTCGTTGTGAAGAGAAGGGGACCTCAGCAGATGCTCTGTAGCCCTAGTTGGTTAGACCCTGATGCCTTGATGTTCCAGAGGTGGTGAAGCCTCGGGTGGGAGATCCGCACCATGCATCCTCCACGCTAGGGTGTTCGAAGTCAGCCACCTCTGCTCCTCCACCAGAATGGGATTGGTTTCTTCTTCCACTGGGAAGCCAAAATTTCACTCATCCCTTGGTGAAGTCTGCCTCCTCGAGTCATAACTGCTTACTGGCCCCAGCATATGCATAATATCACACTCCTATATATATATATATATATACACACATATGTATCACACCCCCACACACTTGTCTTCCCTTTCTGGATAAAGCATCTGCAAAGAGAGGAGTGGGATGAGAAGTGAATGGAAATGAAGAACCGAGGCACAAACAGCAACCAGTGGGTATTGTTTTGTAAATGTAGTATCTCCTGTACATACTGCTCCCGGGCAGGAACTGCAACTCATTTCAGCTTTAAAGAAAAAAAAGAAGAGCAAATGAAGTCATTGGGAGCCGTTCTCTCCTGGGCGAACACTGTGCTGCATCTGAACCACGTTCCTCCCCTCCAGCCTGTGTGCCCTGGAGCAGGGTTCTCCTGGAGGGCTGTCCTATGGCCCTGTCGCCCTGGCTGAAACGGTCCCTTCCCAGCCTAGCGGTTCCTGCACTGAGCCCAGGCTTTCCCGGGAAGCGACTCCCACAGTGGTCCCTGAATGTACCTTGCCGGTGACATTTCTCCGTTGCTCTGGCAGTGTGTTGCCCAAACTTTTTTTTTAATAAAGGCAGACTCTTCCTGTAACAAGTTTTAAACACGAAGCTTGTCAAACCACTCTCTCTGCTGTAACTTTCTGTAACGAACCAGAGAAGAAAGAGAGATACCCTATCCATGCATGATGTGGAAAAATGTTTGGGGTTTTTTTTAAAAAAAAAAAAGAAAAAAAATCAGCAAAAACTTTGTACTATGTTGCACTAAAACATGTTTTATACAACACACCTGAGAGCTGTAGTAAACTGTGTTGAAATTGTGAATCCTATTGCTGCTGGTTTTTGTCAGACTTGGGCTTTCATTATGCCTTTATGTGCACTCCCTGCGTAAAGGTGTGTTGAACTCCTAAGCCTGCTCCCCCTTTTCGGCAGCCTCTCCCTCTCCCACCACCCCCATTCCCCGATGCATCAACTCTTCTCCCGCCCCAGTAGTGCATCTTCCCTCCTGCAGGCTGGAGCTTGCAGATACCTTGCACCCTCTGACTCTTCATACTTCTCCTTCCCATCCCTTAATTCATCCCATAATAGAATGTAATGTTTAACAGAGGCATGTCAGGTCTGGTTTTGATACACCATTTTTGAAATTGCTCCAAAAATAGTTAAGTACTTTGCTGTGTCATAGTCTGGATTTGAAGAAAACCCATATTTTTAATAGAATTATTCATAGCAAATGTGAAGCAAGTAATCTTCAGTAACCTTGATGTAAGCAGAAGAATATAGTTCACTACAGAAGTTGCTTAAGTTGATGTAAAATGCAACCTTTTAATTCACATTACCCACTTTTACCTTGAATAAGGGTTAGGTCAGTAGTCTTGAACTCCCTCATTAACTGAAATTAGGGTAGCAGTGCGATATATTCTTACCTGCATAGCAGAAGCGCTGTGAAATAGTGCAAAACACAATCCCGAGGCAGCTGTCAGGTTGGGTTTCGGTTTTTTTCCACATTGATTTAAAGCAAATATCCTTTGCTAAAATAACTGCACGAGAAAGCTCCCATAGAACTCCCTGTTTGTCCCCCCACCCCCCTGGTGGGTCATCTTGGGCTGTACCTGCTATAACCTCTGTGCTAAGGAGCAGAGGTTTTAGCTTTACCCCTGCTCGCTGCTAGGTGGCAAGTGGTGTCCCTGGCGCTCCCCATCAGCGGCACGGGGCGGTGAGCATGGACGAGCCATCATGGGTTGGCCAGGAGGCACCCTCTGGCAGGCCACATATGCCCCCCACGGCCAGGCGTGCGTCCCTGAGCCCCTCTGGGATGCTCGTGTGGGCAGGGCCCTGGTTTGGGGCAGCGTGTGTGGGTTCTGCTGCCTGTGCTGCTGCTGGAGCACCGCTAGCAGTGCTGCAGTGGGTGCCCCTGCCCCTTGAGGGCCAGACAAGGAGGGATGTCTCAAGCACTGGAACAGGCTGCCCCGAGAGGTTGTGGAGTCTCCTTCTCTGGAGACATTCAAAATAAACCAGGACACATTCCCGTGCGACCTGCTCTGGGTGAACCTGCTTTAGCAGGTGGGTTGGACTATGTGATCTCCAGAGGTCCCTTCCAACCCCAACCACTCTGTGATTCTGTGCAGGCTCGGCTGCTGGAGGGACAGACGCGCTGTCTCATGCTCCCATCACACCCCCCGTGTCACTGCTTTCCCCCAAGCTGCTAGCTCCAAAATGGCCTCCCCTCGGAAGCCAACACACACAAACAGAGAAAGCAGGCCTGGCTCTGGCTTACACTCGCATGCTTTAATCCAGCGGGTTTGCAAACCCAGTTTGCAGAACCTCGAGTGAACGAGGGGCGGCAGGAGGGGCGAGCACACCCCGGGGGGCCCTTGCCGCCCCTCGACTAGGTGATGCGGTACAAGTCCCTGGCCACCTGCTGCAGGCGGTCCCTGTACTCCAGGTGGGCATAGAGGGAGGCGTTGACCCCCCGGAAGCCGTGCATGGCCCCCCACCAGCAGGCCGCGATGGCGGCGGTGGAGTCGCTGTCGCCCCCGTGGAAGAAGGCCCGGTGAGCCAGCTCTGTCCAGGAGTCCCCTGCGCCCAGCAGCGCGTCGTAAGCGATCATGGGGGCGTCGTGCCCGCTGCTGCCCCCCCAGCCGTCGTAGCTGAGGGAGGTGTAGAACGAGTCTCTCTCTTCCACGCCATACTTCGGGGGGAAGGTGGGCAGCGAGACCCCGTCTGATATGCCTCTCTCCGCCAGGTATTTCTCCCATTGCTCTTCAAAGTAATGCCTGCACAACAGGAGGTAAGATGTGGGGGCTGTAAGAGACGTCCCACAGCAAAAGCACATACCTGAGCTCCGCGCAGGCTCTCCAGGCGCCAGCTGAAAACATGCCCCGGCAAGAGCCCGGAGCGGTGGCTCAGCAAAATGGTAGGTGTCCCCCGTCTGTCAAACTAGGGATGTGATTTACAGTAAGAGGCACAAGGACATGTTTCAGTGAGTTAGATTTCCCCTCCCTCCAGCCACATGGGAGAAGGCAGCTCAGCACCTGCTGCTGTCGCGCTGCACGGGATTCAAAGGCTCAGAGCGAGAACTGAGTCATCCTCCCAAATTCAGATTACCCCCTGTCCATGTGCACCCCTGCGCACAGAGCCACACTGAATCTGCAGCCACATTTGGTTATAGCTTTCAAACTGAGCTCAGCCCTAAGCCTGGTGCTGTTCCCCAGCCTTGCTTTTCATCTTTCGTCAGATCACGGTTGCTTGAGATGACAAGTCTAGCTACCTCATACTGGATCCAGAAAAATGTCACAACTACATGACCCAAACACAACCTGACTTTTTTTTTTTTAGTAAGTTAGATGTATTTTTCCCCTGGGGGACTTCAGAGACTTTCTGAATCGATTTGATCCCATGGCATGCATCTGCTGCTCCAGGAGTTCAGCATAATGTGATTACTGAAGCTTAAGTATAACAGAGCTTGCCCTTTTCGTACATGAGGTTTATCTTAATTTTACCAAGCCCCGGTGCTGGTAGCACAGCTCACCATTGCCCCATGTTCTCCTCCACGAAGAAGCCGGTGTCCCGCACGTAGGCTTTCGCCCGCGGCAGCACCTCCAGCAGCCCCTTCCCCCAGGCTGGGGGGGACACGCCGTTCACCGCGAAAGCCGTGAAGAGGGCCGAAGCCAGGGACCCCAGGTAGCCGGTGGGGTGGTGGTGCGTCATGCGGCCGCTCTCGATGCTGACTTGCACCAGGGTGTCCAGCTCGGCGGGGTGGCAGAAGCGCAGCCCGATGCACATGGAGCGCATGGCGGCCCCGCAGCCTCCCGCCCGGGGGCTGAACGGGACCCTCCAGCCGTCCGGCTGCCCTGGATTCAGCTTCAGAGCGTTTGCCTCACACATGGCACCTGGACAGAGCCCAAAAGGGGAAGAAGGGAAAGAAGAAGGGGAAGGAGGGAAAGAAGGGAAAGGAGAAAGGAGAAAGGAGAAAGGAGAAAGGAGAAAGGAGAAAGGAGAGGAAAGGGAAGGGAAGGGAAGGGAAGGGAAGGGAAGGGAAGGGAAGGGAAGGGAAGGGAAGGGAAGGGAAGGGAAGGGAAGGGAAGGGAAGGGAAGGGAAGGGAAGGGAAGGGAAGGGAAGGGAAGGGAAGGGAAGGGAAGGGAAGGGAAGGGAAGGGAAGGGAAGGGAAGGGAAGGGAAGGGGAAGGAAGGGAAGGGGAAGGGGAAGGAAGGAAAGGGAAGGGAAGGAAAGGGAAGGGAAGGGAGGCGATAGCATCACATAGCTCAGCAACTGAGGGAAGACAGGCAGGGTAGCAGGGAGGAACCATTGCGTTCTGTGAGGTATCCAGCCCTCCTTGTGAAAACATCAGTTGTCAGCTCACATATGTTTCTTGCCCTAAATTGACGGCAAATCCTGCATATTCCCAAGCAGACCTGATAATTCCTGCTTGTGAAAACAACTTAAAAGCCTTGAGGAGTAAAAAACATTCCACTGCTGATTTATGTAATTTACATTGTTTATGTCTACATTTAATGTTACTTATTTAATAACTTACCCATTTACCAACTTATCCATAAAGTGTATATATATAATGTGTATATATATATATATGTATATGTACATAGATATCTAGATAGACATATATAAATATAAAGGAGCTTTGGAGGGCCATCAGACCGCATCAATTCCTGATCCAGCGCATGTCTAAGTACCTCTGTGCTTTTTTCCTGAGAGTTGTTTAAGCCTCTTTACAGGACCCTTTAAAGACAGTGACCCCCACACGCCTCGCTGATACAAAATGTTTCCCAGATCTCCCTTGCTGCAGTTTAAGTTTGTCAGGAAGCGATGAACGTAGCGTCTCGCTCACCACGACACAGTCTGCATAACTGGCTTTACTGCACTTCTCTTCAATAAGCTGAAGAAGGGCTGTACTAGGTGAGACCAAAGGTTTGTCCAGCCCACTAGCTTGTCTCCAAACACAACCACTAACAGATTAAGTACGGAAAGACTATAACATATGAGGCAAGCACAATGTTTCCTCCAAAAGACCCTCCTGGCTTCCAGCAGACAGAGGGGCAGAGACTACTCGAGCTTTTGTTTCAAACTGCCATTTGACAATTCCCTCAAATTCTCCTCTAATTCCTCTAATTACAATAACAGCTTTTCATGCTCCACACTATTCAAGGCTGCATATACTTTGTCCCTCTTCCTCAGTTTTCTCCTGCTCCAAGCTGACACCCTAGTCCAATTTTGCCTCTCTTCTGGTGGGAAGCCACACCACCATTCCTTCTTGCCCACCTCCATCTCTTTCATAGTAGTGCTATTTACTTTTAAAAGAAATGACTCTGCTTCTTCCAGTGCTGCTTCTTCAGAAACTCACTTGTTAGTCCAGCACATTCGTAAGATAAAGCCATCTGCACAAACACATCCACATTTCAGAGCCCAGCCAGTCAAGACCATGAAACAAGTTTTGAGAGCTAAGCCCAAATGCTTGTGTGCAAGGACAAGGAAACAGGTGTTAAACATTAAATTATCTTTGATTCTCTTCTACCTTGCCTTTTCCTCCTAGTTTCTCTTCTGGCCAAATCTTAAGTACTTCTTTTCCAGCAGAAAGGTAAATCAAGGGCAGGTTTCAAGCAGTTTCATTTAAGTTTTAATGTGTTAGACAATGGCAAAAGTGGACTCAAAAGACTAGTCTTCTCCTAACCACAGCATGCCTGGTCCTCTCTCAGAAACACAGAGCAGCAGCAGCAGTTGACATGCCCATGCACCCAAAATTAAGACCATTGCTCCTATATTCTGCTGTCTAACCGGGACAGGTAGCTGATAAATTTGCAGGTGCTCTGCTACTTTGAAAGTCAAACTAAGTAGAATGGGATAGCAAAGAAGCCTGGTCTAGCAACTTCACATAACTCTACAATTCAATTACCTTTATGCAATTTGGTCACCATGATCTAGGAGCTTGCTAATCACAGCTAGGTACTGCACTAAGTGCTCTGCAGAGCTGTTCACTTCTGCACTCTCACGTATACGCTTAGCAGTAGGATTTGGTATACAGCAGTCTGTTTTACCTCCACACGGCACTTAGAGCACCCTTGTAACCCAAATACCTCCACATCCAAGCACAGCTTTAAGACTGGCTTCTGCACATGTGCTAAAAATAAATAATGGCTGGCTGCTATCAGGAATAAGGTCATGTGGATCCTTTCATAGATCGGGTCTAAGTGTCCTTAGCGTATTTCTTTTCGGACGGTGCTGTTACGTTACAGGCTCATTAGATCAGCGCAGCCCTCTGTGCAGTGTGAACGGGTGGACCAGCTCCCCGTGGATGGTTGTCTCCAACTGGAAAAGCAGCTCGGTCCTGCGGCTGCCAGGTGCGGGTAGCACGGGGCTCCGCTGGGACCCATCGCCACCGACCTCTAACTCAGCTACCTGGGAGTTTGGTTTTTGTGGTGTCTCAAAGTGGAAACGCATTCAGGCCTCTAAATCTGCTTCTCATGTAGTTTACTAGCCCAGTGTGGGCTGCTACGTATAAAAATCATTAAGAGGGATATCAGTACAATTTCCAAAATTATGATGATTAACAGAAAATCGAAGCACTTTTTTGAAAAATCTTACTACACTAGGCATTGCACTCATGAGCTATAACAGGACCTTTAAAAAGAACCTGTCAAAGCCACATTTTTAAAAAGCTGTGCCCGCTACCCTATTCATATGTTCCTGGTAAAATACACGTTCTGCCAGGAAGAAAAGGGCAAGGAGTGCAAAGGGACCTACAGCAGCTTAAAATCAAAATGTTCTCTGTAATCTTGCTGGAACTGTGAGAAAGACATTTCTTCAGGACATGTTTGGGCAGGCTGACAACAGGAAACTCAGTCTGATAAAAAGTGAGATTGTTCTTGCATTAACTGTAGTCAAAAGAAAATTAAGAAAATGACAAGGCTTAAACAGTAAGGAAAGAGGGGTTATTTTGCAATAACAACCTACTCGCAGCTTTAAACCTGTGCATATTGTTTTAGAAGATGACTACTGATAACCTGCAAATGAAAAAAAAAAGTGTAAAACAAACCAGTAAACAACAGCTAAGACTCTAGTGATTTACGAAGTATTACAAGTATTATCCTCATACCTTTAAACAGTTAAAATATTAAAATATTTAAAAGCCGATTTAGGAAGACTAAGCTGAAATCACATCAGGTCTTCTTTTAAACACAGGTTTAAAAAATTTTAAAAACTGATGTAGGAGTTTTTGAATCAGGAAATTCTGTTTTGGAAATCCACCAAATCCTGATTAGGAATCCTCTGTACTAACAAAAAGAAACTAAAAGTAATCTGAGGAGGGTACTGGTCTAAGGGAAGAAGAAATACAGGCAAAAAGCAGTATGTGAAGAAAGACAACCTGGAAAAGTTTCAAGTACAATTGGACACTATTTCTGGAAGAGGCTTCCATTCCACTTATTTAGACTCTTCATGAGCACAGACAATAACAGTTGTTTGGAATCAATCCATACACTTTAAAAAAGGTGAGTTAAAACAACCACACAGTGGTAAATAGCTCCACAGGGAGAGCACTTGGACCAAAAGACACAAGTTTTGAAGAAGGTTTCCTGGAGAGCTACGGAGACACGTGTCGTTGTACCATGAAAAAAGAAATATGGCCATGTTCATGTCGCTTAATTCATTGGCTTCATTTTCTGTGAAGAACAATGAACTTGGGGCTGTGGCATATCACAAAGACCAATAATGGATGTAGGGATTAGCTTGCCATCAAATTAAGATAGTGAGTTCTCTCCTGGGGCTGCATACTCGAGGGACCCTACCGTCACTGTCTGGTGATTCATAATGTTGTGGGAACCTCTTTGTTACTGCGGGTTTTTGTTTTCAGGTCTGGACTCCCTCGTGTGGGCGACCAACGTGACTTTCCCCCACTGTTCTGGGGAATATCTTCTGTGTTGGGCGAAAGTTGCAGCAGCAACTTTCCATTCTCCGCCTGAAGGGCTGACGTTCCCCGGTGAGCACTTCGGCCAAAACGGCATCACCCTGGGTTATGTTCTCAGCTAAAATCTATTTGCTCTGAACTGCCAAAAGAAGTTATTGACACGCAACTTCTATCACTGGGATTTATCAGTACAGCACAGAGACTCTAGACTGCAGGCAGCTTTTCGGGATATAGGTTAGGTATTCGCTTTGATAGTACATCAGTGGGCATTAAATTGTTAAGTGTTGGGATTTAAGGTCTCAGAGCCGAGCACCTTTCCTGTGGCTGCAGCAGCAGCGCTCCAGAACGCTGTTCCAAGAACATTCCCAACAGACTTCATTTTCCTCCACATTACTTTCCCCACTTCCCCTCAAATTTTATAAGGTTGTGTCCATGGACCCATTAAAGAAGTTGCATGTCTTTGTTTAGTGACCTTTCCTTGTCACTCTGATTAGCGTCCATAGCAAATCTACTTCAAAATCCTTTACTTCCAAATGGGAACCACTTTTGGGCGTATTGTAGCTCACTCGCTCACAGGGCTGCAGCAGGTGTGCTATTATCCTTAGCTATTAATTACTAACATTTCAATTTTAGGTTCTTCTCCTTTTTGTCTTGGGTTTTAGTCACTAAGCTTAGATACCAGAGGCAAAAATAGCTTCCAGGTGCTGTCTGACTGCCAGCTGTGGTTAGTCCACCTTGGCAAGACCCCCATCAGCTGGGGGAACTACAAGATGCTCCTTTGCCAAAACACCAGTGAGTCTCTCGAAGTTCAACCCGCCAACTCCTGCTATCCTGGCAAGCATTGTTACCCCTTCCTAAACATTTTATTAATTAGGCTACTCCAACTACTGAGACTATCTGTGTTAAAGAATACTGATAGTCTAGTTCTTTACAGGAGGGCAGGTGGTCACTGTCGAAAGGCAAGCAGATTACATTCCTGGTCAAGTTTCCAAGCTGGTTTACCTTGGAAATGCACAGCTCTGTCACACTATGCTCAGTGACCCTACAAGAGCAATGCAGGATTGGGCCTTTCCCATGTTTAATGTCAAGCCAGAACACTCTTGATATATTCTGGGCACTACAAATAGGCATGTCTAGGCAACTTATTTTCGATGTATAAACTTTGCATAGGATTGCCGAATTTGAGTGTTTCCTGGATACTTCACGCTGCCTGCACTAGTCAAATTAGAGGCTCAGACCCGGTAGCTCCAATTTAAGTTTAATTCAAGCACCCAGAAGAGTCTGGGCTGTAAGTTGAGGGAGCTGGGGCTGTTCAGCCTGGAGAAAAGGAGGCTGAGGGGAGACCTGATCGCTGTCTACAACTACCTGAAAGGAGGCTGTAGCGTGGAGGGGGTTGGTCTCTTCTCCCAAGTAGCGAGTGATAGGACGAGAGGAAATGGCCTCAAGTTGTGCCAGAGGAGGTTTCGATTGGATACTAGGAAAAAATTCTTCACGAAAAGGGTTGTCAGGCATTGGAACAGGCTGCCCAGGAAGTGGTGGAGTCACCATCCCTGGAGGGGTTTAAAAGGTGTTTAGACGAGGTTCTTAGGGACATGGTTTAGTGCCAGAGTTAAGTTATGGTTGGACTCAATGATCCTGAGGGTCTCTTCCAACCAAAACGATTCTATGATTCTATGAGCGCAGAGAGAGACGGGGTCCTTGGGGATGAGTTGGGTCAGCAAGCTTGGCTGAACCAGGAGCTACATGAATACGTTGCACATGGTTTGGCTACTGCAGCCTGTCAAAGCGCCCCTTCTGAATACAGACACACACTGCCAGTCCCTGCTGCCTCTGACCCAAACTCGGCACCGCTGTGTCTATCCAGAGAAAAGAGAGATGATGGAAGTACAGGGTTCAGAAATGATGATTGTAGCCTGACTGTCCTGGCTCAGAAAGCAGGCATGCAGGGCTAGCTAAAAGGAGACTTTGGGTTTAATAAACTTAATTATTCCAAGCAAGGATCTATGTGCCTTTTAATATATTTATGTGTAATTTATTGCATTTATTATGAGAAGTTCTGTATTAATTATCTGTTTAAATGTGCTACTTAAGACGGCATCTCAGGGTGCACATTATACATTGCTGAATGTGTTTTTCATCCGTTGAGTGTGGGAAAAGACACATCCCCAACGCAATAGTCAGCATCCTTCCCTGAGTTCAAGGCCAGGCCTCAAACGTACCTGTAAGAATGTTTTGTAAACCTGGGCAGAATAGCATCTTTTTCATCTAGCTTAGGGAAGCCCAAACCACTTCAGCTTGCCTTATTCTGTTGGGGTTTTTTTTAGTTCATCCTGAAATAGGTACTCAGTGTGGAAAACTTTGGTCTTTACAAGAAATACAGTTAACGCTATCAACAGCCAAAAGCAGAGCCAGGGCCAGCCTCAGCTCCAAGCTGCAGGAAAGGGGGACATCAGCAAGAACACAGCCCTGCCCAGACAGCGCTACAGCAGGCTTACCTGGAGCTCTGCCCTTCATGTCATTCATGCACTCCTTGTAGTTCTTTGCAATCAGGGAATAGAGATGTGCCAAACTTGGGTTTTTCCCAGCAGCTACCAGGGCTTCTGCCGTGGCCAGGTGCATCACCGTATCATCGCTGACTTTCCAGCCTTGGATGCTCAAGTTGCCGAGTCCTCCCATCTCCGCCAGCTCCCTGTGGATGGCTGGGCCGCTCTGCAGGAACTCCCACCTCCCGTTGTAATAGCCCAGCGTGTCACCAACCGCGCTCAGCACCATCGATGCCACGTAGTTCTCCATCACCTTAGGACACAGTATTTGCCCCAGGACTGCTTCAATGTAGAAAATGCTATTAAAAAAAAAAATTTAAAAAAAAAAAAAAAGAGAGAGAGGGAGATTGAATATAAAAATCTTTCCCAATTCAGCATGAGCCTCTACTTGTAGGAAACGATCACCTTGCCAATATAGTAGGCCCAGGCAGGATCTCTCAGCAAAGCATATTTTATTAACAATTTTGCAAGACCAGGTGTTCTACCTAAAGGCGGGCACATGCAATAGGGCAAAAAGCCTCTGCTCATATCCCCCGTAAATCCCAGCCGTAAATTCCCTGCCCTGTTCCCCACTGGTTGGGTACTTCAGGGTTTACAGACTACCTGACACCTGCCTCAGTTTACATATTTTATTCATCTAATCCAAACAACCCCTTGCCTTTATCAATTTGTTTAGAATATGGGTTCCTGGCTCTTTGGCTACCCTTCCCCCTGGGTTAACTTCTAAATACAGGTATCTGTTTGCATTCCGAGATTAGCTGGAAGAGACTTTGTTTTACATTAAGGATTCAGGCTCCCAGAGTCACTGCTCTCCAAGTGTGCTGGGGATCACAGAATCACAGAATGTCAGGGATTGGAAGGGACCTAGAAAGATCATCCAGTCCAATCCCCCTGCCAGGGCAGGAACACCTAGGTGAGGTTACACAGGAAGGCGTCCAGGCGGGTTTTGAATGTCTCCAGAGAAGGAGAATCCACAGCCTCCCTGGGCAGCCTGTTCCAGTGTTCCGTCACCCTCACTGAGAAGAAGTTTCTTCTCATATTTAAGTGGAACCTCCTGTGTTCCAGTTTGTACCCACTGCCCCTTGTCATTGGTTGTCACCGAGAAGAGCCTGGCTCCATCCTCGTGACACTCACCCTTTACATATTTATAAACGTACCTATGAAACTTATAAATTTTATAAAATTTACAAAATTTTATAAAATGTATAAAATACCCGCAAAGGGTATTTTCAGGGATGCCCTCCCCCCAAAAAAACCAACCAACCAACCAACCAAACACCCAAACACGCTCCTCCTCAGGCTTTGCTGGAGTCCCCTTGGCTCGGGGGCAGCGGAGCCGGGGAAGGACGGCGGGGCCTCTTCCCGGCCCCGGCGGGTACTCACGCAGCCAGCCCTGCCGGCAGCGGCCGCGGGGTCCTGCCCGGGCTCGGGAGCGGCAGGCTGCTCCCCGGGAACATCCGTCCGCCGGCACCGGCGCTCGCTGCCTGCCCGGGGCGCTTCCGCCCGCCCCCCGCCCCTCCACGGCCCGCCGGGGCGGTGCCACGGGCGGCGGACGAGCCCCGCCCTTGACAGGCGGCGGCGGGGACTCTGCAGCCGGCGGGCCCGGGGGTGTCGCTCCCAAAGGAGCCCGTCTCGTCCCTGGACGGACCCCGGCTCTCCGCCGCTTCCCGGCCGGCTGCCGCCTGGTCGCGGCCGCGCTGTGCCCTGCGCAGGCCGAGGGTTCGGTCCCCGGCCGCAGGGCCGGGAGCTCGGGAAGGACACGGGTGGTTTCGTTGTCTTTTTTTCATTTTCTAGGTTGTCTCTTTCGTGGCGCCCTCAGAGGCGCAGCAGTCAACTCGGGAATGAAGCTGCCCCGTGGAAATCAAGTCACCGCGTGGAAATTAAATATTTCATGGAAAAAAAAAAAAAAGTAAAAATGACAGGCTCTTTCACCATTTCCCCGGCTTTTTCCATTGAAACCGTTCACTAGTTTCATGAGCAGCCCCACTCCCCTTGGCCAAGTCCCAGCCGGGGCAGCCAGCTCCTGTGTGGGAGCACAGCGGGTCTGCGCGCCCCACTCAGGGTCTGTGCTGGAGGGAGATCTTGTGGGGGGTGTCCCCATCTTTTTCAGCCTTGGTTTCTCTTTCCCCATACTTTTTCAGCACTCATTCACTGCAGCCTGAGCAGAGCCCTTAGCTGCTACCAGGCTACAAAGACTATTAGGGGTCTGGAGCACCTTTCTGATGAGGAGAGACTGAAGGAGCTGGGTCTGTTCAGCCTGGAGAAGAGAATGCTGAGAGGGGATCTCATCAATGCTTATAAATATCTGAAGGGTGGATGTCAAGAGGATGGGACCAGACTCCTTTCAGTGGTGTCCAACGATAGGATGAGGGGCAACAGGCACACACTGAAGCATGGGAGGTTCCATCTGAATATGAGGAGAAACTTCTTTACTTTGAGGTGCCAGAGCCCTGGAACAGGCTGCCCAGAGAGGTTGTGGAGTCTCCTTCTCTGGAGACATTCAAGACCCACCTGGACACATTCCTGTGTGATCTGCTCTGCGTGAACCTGCTTTAGCAGGTGGGTTGGAATAGATGATCCCCAGAGGTCCCTTCCAACCCCAACCATTATGGGATTCTGTGATGTGCCTGCCCTGTCTCTTGGTGTTTTGGGGCAGTGCTCTCCCCACGGCCCCCGGCATAGCCCAGATCGGCCCCTGGGTGACTCCAGCCTCCTCCAAACCATGACTAGTCTTTGCCATGTCCAGTGGTACTGCTTTACATTGCATCTGGAGGGGCTCGCTGATGTGGTTGCCTTGCTTTATTTTTAACAATGGTGGTGGTGGTGGTTAGGTGGCTGAGGGCATCTACTGAATGGGCAGGGAAGGGGCAGCAGCAGGAGCCAGGAGTGAAAAAAACAGGATTGAGCATTTTCAGGATGCATTTTGTGGAGGCCAAGCGTTTTTACCAAACGGCGGTCGCTTGTCGTGCTGCATGCCAGGTCTCCAGAGCTCTGGTTCACCCCAGAAGGTACCAGAGCCTCTTACACGAAGGGAAAAAAAAAATCCCCCCCTTGCCTATGAAAGAAAGTGGTGGTAGTTTTTGAGCTGCAGCCCTGGGGGATTTCAGAGCAATCACAAGTGTAGCACTGGGTCAGAGCAGAGTCCCTGGGGAATTTGGGGGCAAGTGAGATCGGGGGGCTGGAAGAGGGCCCCGGGGAATTTCAGGTAGCGGAGAGCACAGGGCTGCGCGGGAGCACCCACCCTGGCGTCTGCAGAGGTTCAGTATGCAGTGCCCATTCCGAAATCTGCTGCTCCTCTGCACCCCGCTGCAGACGTGGAGTTTGAGAAGCGCCTGGTAAAGAAAATAGTAACAGAAAAGGAAGTGGGAAAAGAAGCTGCCGGTGTTTCAGCACTGCCAGCGGTGCCTGCTGACCTTTTCTGTTTCTCTGCTTCGTTCTGTTTTACGTAGAACAGCTCTGAATTTACTCAGGTTGGTGCAGCGCTTAAAAGCAAAGTGGGGTTTTTCTCTCCTAAGCTTTGAACCTGCAAGAGGGAAAACTCCTCCTGCTTTTGGCTGGCTATCTGAGGAGGGCTTCTGCTGCAGCCAGAAGGGCAGAAGAACGTAGAGAAAAGCTGCAGGGTTCCCCAAAGGGACAGGAAAATGGGACAATGTCTCTGCATCAGCACAAAATGACTGCAGCCCTGAGGTCTCTGGATGTCATCATTGTTTCCTGGTTCCTGAGCTCTTTCAGCTTCCTAAAAACTGAAACCAAAATGCACGATGGAGTTAGTTAAGTGACATCTGATATGTGTCACGGAAAAACTTTGAGGGCTCCTCACTGGCAGGTGACAGACAATGAGCCAGCAGCAGGGACCTGCGAACATGGGGTTGGGGAGGGCAGCAGTTTTCAGGCTCAAACGCATGCATTGATGCCAAAGGGGTCTCCTTGTGTGAGTCCCACAGGACGCCCATGAGGTGGGTGAGGAGAGTGCTTTCCATCCAGGAGCACCTCCAGCTCCAAGGTGGTGCAGGGCAATGTTGCCCTGACTCACCCTGTGGCACGGGGAGGTGGGCATGACCAATCCTGCTTGGCAAGGGTGGCCTTCTGGTGCTGAGCCATGCAAAGAGTTAAAGACTCACCTCTTTTTTGCCATTTGTATTTGTTTGTATGGGGTTTTTTGTTTTGCTGGGTTTTTGTTTTGGTTTGGTTTTTTAATGAAAATTTAGGCTGTGGTGGACCAATAGCCAGGATATGCCTTCTGGAAAGTACCACCTTGGAGCAGCTCACTGACATGCCCCTGCCATATGTTGGACACTGTGGTTAGCACTTGCTTAGACTCAGAATTTTCCTTTGTATTCATCTGGAAAAAAAGGGTAATTCTTTCTGACTAAAAAAAAAATGTGCTTTTCTAGATGAGCCCGGAGTTGAGGGCTCCTATTCAGAGGGGCTGTGAAGGGTAGCACTGCAGCACTGGAGCTACATACTGGTTTAGACCCTGTGGGACATTGCCTCAGAACTACATGAGGCCTTCAGACCAAGAGCTGGAAGAAGGTGAACATTAAAAATGCACAGTGCACCCTCTTAAAAATGGAAGTGCCCCTGTTCTAGACCCTACAGCTGCCCCCAAAACAGAACTGCAGGGTAACATCTAGAATTCTCATTTTTCACCTCTTCTATTCATCTTCTGTTTGCCCCTCAGGTTCAAAGGTGACTTTCCAATGGACCTCCTGGAACCCTCAAGCACGTTCCTTTTGGACCAGTGCCCACCTCTTAACAGTCTCTCATTCTTTTAATAGCGCTTTTTTTCTCTGTAAGGCCAGCAGGCACTTTTTTGAGTGGGGAATATTTGTGGGCTTACCCTAATTCTCAGTCCCCAGGTGCATGTCTGTCTTTGTCACTGGCCAGTAAATAGTAACACGCTCTAACAGGGGACATTCAAAACAGGGGCAGCAAATGCCACGTGAGGTCTGCCGGGGACCTGGTGGGCTCACTGCAGGGAGCCCGGGTGGCAATTGCTGGTGAGGCAGCGGGGCATGACCCCGCACACACACAAGAGGGATGCTCGGGGCTGCTGCTCTTGCCCTGGTTGGATGTTGGCAGCAGGAGATGGGCATCTGGCAGCAGCAGTTGCTTCGGGCTCTGCACTTCCTTCACCCTAGGCATGGCAGGATGCTTTCTGCCTCGGTTTCTCCAGCTGACACTAGTGAGGTGGTGACCATCACTTGTTGCCTGACTTCCCGTGGTAATGATGTGAGAGGCCCTTGCGTCCCTCTGTCCTGTCCAGGGGAGCACAGCTGACGAAGGAGAGAGTGTTCCTGCAAACTCAGCTTGTGCCTGGGGGGAAGCCAGTTGCGAAGAGGTTTTTTTTGCCTGGACATGGGATCGTGCGTGGGCATATTTGGGGAATAGTGCGAGAAGTTTTGAAGGGCTTGGCTGAAGCAAGTTTTGGAGATGGCAGCAGAGGAGGTGCCTCTGGGTGACCAATTTGGTTTCGGGGAATACTGGACTTTGGCCTCTTAATCAAGAAGCCAGACATCACTGCTTAAATATCTGCCTCTTTCTGTCTGGTCTTGCCTCCTTCCACAGACTGTCCAAGAGAGCGTCTGGCTCACTGCCCAGGGCAAAAGGCAAACAGTGGAAAATAAGTGTGATCTGAGCATTGCGGCACCTGCCACTCTCCTCAGGATGTTTCCGAAAGCCCTCTTTAACATAGATTTTAAAAGAAAAATTTAAAAAATACAAAAAAACCACTCCACTAAGTCTAGCTGTTTCAAATAACCATAAGTCTGCAGAGTAGAAGAAGTAAGCAGAGTAGTTGCTTTACCACAGAGAGAGGTACTGCAATACCGACTTGGGACAATCAGAAAGGTTGGTGACACAGGGAACATCTCCTGGGTGAGCTGAGGGCTGCGATCACCTCTATCATGTCCGCGTCTAGCAAAAGGAACCTCAAAATCATCTTTACTGCTCCTCCATTAGGTTTTATAGTTGGCTTGTTGGTAGACGGGAGTGCGTAGGGACCGGGACTTCCCCAGCAGGCTACAAGTCCCACTTTCAAGCCTGGGGACGTGCATGAAGCCAACCTCGCTGGTGCCTGTGCTCCTGGGGTTTGGCTCAAGCAGCAGATCTGAGGCTCCTGGTCTGGCAGGCCGGTTGCTCCTTGATGTAAACCAAGTGACACTTTCTTTCTCGGTTGTGCGCCAGCGCTGGCGCTGTGCTCCCCACCTGCAGGGTGAAGGTGTCTGCGGGCCTGCATTACTGTCCCTTCTGCCACTTGCTTTCCACAAGCTGCTGGTGGTTGCGCCCATGCCCTTCCTGAGTGTATCGGGGGGACTGGGGGAGCCCATTGGAGGGGTGTTGCGCCTGTGAGCAGAGGGGCCCACTAAGCCTGCCTTACAGCCCCTCTCAACTCGCCTTACAGCCAGCAGCAGGCCAAATTTGGAGGTTCCTGGCACTTGCCAATGAAGATAAGTCCTAGAGGGATGTGGTGGGTTAAACATGGCCAGCTGCTTGGCGATGGGACGGAAGGAGATTTCATCATGCTGTAGTTTGTGAAATGTGATGCTCTTCCTGTATTGCAGAAGCAACAATGTCTGAAGTGTTAAATGTGCTTTCCGCTTTGAGAGCGGGTTTCGCCTTTCTATATGAAAAGATATGGTTTGGGGAATATTATTGCAGGCCGTGCTGTAGAAAAAATGTGTCAGGTGCAAGGAATGTGAAGAACAGCCACAGGAGAGAGAGTTCAGCCATCTGGAACACAGAGCACAGTGCACCTCGTAGTCCCGACAGCAGCTCTGCTGAGGCTCCTGGTTTTGCAACAGCAGTAGATGTGACCAAGCACATGTGGTTCACACAGGAAGGGTCTGTTTCCATGCTACAGCAGACGCAAATTCACTACCGGGCCTCTCCAAAAACTACTGCTCCTCCTCTTTCCCTCCAGCTTTCCATCCTCCCTCCTGCATGCATCCTCCTCCTACTATGAGGGTCATCCTCCTGCAGCATAAAGCCTGTTTGGCCCTCTATCCTGCCAAAGTAGAGCTAGATGAAGGTGAGAGTATAAAAATGAGGGCAGGAAAGGAACAAGGCTGGGGAGTAGGGTCTCCTCTTTCTTCTGCCAGCAAGTTGCAGGTGTGTTCAAGCTGTCTAAGGAAATCGCAGGTTGTGTACAGGCTTGAGAGCTCAATGTGAGTGAGGAAGAGGTGGAGGCACCGGCTGAGGTCTGGGGAAGCAGATGGATGGGAATGGTGCTCAGAAATTCTTATTAGAATATTGGGGAGCGCTAATAGCACCAGGAACCTGGCAGGCTGAAGGGTGACTTTCCTTAGCTTGAATGACTTAAACTGAGACTAGGCAAAATCCTAGGTATGATGGGTTAGGAAAAGCCCTGTGGTGGCTTTGAGTTAGTTGATTGGATGGTTATTTTCCACCACAGGGATTTCTCTGATGCTGGGTTGTGGCCTGAGCCTTCTTTCCTGCCTTCTCTTCTGGCTATTTCTTTACCAGCTCCTTCTAAAACACTGCTGTTCCTGAGCATGACTTTTGGCCATTTACCCAAAGAACCAAGTGGTATGAGAATTAGTGTGAAAGGGCTTAGGGGCAGCAAAACACGACATCTGAAAGGTTACTTCTGCATTTGATTCTTCATGAATTAGATTTCAGAGAATTGGGAAGTGCTAGTGTGTCATGGAAGAGGAACATATGAACAAGACCACTGAATGCTCTGTTTTATCCATTGCTCTGACAAGGCTTAAAAATATTTGCCTGCTTCCTTTCTGTACTTGCGTACTTTGCATGATGCAATTCAATGGTGACATTGTCTTGATGCATGGAGAAGTCCTCCTAGCAGGAGGAGCGGGGAGGTGTTGCAAGGACATTGACTGCTGGTCTCCCTTCTTCCAGCTTCATCCTCACCCCATGCATGTACCCAAACTCACAGGGGAATGAAGCCTTTGGAGGAGTCCCCCAAAGACACCTCCGTGCTGTGTTTAGCACTCTGGAGTGTTCCCACACCAGCCCTGGTCTGGCAGAAAGGATAAACAAGCTCTTGGCAGCAATCACTAGGAAAAGGAAGCTGCTAATTTTGAAATCTCTTGCTCTTAAAACTAAGATAGCATTTGAGATCTGGGAGGAGATGGCCTGTCACTGGTCTGCCAGGTATGTGGCTCCACAAAGCTGCAAGACAGTGTAAGAGGATATGGTTTGGGGAAAACAAAACAAAACAAAACAAAAACATATTTGATTGGTGATATATGTCAGACCACAGGTTGTGAAAGTCAGTTGAAAGTTAAGAAAATCCCAACTCCAGGAGACAGAGGGAGGCGTGGGAATAAGGGTGCTGACTCTCTTGTAGGTCCAGTACTGCTGTGGTCTGTAACCCCCCAACAAAAGTGGCTCTGCACTGCCTCTGAGCAGCCACTTCTGCTTGGAGCAGAGGAGAAAACAACACTTGCACTTTTGTTCTGTATCAGAGACCCCTTTGCTGTGTTTCATCTCAAACCCTCAGCAGCGGGAGCACAGGACAGCGTCTTGTTTGACACGGATATGACAAGAACATGAGCTCAGGGGCCAGGCTTTGTGTCAGAGCAGGCGTTTGCTGAGTGTGGGAAACGTGTTGGTCTCCAATCTGTCAAAGCAGCCGTTGTTCTGGAGTAGCTGGGGGGCTGTAAGAGGCAGAGGAGTGTGAGATCTTTTCGCATGCTGTTCAGTCATCTGCTTGCACTGGGACTGGTGCTTGGGAAGTGAAATGTTGCTTATCCCATCCTTGGTCTCCAGAGCCTTCTCATTTTTGCCACTGAATATCCCTGACGTGCCAGCTGCTTGGATGTAACCTAGCCATGCATGGCTTAAGTTGTCTTGGCTGTGATAGTGAAACCTGTGAGGCCACGCTTGGACTGACACAAATGTGTCCAGCCATAAAAGAGGCTGGCATGAGGAACCCGTAGACACCTTGTGCCATGGCCAGGAGGAGGCAAACCAGAAGAGCTGATTGCACTCCTTGCTGAAAAGGGGGTGGTTGTAGGTGTGGTTAGGGGGAAACAAGGGGCAACATAATCCCCAAGTTCAGGAGCTGGCATGTGAAAGCACAGTCCATTATTTCTTCCAGCAGAAAGGAGCATAGCAAAGGTCATTGCTATCATTAAGAAACCCAGGCTGGAGAAGTATGTGAGCTGGGATCTCCAAGCAGCCAGCTAGCCTGACCTCGGTAAATGGGAAATGAGATAAAGTGCAAAATGAGTTTACCAAAGCTATCTCATTCCAGGCTATCGAAGTAGGTTTATTTTGATAAGATAATTGACTATATAGACAGAGGACTTCAGAAAGGCAGTCCTTACAGTGCTACAGGCAAAGCCATTAAGCTGGAGAAACGGGATTAACGTGAGCGTTGTAAGGATTTACCGAAAGAAAGCGTGTCACGAAGTTGTGCCTCAAGGGAAGCAAGCAGGGTAGAAAGGGGTTATTAATGATGCTTCTCAAAGGGGTGATCTTGTTTACCCAGCAGGAGAACAAGCTTTAATAAGATTCAGTCAGATTTGAACGGCTAGTCACTGCAGAGATTCCTCAGGCCACAGGACAAGAAGAACTGATCGCACCAAGGACTGAAATAGGGGAAACAAGATGAAAGTCAGCAGCACAAAGCACAAGATTGTATGTGCAGAGAGAAGCTATAAGATGTTTTGCTCCCAGCTCATCCCCGCCTGTCGGAAATTAGAGAGGAAGGTGAGTTTTGATTGATCGATGATGAATCCTCACCATAGTGTAACCAAGAAAATAAAGTGGTGACCACAGATGAGATCTCCCCAGCTGGTTGAAAGACACCTTTGGGTGGGCATGCATCAGGCATGCAGGGTGGCCCTGGGCAGCCCTGCCAAGCTGACAGAGGACAGGGCAGAGAGGACCAGGCTCGGAGGGAGAGCCCACTGTGTGGGGAGAGACCAAAACAGCATGGCCAGCACCCAGAGGTGTGCAGGGGCATGGATGCTGAGTGGGAGAAGCTCCTTGTCAGTGACAGCAGGGTGCTGATGCTGGAAGATGCACAGTGCCAGTGTCTCACCAGGGCGAGAGGGAAGCAAGTCTGAGAATGCTCCTCCTGGTGAGCCCACTGCAAAGCCACACTCACCCAACAGGGCTGGTGATGCTGAGTATCCACTGCTCACTGTGCCACCTCACCCTGGGGTAGATCTTTCCCACAACAGGAGGGACAGGGCTGGGTGCTTGGGAAAGCTCTTCCAGACCTGTTTGCTTAAGAGTTATTTCCGAAGGTGATCTTAGAGTTGCTGGTGGTGCTTGCAACCTTCTTCTGAAGGTCCTCACCATGGCACAGCCTTCTTCAGAAGGCCGAAAACTTGTGAAAACCAGAGCTTGGCTGTGGGGTGCTGGAGGGGGAACCTGCCTGTATACGGCCGCGGGCAGCACATCTGCCAAACAGGCCAAACACAGCACATGTGCCACGGGATCACTTTGTCTCCTCTCTTGGCTTCTCATGAGCGCATTTAGGTCTTGAGCCCTCCCTCAGTCTTTGCCCTCTCCCAGTGCCCTAAGGGGAAGATGAGATATATTGGCGGAGCAGCTGAATTTAAGAGACAGGCTTAACCTGATCCTCACAGCGATGGATGGTGCCTCTGAAGAAAGGCACAACAAATGAAAAGGTACCCGTGCCCCAGCGGTCCGAGGTTTTCCATCAAAAAAGTGTGATACCCATGTAAAGGGGGAAGTCCCACAGCTCGCACTTACAGAAAATCACTCTTTTTTAGGTTCGAAGGGAAAAGAAACAAACCAAAGCTGGACAACACATTTAGGTTTGAGGTTTAAGCGTTTTCAGGTTTGGTTCTTGTTTTAGGCTTTGGGGGCTTTTGCTTTTGTTTGTTTTCTCCTGAACTCCCCCTCCCACCTACAAATGTCAACCTGGCAGGTTTCTGGAATTGAGTCCTTTCGAGCTTTGCTTCCTGAAAGCCCTGGATTTGCACTTCCCGTGTTGCCATCCGATTTGTGTGTACATGGGAGATCTGCCAAAAAATGTTGTGTTTGGCAAGAAAATGACTCCAACATGAGGAGTGGCTAGTCTGCAGGTTGCCAGCACAACCTTGCTGCAGATGGAGGTTTTGGATGCTTTCTGTACAGATCCCTCTTCTTGAGCACATGTAAACTGAAACCACCTAATGCTTTTTAACATACACATGGGCATATTTTTTCATAGGGTCAGAAAAAGCAGGATCCCTGACAGTGTTTTTTTGACCATTGGATTTGTTGTTCCAGCACAGAAACAAGCCAGGGCCCGGTAATGATATACAGGCACAACCTTAGCACAAGGAGAAAAAGCTTCTTATTTTCTTACTGTTAGTCTTAGAAATAGAAGTTCCTTTTCTCTTTTTTTTGGTGGATTTTTTAATAGATCAGTCTAAACCATATCTGGTGTATAAAATTTCATCCCAGCAGAGCTAATGCCTTTAAAATGAAGCCTAACCACAAGCAAAGCAGAGGATAACAATGCCTAGCAGCACTGATTACAGGTAGTGCTTTCAGCTCTGCTTTTAACAGAGGGTATAATTCTGCTCTTCAGGCATGACTCTTGTTGAAATCAGTGTTGCATTGTATATAAAAAGCAAAGCTGTGTCAAAATGGTATTCACACTTGTAAACACTGTGCTTGACCATAGGGGGAAATTGCAGGTAGGAAGCTTGGCTGCAAGGTAGCGGCATGCTCATCGATTCTCATTAACTCCTCATTTACATGCTTAGTGGGCATGAGGTGTGATTTGCCTTACTCCGTTCTCAAAGACAGGAGAGATCCAAACACAATGGTTTGAGTGAAATTAAATACAACAGTCAGAGCTGATTTAATACCCAGTTTTTGCCAACAGGGACCTATCCCTTCTTTCTGCCTTCAGCCCACCAGATCCTGCTACTGACACTGGTTCTTGGGCTCCGGTAAATTGATGAAACTCACAAAAACGGCCAAGAAAAGCGATTTGATTTTATTTATATTCTTTGCTGGGTTAGCATGTTGAACCAGATTCCAAGGGGACACTGAGGGATGAATGTTTCAAGGTGAGATTTGTCCCTCTCTCTGATCGACCGTATGGAAGTAATTCTTGGGATTTTTGCAAGCCTACATCTTAGAAACCAAGCACCATGTGAATCAGCTGTGGATTACTAAAATCAAAACAACATTCTGATGAGAAAACCTACTTACAGGTTGTCAGCCCTTAGTCATATTGACAAATTCCTCAAGTTGGCAGGACAAATGCACAGTAGACCTCATGTAGAAGGCAGATATAAAGAGCTAATTCTCAAACATGCTACTTCATAGCTTGATTCATTCATTTTACATGTGCATTTTCGTATCCGCATGTCATCATATTGGCACACTTGTTTAAACATTTGCTTGCTTACATTTGCACTGTGCCAGTTTCTCACTGTCACTGTGGTTTTATGATTAGGACATCTTGAACTTCCGTGGACGTTTGCGAAACCTCTAGGACCGAATCCCTCAGACCCCACCTCCATGTGATCCACCCTGAAGCTGACTAAGAGCCTTACGCTATTTTCCCCAGTGCACGCAATGGCGGGCTCTGTTCCCCAGGTAATACAGAGCAGTACTGTCCTGTCTGGATCAGAACCAGATTGAAAATCATCTTCCCCATGATGCAGTCACTTGTGCCAAATAGCAAAATGCCTGATTAGGCAGGCTTTCCAGGGACTTGCCTGTCCTCAGCTGCACCCCGGCACTGCTAGAACCAGGAGCAGGGAGCACAGGTGCCCTGCCTGCCTGGATAGAGAGGGCTCCAGCAGCCCCCTCAGGCAGGAGAACAGGGCAAGGAGTGTTCTGTAATGTGCATACCACACAGCAGCAGCCCTCTGAGGTCAGGCAGGTCCCTTTCCAATGCTTGCTTATCGCTGCATTTAAGTCTCTTATGTGTAACAGAATCATAGAATAGTTTGGGTTAGAAGGGAGCTTCAAAAGTCATCTAGTCCAACCCCCTGCAATGAGCAGGGACATCTGCAACTAGAGCAGGTTGCTCAGAGCCCCGTCCAGCCTGGCCTGGAATGTCTCCAGGGATGGGGCATCAACCACCTCTCTGGGCAACCTGTTCCAGTGTTTCACCACCCTCATTGTGAAAAATTTCTTCCTCCTGTCTAGCTTGAATCTTCCCTCCTTTAGTTAAAAACCATTACCCCTTGCCCTGTCGTAACACACTCTTCTAAAAAGTCTGTCCCCATCCTTCTTATAGGCCCCTTTTAAGCACTGAAAGGCCACAATGAGGTCTCCCCGGAGTCTTCTCGGGGCTGAACAACCCCAACTCTCTCAGCCTGTCCTCACAGCAGCGCTGTTCCAGCCCTCTGATCATCTTGGTGGCCTTCTCTGGCCCCTCTCCAACAGGTCCCTGTCTTTCCTGTACTGAAGGCTCCAGACTAATAGCACAAAAAAAAGGAAAATACAGCCCAGCATGTACTACCAGGCGCTGCATTTCAGTGGTGTTTACCTGATCACTCACCTGGTGCAGCAGCCAGTGATGCTGCACGTGGTGCTGTGTTGTCCCTGTTCTCTGTCCCTGCGCCACAGTGAGGGCAGTCAGGACCAGGCCTTCTCAGGCACAGTTGTGCTCCCCCGTCAAGCTGCCATACCCTGGCAGCCTAAGCTGCTTGTGACAACAGGACCTAGGCTTTCAGCCACTTGTGAGCCAGCAGACGCCTACGAAGCAACAGCACAAATAGTAACTTAGAGCATAGAACAGCCAGCGACAGAGTTTGAGCCACCCATGTCCTGAAATAGCTAGTGGAAATGTTAAAAAAAATCAGACCAATTCTTCCTCACAACCTGCTTCTACCGAAAGCTATGACTCTCTGGCAGGGAGGGCTGGCACAGCCATTGCAGGCAGCGCAGCCTGCTTTGTTGAAGAGAACCAATGTATCTGCTGTTCTGTCTTCACACACTGAGGTGGAAAGCACGGGAGATCAGATTCCCCTTTACGAGCAGGTGAATCACTTCTGCTGCAAGAGGAGAGCTTGCAGGAACTAGCCTGGGGGGAGGTGGTGGATGAGGACAACTGTGAGCGCCAGCTTGCATGCTGTGGGGCAGCAACCCGCTCGCTTTTTCCCGCATGGACCATGTGGTCATGTTGATCTTCTGCGTGGTGGGTACACAAACAGTGATGCCTCACAACGACAGCGTGCAGCAACCAAGTGGATCCCATACATCAGTTTGCTGTGAGGGTGACTGAAGAAGGCTAATCCCAGATTATTAAGGCAACTTTGCTTTTGGCAGGAAGCCCTGGTGCTCTGAGCAGTAAAAATCAAATATTCGCACAGTGACAGGAACGAAGTTACACTTGCCAAACAGTGTGGGTGAATTTTGCATTTACCTTACTTGAATTAATTTCCCACATTTTCTCCTCTCTGAGTTCAGAAGATTTTTTTTAACTTTATTTGTCACTCCTGACATGGCACAGCAGACACACTGCCCGTGCTTTCTAATGCACCACATCACCAAAACACATTATCTGTCTGTGCATCAAGCAGTGCTGCCTGCCCTGGGCGTCACTGGATTCTGGTCCCAGCTGAGCACTATACTTGTGATACTTGTCCCATCCCATTAATGAGGGGTGACCTCATTAATGTTTATAAATATGTAAAGGGTGAGTGTCACGAGGATGGAGCCAGGCTCTTCTCGGTGACAACCAATGATAGGACAAGGGGCAATGGGTACAAACTGGAACACAGGAGGTTCCACTTAAATATGAGAAGAAACTTCTTCTCAGTGAGGGTGACAGAGCACTGGAACAGGCTGCCCAGGGAGGTTGTGGAGTCTCCTTCTCTGGGGACATTCACAACCCGCCTGGACACCTCCTGTGTAACCTCACCCAGGTGTTCCTGCTCCGGCAGGGGGTTTGGACTAGATGATCTTTTGAGGTCCCTTCCAATCCCTAACATTCTGTGATTCTGTGATCCCCAGCACACTTGGATAGCAGTGACTCTGTGCCTTGGTCTTATGAGGGCAGAGCTGGGCCCTTCAGATTACTGAGCTAAGGAATCTGTGGATTTGACTAGCTGAGTGATAACGGGAAACAGACTTTCTCTGCTAGGTTGGATGTTGTCTGACTCCAAAGACCTTAGCCCTTGGAAAGGCCTGCCACAGCATACAAACCTCTCCTGAAGGCCAGAGGACTGCTGATCTCTGGAGCGTGCATCACACTGGATGGGCTGCAGAACAACGGTGCACCAAGCCCAAAACACCGTGCAAGGGAAGGGCACAAGCGCTGGCTCCAAGCCCACCTCCCAGGTTTAAAATGGCTCTTACAGGTCCAGTGACAACTTCCCTGGGCACGAGGAGGTGTGGGAGCACAGTACCAAGGGGATGATACCAGGGGCAGGTCCCAGCAAGCACGTGTGACCTTTGCTGAACACAGGGAAAGGACTGAGCCCAGCACAGGGACACTGCCCCAGGTTTCCACTTTCAGTTCGCCTGAACACCAGTGCACATCGAATGCCAAACCCCTTGAAGTGGGCCATCACCTAGCGGCATCTTTGGATTAAAGTAGTTTTGAGACCTCTCAGAGAAGTGTCTAGGGCACAAGAGAAGCAGGCTCCCTCCCATGCTCTGAGGGGCTGGAGATGTCTGTCCTGCTTGGCTGAAAGTATATTACACATGTGAAACATGCCTTTGTTTCCTGGAAGTCTTTTTTTTTTTTTTTTTCCCTGTAAACAAGACCATACTTGAGCTCTAATCTGCACTGAGATGAAGGATTTAACTTCTTCAAATCTTGCCGGCTTTACAGTCTGAAGGTTGGGGATGGCTAGGGGGAAAAACAAGAACAAGACATTTCTTGAGCTATGGGGTTTTTGTTATTGTTATTTTCCTTTGTAAAACGGAAGTGTTTTTCTGTACCTTGAAACTACTGGATTTTCCTCTTTTCCCCCAACATTTTTTCTTTTGTTATTGACATAGCGTAGGAGACAGTCTGTCTTCATGTGAACAACTTAACTTCTCAGGATGCTGGGACTTGTTTGGTAAGGCTGCCTTCTGCCCTTCTCTTACAGGAAAAAAAAAAAAAAAAGAAAATATGTCATTTACTTCCACTGGTGAACAGATGAATGTTATCATCTCAGTTCAGTTCATTACTCCATATACCTTGTATCCCACATGCTGGTATTGGAGCCATCCATTGCTGACAGGATGAGAGGAAATGGCCTCAAGGGAGATTCAGATTGCATATCAGGAAAAATTCTTCATGGAAAAGGTTGCCAAGCACTGGAACAGGGAAGTGGTTGAGCCACCATCCCTGGAGGGGTTCAAAAGATGTGTAGACATGGTGCTTAAGGATATGGTTTAGTGGTTGGCTTGGCAGTGTTGGGTTAACTGTTGGATTCGATGATCTTAAAGTTCTTTTCCAACCTAAATGGTTCTATGATTCTATGAAAAAACTTCCTAAAAAGTTACTTTGCTTTGCAATGGGATCATTTCACTGACAAAGATGTTTTTGGACCACTTGCAAAACCATTTTTTGGTGATGTACATCTCTGGAAACACATCTTGGATACTTCTCATTTGACCTCGACGTTCTTGTATTAAAAGTATGCAGATGTGCTTTTAGTTCAGATTAAGGCAGATGGCAATATCCATTTGCCTTAAAAACAATAAAAGGCATCCCAGTTCTGTAGGAGGGAATGTGGTTATGAATCCTCACCAGAGAGTAGGTGCAGTGGTTTTGTTTTCAGTATTCACACAGTTCTGCCCTTTCTGATATTTCTCTGAGATTTCTGATATGCCAACGGAGAAATAAGGAGAGGTTGGGGTTTGTTTTGTTTTATTTTGTTTTTACCAGTCACTAAATGTTCAAAATAACAATGTTTGACTGCACCAGAATTGTGTTTCTGCAGTGGTGGCTCTGCTGTTCAGAAAATGTTGGTATATCAGATGTTTAAATGTCAGGGAATCTACAGGAGGAATCTAGCAGCGATATATTTGAAGAGCCTTCCCTTTGAGTGCAAAGGATTTCTACCACAAGTGCTGATTAGTGAAATTAATTTCCTGTACATAGCACATACGCTGCAGAATTTCACTTGTCTTTTCTGGTTTTTTTCCTAATGGTTTTGTGTGAAAGCAAAGGAAAAATGTGGTGTGTGTGACGCTTTCACATCTTCCTTTTTTTCCCACAGTAATTGTTTTTAGCAGAATTTAAAGGCACTTTCTTATTAAATCCAAGTCTTTGTTTTCATTCTGCAATGCTGCTTCTACCTGTTTAAACCTTTTTCTGGAGCACATATAGATGAAATGCTGAAAGCCTATTAAAGTGTGCAAGAAAGCTTATTCCTATGGGGATTTCTCTGTGAATTAGTGTTCCTATAGAACCTGCTACAGTGCTCATATAAAGAAGTCTCTTCTGAATTGTGACTTCAATATATATGAAATTAGCATCCTAAGTGTTAGGGAAAGATGCATAATACCTCTTACCTTGAAGAGATTGCTTCCAAGAATCAAGGATATGTGCTTAGGGAAGCTTTAATCAATGGAAAAAGTGTGACTTCTGCCTCTGATCAAAGCAGAACAACGCACTTGGCTGCCATGCTCTCTCTGTTCTTGCAGTCTCTTGGAAATCAGGGATTTCTCTGAAGAAGATACCAAGAGCCATGATACCTAGAAAAAGGGAAGGAGCTTTAACCGATAATACACTCCTTGAGATCAGCTATCTATCAAAAATTTAGGCAGTCTTAATGAAGTGATTAGCTGCGCCAGGTTTCTCTGTGGGTAAAAAGCGGGGTATGACGCCTTCTTGCTAGAGACTGGCAGCTGAGGAGCTCAATCACTTTCCCCGGGACTGCTTGTCTAAGAGTAGCATTAAACCCCAAGCAAGAAATGCAACAGGCTGGATTTTTCTTTCTAGTTGTAATACACTAATGGCAGAAATATTTAAAAAAAAAAAAAAGGAAAAAAAAAGCATTTGAATTTAAAATGAAAGTGACATGGTAAACTGTAGAGCTATAACTGAGTTGCCATAACTCTATAGTGATGCAGGACACATGATTAGAGTAGGAGTAGAAAGCACGTGGACCCATCTGACGGTCCCTGTTTGCCTAAAGCGCTGCACAGCTGTGTGGGACATGCGGTGAGGGGAGGATGGATCGGTGGGCAGAAAGCTGGGACTGTGACTTGGGGAAACAATGGATGAATTACTATAGTCATGATATTTTTTTCTTCTCTGAGTACTGTGAATATACGTGTAAATATATTTATATATATATTTATGTATATATTTATGTATATATTTATATATCTATAAATATACTATGTAAACACATGGTCCTAGCATTTGCCAGTTGTGCTGGTCCTCCTGGTAGAAAATGCATGGGTAGAGTACTAATGTACAGGATTTAAATCAGAGCCTGAACCTCCAAACACGTGTGCTAGAAACCCCACAAAGGAGAGACACACTCCCAGTCTGACTCAATGGCGTAAACTCCTTTCTGCCGTTTCATATGGAATAATTTTTTTCTCTACAGAAAGCTGTAAGCTGTTCTTGTTCTGCCATTTGATTTCTCTGTAGAATACCACCTAGTTAGTTATGCCAAAATAAAACTCTGATTTGTATTATGATCCAATAACCCCAATTCACTTCTACATTAGTACATCTACTCCATCTAATCCAAGACATCTATACTGAATTAAAACTGGAGCAACATTGTGGCAAATCATTTCTGATAAAAAGGATGCATTTGCTTTAAATCAAAGTAATTTAAATCAACAAGCCAGAAATCTGCATTTAAATAAATTATTTTCGTCTTGGTTTGCATTTGCACTTTATTTTTTTTCCTTCAAGACAACCAGGTTTTCATTGGTGTGTATCCCTCTCACTGTGATTATTAGGGCTAAATATAACCCCTTACACTATGCCGGGGTTTGTTTTATTTTGCAGGAGGATGTGCAATATCTGTACAAATCTACATCACTTAGCACGTTTCCTCCCACGGGCTCTTATTTACTAAGTGTTTTGTTTTTCTGGTTAGGATTTGCTTCAGGCTGGTTTTGTTTGGCCGCTGAGGTTCACGAGGGCTCTACCCTTCCAGCCTTTAGAGCGCGGGCATCCCACGCCCGTCCCTTGAGCCGGGGCAAGCTGGGGAGCGGGACGAAGGGGCTGGTGGTGGGTGCCATGGGCACCTTCTGGAGGAGCCGTGGGTGCCATGGGCACCTTCCGGAGGAGCCGTGGGTGTCATGGGCGCCTTCTGGAGGAGGAGGACCCGACACTGGCGGGGGGAAGGTCTCCCTCCATGTCACTTGCTGGGGCCGATGGATGTTCTCCGGAGCCGCTTCGGTCCTGGTGACACATCCGGAGGCTGCTCCCTGTCCAGGCGCTCAGCTGTGATGGCCAACATGTGCAGCTTCGGTGGTCTTTCTTAAATTTTCTTTGTGTAACCGAACTTGGTGGATTGCATCCATCTGGACCTGAAATAATGGTGTGTGGGGTTTTTTTAATTTCAAATATAATTTTATAGGGTTATTCCCACAGTAGCGTCAGGTGTTTCACTTAGCTGCATTTTAAACTCCAACTTGAGAAGCTCCATCGGTGCCAGCAATGCCCAACACTTACACTCGATGCCCACCGATCACAGGCAGGGCCCTTTTCTGCCCCCTCAACCCAAAACCCTCCCGCCCCCGTGCCAGACGTGCATCTGTATCGTCAAGGAGAGGCGAAGGCGGCACCGCGCACGCCGCCGCAGCCTCACACACGCCCCGTGAGGAAGCCGTGGGCGGGCGGGAGGCGATTTATGAGGCCGAGCGCCCGCCTGCCACCCGGCTTTCGCCCGCGCCTGGCGGGGAGCAAGCGTCTGGGTGGCCCTGCGGCAGGAGCCGGGCGCCTATGGCCGGGCACTGAGCCCCCTGCCTCCTCCCCGCCTCAGGGGGTGGCCTTGGGGCTGCTCGCCCAGGGAAGCCACGGGTAGCCCGTGGCACCACGGCACGCCGGGCTTGTGCTCGTGGTTTTTTGAGGCGGCAGCGGGCAGGAAGGAAGGGGGTGCAGCGGGTGCTGTGGCTCCTCAGGCACCATTCCCCTTAACTGTGTCCTCCTCTCCTCCCAGCCCAGGAGCTACAGGAAGATGGCGTGCCTGCCCGCCGCCCCGCTGGCCCTGAGGAGGCGGCTGGGGCTCTGGCTCTTGGTGGGGCTCTGCCTCAGCGCAGGTAAGCAGGGGCGGCCGGTGTGGGAGCGCGGGATGGGGTGTGCTGGGTGCGTGGGGGATGGCAGCCCCCCAGGTTCTGGTGTCTTCTGCTGGGGCTGAGGCTGGGCTAGGGCTTGGGGGCAGCTGGCTGGCTGACCATGGTGGCGAGCGCTGGGGACCCATGGCTGCCAGCTGCTGGAGGGGCGAGGTGGTCACCCATCCAGGCTGAGGTGAGAGCAAGGAGGGCGCCTTCAGGGTGGCTGGCGTCCACAGTGAACGTGTGGCGCAGCCCCTCAGGTTTTGGCTTCGGTGGAGGGGCGGTTTCTGCTTTTTTTTCGGGTGACTGAAAGTGAGCGTACGGTGTGGACGACAGGGCAAGGGCAGCGGGTTGGAGGGTTTTCTCCTGCAGCACAAGTTCCCGTCGGAGGGCTGCAAGGGCTGCCCCCTGTTCTTCTGCAAGGACCTGCCGCAAAGCTTGGTGAAGTCCACAGGTCCCCCCCGACCTCGAGAGGCTCGGGATGAGCCTTCTCAGCTGTGTGAAACGTTAACCTTGAAATGACACAAAACTCACTTCTCAGCTGGGATTCATTGTGGATGCAAAATAGGTTGTGCTTATTGGCAATTTTAGTGTTTCATTGCAGCTAATGATACTCTGGAACAAAGCGAGGCTGAACTGAGGCTTTGATTAAAAATCAAGTGATGCAAAATTAGGAGTTTTTCATGCTGATTTTGTGAAACCGGGAGATATTTGATGCTGACTTTCATTTTGAGTTTCAGTCTCAGAATCTTAAAACAAAACTCAGAGAATTTAACAGGGATTGAAGCACAAAGCTCACTTGTGAACAAAGCAACCACCTCAAAAGCCACTCGTGAGATCTTTGCTCTCCTGTCTTCCCCCACACTCCTTCCCCTACCTCTGCCCTTGTGAAGCACATGTCAAGCACAGATGTATTTTGCCCGTACTGAAATGGGCAAACAATCCATCATGTGCAGAACGGTTTCCTTCTCCGTACTGTAAGAGCTTGTGATATGTTATTAATGAAATTGTGAGTATGTGGTAATTAGCCAGTCGTGTAGTTTCTCTTAAAAGGATTGTGATTCCAAGAACAAAAATGGGCAATACTTGGATATAGTCTGATGCATGCTAATATCCAGTACCAGAAATAGGAGTTTGATGGTAGAAAACTAGATGTTCTTGTAGTTGTACCTTTTTATTTTTAAACATAGTTTACTAAGGGAATGACAGTTTTTCTTGCTTTCCACCTCTCCATCTGTTTCTTTAGGCCCCTGCTCACAATTTTCAAATCCCCTGCCCACTTTTAACTGAATTTGACAGGGAGGCAGAGCTGGCAGAGATGCGGCATCCTCGACCACTGCATGGAAGCCCCTGGCTAGTCATGGGCAGCACCCAAATAGCCAGAGAAAGGGTAGGAGGCAGCTGCAAGGGGGCTGTGAGGAGTGTGGTGGCACCAAGGGCTTGGTGAGGGACTGGAAGGCATGTGTAGACATGCCTGGGCTGGGAACCAACTCCATATGCCTGTAGGGTTTGGTCATCCTGTTGCTGAGACTTACTTCTCCAAATCTGATCAGTTACAAAATTCTGGGGTTTAATTCTGCAAGAGGCAGAGAGGAAAAAAAGATTTTTCAAAAGCATTATATCAGCTTTTGAGGCACAATTGTTAAATGTTTCCCACACAATGACTCTGTGGAAGTGCTGGTGCCTCAGCAGCAGGTTGCTTGGCAGGCTGAAAAGGGCAGCACACCAGATGTGCTTTCTTTCTCCCTTTGTATGCACATGTACACACCCTGCCACCTTTCTCTCCAAAAAGAGGTATTCCTATGCTAGTGAGCCCTGAAAATATATGCTACAGTACCCACAAACAATTGGTTTTAAAAGCTCTACGGGGACTTGTGAGTGATGCATTCCCTAGGTCACCCACAGGGACCACAAGGACCAACTTCTGACCTTGTCATGGCAAAATGGTGAAGCCCAGAAAGGGAGTTTGCCATGACCCTGCCAGTGACTTCCCACGCGTTGTTAAGTGGGTCACCAAGGCCAGGATTTACAGAACTGACCCCATGTGGGACCGGTCATGACCACATCAAGGCACAGTCAAAGCTGGCAGCCAGAGCCTACGGCCACATCTTGCACCCTTGGGTTTATTTAGAGCCCAGGGGTTCTGGTGCTTGCACACCTCCATGCCATAGTGCTCCGAAAGGCCAGGTAGGGTGCTAGGATGAGAGTAGATGTGCTTCATATGCCCTACCTGAGTGAAATAGCAACACAGGGAATGCCAGGCTGAATTTTTACATCATAGCAGAAGGCGTCTTTAAGAGGTCTTAATTAAAAAGGATGATTTGAAGGTTGTATTTCATAGGAAATCATGTATGGCAAGCTACATAGATACATTTGTTTCCCTTGTAATTGAATTTTGCTACTTTGGGCTTCACCTGAAGTGACTAGCTGAAATGCAGGCATAATTTAAGAGCTGTTTCTGAGATGTCATCTGCTGCTGGAGACACTGATGTGCATGAGCACCCTGCTGCCTCAGCACAGGGGAAAAGTGGCAGAACCAGCCTTGATTACAGCCTTGATTACAGCACAAACTTATTTATTTACGGTCTGCATGCATTGCCGGTATCCCCATGGGCTTGTTTTTCTCCTGCCATTTCACCTTCACACCTACCTACAAATATCAGGATGTTCTCAGTCCCAGTTTGGTGTATTAGGAAGATACTGCTAGAAGTCACCCAGTACAGCCTTTCCCTGCCCTTGCCCTAGGTCGAGAGAGGTTCTCCTCCCCCTCTACTCTGCCCTGGTGAGACCTCATCTGGAATATTGTGTCCAGTTCTGGGCCCCTCAGTTCAAGAAGGACAGGGAACTGCTGGAGAGAGTCCAGCGCAGGGCAACAAAGATGATTAAGGGAGTGGAGCATCTCCCTTATGAGGAAAGGCTGAGGGAGCTGGGTCTCTTTAGCTTGGAGGAGACTGAGGGGTGACCTCATTAATGTTTATAAATATGTAAAGGGTGAGTGTCACGAGGATGGAGCCAGGCTCTTCTTGGTGACAACCGGTGATAGGACAAGGGGCAATGGGCACAAACTGGTACACAGGAGGTTCCATTTAAATATGAGAAGAAACTTCTTCTCAGTGAGGGTGACGGAACACTGGAACAGGCTGCCCAGGGAGGTTGTGGAGTCTCCTTCTCTGGGGACATTCAAAGCGCACCTGGACACCTTCCTGTGTAACCTCATCTGGGTGTTCCTGCTCTGGCAGGGGGATTGGACTAGATGATCTTTTGAGGTCCCTTCCAATCCCTGACATTCTGTGATTCTGTGATTCTGTGATTCTGTGTGTGCAAACCTGGTGTAAGCGCTGCTTGCCCGGCCCCAGCGAGCCCAGGTTTTGTCCCTGGACTATTCCTTTTAGGCATCCCTGGAGTTTTCATCCAACTGGGGACTGTCTAGCTCTTGGTTTCTTCCCAGCGGTGATATTTTTTGGGAAGTTTTGAGGAAAATCCCTACAGCTTTTCTGTGTTACTGGAGAGTTGGGAGGGCGGGGGGAATAGCTACTTCCCTCCGCACTGTGAGCGAGCGCTGGCTCACAAGTAACTCACTCTGGGAATCCCCTCTCACATGTTACTGCCAATGAAGAGCTCGGAGCGGAGCTGGGATTCACAAAGGGACAAAGAGGGTTGAGAACAAGAAAGATTCCCCATTTTGTGGCCACTGCTAAATATTGAAGTGTCTAGCAATGAGCTTTAGGTGCTGGGCGGCTCATTTCCATGCCAGCTCCGGTGTGGGTTGTGCCTAGGGCAGATTTCATGGCGGAGATCACAGAAATTTTTCTCTATGTACCAGATTTGCCCACTTGATCACTGGATGCAAATTGAGTTTCTGTCTTATTGCTTTTGCTGCCTTCAGCTGTTTTTTTAATTTTTTTTTCTTCGGATGAGTTTCTGTCTCCTCCTGTTCCAGACATGCAGAAAAGAAACATCTTTGGTTCAAAACCAAGAGCAGCAGAACTAAGCAACTCCTTTTTCTGTCTGTCTATCCATCCAGAGTGAAACCTGCTATAACAGCTCGTATGGAGAAACAGAAACTCAACTGAAGTCTCCTGACTTTACTTAGAGATGGCTTCATTTCTTCTGTTGTGCTTTGTTTGTTTGTTTGTTTTAATGAAATATTTTTTTAGAAAAACACAGAAAATTGAACATTGACAAGCTACATTCTTACACAGTCAAAATACAGTTATACGCCTGCATACCAAGTTTGTAAATCTACCAGTCAAACGTTCCTTTCACTCACTTTTTTTTTTTCCTTTTTCCAGTTAGATCCGAATGAACCCAGATAACTTCAGTGATCTCACATTACTCTGAGGGGAACAGCTTTTTTGCATTTCTTGGATCACTGAGACATTTGTAACCTTTTTTTTGCAGTGTGACATTCCTGCATTTAAACATGCAAAGTTTGGGGCTGAAGTTTTTACGCGCTGTGGTAGGTTACCAGCAGAAGTTGCCACCCCGTCCGCCCTCACACCTTTCCTGCTCACTGCTGCCTCAGTTCTGAGTTACAAGATTGGTTTAATGGCCATAATTAATCTGAGAGAAATGAAGGCTGCCACTGATGGAGTTATCCCCCTGCCTCGCTTGTGATGAGTGAGATTTTTGCGGGGGTCAGCCCGCTCTCTTCAGTGCCAGTCTGGTTTTACACCCAACGCTGTGTACCCCGGAGGGGGATGCAGAAGCTCAGCACAGCTGAGGGGGGCAAGCAAGTCCTTGCCACCCAAAGGTGTGATCCTGCTCCTCTCTCCTCTGCTTCTGCCTGCACGATCTGCCCTTCCTTTGCACTAATTCTGGCATGTCTCTGATCCTTGAATGAGCTAATTCAACTCCCAGCTTAGCAGAAAGTTTCTCTTTTTTTGCCCCTTGTTTTACACCAAAGTGGCGTGTTGAGCCAGCTGCAAGGAAAAGAGTGGGAGAACACGGGGTTGGAAGGGAAGGGGGAGCCAGATCACCTCTGCTCGCATGGGGAAGACATGAGATGCATGCCACTTTGTCATCTGGCTGCACCCTGAGGTTGTGCCAGGCTGGAGGAGAATTTCCATGTTCAGAGAAACTCTCCTTCCTTTTAAACATGTGTTTCCCACTACCAGTGCTGCACGCATGTAAATGTGGTGTTTTTTACGAGGTGGCAAGGCAAATGTGTTGAATGCAGTGAAGGCTGTTCGCTTGGCAAAAAGGAGGTCAGTTTTGGTTTTAAATAGATGAACTTTGTTTAATTGTAGCTGCTCTGTCCCCTTGGAGGGACATCATCATCAGGAGTCTCAGGAGGTCATTCGAGAATATGTAAATCTTTCCCAACACGGAAATGCCACAGGCTTTGCTTCTGCTTTTTCACTGTTATGCTTTTAAAATATCATTGGTCCCGGGGGACTCCCTGGCTGAAAATAAAAGTGCTGACTGCTGGCTAATGGTGGCCTCTCTAGCTAAACTGCGCTCAAAGGATGTTCACCTTATGGCGAGCCCAGAATGCTACTGTATCCTATAAAAAGTTGTTAGAAAAGATCACTGAGGCAGGTCTTTCTGTGCACCGCTGCTCTCGCCATAGCAGGTAACCTCCAGTGTAATTTTACGTGCCCAGCAAACAAGGACTTCGTCCCCGTGCCAGGGAAAGTGCTTCGGTCTGAAGAGACATCGCTGTCAGACGCTGCTTCGCACCAGCCAAGAGCCCCTTCCCCGCGCTGCCCTGCGATGCTGCCAGCCGCTGCCTCCAGCAGCCCCTGCCCAGCTCTCTCATTTCGCTCCCTCTGCAGCTTTTGCAGCTTTCAGACACCTCTGGACCTCTTTGGTCTCGTTTCGTTAGTCATCCTTCGGTTAATTGCCACTTTCCGTGCCGCACTCACAAAGGGCTGTTTCCTCTCTCCTCCTGCCAGGCCTCCAGCTGCGGGGTTGTTGTCAGGGTTGTTGTCTGCAGAGCGTTCATGAGTTAGTGCCTGAGTGGGGACCAGGGTTTTATAACAAGATAATGGCTGGCAGGTCTG
Organism: Caloenas nicobarica; assembly: GCF_036013445.1. Lineage (NCBI taxonomy): Eukaryota > Metazoa > Chordata > Aves > Columbiformes > Columbidae > Caloenas > Caloenas nicobarica. The sequence goes on from NC_088245.1 coordinate 131,003,105, forward strand.
TAGCATTGTTAGCTGCACTGGTGAATATTGCTATGGCTGTGGGCAAGTACTTTAGAAGAAAAAAAAAAAAAAGTAATTTTTCTACCTTTGACTGGTCTTATGCGAGAGGTATCATACTTGATTTTCCTGGTTACTGGGCACTTTCAGCTTCTATTAGTTTCCAGAGTGGGCTAGCTACTTGGGGAGCACGTGAGGCAGTGAGATTTAGCAAGCACTGAAGAAAACCGGGGCCTGAAGCAGTGGGGAGATTCTCAACTTCAAAAGCTCTGCTGCGAGGACAGCAGTATGCATGGCTGTGGTACTGGAGGAATTAGGAAAATTATCTGAGAACATCTTCAGCTGGGAGATAAATATAGAGGAAGTACAAAGTGATCCAGTCAGCGAGGGACAGAGTCTGCAGGGGAAAAAATTAACAAATTTATTTTTGTCTTCGTGTGCAACAAATCTCCCCCAAAGGCCTGTCTTACACAACTGCCACATCTAGTTTCTGCCTCCATGCTGGGAAACCGAAAGAGTGCTGAGCCAGTTGAAGGAATTTCATCTCAAAAGGAACTAAAATATGCAAATCCCCTGAGAACATCCAGATTTAGTGTTCCCCGCCCTGCCCTTTTTTATTCTAACAGGGTCACCCACTTGCATGCTGGGAACAGAGGAAGGTTCAGAAGGACTCTTCCCCCAGTCAAAGGCGTCCTTCTGTCCCCATCGCTGGTGTCCTTGCTGGTATGCAGCACTGGAGATAAGCAAGCCCTTCTTCTTCTCCTCCCCAACCAACACCCCTGCGGAGGGCTCCGCGGCAACGGGGGAGATCTTAAGACACAATATAGTCCCCACCCCACCCGCAAGTACTTTGGCACCTCATCTCCAGCTCCTTGCTTGGATCTGACCTCTTGGCTACCGCCAAGGTTAGAAATTTGCCCGTTGACTTGCAAAGAGTTGCGATCTTACTTATGCTATAAACAAAGCAGACTGGACATACCCAGGCGCTGGGCTTGTCCCAGCCGGGGCAGAGGTGACTCAGAGAGCAGTAGATCTGTATCTCAAGAAGTACCAAAACAGAGCTGGGTACCACAGGAGCAAGAAGGAGGGGTCCTGGCTGGCTGGAGCTGCCCCAGCGCTGCAATGAGCCCTTTACCGAAGTATTTCAGGTTCTCTTTCCTCTTCTCAATTGCTGATTACCAATCATGGAACTTTTTTTGTGATTAATGGAGTTTCCTTCCCTTTGAAGCCAGGTTTTTGACAGAGTCATGACTCAGTAAAGGCACTTCTTTCATTCCCGGTCTGGCTGTGTCGCCTTGCTGGCTTTTGTGGCAAAAGGGCTATCATGAGGGCGTGAAATCTGCTTTCTGGTGAGCAGTGATTAAGACAGGAGAAAGCAGAGCATTCAGTCTGCAACCTGCAAAGGAAAATGTAGTCGGAGGGAGAGCTTTGGCAGGCGCAGTGTGTGTGTCTAAGACACCAGCATGTCTTGAGAGCACCCTGTGGACACTCTAAAATGTTACCTACAATACATCACTGCTTATCAAAGTATGCTCAAGGAGACAAATAAGATTGATAATTTCATTTGTCATCAACAGGGCCTCGAGTTAACATGCTGCTGGAAAAAAATAAATGGTATTAGTGCACACCCCCAAAGACGGGCTGTATTTCTGTAGACACAGGATGGCATCCTCTAGTTTTCACAGCTGCTTCATGATTTCAAGGATTTCTCCACTAAAGGCTTTGCATGTGAAACAAAACAGCATTAAAATGGAATGAAGGCTGCTGAAGTAATCAGGCACCAACACACCATGGGAATATTATAATTGTTGCCAAATCACGCAGTATAGAGCTGGGTGAGGCAAGGTTAGTGTTTTGTTTAGGAGGAATGTGGCAATGTGAGGATGGGAAGTGCATAAAGCCATGAAAGAAGGGCCGTGCCCTTGCTGTACCGCTCTCAGCAGGGCAGCACAGAAGCAAGCAAAGCTGAACTTTTAGAAAAACCTCTTTAAACTGTTCCTCCACCTCAGGCAAGGCATCACATCATCGTAAACCAGGATTAATCCTGTCACTTAATGGGCGCGGGCACACTTGACTAGCATGAGTGGTTACAGGGAAGCGAGACTGAGTGGGACTGCTGCCGAATGAAGTGCGACGCTGCTCTTCTTTGGGATGTCTTCTCTTCTGCTTCTCTCTCTCACCACATTTGCGATGAGTAAGGGAACACGACCCCGCAAGAGGTCAGCATGACATGAGCGAAGCAAACTGGGTTTGCAGCTGCTTGTCTTTGCCAGAGCAGCCGAAGGGCAGCAGCAGGCCTGTGGTTTCTGACTAGAAGTCTGGGCTTGGGGTTGTGCAAGGGGAAAGGGCCGCTCCTCCCTTCTCTGCCTGCTGAGACCTCCTTTTGCATGCCTCTACCTGCTGAAGTGGAATCCGGGCAGGAGGCCCCAGGGAGGCTTGCCAGGCACTTGTGCCCAGGTTAATACACGGTCACAGACTCATTAAAGAGGACGACAGCACCCTCTTTTCTCTGTTGCATCCTGTCTTTCTCATCGCACAGGGTTTTTACTGCAAAATGCAGAGGAAGGCAGTGTTTTTATGCGCTGCTGAAGTGTCGTGAAGGCTCCGCGTAGGAGTCATCTGGGTATCTAATGGGGTCTTCTCTGTGATCAGTGCATGCACAGGAGTCTGTCACAGCACTGATTTGAATACAAAGCATTTCCTCACGTATTCCAGTGTAGCACGAGACATTTGATGAATTTTAACTTCATGGAAAGCTTTGGTAAAATCTTATTCCTCACTTGTAAAATCACCTGGGATAAAGAAAAGACCAAAGGGGAGTTTCTAGCCCTTTAAAGACTCAACTTTTCAAAATCTCTCATTTTTCAACTGATTATCTGTCTTCCTCAGAAATCCCCCAAAAATACTTTGTCCTCATTGTTCTCAAAGGATAAATCCTGCAAGTTTGGGGTGAATGTGCTACTCACAGAAAATGAGGAGCCTGAGCTGCAGAATTACCCGAGGACTGTTGGGTGTGAGTCCCCCACTGACCCCAGGGGATGGCCAGCAGGAGAAAGCCGCAGCTCCACGAGACGTGTTTTCCTTGGCCGGCCCAGCCGCTGTTATCAGAACTGCCCTTGCCTCACCATGACATGACGTACACCTACTCCCAGAGCTGCCCCAAGTCCCTTTTCCCAGTCCACGCACCAGCAGAGGGCAAAAAAAAGGTATCAGCAAAGTCAGTGGTGCCCATAATTCAATGTTAGACAGACCAGGTGCTGTTGCAAAGCACCTTATGGAATAAAAGCAATGCGAGGCTGTTTTCTCCCAGTTGTGGAGGACCACAATTTGCCTCAGAGCTTTTTGCAGGACTGTCGGTCAAAAAAATGTGCAGATCCACTGTTTTACCTGATGCTCACACAGGGGTGGGGGAATCATAGAATCATGGAATTGTTTTGTCTGGAAGGGACCTTAAAATCATCTAGTCCAGTCCCCCTGCCATGGGCAGGGACACCTTCCACTAGGCCAAGTTGCTCAAAGCCCCGTCCAACCCCTGGCCTTCAACACTTCCAGGGATGGGGCATCCACAGCTTCTTTGGGCATCCTGTTCCAGTGTCTCACCACCTTCATGGTGAAGAACACTACAACACTAAACACTAAACTCTCTGAAGTTACACAGTCCACAGTCATTGCAGAATCCAGGCACACATCTCTTGAGGACAGTTTTCATCTAGCAAATAACACAGCATGCATATAAGTCCAAAGTAGCAGTAAGACTTCCCCTCCTTCCCTCAGTGAGGGTAAATCATCTATGAAATAGAGAGCGCTGAGGGAGATGTGATAAATTCTGTCATCTGGGATCCCAGACTCAGGATTACAGGCCCAGCAAAAAGGACCTTTCCCTTCATGTGTGCTGCTTTGGGCGTTGTAGCTAAAGCAAGGTAACCCAAGCTAAACCCCCAAAAAGGCAAAGCAGTTCAGAAGGACAGAAAAATGGAGAACAGAGGGGAAAGAGAATGGCTTTGGGGTTTCTGTTCACCAGGAATTATCTGAAGGGTTCCAACAGCTCAACACTGTTTCTCTAGAGTGTTGTGTCACCTTTTACTGCCTTTTACAGTCAAATATCTCTCAGGACTTCTGTCCCAGGGGCAATCTGCTGTCCCATAGTGCCTGACTGTATGTGTGGTCAGGATAACAAAGCTCTCTGTGGCCAGGGAATTTCTGAAACACAGCTTGGGGAAGGAGTGAAGGAAATAGGGATACGGGCTCAACAGCTCTCCTGCTTGCCAACTCTTGGAGCAAACAAGAAAGGACAGTTTTCCTCCACACTCACCTTTCTGTTCTAACTGGCCCCAACATATGGGGCATCTGCAGCACACACGTAGTTTGAATGAAACATGTTTTTCTGCCCAGGGAACAGAAAGTCAGCCCTTTCATCAGTTCAGCATTGCCACACGCCGCGGGCTTCCAGTGTGGGAGTGACTGGTGTGCGCATCAAGGGAGCGGGTGGGCTGCAAGGGGGTGGGAAGGGGACAGATCTTCTTATTTTTTTTCTAGAAAAAGGTGGATATCTCCCCCACCGGCTGGTTACAGAGACCATACAGCACAGAAACGGGACAGAACTGAATTTTCATTTTTGCTTTGCAGTTCACCTTTAAAGTGAAAGGGGACTTCTGTGGGGCTGAATGACTCTTCATGGACTTCGGTTCCTTCAGGCTTGCAGCATTCAGGTTGCAGTTTCAAGGGTACAGAGCCTTTTAAGGGTAGATGTGACATCAGCAGGAGTTTCCAGCCCCTGCACATGTACTGCCAAGAAGGTTTTTGTTCTCCTTTTGGTTGCAAAGGAGACTCTTAGGGGCAAAGCGCGCAGAACCTCATGCAACTCATGATGCTATGTCACCCTGACATTTACGATACGCCTACTCTTCCCCTATTGCTGCAAAAGAAAATAGAAAATTGTCTTTACCAGGCTCCGCAATTCCAAAATCTGACTGGCTGCTCTTGTGAGTCTCTCCAACAATAGTAAAAGCTGAACTGTGAGAATAAGTGAAGATGTGGTTGAGGGGAAAAAACACACATGCATACAAATGAATGCAGACATGCAGGAGGAGGAACTTCAAGAATCACATCCTAAAGAGGGCCGCTTTTAAGGTGAACAGGAGGAAATGCTTTTTCACACAGCGTGTAATCAAACCATGTAACTCATTGTCACAGGATGCTGTGGAAGCCAAAAACATACGTGCACTCCTGAAAGGGCAAAAACTGTTCCAGCGGCAGTGATTAAACTGCTGATGTCAAGAAAACCCTAAATTCCTGGCTGCCAAAGACTGTCAGGGAGTGGCAGGTCTTACCTTGTGCGGTGTGGAAGAACTGTTTTTTCTCCCATTTTGCTACTAGTTGCTGGCTGACACAGGTCAGCGGGCTGAGTGGGCTCCTGCCCTGCCCCAGTCTGGTTGCTCAGAGTTTGCGATGCATTAGAAGGGGAAGTACAGGTAGCGTCGGGGAGGGAAATGTGTTTGAATCTTTCCCTTTGGAAGATCAATGAAGTGGCTGAGTGGAGGGAAACCAGTTAAAGGAGAAGTTGCTTGTTTAATTATATATTCTATTTGATTTAATTAACATTAAAACATTCCATAGTGTTGCCAGGACCTCCCCAGTATTTTTCAGTGTGTTTCCTACAGATTTAAGGTAAAGCGTGCAACTGGGACAGGGGCAGGTGTGCCACAGGAGTGGAGGGGTGAAAGCTTATTTCATATTCCGTCGCACGCTCGCTCTGGGCTTAACTTCAGCAAGTGGCCCCCGATGCTGCCCCAAGATCTATCTGTGCTGGGTCACTGGCTGACTATCTGCTTGTCTCCCTCCAGCACCGGCAGCTGGAGGATTGCAAAGCACTTTCATCAGGGTGTACTGCTGGGCACAGGTCAGCATGCTGCAGGGGTCTGGCTGCCAGCTGTATGATGGCATCCCAAGGGTCTGGAAGTCACAGAATCATAGAATAGTTTGGGTTGGAAGGGACCTTCAAAGCTCATCTAGTCCAACCCCCCTGCAATGAGCAGGGACATCTTCTACTAGATCAGGTTGCTCAGAGCCCTGTCCGGCCTGGCCTTGGATGTCTCCAGGGACTGGGTATCTACCACCTCTCTGGGCAAACTGTTCTGATATTAAGTCACCGCTAAGCAAATGAGCCCTGGTGGGTAACAAGCTTCTGGCTGTTTTGGACACTTCAGCTGAATCTGAATGTCACACCCAGAGCACTGTGCTCTGTGCCTGTGTACGGCGTGTTTGTGGGTAGGGGTTAGAAGAGGCAATAAAGTGTGAGCATCAGTCAGACTCTGCTGAGGGTGGGTGGCAGTTCTTAGGCTCAGCTTTGCCAAAAGTTCAGTTCACACTTCAGTCTGAGGCTTTGCACGTGGAGTCTCACCTCCACCAATGGCTGATGCTGCACTTTCCCCATCAGTGAAACACTGCCTGATCAGGACTTTTCCTCTTTCTCTCTCTGACATGTTTGCGAAGATCTGTTCTCCAGGGAAGCAAGAGGGAATTTGAATCTCCTTTGTCCTGAGGCTGGCTATTCCCTTGTTCTGCTCTCAGTCAACGGAGTGCATCACATTGGTATCCCCCCTCCACTACCGGAGATGGGTGCAAGCAGGGCAAGTGTAAAGCAACCCGATTTTCTGTACTGAGAACGCAGGGTGTCCAGGGATAAGTGTCATCCTGAAGGTTGCACAAACCCAGGCAAAAGCTCAGCCACCTGCCAGGCCTTGGTAGAGCACAGGACCATGCATTAGTACTGGGTTACCATTTCAGCAACACCAGGAGCTCCTTGCTAGGCTGCTCCCTCACGCGTCAGGTCCTGGCCCCTACCAGCACCTACCCACTGCAAAGAGGAAGGCGAGTGGGAAAGCCGGGCTGACCACGAGAATGGCATGCGTAGAAGTCGTAGTGTGAAGCAGGGGGAATTACTGCTAACCTGGTCAAAGCTGGACCTGATTTTCCCCTTGTGAGGGCCTCAGCTTGTTATTGTAGGCACATGCCTGTGTACTGGGTATGGCACTGACACAGTCACTGGGCAGGAGTTGGGGAATGCCTGTGCTGCTTTGCAAGTATTCCCAAGGGAAGCCCATGGGCCTTCACAAATAAAAATTGGTCTTAGCTAGACTAGGCAAAATTGTTCATTTGCTAATACTAGGAAGCTGATGACTGTGTGGCTGTAACATTTGTTTACCATTGTAGGGTCACTTCTAGCTTCTGGGTTCTTGAAAGGTTTGGGTTTTTTCTTATATTAAAAAAATCTTCTAAAAAAACCCCAAAACCCCCAAACTAATAGTCCACTGTGGCCCTGTTTGCCATACAGGGAACTCACTGGAGGGTGACACAGACTTTCCAAACCCTGAGCTCTGAAAAGGAAGAGCAGAGGAGATAGCAGTTTGAGCATGTGTGTTTTTATCCCTTCACATGGAAATTCTTTACTCTGAGGTGTGGATTTTTTAAGGGACCAGCAAAATTTCTGTTCAGGCAGGTAACTCTCCTGCCTTTACCTTCAGTAATACATGCAGAAATCATTGTGTGCCCACTCTAGCTAGGCATGGAGCATCATGTAAAAGGCAGTGCCAAGGTAGACTTCCCCTGAGCGCAGAGCTGAAGTTATGAACAGCTGGGTGGGTTACGAGGTATGTTAGCGGGCGCAAACAGAGCTGAAAGACATGAGCTCTATGCAGCAGATCCTGGCACAAAGCTGTACCACTGTCTCACTGACTTTTGTTTGTCCCCCACCTACAGGCTATGCACTGGAGAAGAAAGTAATCAAAGGCAAAGTGGGGGAAAAAGTTGGCCTGCCTTGTTGTTATGAAATTCCCAGCTCGGAAAGCCTACAAAATTACCGGGTCTACTGGCAGAAGAACACCACAGATGTAGTGCTTGCCTACGCAGAAGGGAAGATGATCTCCACACCCAAGAACCGCACAGAGATGAATAAAACGAACCTCACTCTGTGGATCTCCCCTGTGAAAATCCTAGACAGTGGCCCTTACCAGTGTGTAGTTCAGCACCTCAGATTTTCACAGAACTCAGTCGTTCTGTGTGATGAGTCTGTCACCCTCTTTGTTACAGGTAGGTGGGTTGCCTCCTGACACCTGAGGCTTTCTGGTGCCAACCTATGGGTGTAAGAGACACTCTTCCAATCTTCAGTCACAGTGTAGCAGATAGACTTCCATCAAGAAATCTGAAAGACTGCTGGAAGGTGTGTTAAGGCCCCTGTATTTCCATACTAGCAGGCTCCCCCCTTACCTTTCCAAAGCTACCCCTGGTACAGAAAATTAACCTTTCCCACCACCAGCCCACCATCCTCCCCTTGATGCCCCCTCTTGGGCAAGAGCCCCTCCCAGGACACCTCCCACACTGCTGGTGAGCACCCTAGGCCACCTCTGCCTCCTGCTGTCTTTTGGGCAAAGCAGAGACCAAGCCCTTGGTGCACAGGAAGCGTCCAAGCCGAAAGAGGAACAGGGTGGCATTGCTTCTCTGTGGCCACCTCAGTATCTCAGGCCCACATCCAGCCCCTTGGGAGCGGAGGGTCTCTGGAGGACTGGCCGGCTTGCCAGCTGTGCTGCAGCTCCACAACCTAAGGCTGAGCTCAGCTGGAGATTTGAGGCTTTTTGCCTTAAAGAAACGACTTGAGTCCCTTTGCTCAAAACGAATCTGAATCTTTTCTTGGAGGCTACAAAAAGTTCCGTTGACATTATTTTCCATTTCCACCACAGTTTTTGTGGCGATTGATTTCAACCGAAGGCAGACATACTGGTAACATATATAAATATACACATATATTTGAATACCTTTAGTGGTAGAGTTCCAGGAATCTTCCAGACAAGCCAGTGAATGAGCATTCCCCATCTGGAATGAGATTTGTCAGCAAAAAAACCACAAGATCCTGAGTTTTGGCCATTGCCTGCCTGTCTGAGGGCATGGTGGGATTATGTGCAAGGAGACAAATTTAGTGATCTTTCTGGGAACCAATATGAAAAAAGAGAAGTGCACTGGCAGCACCCTCTCTAACCATGAGGGCTGAGGAGCCAACTGCATGAAAAAATGTGAAACAACGCATCTCTTCTCCTCTCCTCTCTGCAAATAACTCCAATTTCTTTCCTTCCAGAAACCCCCTTGCTGTCTTAACAGGCTAGTTGTAGTAATTGCGGTAGACTTCTGTTCCCTTTGGGAAAGTGGGATCAGCTATTATGGGGATCAGCAAAGGGAAAGCTCCCCTCATCCCTGCTGGAATTGGTTTACTCTGAGACAGGCAGAAAAGTGTTAATCCCTGGTGACTGATCAGGGAGCCTCGGTGAAGGCAGCTGGGAGCTTCGAAGGGACTTGGATGTCAATGCCACATTGCTCAACAGGTAGTCAGCCTGGAAGGAAATGCAGGTCTCTCCTTGTCCGCCGCTGGTTCATCCGTGCAGTGTTGAGCAAGATTCTTTTACTGGTTACTAGTTACCTGGTAGCCTAGACCACGGGCTCGTGGTCAGCAGAAGCTGTGGGAGACACATTGCGGCTGTCAGCCTTATCCCAGCAGTCATGTGGTCAAATGGTGAGTCAGGCAGGGAGCGATCGCAGACAAAACCGTAGCTGCTCCAAAAAGGGTCGTTTTGCAGGGAGCTGAGCGATGTGCTGCAGCTCTGTGGCTGGCCGTGCCATGGCTGGGGCCTGTGCCTGTGGGGCTGGGCAGGCTACGGACCTACAGCTGGCAGGGCTGGGAGGGAGAATCTGGTCCCTTTGGCAGCAGTGGTGGTACTGTGACTTACGCCCACCAGGAAACTGAGCTTCTTTTTCTGACTGGGGCCTCTCTTGCTAAAGATGTCATCACATGGCAATTTTTCCAGCCTTAAATATTTCCTTTGCCACCCCTTGCCTCCTCCTCCTCACCCTGGGCTGTTTATTGCAACCCGTGGGCATCCTCAGTTGTACCAATGCAACTGTTTACAGGAACACGATGAACCAGATTGGCAAAGGGAAGCAGGCTAAAAAGGGCACCACCTTTCTTCTCCTTCTTCACTCGTATTAGTCCTCTCCTCCATTTCACCATGTAGTCTCACAAACACATCTGACCAAGCAGGAAGGCATGGAACAAGCTGTGTGGGTGGGAAACCCCTGAAAACTGTCTTTGGCAATGAGAAAAAAGTCCAGTGAGAACATGGTCTGAGAGGATCTGTGTATTGCTACGCATATTTGCAAGGACTAGTATGACTTGGTCTTGCTCTCAGCTGGGCCTTCTGGAGGGGCTCTCATGCAGAAAATGTAATTCAATCTCTTGCTGACCATCCAGGCTGAGAGACCAACATGCAACTCACCTTCTTTCCCAGCAGAGATGTACCCTCTGCGAGCTTCTGGCTGAGACAGGACTAAAGAGGGAGGGAGAAGGAAATTGTCCACCATGGCCTCCAATATGGATTTTATTCAGTCCCCTGTTTCTCCTGCCTGTTTTATGATTCTTTCTGTTGCTCCACAAACTGGTGTATGTAGAGAGAAACAGCGGCATTGGAGGGGTGGGGTCATGAAGTCTGTGTACTGCCCAGGCAGGAGAAGAAGGAAAGGCCAAAGCCATATCCAGTCAAGGCTGTGGGGAGAACACTAAGGCATAAGACAGGCCAAACAGGCTATGATAAAGAAAGAATGTCCCGTGGGGGAGTCTTTGCTTTGGCTGTGAGTGATCAGGATTGCAGCCCTCGCTGTAATCTGACAGAATGGTAACTAAATCTTTCTTGCTTCAGCTGACTTCACCGAGCCGAACATAACAACAGAAGTATCCACTGATTCCTGTGAATTAACTGAGATGGTGGTAAGATGTTCTTCTCATGGAGGTTTTCCCAAACCCAAAATCTCTGGGACCCTCAACAACATGTCTGTGGTGTGGAATGCCAGCTGGGTGTCCAAGTCCAGCCTCAGCCCGTACAACGTCACTGGCACACTCTGGCTCAACGTGACCGAAGACGTCAGCATCACTTGCTCCATTGAAAATGATGGCTTTTCGAAGTCCACCAGTTTGTTTCTGAGTACGTTTTATTAATAGTTCGTGTTACGAAACCATTTTGTTGAATCTGCTGGGTTGCCTCCCTGAAAAAAGCAGTAGATTTTGTGTATATGTTCATGCAAGGATGACCCCATGATCCCACCTGTGGGCTGCACACCAAAATATTTCAAAGGCTGTAAGACAACAGGGGTGGGAGAAGAGAGTCACGACAGCGACTGGCAAGCAGAGACGGCTCTGTCCTCCTGCTGCTTTGCTGTGAGTTACAGCTGGAATGAGAGGGCAACTGGGTCCCATTGGGATCTGGCGATGTCAGCCTCGGTGTCTCCCACAAGCTGGGGCTGCCACCGTGCTGGGTCCCTCTGTACCAGCACGGTCTTGCTGCCAGTTGCGTGACACAGACCTGGTATTCGAATGGAGGGTCTTGAGAAATGTGCGTGCTGTAAAAGCCACAGGTTGCACTTAAAAACAATCTCTTCATTTAACAGGCATGTTTGTTCTTGCTTCAGTGACAGAAACTGTCAGCTGGGGTCTAGGGAAAATTCTGCTTTCATACACATATTTAATATAGTGTTAAGTCATACTGAAAAAATTCCATCCCTGTGCGTGGCTTAAAAGTGATAACATAATAGATAAATCTGTGCTCTGAAAAGCTTGAGGCACAAGTGGAAACAGCATGAGGGAAGGCAGCACACTACAGTCCAGATGTTTTGCAGTAGAAGGGGATTTGGAAGAAAATTCTGAAAGCCAAAAGGATTTTTTTTTAATGTTGTTACCAAAAAAGTATTCTGAAATGTCTCTGGGTCTGACGTTTTCACTGTAGAGATAAGGGCACCTTCAAGGGAAGCTAGAGAAGTGCTGTTTTTCCTTGGGAATTGTACCCTATTCATCAAGGCACCTTATTCATCAGTCTTACTAAAATCAAAGGGCCTTGTGAGGAGAGGTGCCATTCAGCTTCAGGACGAATGCCAGAAACTAGTGCTTTATGAATATTAGTTATTTCTAGATGTAGTGCATAATGTCCCTGGAGATGGTAATGGAAGAATGTTATGAATATCACGCTACATAGAAAAGGAGAGCAATGAAAAAAGTAATAGTAATAACACTGTTGTCACGCAGATCCTCAGAGGAGAGTGCAATCAACAGTGACAACAGCAGTCACAAAACCTCCAGGTTTTGATTTTTAAGATGTGGAACCACTCCCATTTTGGTAAGATGGAAATGGTCCTCCAAGCTAGTCTTTCATGGGCACAGAGCTCCAGACAGAATACAGCTTCTGGTAAACACAGGAGGCAAAGCCCACAGTGGGAGGGAAGATTGTGCAGTGCATCAGGTTTGTGTCTTAGAAGCTGAATGATGCTTCATTGTGCCAGATGCAGATGATGAAAATCTGAAGAACTACGACCATGCACCAAGTCTGTGCCTCCTGTTGAATTAGTGTGGTCCTAGAATGGCTTGTTATCTGCTCTCATGTCCAAGTAGCAGAATGGTCGTCTCCACTGGTGAAAAGCCAGAGGCTCCACTGCCACGACACTCTTCCTGCCATGAAGAAATAACTCTATTCTAGTTTGTTTAATACATCATTCTCTATCACCTGTGAATTCAGAGACAAAAAAAAATTAGGCATAAATCTGAAAAAAACAGTAAGAAAAAATGCAGAGTACCTTTGAGAATGGAAGTTTTCTAGATGTGGACTCAGACTTTGCCACCAAGCCTAACCAGTTTGTTTAAAAACAGCTCATGTGTTTTTAAATATTTCCCATCTCAGTCCTGTTCTGGATGTAGACCCAGCATTTCAGATCCTGTGGACGTGTTAAAAACTTCAGCACATCGCAAATGTGGGATATGGAAGAAATTTAGGTGCCAGCTTTATCTGTTTGTTTATTGAACAGGTGAATTTTCAGGCTGAATATCTGAGTTAGAATTTGGACAGAACCACCAAAATTCACATACCTGCTCTTACATGAAAATGCCAATACATTCTTGGGCTCTTTATTTATGTTTTATTTCTTTTGTCTCAGAAAAAACAAATGAGTGTGTTGTCCCTACTGTGCCTCCATCTTATAATGTCATTACTGCTTCAACTATCGTCATTATCGTCTTCCTTTTGGCTATCACCCTCGCAGCAAGATACCTCCCAAGGCATGGTAAGTTTAGCTCCATTTTCCAAGAAACAGTCTCTTACTGCTTATGGAGTTTCTATGTAAAATACACATTTATAGAAACTATACTGACACACTAGGTATTTTTGTACCTTTCTTCTCATTTCCTTTTTTCTTTTCTTTTTTTTTGTTTTGTTTTGTTTTGTTTTCTTTGGGTCTGAGGGGGTTTTTTTTGTTTTGGTTTTTGTTGTTTGTTTGTTTTTTGTTTTCTACTGTCACAAAACTTAAGCCCAGCTCAGGACTTTCCTACACTTTGAGTGCAGGCAGCACTAGGGTTCAGGTTTGAGAGTAAAGGGGTGATGGGGGGTTTTGACAGCAGATCAGAATATTTCTAAAATCAGGGGTATACAGAACTGAAGACATTCACAAAGGTTCATTTTTATGTATTAAGATGCTTGAAGACGCCAAGAATCTTGGTGATCATGACAGATACAGCTGAGCACTGACAGTTTCAAAATGGGATCTTTCTACACACCCTACTTAGGCAATCCCTTAGAAAAGCCACAAAGCCAAAGTTACAAAAATACACAGAGCTAGGGCCACAGAAAGAACTTAAGCATAGAAATGTCCCACTTTTAGGAGAACCCTGACCAGGAGAGATGGATTTGTCTTCTTTGTATGGCCAAAACTGGCACAGGGGAGGTGCCCTGTCCCACCCTATGAAGTCTCCAGTAACTCCAGACATGTCTTCAGGAGTTTTTCAGTGGCAAAGGGGACATCAGGCATCTCAGGCTTAGCTGGCAGCCGAGTAGATTTTGTGGTTTGTTTTGTGGCTCAAAAATAATCTCACCTGTTAGCTGTTGCTCCTAGTAACTTCTAAGCTGACCTAGCAAGAAAGTGCCTGAAGATGTGGGTAGACATCTAATGGATTTATAAAGGCAGGTAGCCACCCAGCCGGTACTGAAAGTCACCAGCAGTAGATGTCCTATCTGCACCCTGTTAGCAGCTTTGAAAAGCAGTCCTGGAGAAAGACAGCCGGCTTTGCAACACGGTATAAATATCACCCAATCAAGTTCTGTCAGGTCACTGGGGAAGTCTGGAGAGAAGAATCCTACACTGAGAATGCTCTGTGTTCAGCCCACTTAAACCAGAAGTCACCAGTCTGAGCGCCTTAGCTCATCGCGGCTGCAGCAGTATCCCCCCTTGGAAAGAAGTTATTTTCTGGGCGGCAGGGACTCAGTTCACTTAGGACGCTTGTAAGTTTGTCATGCTTGTGTCTTCCTCTACCTCTGTTTCAACTTCAGACAGGTTCACTCCCAAGTCAGCGGTGTAGAGGTAGCATCACTATTTTTCCTTTCGCCTCCTCACCAACCACATCCCTTCAAAAACCCGATGTGGCCACTGAGTCGGGGCTAATTTTATTTTTGGTGTTTTGTTACAAAGAAAGGAAGCTTCTGGAAAGCAGTGACTCTTGGCTACACCTGTGTACCTTGTCATTTTCCACTCACGTGGCCCTGTGACACCAGTGCTGGTTCTCCCCTGCTGTTCCCTGGGGCTGTGTCAGTGGGAAAGCAGCGAGCAGGTTGAAACCAAGAAAATCACAGCTGATCACAGCCTGTGCTGTTAGCTGTATGGATAAAGAACTTCTAATTGTAGGAGAAAATGAACTGGAATTGGGAGATTTGGCTCTAAACTAATACAGGCTGGAAATTAAAAGGTTCCTTGCCATTAAATTAGTAGGATTCTGGAGCATTCTGAGATAGCCTTTTATATAGAAACTAAATTGCTTCTAAAGTAGATGTAAGAGGTATACCAGTGTGGTAGAATGTGATCACCTGCAACAGCATGGGACATGGCTGCATAAACTGGAACTTCCCTTTCAGTCCCACTTTCCTGATATGCACAGGGAGCAGATCTGCCAAGCCAGGCGGTGCTATTTTGTACAGCCGCTTCCCAGACCAGGCGCAGACTGTACGAAACGGTAGGTAGAGCTTCAGTCCAGTGCCCCGGTTTGTACAGTTGTCACATTTCGGTGCTGCTGTGCACTGCCACGTGTCTGGGAAGGGCAATATTTGTCCTAAGAGTGCTTCCTGCTGGTGTGGTGACAAGAGCTATTGTGGGAGCTGAGAACAGGTCTGAGAGCACCTCTTGTTCTGGCACATGGAAAGCTGGGTCAGGAGCTGCCTTGATGCTGAGAGTGGTTTCTGAGCTCAAAAAGCCACACTTCGAGGAGCTGAAGTGTGGGAGGGAAGAATAGAAAGACAGAGCAAAACGGAAATCAGAGTTCTCAGGTGCGTGATTGTGGTAGTGACCAAAACACGCAGATGCTTTGTTGAGGTTTGCAACCCCCTGCTTTGAGGACCTCACAGCTATCTTTGCAATGATTTAAGAATGGAAACTCTCTAGGTTTTTTGGTTTGGTTTGGTTTTTGGTTTGGTTTGGTTTTTTTTTTCTTTTTTTGGCTCTTCAATTAATTTAACACAAAGCACTAAGGTTAGACCAAGATTAGAAGTCACTTAAGGAATAGCTTAGGATCCGTGTTGTAAAATCTGTGCAAGTACAATTTGCTGTAATAATACAGACAGATTCAAATTATTAAAACAAAGTCATTCATAGATACTGAGATACTAAGGGGACCTGTTTAATCTCAACTCCTAAAGCACTGAAAGAGTTGCTTGGCTGGTTCTAACACCAGTGTTCTTTCACTCGCTTCGTAAACTGCATTTAGTGACATGTAACTTCTACCATTTTTTCCCTTCTGACCTTATCTTAGAATGTAGCAACCTGTCTTTGTGCCAGGCTGAGGTCCTAGCTAATGAGAACTGTTTTATCCATATGACACTATATAGGTAACATTTATATATAACAGAGCTTTCTATCAGATAAGACTATGGCTATGGGCCAGACACAATCAGATGTACTGCAGGAATGAGTCCTGCCGAGAAAAAATAAGAGTAACTAGAGCTAAAAGATTTTTTCTTCAATTTATTTTCTCCTTTCTTTCCACTCTTTTATACTTTGTTGAAAAATACATTTGGATTCACCACTTTTGTCTTCTGGAATTCCAAATACTAATAAGGGATCTTCTTTTTCAGTCTGTTCTCATTGTTGTAAGCCTCAGGATTCAGGAGAAGAGGATGTGAAAGACAGTATGAAGCCACCCTTGAGCTCTAAAGTGACATCTGAAACATCATCTGTATGACCAGATCACATTTGCAGGTAGTTTTCTTCACCATTCTTCTCTTGGCAAAATAGCTTCTCAAATATTTGATTCTTGTGTGATGTTAGCTCACAAAACCATATACAGCTTTTAATATGAGTGTGTGCTCTCCTTTAAGGTAAATAAAAGCAGTAGGGTACTCTTGCCAACTCAGACACATGGTGTTCCCTGGTCAGGTTGCTTGTTAGGTATTGCTTTGTTTGGGTTATTTCAAATTTCTAGAAATGATTCTAGTGAAAAATACTAGGGGACTGAACTTTCTGGGCTGCTAAGCTGCTTTTGTCACAGAAAGGGCTCTGCATGGATGACATGCAAGTTTTTGTGGCATTCACTTCCTTAATTAACATACATTTTTAGGGACTAAATGGGGATAAAGGGAGAGAGAGGGAGAAATCCAAGAAAAGGAACATTTGACAACTTTGACTTTCAGTGTCTCCTCTGAATCTGTGTAAGGAAGCTGGTTAGTATCTGAGAGGTAGGCTTGTAGCACGGTCATCCATCCATTGGGATCTGCAGTGATGCCCCTTGCCGCTGCCCTTGTGCTCATTTTACAGGCGTCCAAAATAAGAACTGGGCAGTCTTTTAGTTCCTGTCCTGTTGGACTCATTCGTGAGTAGCTCGTCACTACTATGGGTCCCACATGCGGCTTCGTCCCCTAGAGGTTATTTCTGGCTGATGCCCTGTGAGCCAGGTGCCTGCTCTGATTCATAAACACAGGAACATCACCGATGATAGAACTGAAGGACTGACCAGATGGCAGTGAGGGAGGGGTGAACAAGAGGACAACTCCAGCTTCCCCAGTAAGATTAGCAATGCCAGTCCACTTCTGAGATATCTCCATTCCCTTCAGCAGCTGGCTGAGAAGTTTCACCTCTAAGACTTGCCCAGGAAACACTTGTATTTTATAAGCAGTTACTTTCAATAATGAGGAGTTGTGAAGGATGGGCTGCAGAAAAGTCTGGCTTACTAAGGTTTTATGACTACAAAGCGTTATATTCATTTTGGCTTGAAAGCT
This sequence comes from Caloenas nicobarica, assembly GCF_036013445.1. Classification (NCBI taxonomy): domain Eukaryota; kingdom Metazoa; phylum Chordata; class Aves; order Columbiformes; family Columbidae; genus Caloenas; species Caloenas nicobarica. The sequence goes on from NC_088245.1 coordinate 131,020,435, forward strand.
CAGCTGTGTTCAGGGCTGTGTCCTCCAAAAAGACATTTTTCAAGTCAAGAGGCTTAAGGAAAGATTAGCAGCTAACTGTTCTTACTCACATCATTATCCAGGTGACTGCGTTTCCTGCTCTCACCGCAGCATGCTGAATTCACAGATACACAGAATCACAGAATGTGAGGGATTGCAAGGGACCTCAAAAGATCATCTAGTCCAATCCCCTCGCCAGAGCAGGAACACCCAGATGAGGTTACACAGGAAGGCGTCCAGGCGGGTTTTGAATGTCTCCAGAGAAGGAGACTCCACAACCTCCCTGGGCAGCCTCTTCCAATTGCCAGGGTAATGCCGTAGAGTAACCGCTGCAGAGTCCTAGAAGTCATGAATTTGTCACGCTGTGCATTGCAGTAATCTGAAAGCTTAACATTTTTGAGATGGAAAGGAGGGGAAACTATCATTCAGGCAACTTGTCTCATTTCCAAACTTGACCACCTACTCGTGTTTTCCTCTGGGGAAGACCCTATCTGGAACAGATACTAGAGCCTTGGTTAGCATGAATTCTGGGGGGTTTTGTGATGGGAGTGGCAGGAGTTCACCTACTGAATAAATCCATTCCGCCACATTCCTCTTTTGTCAGAAAAGTTCGCCAGGCTTTTTGTGTAAGTGGCCGGTGTTCCCCAACTCCAGCGCCCGGACCGGCTGCTGCCTGCGGACGGGGACGGGAGCTGCGCTGCCTCAGCGGCTGTCACCTTGCAACTGCGTGATGCGTCCTATTGCTGCTTAGATAGTTCACATTCATTAGCCATACTCACCTCGCAGAGGGATGGCACCTCTGTACGGTCCGAAGGTTTTCAGGGTGAGCGCAGAGCCAGCCTGGAGCTCCGGGCAGCGCCTGTGCTGAGCTGCCGGCTCCGGCAGCTTTGTCTTTGCTGCCATGGGAGCCCTCTGGTGGGGGGCTGTTGCAGGTGATCCCCGTTTGTCGGCTCTGCAACATCCTGCCTTGTATTTAGGATTAAGAAGAAGGGCGGGAGGAAATCAGTAAAATCTTTTCTTTGTGTCCCTCAGGTTTCTCATCCTGGATATTCCACGCTGCAGTCCCCACTGTTCGTTGTACAGCAATGCTTATTGCGTTGACCCTTTGGCTCTCTGGAAGGGGATGACAGCAGTAGAAAACTCTGCTCAAAGAAGATTTACAACATAACTTCGTGTGAATGAACACAATAAGCCTCACCTACTCCACAGAAGCTGTGGAGTGGCCTCGTTACAATGGGATCGCTGGAATTCTGACTGGGAGGACCCTCTGTGTTCCTGCAACAGGGCAGAAGAAAAGTGTCATCGCCATTGACACGCCAGTTCAGGAGTTTGGGATCCTCTGGCTCTGATGCTGCCTCTAGGAAAACTGGGGAGCCTGCAGAGCCCTAGCAGGTAGCCCATGGCCACCTACCCCTTCAGTAACGCAGAGCTGGCCTTTGGGAGACCCCCAGATCCCAACGCATGATCTCAAGTCAGGCTGTGCCTCCATATTGTGACTGGGAGCAGCTAAAACTTTTTATATGTGGCCTCACACGGGTATCTGCCAGTACTGTTCTCTGTTGGAAGACTATGGATTTGGACTTGACCATTACAGATACATGTTGTTTCTCCCCTAAAGAGGCAATAATGCACACACTTTTCATGAAAAAGCACCTTGAGGTGGGACTATATGCCTCATGCTTATTTTCAGTGCTATGAGACATTTTAAGGAATGACACATACTGACGGCACACCTAACAGCTAAGTAATATTGCTTATCTACAGCAGCGGCAGAAGTTCTCGTAACCTTTCTCTCCTGAAAGGACGGCCTCACCAACCCAGGTACCAAGCTAGAACTCCTCCAAAAAATTGCTCAGAGACAGAGGAGCACATCTGACATGGCGTGGCCCACTGATGGTGGTGTGTGCGACTACACACATGTGCACGCCTTCGTGCATACACATGTAGAAGCTGTTATATGCATTCCTTCCTAACCACACATGCGTAAAGCCTCATTTAACTTTCTGTAACACTCAGTGGTTTTCTCACGTCTGTCTACTGTAATGAAATGTAACTCAGGGCCTTTCTTCATAAACATAGGTCTGCTTTTGTTCCTACATTTGCCTAGGAATACTTGTTAAGGTAGGCTCTCCAGATTCTTTGGAGTCTCTCACAGGGACATAGAGATTTACTTTGTGTTGAATGCCACTGCTTTCTGCCAGCGTTCTCTCTACCCAGCCAGGACCTGAAGAAAGTTCCCTACAGGATGCCAATATTGGACAGGACTCATCTGATCTGGGTGATATTCTTGCCTACTGTGTAGGAAAAAGTGCCTTCTCATTTCGAGGGGAAAAAAAGAAAAAGCCCCAAGCCCCAACAAGCTTTCTAAGCGACCCTGCATACTAACCCAACTCAACCCTGCCCTGAGTTTGACAGAGGTTTTTTTTCCCTCTTGCTCTGTCCTACTGCAAGCTGTGCCCATTCCCTTTCTGCTCTACCCATCTGTGTAGTCAGCAGGGCAGACGAAAGTCTGAAAGCACCGTGCCATCCAACTTGTAAGACGTTTTGTTGCTTGAGCTGTTTATCTTGCTAGGACACAGCAAAGAAATATTCCACCCATTTCATTTGTTTCTAGCAGGTACATACTGAGAGAAAAATTGCTGGAGGAAACAGGAGGACTAAAAGCGGTTTATAGAGGATTGAGCTATGAGAGGATAAGAGATCAAGTTGCTAGTAAAAAATGAGACACTGTTCCCTTTCTACTCCTGCAGAGTCATGCTGCCCCATCAGCTTTTTTACTGCTTTCTCATTATATGAAGTGAAAGGAGATAAGGCAGCTGATAAGGAAACACCACTCATTGCACTTGTGCATTCTGGTTGCAAGCAGAACATAGGTGACACAGAAAGCAGTGTTTCCAAAGGGCGGCCGGACCTTATTGCAGGATTTAGTGTATGGCCAATAGTTTATCGTACTTCTCAAGTTTTCTTTCAGCCTATGCTTGTTATTTCCAGCACAAACTTGCAGGCTGAACACCCTCTTCTGGTATTTACTTTGCTCATTTTCAACGCTGTGCTTCCTTCCCTGCTGTAACAACGCTGCATTGCCACCTCACCAGCCACACCACAGCTCTGACAGTTGTCCTGGCACAATGTTTTCCCTCCGACTATCCCACGCTCGACTGCTGCTCCTGACTGGCGACTGCGCAGCCTCCTGGAGAAGGGTTTGTCTTCTGCACTGTGCCAGACCTTGCTACATCAGCACAGGCTCCTGGGACACTTTAAGTAACTCCTTCTGAAGGAAATTAAAAATTTCACTGACAAATATGTTTAACATCAGCTTGGTTTTATATTCTTGGTGAGGAAGTTATTTGGCCTATTTGTTTCTTAAGCACTTATACTCGGAATCATGTTTTCTATTGCCTTATGTGGTATTCAGTGAATTGCACACAAATGGTTTCTGTGAGACCTTTTCAGCTTAATATCTGGGTCTTTGTACCAGGTGAGCTGCTCTGTATTTTGTATGTAACTTTTTTTTTTTTCCCCAGAGTTCCTCCTTTAATTGTAGTAAAAAATAAACTGTAAACTCAGTTTCCTTTCCTCAGTAATAGAAGATGTCTGTTCTACAGGCTGGGAAGTGGTTGAGCCTTTCACTTACTCACATGAGCCCCAGCCACTGTTTCACAGCTGCTAAAAACATACTCTGTGTAGCATCAAGGTCAGTGATGCAGCAGGTTGACAAAGCTGTAAGAGGTACAGCTGGCATCGCAACCCAACTCTGGTGCGCTCAACAGCGACAACAAAAAGGTGCTCAGGTACCCAACCTGTAACTTCCACACCTCTCGTGTCTGTCAATTTGTCGGGGACTACCTGAGCGGTGTAGCTGCGGTGCTCAGTTTCCAACAGGTCTTCCTTCTCCTCCCCAAAAGGGATGTTTCTCTGCAAAAGCAAAATCCAGCGTAAGATGTTCTCACTATACTCCTGCTACTTGTGTTACCTACTCTGAAAGCAGAGGGCCCACAACTTCAGTGCTGTGCTTTTGCTGGGAGTGTGAGGAAGGAGTGGGGGTGTGAAGAATCTCTTACATTTGTATTTTAAAAATAAGCTTTGAACAAAGTCTTCACTCCCCACTCGGACAGTGACTTTGAATACATGAAATGAGGAAGTGCAGGGAACTAAATCCAGCAAGAAACGGAGCAAAAAATGGCTGCTGATCTTGAGCGTAGATGGAAGTCTCTGCTTCCCCTTGCTCATGTGCAGCACAAGGACATCTAGCAGCCCTTCCTTCCTTACAGGGAGAGAAAATCCACACAAGTGCTACACCTTGGCTCTGCCTTCCCTCCCATGGAAAAACATCCCTGCAACCATGGTCAGACGCAAGAAAATTAGTATTCTTTAGACATCACATCAAACACAACTAAATAGGAACAGAGAAAGACTGAGCAATGACACAGCTAAAGGTCACCAGAACTGCTGTACAGATAAGAGTGTGGGATACTGGGTGGGGATGTAACAGCAAAAAAAAAAAAAAAAAAAGAGAAAACCAGAAAAATAAAAAGATAAAACATGGTTGTGTAAACACAATGGGAAAAATGTGACTCAGAAAGGTCTGCTATTTTGTTTTTTGAAGGGGCAGAGGACAATAACACTACTGTCACCAGTGGATGCAGAGCTTAATATATGAAGGGGTACAGACATATCCATACCTCTGCTCATTCAGATCCTTCACTTACACATAGAAAAGGAAAATCAAAGCTGGTTGATGATAACCCTGAAACACACATATTTCTTCAATGAAAAAATGAACTACACTGAGGTGTTTTTTAAAAAAAAAAAAAAGCTCATTTCAGAAGTCAGAAAACACAACACCTTCTTGGAAGCAAGCTGTGCCAAAAATCTGCTTTGAGTGGGTAGAATTGACTGTTCATATTTCAATTAACTGTAATCAGCTGTAACAGAGGAAAAGCATCCAACCAGAACAGACTGACTACTCTTTTTCTTGTGGGAAGGAGACCCGAACCTCCTGCCTGGATGTAATTCTGTTTAACAGGAGAAAAATCTCCAACGAAGAAAGGAAACCTGAATTCTGACCCCCTGTCTGAGGGACATGGTGATGGGCCACCTGTCCCTTCTGGGCACAGACCATTATCTCAGTAACTTCAGCCCTGCCCACAGGTTAACAGCTGCGACTCAACAGTTGATCTCTGGTACAAAACAATAAACAGAGCTGGCACTCTCGTGGCTCGTGTCTTTGTTACTGCCCGGATAGAGGAATGTCTGACCCTGCCACCAATTTATTGCTGGCTGGTGGGATCTCAGATAGAGCTCTTCTCATGGGGTATCACCCATGTACGTCCCTCTAACGCAAATACTACACCAAGTACCTGCTGCACTAAGATAAAGAGTTCACGGACACACTCACCACTGCTAGATGGCTTTATTGAGTGTCTTGAACCACATTTCCCCAAAGGTAATCCCCTAATTTCCAACCTTCACACGAAGCTAAAGGCCTTTTTATGGTGGTTTAAACTCTCCATAGTGTCAATTCTTCCACCATCATCGACAGAAACAAGTCATCCTTCCTGTGGCCCCCTCCGCCATACTTTATTGAGGAACTCAAACCATGTACTTTTTCTGTGTATTTCTGCATCATTCTCAGTTCTTCCATCTTCCCCCAACATTCATTGCAAAATACCCCAAGCACTGTATGAACCAAGTGTGTTTCTCTGCAAAAAGCCTGAAGAAACCACTGTCAGCAAAACAGCGTTGGTCCCAGCCAGGCCAACCCAAGGTGCGGGAGGGGGATGGCGAGAGGAGGAGAACGCTCGCTCCGGTGCTGCCTGTTTCGTGCTTTGACAGCAAGTTCTTCAGGCACTGTCTGAAGAGCAGCTTTCACCAGAGCATAATTAGCTTTCGGAACCTTTGGCATCCAAATTACTCATAGGTTCCTTTGCCCTGAATACTTCAACATCGCTGATGGTTTGGACATTTTCAGCAGCGAAATGGGTTCTAGACAAGGCTCTGGGGCTGCCCTGCCAAACCTAGATGATACTTCCTAGTCTGCAGAGTCTGCATTTCCACCTTCTCAGGTGGACCACGTTTGGCCCTTCCAAGCTCTTGCGCAGTGATACGTATCCATGGACAATGTTTTCAGCAAAACACTTTTTCACAAGTGCATGGAAGACTTCCATGGCCCCTTGACTGAAGATTTTTACCAGCAGCATCAAAATACTTGGTAGCTGCTTACAACAGAGATCTGGAGAAGACTCAGTAGCTCCCGGATTCTCTTGCTCTCTCCGTCTCTGGTCCTCCCTGAGTGTTGCTTTCTGTTTGGCCTAAGACTTCAGTCACACTGAGCCTGGATTGCCTAATGAGAGAAGAAAGAGTGCGAAGTAATTTTATGCCCGTATCCTCCTGACACAAGCATCACTGCACAATCCCAGCTCTCCAAGCTTCTTCTAGAACTGGCACTATTTGTGAGTTTTAGTAAGACACACAATGAACATCATGGCCTTTTCTCCTCAAAGCCTCCAGCTATCCTTCTTCTTTCCTCAGTTTAACGGGGATGGAAAGAAGGCGGCAATGAAGGAAAAGCCAGAGTCCTGGTCTCTCTCGATTTTGGTAAAGAAATACTAATGTCCTTGTCCTGCTTGTCTTCTTGGCCACTGCAAAAGTGAAAAAATGATGCAGAGCTACTGGGCGAGGGCAGGGCATGAATTTTCAACAAAATACCTCGTTACAAAATAAACAGCAACACCTAATGCTGGGAGAACTATATCAGCAGTTCTCAGACTGCTATGTGAAACACACCAAAAACTGAGAGCAGAAGGACCGAGGTTTAGAAAACCTAGTGTGTCACGGTTTCTTTAAATGTTTGCACCACACAGACCTGGACATGCTTCTAGTCAAAGACTCGAGCAGGCAGAACTGTTCCTTACCACTCTGCTAACTTCTGCTCATACAGCTCCCTACGCTCACGATTTCTCTTCTCCTGCAAGGTCTCACCAGTAAGCTTCTGCATCATCATTAGGAGGCCTCCTGCAGGGATCCTAGAGGAGGAAGCGGAAAAGTCACAAGTCACCCAGGGGACACACAACAGCAATAACTTACCAGCATCGGCAAACGGAGCATGCAGGGGCCACCCACCAGATCAGTGGCACGTCACGCTCCCCAATACTCACATCACACCACAGACGAAGGTGCTCCTATTCTACTGTCAGTCGCCAAACACAGCCTGTCTTCACCTGTGACTCACTCTAGACCCTTTGATAACGTATTTTGAATTTACTCATTGACAGGCACACATAGGGCAAAGGGGTGGAAGGATTTAAGGTGCTCAAACAACCCCTCTAGATCACCTAACCCATAACTTAAGACAGTCACATCCCTGCTTAGCTTCTGTCCAGCTCTGCAGGTACTTGTGTTTTCATCGGTAAAGCTCCCTCGGCTGCTTCTAGGTCTGCTCACAGCTGACACCACCCTGATGGTGTTAACCAGCACATACAAAGCTCATCCTCTTGTCCCCGTGGGATCCCCAGATTCACTTGTGAGGATATTCACAAGTCAGTAATTTGAAAAGAAATCTCAGTTCTGCTTGAAAAGGCAGACTTCTCCTCAGTTAAGAGGTCATTTTCCTGATGGGCAGAGCCCTGGAGAGAGAACCATGGGTTCCTCCGTGCCCAGGGAGCTTCAGGAGATACGCAACTGCAAGACATACACGAGGAGATGTGCCACCTTACAGCCTTGGGTTGTGCAGCCCAACCCTGTATTGTCTTCCTAAGTGTTTCCTAATGGCTGCTGCTCCACAGTTCAGCTTTGATGGAGCCTATTTTGTAAAAAAATGATTTTTACACAGATTTATAACCTAGGGGCGGGCAGTTCCTAAGGTGCCTCCTTCTTCAAAAGGTGGTATCGTGACATCCAACACCCCTTCTGCGCTGTCTGGATTCTGAACTGCTACAGGAGTAGTTGCTGATGGAGCTGAGAGGGGAGACCAGAAGCTGTGTCCTGCACTCCTGCCTTTATCCACAAACAACACAGTTCCTTACAGCAGATGCCCAGTGCTTCCATACACAACCATTGGGCTCAGCAGTGACAATGCCAAGGAAGGGGAACAGGAGACGTGGCTATAACCTATCCTCATAATTTGCTATTTAACAGTAGTTTGCGTCTCCTCTAATAAACATACAGAGGCAAGTAAGATGCTCTAATGCGAGCACCAAGTTCTTATCACTGGGGAAACAGCAAAACACAAATTAAGAAAAAAAGAAGAAAAAAAGAATGGTTTAAAGGTTGGAAGAAAAGTCATCATCATGAGGTCCCAAGAGAGACACAGAACATCCCTCAAGGCAAGAGAGGAAGGGAAGCTTCTGTAGCCTCCTGTGATTCACAGCTTGGTGTGCAAGGCCACCACCGAACAAAACCTTCAAAGAGTAGCTGCGTCTCGGTAACTCATCGGCAGCAGTTGCAACTCACCCAAACACTGTTCCGAACACGAAGCCGCCTGCCAGTCCCTGAAGGCCCAAGTGCATTCTGAAAAGGGCTCCTGTGAAGGCTAAAAAAAACCACAAACCCACTGAAACCACAAACAGCCCCCCACCAGCCATCACATGGAGGTGGATGGAGCTGCTTTGCTGCATTTCTCCTCTCCATGGGCTGATGTCCACCTTTAACAGAGCAGCAACCAAGCGCTGTGGCCAGCGGGAGGGACCCTCACCAAACTGCCACAGCTGGAGCTGAGCTGCTGCTGCAACACTTCCCCGGGTCTTTATTCACATGGTCTCTGCACTAAAACATTGCACAAATCTCCCTCTGCTTCAGGAAAACTCCCCAAGAAATGCTAAGAAGTATCTATGAAAGTAAAACTGAGCTCTCTGCAGGCTGGAGCGTGATCCATCCCCCCTCTCTTTTTTCTGTTCAACTGCAGCTAATAATAGCACCTGCCATGTAAGGCAGAAAATCAGTAAAGAACGTATCCAACCATAAGGGTAATAAAGCCTGTAAAACCGAACAAGCAGATCACTTACCCGGGCCCCTATTGCCAAAAGCGGACATGCAAAACTTGGCATGAGAAGGGTAGTTTATAAACAGCACACTGAACCGTTACAAAGAGCAGAAATAGGAAATGCTCTCCCTGCTTAAATAAGTGGTTATGAGAGCAGGTTATGCACTGAGTGTTGCCTTTGCCCTATTTTTCACCCCAAAAAAATCCAGCAAGTATTTTGAAGATGGACTGATAACTGCAAAACTCCCCACTGGTTTCAGAAGTGCATCGATATCTCTCTCAAATAAAGGCACGCAGCGGTTAAGCAGTGGAGCAAAGTCACAACTGCAGCCTGTAGAACAGGAAACAAAACCCAGGAGCACAGAAGCCAGTGTACCGCTCAAATCTGAAAGATACAGGTTTCTGCTTATGCTTTTCTGTTTATGGCCCTGGCTCATAAAGAGAAAAGTACACAGAGAGACAGCAGCCTTACCTCCCGCCGAAGCAAAATTACTGATGGTGGTTTTATTGCGGTACACAGACAGACCAGTGCTCACCGTGCTGCAAAGATAAGGCATAGAAGAAGTCAGCAGTTGCACATGGAAGAAGACAGGTAGCAAAACATGGCCTGAAGTAAAGCTGGATTTCATTAAGCCAGCACTCAAGCTGCCTCTTATTGCCTTGTTGCCCATCTGTCCAGAGCACACACACACCAGCCACCAGTGCCTCGATTTCTGTGACTCTACTGCAGGCAGCTGCACAGCCAGAAGCCGGGGAACACCAGGATTCACAGCCTGGATCTGGGATATTTTTTCTTTTTAATCAAAGATTTTTTTTTTCCATCTTATATTCGAGGATAGAATAAAGCGAGCAATGAAAAGGTCCTGTCAGTCAGTAATCCTGATGTAAGACCCTGGAAGCCGAATCTGTGTGTTGGAAAGATCTTGCCTGGTAGACAGTCCCCATCGCTAGAGCTAAGCCACACACACGATGCCAGCAGGGTCACCTACTCTTGTGGCGTGACATTTCCCACCAGGGCAGCTACACCATCTCCTCCAAAAACATTAGTCAAAACACCCTCTGTTCTCAGTTCGGCAACCACATCCTCCCCAGCACTTAAGCGAGTCTCCTGCATGACATCTGCAAGTCAACAGCGACCTTCCTCTCCTTCCCAGCGCTATCACGTCACCCTGGCCTTTGTACAAGGTAAAATTAAACTATTTGGTTTTAAGCTGCAAAACTCAAGATTCTCACAACAGCAGGACAAAAACCTTCAACTTGGACTTTACGGAAATGCTGCTGAGCGGCAAATAATCTTCTTCCAGAGCCTTTTATGACGGGGTGATGGGAAAGGGCGAAGATCTGGCTGCAGGGGAGACACCTGGTGGAAGGTGACAAGGCTACACGTCAAGCCCAGGAAAATGTAAAGAAATCAAAGGCTCCAGGAGAGAAAGCCAACGGTATGCTGGCTGAACCTAAGAACTAAACTAAGCTAAATGGAGCCAAAGAAACCAAGAGAGATCAAGGAAGAAAGGAACAAAGAAAAATTAGGGAGATGGAAATACAAAATAATGCTCATCGATACTGCTAGTGTCTTAAAAGCAGAAGGGGAATTTAAACAGAACATACCTGCAGACACAGTCAATGCAGGTTTAGGGCTACACATAAATTTACCATTTTGAATGTGTGGGAAGATATTCCTAGTTTAAAAGGGCATTACCTGGAAGACTGTGCTTAGTTTGAAGCTATATTGTCAGCAACATACTGACACATCTGGGGGACAAAAATGAAGGAAGCAGAACAGCATCTCTGCCTTGACTGTGTGTGTGTAGTAAAAACGTGAAGGCCTAAAGAGGCACATACAACTGGTAGGTCTGATGTTCAGCAACTGCTTAATAACAAGACGATCATCCACAAGCATTTGAGGTCAAGAACAAATAATTGTGAGTAATGCCAGTGTATACAAACTAGGAGTAATGAGACATAACAAAAAGGAGAAAAATCAGCGTGGGACAGAAAACTCCTCCAGAAACAGCCAACACACTGTAACACTCTCCAGACAAAAACGAAAGAAAGGAAAAGGGAAAGGGGATGAAGCAAAAGCAGAAAGAAGCCATCAAGTCCAGGGAAGAATGGTATTCAAGCCAATAACAGCATGGATTAGATGTAAGGAACAGAGCTTTTCCAGTTTTAATTTTTGCATCAGTTCACTAGAAGATCTGAATCCTGGGATAATTATAAAAGGTTAAATCCTCTTCATGTTCACAACTTATCAATCAGACTCAGGGTTAACACAACACCCTGAGCCTCAGTCCATCACCAGCACTCTCTCGAGCAGCAGCGAGCACCATAAGCCAGCTCTTCTCCCGCTGCCATCGGGAAACACTTACTTGAATATTGTCACAAAAGCTGCCACTCTCCAGCTCCAGCGCCAGCCATAGCGGAGGAAACTCCTGAGACCAGCCCGGTGCGCGGATTGCTGTGGGGAGAGAAGACACAGGTTAGGGATCACAGCCCCACTCCTCCTGATACCCTGACCCTGAGGGATCAAGTCGGTCACCTTCACAGGAAAAGCCACCAACAGGAAAATCAATAATTTATTCCACTTTGTAACATCAACTGGTCTTTCTAATTCTGGTGCTGAAACACGTCTGGGGGGAAAGTGAGAGCTTTCTGAGGACAGTATGGCAGAGCAGCAGAGAAGGAAGGGGCAACCAACTAGAAACTAGTTCTTAATTATTATGAGTTGGTAAGTATTAATAAATAATAGCCATTAATAAATAATAGTCATTAATAAATAATAACTATAAGAAGTAAACAAAAAACACCTACTTTAAATGTTAAGAGACCATCAAGCTCTGTAGTTTAGCACTGGTGCTTTAAACTGCGGCAATAAGCAACTTTTAAAAAGATGTGATAAACAGAAGCTTCATAAAAATTACAAATACTGCAGTTAATTTCATGAAAATTCTCTCTTCCAGTGCCTGTGGTGTTAGTGCTTAGCCTGGGTCCAGATATAGAAGAGTCAGCAGAAGGACAGAGTGAAGCCAGGCACCAACACTTTGCAGACAGCTGCGCTGGGGCCAAATCTAAATAGTAAATGATATAAAATTAGGCAGATTTTTAAAGGTGTTGTTTTTTTTTTTTCCCCCTAATAATCCAGGTAACCAACATTTTAATTGAAGAAGAAACCTCTAGAAGTTTAACTGAAGAAAGCTCTGAAAGTTTGGCAATATCTATAAAATGTCACGATTGTTCTTTGTTGTGAGGTGCAGTGATAAGCTAAAAGAATTTTAAACTGTCTTACAATAACACGCATTAAAAACATAAGAGGACAATGCCAGTTTGATGCTATGGGGCGAGTTCTCTTGCTGACGTGCTGAAGTTCAAAAGGCAAAAGACCTTTCGAGACCTGTTAATTAGCTATTTGACAGAATGGTAAAGGTTGTTATCAACTTCTTCTGTGACGAAGGACAATTTCTTCTAAGTTAACCGTGCGGAATTCGGGTAACGCGGAACAGCTAACCTACAGAGCGGCTGGTCAGACAGACTGTAGGTGTTCACACACTTAAACACCCCGGTATTTTTACCACAACCAGGCACCCGCTCGGAGCTGCACGTCGCGCATCCCACCAGCACAAGGGCACCGGGTCTCCCAAGGGCTCCTCCTGCTGACACCACAACCCGCCGGCCCCAGCGGCAACTTGTTCCACAACCGGAGCCCTTGGGAGGCCAGAGGCCTCCCCGGGGCCGCCGCGGCGGGGCGGGAGCCGACACGCAGCGCTCCCCCGAGGGCAGCCCCGGCCGCCCCCCGTGTGTGTGACCCCCACGCCCCGCAGGCTCCGCGGGCGGCGGGGCTCGTACCACCGCGTCGGCGCGGTTCTGGAAGAGCTCCCCGTGGCTCCTCTCGATGAAGGCCTTCCGCGCCTGGTAGAAAGCGGGCAGCCCGCCGTACATCCAGCCCACGACTCCCCCGGTGAAGGCCGACTTGAGGATGTTCACCGTCTCCTCCGGGTACCGCTGCCGCTCGCTGCAAGGGAAGGGAAGGGAAAGGCTGGGCTGGGCCGGGGGAGGCACGGGGGGGAACGGCGGCAGCGCCGGGCCCAGCGCCTGCGGCACCCGCAGCGGCCCGGCCCAGCCCGGCCCGGCCCGGCCCGCTGCTCACTCGCGCCGCAGGAGCTCGCGGAGCCGCTCCCAGCCCGTCTGCGGCGGCGGCGCGGGGCGCCCGAACCGCGGGGCAGCGCCGGCCTCCTGCGCCATGGCCGGGGCCCTCCCGGCGGCGGCGCCGGCGCCGGGCGGCGGCAGCGCCCCCTTGCGCTCCGGCGGGGAGACGGCCCGCTCCCCACCCCCCCACACCCACCCAAATAGAGACAGGCGAGGGGTCCGGTCGGCTCCACTAAGAGGAAAGGGTCAGGGCTGGTTTAAGAATGCGGGGAAAAAAAAAAGGGAGAGGGAAAGAAGGAGGGAAGGAAAAGAAAAAAAAAAGGGGAAAAGGAGGGGAAAAGGAGGGGAAAAGGAGGGGAAAAGGAGGGGAAAAGAAAGAGGAGGAAAGGGGAAAAGAAAGAGGAAAGGAAAGAGGAGGGGGAGGGGAAGGGGAAGAAAAACAAAAAGAGAAGAAAGGGATCAGACTGAAAATTCCCCAGTTCACACAGGTGTCTGACCAGCATAAGTTTCCAGCCAGAGTGGCTGGAAGAAGAGACACCCTGAATATTGCTGTGACAGAGGAGAAACAGAAATACACGCTTCACCATCTTCAGGGAACAGCTGGGGGCTATCCAGATGTTTTATCACAACTCTGGCCAAGCAATGATGAATCCAGCAAAACTTAGTTTTTGTCTGTTTTATTCGAAAAAGCATTTCATAAAAAGTATTTTTTAAAAAAATTATACGCAGCTGTTTCAGTTTCTCAGATTGCTGTCTCTCCATTGGCTAAAAAAACAACACCAGAAAACCCCTTTGACTCTTGCAGGGTTCTTTTCCTCAGAAACCAGGCTATTTGAGTACCCTGATCTGCTTCCTTTGCAGGCTGGGATAAACCAGGCACCAGTCACGCAACCAGCGTACTGCCCCAGCAACCAGCACTTGACAAACAGCGCTGGATGTTCCGTCCCCGTAGCAGGGCCTGGCAGTGCCCCGAGGCTTCTGTGTGAGCGCATATGTGTGGAGGTGCACTTGGCGCTATCGTTCCTTGTAGTGTTTTCCTCCTCTCTGATCCAAGCTGACTGCTGAGGAGAGCAGGAGCTGCTGCTATCACTCTCTTCCATCAACGTACTGCTTCCTAAGCCATGAGGCTGCTTTACCGTCAAAGGTGCTCACCCCGGAGGCAGCAGCCCTCCCTCTTCTGAGCACCTGTCTGGATGCCAGAGAAGATGCTGCTTCCTACCAGGCCTCTCAACTCAGGGGCCACAAAGCATTCTAGAAATTGCACTCCCTCTGGGCTAAGCAGCCTGTAGCGGGCATAAATACAGTGAGCGCAAGCAACCTGCGACTGAGCTCAGAACGAGTAACGTGAGGAGTAGCTGCCGCTGTGTGACTGAAGACATTCCCTCAACCAGACTGAAAAAGGAGTGTAAACAGCAGTGGGAAAGTAAAGCAAACATTCAAGTGAGCAGATGTGTTACCAGCCTCAAAAAAAACCCCCACAACCCTAGAAAGGTAACAGAAGGGATCAGAGCAGAGGATCTGTGAAGATCTGGAAAAAAGAAGATCTGACTCTACCTCTGTGTATAATTTCTCTGGGCTCTTAAGGCTGCCTGGCCACCCAACCAGTGTTACCAGGGGCCCAGCTCTGCATGGCTATGCAGACACCCAGTTCAGCTGTCGGAGGATGAACTGTCTTTATCTTGGTTGCCAACTGCTCGACTCTGCTACGCAGCCTTAGCACTGCAGCAATGTCATCACCACCAGCCGCTCCCCTATGAGGTAGGTAGTTTACCTGCGCAAGGATCCTTTGTCCTTTTAGTGGCACGTCAAAGCCTCACCCTGAGCCCCTAAAACCTGACATAAACATAAGCTCCAGGCTATCTAAAAAGGTCACCCCAAATCCCAGTATCTGCTTCTGCCAGAGAACACCTAATATCCCAAACACTATCACACAGGTGAGAAAACATTGACCATTTGCCAAAAAATGGGCACGTATCTCCCAGCTGAGTGTAGCTGACAGTCTGTGTACCTTGCCAACGAGTACAGAGGACTTGGTAAAAAGTCCAGTAAAATTAACAGAAAGGCTTCTCATTGACTGAATGGGATTTAGGATCATTCTGAAATGAGTAGTAACTAAATCCCAAATGCTAACAACCCTCTTCCAGACATGAGGATCACTGCCCTATTTAATAGCCATAATCCAACATTCTACTTAGCATTCCTATGGCGACAGTATGTCCCGCTGTACAAGAACAATTTCAAAGTCAGCCTATTGCTGTTCTCCTAGTGTAAAGGGTGAGAAGTCTGAGAGAACAAGAAATAAGATACACTGATCTTCAGATTTCCACAGAGATCAGTTTGAGCTGAAAAGGAAAAACAGAGGAGTCTCTACAGTTCTGTTTTCAGCCATTCAGAAGTGATCTCACTGTAGCTCTTCTTCCTTTTCACTTTGTAAGTCAAGGTTTGGGAATATTCAGACAGCAGATGCTCCCAGTAGCAAGAGACATCCTCCATCTGCAAGTGCTCAGTGATGAATTGGCGTCCCCTAGAGATACACAAGGCACAGTCAGAACCAATTTCCAGTTCCTACAAGAGTCTTTTGTTTTCCTTTATATGTATATCAACTTTCACTCTTCTGTGTTTCAAATGAGAAACAACAAGCACCGCTCTGTACCGTCTAGTTTAATTTCACATTTTTCATTCACGCTCACAGCTCTGACAGTTGCAGTGCTTTTGTTATCCTCAAGATGGTATTTGTTATCTGGGATAATAAATATCAGCTTTCACATATCAGATACAGCCTGAGCAGCACTGATGCAATGCTGCCTCAGAAGCCAGTCGCTGCCAGCCTGGATACCTTATGCTTCTAACGCAGACACGGTTCCCAGGGGCCAACTTGCCTCATACTGAGAAGAAAGCTCCCAACTTCTGAGAGCTTTCAGTGGGGTTCCTGACATGGGTCACGTGTGAACCAAAGAGCGAAGCATATAATCTCATTCTGCACTTCCCCTTGCCTGTTACGAGTTCCTCAACTCTCCTGGTGTTATTGCAGAAGATCAGTTATTCTGCACCCTATTAATACTAGATTGTCTTTGAGAGGTAACCCCTTCAAAAGCTGCATAAGAAAATGCTTTGGAAGAATAGTGCCTGATAGCCAGAAAGGACACACAACTTACCTCTCTGAGATTTCTTGTGCTATAGCATCATTTTCCTTTACAAATTGCAACAGCTCCCTAAAATTAAGACAAAAAATGCTATGAAACAAGTAGCTCAATGGAGAACATTGTCCCTTAGCTAAACTATTGCGGAGAATTAGATTAAGGATCTACAGCTGAGTGAGGGACTGGTGCTCCTCATTTAAGAGCACAGAAGAAACCTGCCAATCTCAGTTGTTCCATATTGGTTCTGGGCAGCATGCTGATATCTGGGAGCCAATACATTTTTGGCCCAGCAATACGTTCCTCTTCCCCTCACCCATGCTGCAAATTTAAGTGCCCAGTGCCTGTGGCTTTCAGCGAGGGTGATCGACCTCCACACCCCAGTGAAACTGTTCTAAGAAATATGAGCAAAGGATTCTTCAGGGGCAGCAATAAAGAGAAAAGAACATGACCTCCACGAGCCTCTATCTGATGCCTAGAGTGGAGGCACTTCTTAGCATGATACCAACGAAACTGCCTTCCCAAACACAGCGGTGTTTTCCTGTGGCACACGGTGCTCCCCTGAGCACACTTGAGGTCTCACACCTGACGTTAGAGAGGTCTGATTGGACTGGGATGTAGTGGACCCAAGGCTTCAGCTGCGGGTAGAAGAACTCCAACCACTCTTCTCCAACGTGGAAGACGAGCGAACCGCACAAGAAAAGGTGTTTCAGACGGAAACTGGCAGCCACTCCCCGGAAATTAAACAGATACCTTTAAAAGGAGAAGCAAAGAGAGGGACCTGATCACACTTGGCATTTAGTGAGGAAATGCACTGAGCAGTTGGGCTCCGAGGCGGGGAGCAGCTGGAGGTCTCCCTCCCGCTGAGCCAGGCACCTGTTGCTGAAACAAAGGGAAGACGTTAATGTGAAGCTCCTCATAGGCAAGGTATGCTAAGTTAAGGATGTGCTAGGTGAGCTGCTGCTGCCTGTCAAAACTGAGGCTAAAAATCAAGGTGTGCTGCTTTACCTCTGATAAAGACACCTGCCTGCGACAAACCAAAAGAGGCCTCACGGACAGCTGCCAACAAGGCAGGGAATGTCACAATGTGGATGCTGATCCTGTGACTCTACACTTCAGAGAATCTCTTACCACAAGGAGCTTTTTCCCAATTCTCTGTTGTCTTGCAGTGAGCTTTTTTTGTTCATTGTTCTTCTTTGCCACATCTATCTCGGTTGGTTTTTTGGATTTTTTTTTTTTTTGCTCTGGGATTCTGCTTTAATCTGAATTAATTGCTTCATATTAACTTGGGAATGCAACCCTAGGAGGTTAAACAGGCTAGCACACAACAGATGGACTTTGCAGATAACAAAGAATCCACAATTTTGTTTCCTGTATTTTCTGCCAAGTTAGTAAAGTGGGCTTGACTGGGGGAGGATTTCTCTTAGTGAACTGTATCTCAGAGGGATGCTTGTTTGCTTACTTGCTTGCATTTTTAAACCCACATTTCTCCAGTTACATGGAAAGCTGTTTTTCCTGTGGGTAAAACCCCTCAGTACATAGAAATAATCTTTGAAGTCAAACATTTTGGGCTGGAGGAAGGGAGTTCTTCCTTTAATTAAGTTATTTGGGGTGAAACGGGGCTTATATATTATATATGTTTGGCGTGAGATGGGAATTACAGCTAAACTTAGTTCAGCAGTAAGTTACAAGGAATAAACCTGAAATTATTTTGCATTCTTTGTATTACCTAGGAGCTCAGGGCAGGGATGAGGAGCTTGTTGTATTAGGAACTGAACAAATACATGTAGAGAAGTGACAAGAACAGGAGTCTGGAAGTGAGATGCCCCTGCCCAATTCCAGACACAGCTCCCACCATCTGTGACCTCAGCCAGGTCACGAGGGGCTGCTCTCAGACATTCTGCTATAGCACCAACACTGAAGAAAGTGGAGAGAAGTTCACATTGACCCTACCAGACCCTGGGCTATGAGAAAAGTGTGTGAGAATGTCTCGGCCCATACTGTGCGAGGGGCTTAGGAGGCATCAGGAATTGGAAAGTCTCTGAGTAACAGAAGGGAGAAATCTGGGCAACAGTCTAGTGAAATATAAAATGAGACAAGTCAATCACATTTGCACAAAAACACGGATCCAGCCAAATGACTGAGTTCTTCTACCAGCACATTCTAGCTGGTAGAATTGTAACTAGGCAATTTTAAAGCAAAACATCAGACATACAAGTACATACACACTAAGAGGATGGTTTTTTTTTTACACAGAAACCCACAATATTACACCAAAACCCCCTCCCTAAAGTAGTTAAAAAACAAAATAAAAACCACAATCTCCCAAACAACATACAACATATGAATCAATACTGTATCTGCTTAATCACATTTCACGTTCTCTCTTTTCCTATATACATCCAATGGCAACACTTGTTCCAGTATGCATCTGAAGATGATTCCTTAGTTCCATATGTCTTTGAAGACAGTAATGCTACCACTGTAGCACTGAAAAAATAATTTGGAACACACAACTTGTTACAGGAATACAAAGAACAATTGAAAGAAAGCCTTTCTTATTAAAAAAATAAAATAAGATTTTCCATCTATATGTTTATTAGTAACCTAAGACCTTTAGTTTCCCCAAAGCATTTTATTTTTCCTAACCTGACAGAAGAGAGCTGACACTGGAAGAGGCCATGCTAAGCTCCCCAATTTTTAACCACCTTATGTCTTTTCACAATCTTTCCTGTCTGCACGGAGCTGGTCGCTGGAATCAGGTCTTAAAATACAGTGAGACCTTATACCATGCAAGGAAAGAAATAACCCGTAGCCCTTGAACAGCTTTACTAATCAAAGCTCTTACTTGTATTTGCAGTGATCAACCAGTGGAATTTCCTTTGCAGGAGGCTTCCCTAAGGTGTCCTTAAAATAAACAGAATTTTTACAAAATCAGTAAGTTTTATATAGTGATTTCATATTTGCTTCTCAGAAACAAAGCTGAAGTCTCAAACCCCTCCATTCTCACTTCTGAGAAAACCTTCTCTGGTGGGCTTTTAGAAGAATTATGAAGAATTTGCAGCCCTTCAAACAAGAAAAAAAAAAGTAAATTACACACTGCCTGTAAGCAAATGCCAGCACAAATACACTAATGATAATGTTTAGCTGGCAGCTACAGGGTGGAAAACAGCTTGGGACAATAGACTATGCAAAGCCAAGTGTAACTGGATTAGCCAAGACCGTCTGGAGAGAGCTGGACTGTAGACTAAGTATGGAACTAAAACATTATCAGCAACAGTTATCAGAAAGACCAAGCAATGGAAATGACAGAAAAAGGTTTAAAAAGACTGACAACACCACACAGGCAGCTTGAGGCTAGAAGGGGAAGAATTGGAGTGGCATAGGTTAATTTTCTTCTGTGTGCTAGTTTCCTTGAACAAGAAGTGTAGATGGAAGAAAAACGTTTGACCTCTAAGGCTCTAGAGACTCCTTCCTTTCATTGGTCAGAGAGACGTGGCCATCAAGGGATCTACAAGCCTCCCTTAATCTAGAGGATCACCCACAACTTTCCACCAAGATGCATCTCAATCATCAAAGCCCTCTTGTAGTGCGAGCCCCTCCGGCCTTCACACTCAGGATCCTGACAGACACCCCCCACACACCTTCTCAGATTTCCAAGCTTGGTTTTTAGTGTACTCAGCATCAACAAGTTCGGGGTTTTCTCGAGACAGCAGAATGAGGGGATCTCTTTCAGGGCTCGTTCTGCAAAAGAAATGCTGTATCAGTCATTGCCAGTCCACCTGACCCAACACAGCTAACAAACAACAGGACTCAAGATCCTGCCCCTTTATGAGGCTGATCTCCCTAAGTGCCCCAAAAACATTATTAAGTGCCTACCACACAGTATATTTCTGTCCAAGGGCGTATAAGCCGAAGAGAACAAGTTAAGTGTACCAAAATTATTCGGGGCCCTGTTTCTTTATTTCACTTACTAAATACTTAATAGCATTATTTAAGCAATTCCCAGGACAAATCAGCAGAGATGATGTTTCCTTCAGGCCTTATCCGAGGGGTGCCAAATACTTTAACTCCCTTCTAAGTCAGAGAGCTAAGAGATGTTAAGCATCTTCAGCACTTGATCGCCCTGACATCACTTTAAAACACTACTGATAAGCAAGGTTATTACATCCCCAAGACTCACACCTCCTCATCTCCTGACAAAAGCCTGAGCCTACCTAGTAAGATTTCAAATCCATCCCTATTGGGGATGGAGGAGGAACAAAGTGTTGGAGGAACAAAAAGGGTTAACACTGTTTTCAAACTGTTACTGAAGAGAGAGCAAAAATAATGTACTCTTATACCCCACCACTCAGGTAACTTAAACCAAGAATACTTGTTGATTCCCTGTCAAGCACTTGGCATAGAGAATAAAGTATTCATATTGGCAAGAAGCATGTACATCAGTATAAAACCTTTAAATTTGTATCATGCACCTGCAGTTCCCTTCAGAGAACAAAACAAGCTGGTTCCTAGTGTGACAGTTTTACTCCTTAAGAAATAACATAGCAAATCCATCACAACTTCTGTTTCCAATACTAGACTTACTATAATGAACTAGTTGCAAATGGCAATTCTTATGGAGAATCCCTAATGGTGAAATGCTGCTGTACAAAATGTCTCAATTTCCTTACTTTTAAAAAACACACTCTGGCTTATACTTGTTTAGGTCTTGAAGGTACAGAAACTTCAGCATACAGACAATTGTCATGGTATATGTTAGTAGAATCTCCTCCTATAAGAAAATATGCTCACCTTGATCCTCGGAAATATCCTTTAGAGATTTTTTTCATCCATGGCCATTTTTCTGCAGACCTGAAAGTATTGTTTATACATGGCAATAAATGATTTAATAAAACCATGAAACAGCGCTCTCATCCGTTTTCACAGCATGATCTCTTTTTCTTATTCTTTTTTTGATGGAAATCACTTTCTTCATTATAGCAGAAAAAACTCCCAGCCAGGTTCAATGAAACAGATTTTCCTGTGAATATTGTGTTTAAGGCAACATGATACAGGCCACTTTTCAGAACCCCTTTCAGTCAAAACACTGAATTACACACAACTCTCTCACCAGACCTTTAAGGATATTAAAATTTACCTAAAATTTGAATCCACTTTCTGCATTGTGGCTTTATCTTTCTGTACTTCACTGAATATGGGTAATGCAAAATAACTAGAGTTTCTAATCACTGTCATTTCCCATTCAAAAACACCAAAACCAAAACAAAACCCACAAACAAACAAACACAGAAAACAGTAACAAAAAGGCCTGCATGGTGTTTTGCATTTAAAGCACAAGGGTTCATTGTTTTCCCAAATAACTTTCACTTTAAATCTAAGCATATCTTCAAAACAGCTGTTCACATGTTTTATTTTTGTCAGTGCAGTCACCTGCCTCCCTCTGGGGAACTCCTTGTTGTACTTTTTTGTTGCACCTGGCTTGACATGTAGATCCTGATTCCCAAACGGATCTGTGCAGGTCAAGCTTTGCATCTGCTTGTAATCCAGTGACATAAGCAGGGTTCACTGGGAAAGCAGGGACAAGTAGATGCTTTGGACCTTCATTATATTATATCACATTATAACATCAGCTATGATTAGTCCCATAGATCTTCAGATTTTGAAGCGGGAAACATTCACTCTCGCATTCTGATGTCAAGTGATTGATATTAAGGTGGGGTTTTTTTCTTGTTATGTTTCTGTGTTCACTCGCTGTTGCATATTGTCTGTCACCCTCCATGGGAAACAGCCCCTTATTCTGCTAATAGTCAAACATCCTGCCAAAAGAAAGACTACCAGTCAGAAACATCTTCTGTCTTACTATCAGCCCAGTAATGGCTCTTGATTCTTGGGAATGATTCCAGGTTTCCCTATTGCATAATACTCAAGTAAAAGGAGATCTAAAGAAGGCTTTTCTTTACCCTTCCAGAAGCTTATACAAACATCCTGTATCATCCCTGCAGTGAAAAAGCCACAGGTCTTTAGAGAAGTACTTGGAAACAAAGGAAAATACTTCCATGTGTCAGGGGAGATTTCTGCAGGCAAAAGATAACTGCTGCTTTATTGACAAACCCTCTCCCAGCAAAAATGATAGTTATCTGGCCCTGACAGCATGAAGAATGTGTATACTTTATCCTCTGCATTCCTTAACAAAGTGTTGGAAACAGAGAAGCTAATTATAACTTGTAGTTACATCACCTAAGGTTTCCATGGAGAATTCTTCTACAGCAGTTAGGTTGTGTGCAGCTAATGGGAGGCAGCAGGACACATCACAAGCCAACAGACCTATGCCCTTGGATTTCAAGTTTGCCCTAATGCTTTCCAGTGCTACCTGGCTTTTACTCTGAATTTGTCTTCCATTAAACCTCCCCCCCACATATCCATTTGCAAAACATACCTTCTGAGGTCTTCTCTCATGAGGTCCCAGCGTCCTAAACCTGTTGGGTAAATTGGCCAGACAGCTGGTCCTCCTTCCCAAAATGTCCAGGCAGGATACATGATATCATTGTATTCGGGTGTCTTAAGTAAAATGACAGTAATGTAAGAAAAAGAGTGACATCTATTTCAGTTTACTGACTGAGCCTGCCAGGAATGAACGTCCTTTCTGGGAGTTCTGTCAGCTTTCTCCATTACTGTTCCATAACCAGGATGAGAGCTTTGCGGTCACGGTGGTGTTGCTGGGGTTCATATAAAGACAACCTAATACTGAAATGTTTCAATGATTTTTAAAAGGCTCTGTGTCTTGCTGCATGACAGCACGGGACTTCCATGTTAGAAAATAACAAAAGAGATCCATCATATAGCTGATCAGTAAATAGCAGAAGACCCGTGCTCCACTCACCTTTGTGCTTATGTATAGCTACAAATGTTTTCTACTGTTCATAAGTTAAGAGGCATTATTATCTCCTTAGAGAGAGGGACACTTATAGACAATTTGACATTTAGGTTTCTAACACTTCAGTTCATTCCAGCCTTCCTAGAGATCACTTAACAATTCATTGCAACAAATATCCAGGTCATGTAGGAATTTCAGTTCCTCACTCCTATTTGGATGTTTAAATCCCTATTTAATCAGAGGGAAGATCAGCACTTAAGTAAGACTAAACCCTTTCAAGAAACAGACTATAGGCCAGTTCCTTGCACTAGTAATAAACTTACAACTATGCATCTATCTGTCACCTGGAGATCAACTGGACAGAGTCCAAGGCCAACAAGGTAGTTAGGAGGTTGGTGCACATGACATATGAACAGGGCCTGAGGAATGGGTTTGTTCATGCACAGTAAGAAGAGGCTTGGGGGTATCTAAATGCTGTATCTTACTACCTAATGGGAGAGATGATGGAGACAGACTCTTTTCAGAAGTGCAGAGACAGAATGAGAGGCAACAGGCTTGGATCACAAGAAGGGAAATTCCAATTACATACTGGGAAACATGCTTTTGCTCTGAGGGAGGTCAAACACTGGCTGTGGACACCCTGTATTCAGGTATGCCCAGAACCAAGCAGGACACAGCCTGGAGCACCCTCATCTGTTATAGCTGGTCCTGCTCTGAGTGAGGTGCTGGACTGGGTGACCTCCTCAGGTCCCTTCTAACTTAAGTATGTGCTTCTACGATCTGCTCCTTCTCAGTCCTTCTATAAACAGGCATTGACAAAAAACCACGACAGCTCCATCAACACCCCAAGGTCGGCCTTCTGAGATGCAGAATAGGACAATCCTCCAATCCGCTATGCTTTCAGCCTTAGAAAGCACCCTGGGCCAGCATCCTGTAGCCTTCCAAACACTGGCAGGTTAAATGTGAGCTGTGCTTGGGTCACTGGGTTTCAGTTAAGGACATGGCTAAGGTTACAGTTGAGATGTCAGACAACGGTGACTGGAGAACTCGGTTTCATGTGGGGCCCTGCAAGGCACCTGGGGGCAGGATTACGAATATGGCTGCAAAGATTAAACTCCTGAAACCTGTTCTCTGTTAATTTGGGTTCTGCTGGCTAGAGCTAAGGTTGTCAATGGTTGAGGGGCAAGACAATTAGCTTTACACCTGGCAGCGAACGTGGTTATTGAATGACAGTGTTTGTGATGTTGTAGTGAAATTCTAGAGATAATTTTAGGATGGCTGGGGACTCAGCAATAGTTATGGATCATATTACTGTTCAGACCGCACAAGCTGAAGACCTGGGTTCAGACTAAGATGCTACAAGTCAGAAGAAACAGAATAGAGCCTGAACTAGCAAGAGAAAATGGTCTATTTTTTTCTTTTTGCACCTCACTGTCTGCTGTGCTTCAGCCAAAGATGGGATCGTGATCAGGGTTAGGTAGCAATGGTGCAGGATTGGGGCACATTGGGCATACATTAAGTAAAAGCAAGATTAGCTGAAGCTTCAGGTGTAACAGTATTTTGTTGGAAGGGATAAGACACTATGTTACAGTGAGGTTTAACAATGGGAGAGGTAGGAAAGCATATGGGAGGGCTCTTGAGTCTGGGAACGGAGAAGTAGAGAGAGATATCTCTATGTGTGTGTGCACCTCTGCATATGTGTGCAGGTAGAAAAGGGAATCCAGGGAAAAAGGGTTCACAGGACACAGCAATATTACAGAAAAGATGATAAGAAACATTCATCTGCGCTACCAAAAAAGCAGAGTAAAATATTCATATTAAATGACATTAACTGTATGACAGCTGACTGATGATCAAAAATCCTTTACAATGCTTATTAAATTAAATTCATGTAGCTACGGCTACAATTTTAACAGAAGAGCTGTAGCAAATGACAGTGATGCTGGCACATAGCCCATCCAGCTGTGCATCATTCCACTGTGACAGTGGTATGTTTTTTGACCTGGCAGAGGAGGTAATGAGGGGAAAAACTGTTCTATTGAATGAACCTACAAGTCCATCTCCCAGAAAACTGGAAGTGAAAGGAAACAAAGAGCAAAAAAGAGTAAGCAATTTTGATGCACAGAAAATCTGTGGGGAACCATCCTCAAAAATACATTCCCAAGAGGAAGGAAGACACACATGTCGCAAAAATGCTCAGCTTTTAAAGGTGTGCCCACCTTACTGAAGGAGAAGATTGGGATGATGGGTTTCATCCACTTGGGGACCTGAGGGTAGTCTCGCACATTGATCACCATTTCCATGTCAGGGAGGCGGCTGATGATCTCCAGAAGGAAGTGCTCAACTCCACTGCATCTGTGGAGAAACAACATATGGCAAAGAGCTATAAGGAGAAGGGAGAATCCTGCAGTCTCTTGCAGGCCTTTCTCTCTGCACAGGAGCAGAAGAGATGGTGAGCCTGAGCCATACCATGATGTAGGCTGGGAACTGCCTATAGCAGCTGCTGAGCCCCAACACAGTACAGACACCACTGAAGCAACCCATCCTGTTAAATCTGGCCTGATCTGCAGCTTTCTCTGGGATCCCACAACCAACCAGCTTTTACTACACTGAAGTACAACAATGACACTTGTCTCTTGCTACATTTAAGCCTCATACATTATTTTCTAGGCTCCTGCTCCAATAAGGAATTCACACCTCTGAAATATCATTGTGCTCAGTGACTTCCAACTCAGCAGATTTGGAAGTACTCCTGTGTCCCAGTTAGGGAGGCGAGATCTTCTGCATAGCTCTTACCTTGCAGGGAACAAGCAGTCCTGCTCACGGTACAACTTGTTCTTAACGATTTGGTAGTGTGTCCCGAGCTTCCGGCTCACCACATCTGATATTATCTCCTTGGAAATGCCACCTCGAAAGGGAGCCAGGTCCCGCTTCCAGACACTGAAACAAAACAATCAGCCATTATTATGTACAGTAGGGAGGATACTGTGCATTGAATAACTGCAGTATACAGAACAGACTTCCAGCTAAAGCAAGCTCTGTGTAGCTTCCAGGAGCTCTGGTACATGTGGCATGACGAAGAATTTAATTTAAGTCACTTGGAAGAGCTGTTATGCAGAGACTCAAAGGTCCAAGCTCCACTCTTGGACTATGTGCTGTTTGCCTGACAGAAAGCCCAGCACAGGACTGAGACTAAATCAACACAGACAACTCTAGCTACTCTCCCAGAAAGCACCTTACACACCCTGCCAGGTTATGGGTAAAAGCCTTCAGCTCACTTAAACTTTGAGTTGCAAAGCTTGTGCTCTGGCCTTCCATGAATGATGGGCCACACCAAGACCAAACTCCTCACATAATGTCACACTATTTAGACATAAAAAGAAAGTAAGAGTCTAGTTGCAAGGAGCAGTGTCACCAAACAACGCTGTGTCCAGTGAAAGCCAGCCCAGCAGGAAAGACCTATGTAGCACGTGTTCTGTGACATCTGCACATCACCAGTGAGCTCCAGGAATGCAGTATGAAAACATAAACCTAACGCATATAAGAAAATGCATAAGAAGGATGCAGTTTATATAAATTTAGTCTAAAGGTCCTCAGGCCATAGAATCATTTCAGTTGGAAGAGACCCTCAGGATCATCAAGGCCAACCATAACCTAACTCTAGCACTAAACCATGTCCCTAAGAACCTTGTCTAAATGCCTTTTAAACACCCCTAGGGATGGTGACTCCACCGCTTCCCTGGGCAGCCTGTTCCAATGCCTGACAAACCTGTGAAGAAATTTTTCCCAATATCCAATCTGAACCTCTCCTGGTACAACTTGAGGCCATTTCCTCTCATCCTATCACTTGCTACTTGGAAGAAGAGACCAACACCCTCCATGCTACAACCTCCTTTCAGGTAGTTGTAGAGAGCAATAAGGTCTCCCCTCAGCCTCCTTTTCTCCAGGCTAAACAGCCCCAGTTCCCTCAAGCTTGGAACAGTTAACAAACACTATCAGATTGTAACAGCTATGGAGATGTCCTCCCCACTTTTGGCAGACACTGCATCAATGCCTTAGTTTAATACAGCACTGTCAGGGCGATCCAGCTGTGAGGGTGGTCAAACACCGGTACAGTTTGCCCAAAGAAGCAGTGGAGTCTCTGTGCTTTAAGATATTCAAAACCTGACTCGACAGAGTCCTGGCAACCTTGCCTGAGCAGAGGGGTTGAACTTGATCTCAGGAGATACCCTCCAACCCCCAGGATTCTGCTATTTCATAATCAGGTAGAACACAGTTAAACCTCATAAAGATTTGCCATTGTGCAGATTGGCTGACCACAGATAAGCAGTATGACAGGGATGCAAATGTAACGAGCTTGAGAACTGGAGGAAAGCTGAAGTTTTATGGCACATCCACGTCATTTTAACCTAAGTGACAACTGAAAGGTAGCAAGGAACAAGACAGGGCCTTCAGTCCTTGGTCACTGAGTCCCAGAAGACTAGATACAGGTAGAATTTGATATATGGCGAAAAGTACTGGCTTTCAGCGTCCTGCTGCATAATTACAGACTTCCAAATTGGCTACCAAAATGAACGAAGTTTCTTGAACGTCATACAGCATACGTCCTGTATAATCTTCCTGGATTCTTTCGTACTGTCTGTCATATAGCAGTGCTCCTTAAAAACCCTTAAATTAATGACTGCATTAGTAAAAACTAGGTTTTGAGACTCACAGCAACCATAACTTCATGTTACTATCAACTATCATGTTCTAAAGCAGATTTTGGAGGTTGTAACCACTTGGGAAAGTGTTCTACCCAAAGGTGGGCAGGAGATGGTGGAGTGTATGTTTAAAGATTAGGAGATGTCTTTAAGCTGTATCTGAATTGGAACTTGGGAAAAAGACAGGAATGCTGAATTAAAAGAGACTCTTCCTCATCAATATTCAAGCACAGTAGAGATCAAAAACTCCAGAGTGTATAAACAGTTGCCCGATATGACTCACCCAATAGTAAAAGTGCTCAATATTCCCCCACCCCCAAAATGAGCGAGCATATCTGGTACTTTTAAATAGGAGGCTTAAAGCTGGGCATCTGTGTTTCTGCATTTGGAATCCTAATCCTAAAGCCAGACTTCCCTGAGTTGCCTCTTATCCTTTAAATAAAAATGCTGCTTAAAGGTATCAAAAACCCCCAGTCCTACAATCTATGCCCACATGGCAGTGATGACCTGCGCACCTGTAATGTCTGTCACACTGCAGCCGTGAACTACCAGCGTGAACAGAAAGGAAGTTTGGTTTGGTTACGTCTACATGGCAGGTCAGCCTGCGCTCATACTGCCTACAGTAGTCTTGCATCACATGCGAGCCTCTAGCTCTCTGCACTAAATTCACTGTAGGGGAATTAGGCCAGCATTTCAAGTCAGAGTGCTGGCATTATGCATAATGCTCCATGGTTATAAAAAAAAAAATAAACAGAACTTGTGTCTTCCTGAATGAGCTCTTCTTGGATGATGCTTTAGTCATGTGAAAGCCAAGTAGTTAAATATCTACCATCAATCCAATTCTCACAAGCAATGAACTAAACTCCTAAAAAGAACGCTAAAAAGTGCAACACACTATCATGCCAAATGGATCTGTGCTCTGTAACAACCGTTCTTAATCAAGCTATTCAGAATATTTTGCACATACTTGATTTCTTCCACTTTTAAAAGCCCACAAGAAAGACTTGTTAGCAACACTGCACTGAGAGAAGGCAGAAGTGGATTGTCAACACAGAAACATCATCGACTGTGTATGGGTTTATTGTATGATCATATATGAGATGCTGACATAGTGTTTGTTGTTCAATCACAGCAGACAAGGACAGTGACCAGTATGCAGGTGGACACACCTTCTATTGGACCTATGGAGGCCAACCTGTTTCACATGGAGGGATCTGGACCGGCTGGATCGTTGGGCTGAGGCCAATTGTATGAAGTTTAACAAGGCCAAGTGCTGGGTCCTGCTCTTGGGTCACAACAACCCCAGGCAGCGCTACAGGCTCGGGGAGGAGTAGCTGGAAAGCTGCCTGGTGGAAAAGGATCTGGGGGTGTTGGCTGACAGCTGGCTGAACATAAGCCAGCAGTGTGCCCAGGTGGCCAAAAAGGCCAACAGCATCCTGGCTTGTATCAGGAACAGTGTGGCCAGCAGGACTAGAATAGTGATTGTGCCACTGTACTCAGCACTGGTGAGGCCCCACCTCGAATCCTGTGTTCAGTTTTGGGCCCCTCATCATAAGAAGGACATTGAGGTGCTGGAGAGTTCAGAGGAGGGTGATGAAGCTGGTGAGGGGCCTGGAGCACCAGTCTGATGTGGAGCAGCTGAGGGAGCTGGGGCTGTTCAGCCTGGAGAAAAGGAGGCTGAGGGGAGACCTGATCGCTGGCTACAGCTGCCTGAAAGGAGGTTGTAGCGTGGAGGGGGTTGGTCTCTTCTCGTGAGTAACAAGCGATAGGATGAGAGGAAATGGCCTCAAGTTGCACCAGGGGAGGTTCAGATTTGATATTAGGAAACATTTCTTCACAGAAAGGGTTGTCAGGCATTGGAACAGGCTGCCCAGGGAAGTGATGGAGTCACCATCCCTGGAGGTGTTTAAAAGATGTGTAGATGAGGTTCTTAGGGACATGGTTTAGTGACAGTGTCAGGAGATGGTGGGGCTCGATGATCTTAAGGGTCTCTTCCACCAAAAATTACTCTATGATTAATAACCTCCTCCTTACAAGCACCATGACCTATGATGGCTCCAGATGTGACACTTTAGAGCCCAAATATTCTACAGCTAATTCCCATCCATCAGTGCTAGCAAAAGCATTCCCTCCCATGGCCTCTGGCCTGTGCAGTCAAAAGAAAACCAGCCTCTCACCTTTGGTGGCAGCTGCAATTCTCCTTTACACATGGCTTATAGACTTCCACAGCTTTCTCAATTTGGTCAGTTATCGCTTTCCATTTGGCATCTAAAACACACAGGCAGGGGAAAAAGTTAAAAGGAATTAAGGCATTAAACTACCGCAGCAACTAGCGGGAGCTGAGCAGGATTTCTGGTCGGGTTGGCATCGCGGCAAACAGCAAGGCAGCAGCAGTGCCACCGGGGCCGCCCGGCTGAGGGGGCCGGGGAAGGGGCGGGGGAGGATGAGGAGGCGCCTCAGGACGCTCGGGCTCCCGCCGGAGACACGCACCCTCCCCGCCGGCCGCGAAACCGCGTCCCGTTCCCCCTCCCCCGGCAACACCCTCACGCCCAGGCG
Source organism: Caloenas nicobarica (assembly GCF_036013445.1). Taxonomy (NCBI): domain Eukaryota; kingdom Metazoa; phylum Chordata; class Aves; order Columbiformes; family Columbidae; genus Caloenas; species Caloenas nicobarica. The sequence goes on from NC_088245.1 coordinate 131,050,849, forward strand.
CCCCGAGGAGCCCCAGGCGCCGCTCACCTGCCGCGGCGGGCTCCGGCCACCACACGGCGGCCGCCGCCAGCGCCCACAGGGCCAGCGCCGCCCGCCCCATGCCGCCGCCGACAGCACCGCCCTGCGCATGCGCGGCCCGCCGCCGGCGGGAGCGGCTGTGAGGTGGTGGTGCCCGGAGCAAAGATGGCGGCTACGGGAGCGGGCGCTGAGCCGCGGCGCTCGATGGGAGCTGTAGTTCCCGCGGCGGCGCCGTCCCTCCCCACGCAAGGCCTGTGTCTCGGGGGGACCCCCGCGGGGGCGACGTCGCGACCGCAGATGGCTTTTGCTGCTTACGGAAGTAAAGGCACTGGCGTGGCGGGGGCTACAGTAGGTGGGCACTGTGTTGCAAAAACATTCACTGCCAAAAGCAAATCTGAGTGTGCATCTGTGGTACGCACAGAATCAATCATAGAATCACAGAATCATTTCGGTTGGAAGAGACCGTCAGGATCATCAAGCCCCACCATAACCTAACACTGTCACTAAACCATGTCCCTAAGAACCTCGTCTAAACGCCTTTTAAACCCCTCCAGGGATGGTGACTCCACCACTTCCCTGGGCAGCCTGTTCCAATGCCTGACAACACTTTCTGTGAAGAAGTTTTTCCTAATATCCAATCTCAGCCTCCCCTGGTGCAACTTGAGGCCATTTCCTCTCATCCTATCGCTTGTTACTCACGAGAAGAGACCAACCCCCTCCACGCTACACCCTCCTTTCAGGCAGCTGTAGAGAGCGATCAGGTCTCCCCTCAGCCTCCTCTTGTCCAGGCTGAACAGCCCCAGCTCCCTCAGCTGCTCCTCATCAGACTGGTGCTCCAGGCCCCTCACCAGCCTCACTGCCCTTCTCTGAACTCCGTCCTAACAACCTCCTAGCGCTGCTAGTGTGGGGCTCAGGAGTCCCATGAGCCTCATGCAGGTCTTGTGTACCTGGTACACCCCTTTGGGATTTTGGGGGGGGCAACTTCCCTGGACACCTGAATTCACCAAGCAGTTGTTCTGACCTGTAAGAGGCTCCTTCTCCTGGCCCAACCTCTTGCTGTTGCCAAGACCTGATTCAAATTGATCATTTAGAATTAAGTCATGAATCTCATCATTATGGTATAAAGGTTTAGACTGATTTGTATAAACTTCTCTGCAGCTTCAGGGATGCAGACTGCAAGAAAGAAGAGAAACAGCAGGATTGAGAATTGGTGGTTGAGTGCCATCAATGTAATTCGTAGGACCTTCTCTTTGCAAAATGGTTTCTAGGAACACAGTCTTCAAAACGACCCTCTACATAGTGTTTCAGTCAGCCTTCAGGACACAAGCTTATCAACCCAGTGTTGGATATAATAACCATGCTGATAAGCCGCCAAATTAATGTAGGTAAGAAAGGATATGGCTAAGCAGACACTGTCCTAACGTGAATCCAGACCAGTCGATCAACGTTTCTTCCCTAGGTTGAGTGTGGGAAGGCCTTTCACCTCTTCATGGGGTCTGTGTATTCAAATGTGAATGCTTAAACCTCCATCTTTGCTAGCCCAGATGCAGCTTGGTGGTTTTTGGATTGCAGGAGGAAGTGCTGTGGCTGCTCGTTAATAGGAAAGAGCCACATTTACATTAAGTTTCTACCTATAGAGTGAAGGCTGACTGATTAGCCACACAAGCCACCAATGCAACTTGTCATATAGGCCTCTTTTGTGAGAAACTGAATTGGTCCTGTAGGTATCCCTATGTCTGGATGGAGAAGTAGCCACCAGAGAACAGACCGAAGAGGAAAAGCATGTGCTGAGAAGTGTGAAGGTTTCTCAAGGACTGATAAATCCTAGAGACTGTTAGTCCCGCCAAATCTGCAAGAGCCGATAAACTCTGGGCACCAAGCGTCTGCTCAATCTGTGCAAGGCCACAAAGTGAATGACAGTTACCAACCATGGCTTGTGTGCCTGTAGGGCAGAGGCTGCTACATGCAGACACGGACTGCAGGATTATGTGTACATCTGTTGAAATAAATGATTTTGAGGGACTTTCTGAACACCTCCTTGGAAGCTGTTAGCATGTCAGCACAACCCTCTACTGAGTATACAGCCGGGGTTGTCCTCCAACTGGGTAACTGAGTGATTGCACGAGGGAACTATGAGAGAATAAGTGAATGTTGTGTGTGTTATCTGCTATTAGTAGTAACAGCTTCCTAGAGTGAAAACTTTGAGTACTTCTGGCTGTCTCTTCCTAATCTCCTGTTGCATAGCCAAAGAATTTTTAAGCAAATCAGGGGAATTAATCCCTTCTTTCCATCTTCTCATAGAGTCCATCTGTCTTCCTTTAGATTTCTGCATAGAGTCTGCTTTCTCCCTTTTCCTCTGCAGTCTCTCTCTCAGCTGCAATAGTTACAGATCCAAAACTGGAGGCTGGTCTGAAGACTTCCCCAAAAGTGTGAACTTTAAGTAAGGTAAAAGCAAAAATGTCTGATACTCTTATATATCCATATTTTCCTCCACTGGCCTCACTCGGTCTTTGTCATCTCTAGGCAGCTAATCCACCCATTATTACTAACACAGTTTTCTGTCCTCTCTCTCAGGTTCCAGACCAGATTTTCCTGCATCTTTCCTGGCTGACTGAATAGAGTTATCGGCATGCTGTTCCAACACCATCGCTGGTTGTTTCTCACAGCCCGCCGCTAGTCTCCTACACAGCCGGTAGAACTGTAGTAGTTCACCCTGTAGCAAAGGTTATTTCGGGTGCTTTCTCTGAGGCAAAGAGTAGGAGTGGTAGTCAGCATAAATGTTTAATAGGCCCTGAGAGCTAAGACTTTGAGATGAAGATCCTTTTGAAGCTACATTTACAGCCTCTGCTCTCCCAGGCTTTGTGTAATGAAAGTACCCCGGGCCACTGTGGTGTGGTTTTGGCATGTGCTGTAGTTCCCCCCGAGCACCTTGGATGGTTGTAAGCTTCAGAACCCCTTGACTCTCACTTCAAACAAAGCCTTTGCCTCACCTTCTCTACCTTCTTAATTTCCTGCAAATCCAGAGCTCTCTGCAGGAGCATCTGGCTCTGATCTTTGATACCCTCCCTCAAACGCAGTCCCTCCCTCATTTTTTTTCTCTGCCAAATCAAGCACAAACACCCACAAATTTACTTTCATCGTGTTCCATGTGCCTGGAGTGAAAAATCACTTGGCTGTAAGTGTGGTGTCCTTGCTTTACATATTCAATATAGGTTAGAAGAAGGGTGCTTGGGAAAGTGTTTGGTTCTCTGAGCTGGTTTTGAGACTGAGCTAAAGGAAATGTGCTTTCTAGATCTTGCATTTCTCTCAGAGCTGTGGTCTGCCTTTTGTAATTGCTACTGTCTGCTTGTGCAGGTGTGCACCTGGAGGTTTTCTCCTTTAATTCATCCTTTTGTGTCAAACAGAACTCCTAGGTTTTCTGAACTCCTCAAAGAATGGCAATCTTTTCATATGAAGAATGGCCATCCTACCTGCACTGAAGTTCTCCAGAAGTATGGACAACTAGAGAAGGCTTATTTGCAGAGAGAAAAGGTGGTGCTAGTCAAAGGGGACATTATAAATGAAGCTTCCAATAGTTGTGAGGTAGCTGAGGTGTGGCTCTTCTTATAGCTTTCACGCTTGATTGTCAGCAGGGCTAGGCTGCTGCAAAAGGCTTAGGTAGCCTCAAAGCTCAGCGGAGGGAGGAAGGAAGCTATACGGGATGCTGAGGTTCAAAACCTGTGTTTGACATTACCAGGGCATCTGGGGCTGAGCCCAGTCTTTACCATAAGAAGCCACACAGTTTCTAGAGAGTGAAGATTGTTTCCTGCTGGTGAGCTCCTTGTGGAGCTTCTTTTCCCTTTGGCTCTGAGCTGTGGCCTGTAACACTCAGCCCTGTGGAGGTGTTGGACTGTGGCTGGCAGGATTCAGGTAAGCTGGCCACATCTTCACTGCCTGGCTTGGGGGTGTTTGGTATTGAATATTCAACTACATTATGCAAAGAAGGCTAACTGTGAAACTGCTACAGCAGCTCAAGTACTACATGAGAAGTGCAGTACCAGAATATGACACCCAGTAAGGGCTGGGGTCATGAACTAAGGCTCAGACTAAGACTCTGCAGCTGAGTTGGACTGGGCAAAGCAAGTGCAGGAGATCCCAGAGTTTGGTCTTGATGAAGCCCTATCCACGTCTGCCAGTGAAGGAAGTCATTAAGCCAGTCCTCAGCCCAGCCTGAGGGTTTGCGAAGGCAACAGAAACAATGGAGGATCCAACAAAAAGTGGGCAAGGCATCTGTAGCTTAAGCCTGAAGTCACAGTTTAAGTACTTGTGCATTCTGTGGGAGCAGCACAAACCAACTACATCTGGTGCCTGAGAGAAGATGCAAGAACTGCTGTGGTTTCATCCCTTGAGGAATCTGTATGTGCCAGGAGATGTCTGTGCTCATGGCAGTGATGACAGTATTATAAAGAATTTTTCCTAATGGCAACAGAGTGTAGCAGCCCCAAAAGGGAAGAAGGACACCTGTTGAGTGTGAACTGTATGTGTAAGTGCACATATAAACGTGGGACCAGCACTATATTAAAGTATTTTTATTTGTACCACTAAAAAAAAGGAAACAGTTCAGAAAATGTAGGATTCTTGTTTTGTACAGAAGAATGAACTGAAGGATTAAAAGTCATCAACACACCTGCACAAACAGCAAACTGGAAAAAGCACAGATTTGTAATGGTGAAGTACAGGGGGAGTCTGGTATCAGGCCATTTGCCTCATCAAGAGGATGTATTTAATATTTGTACCCATTTGCCTTTGCAGTTGTGTTGTAGGGCACCAACACAAGCTGAAACTGAATATATTGCTATAGAAAAGGCTTTGGCGTTAGGCTACGGCTGTAAAGAATTTAAAATCTGTTCGAGAGGCCATGTTAACTAAAACTGATATAAATCACGTTTTGCCATTGCCAGTGGGGATCTGGCAAACACCTTCCTGCAAACAGAACATCTCTTTCTTTAGCTACAGTTGTATAACTTGCAAATTGAATGTGAACCTGAGAAAGATTTACTAGTTGCAGGCATACTCTCTAGTGCCTTTGACAAAATGCTGTGGAACAAAGTCCCAGGCTAGATTATGTATATGTCAATTGGGGAAAACAAAACAGAAAAACCCAGCCCTGTCGGTTCTCAAATGAAATGCAGACTTTTACTGCTGGTAGTTTGCTGAGGACGAGACACTGCAGGATGTAATTAAGGTTCTACTAGAAAATGATTTGCACAGCTTATTCTGTCCCTGTTTCAGTTTAAAATGATTTAGATACCACTTCTCTGAGGCATGAAGAAAACTGATCCTTGAAGTGTTGCAGGAAAATAAAGATACAGAAAGCCATTTGGAGCCTGAAGGCAGCGCGAGACATCTCTGCCTCCCTCAATAGTCAGAAACACAAGTGATGTTAAATGGAGGAGCGTGTGCCAGTGGGAAACACTCACCCTCCTGAAGGAACTTAACGAAGCTGGTTGCATCAGCTTGATGTGGGAGTCCTGAGCAGCAATTTTCGTATTGCCGGGCTGTCTTTACTGGAAGGCACTACGGCATTATAAGGGAGCAGGTCGCTTGTATCTGCTGACAGTGTGTTTCCTATACATAACAATAACGCCTGACAATGGACGACAGTTCGGTACAAGCTTAGGTGTATTGCAGCTATTCCCCAGTGCTTACTAAACCTACCCTGCCTGTGGAAAGCAATGTTGAAATACTGCCAGAAAGGGGGCAGTGTCCATCTGTTGCACTTCTGGCACTACTCGCTTGCAGCGGATTGTCACATCTGTGCTAGCAGAAACCGATATCATATAGGGGTGGGTTGGCTGAGATAAGCAAACAGAAAAAGTGGAACAAAAAGGTGAGATGATTTTGTAGCCTAGGACTGGCAGTGTTTCACAAGTGATATAGATGCATAGTAACAGCAAGAAACAGCAATTACAGTGGGGCGTGCTCTGCGGGGACTTTGTGATCATGTGAAGACGTTGCTGTAGGCAGCGCGTGCTGTGGAGAAATAGATTCATGTTTCCCAAGTTCCAGAGGGCAGTGGGAGAGCGTAAATCACTGCTTTTTGTGGTGGTGGTGTCAGGTTAGAGCGGCTGTAGTCCAGAAAGGCCAACAGCTAGAAGTAGTGGGCTTTTTGCTAAATAAGCTTGGTACAGGCCTTCCGGAGGACACAGGTGACAATACGAAACATGACAACATGACATTTATTAGGAGGAGCAGACAGCTTGTATGTACTTGCTGTTGTCCATTACTTGGATGTAGTTGAACTTGGCTCCCCAGGGAAGCTTTGGGGACCTGTACCCCTCTCGAAGGAGATGCCACCATGCAGAGGCTCACAGCACCGATCAGTTGGAGCTCAGACAGTGATTAATGTAAAGCTCTTTGGGGTTCCTGCTTGGGAGTAATTCCTGAACAATGTGGAATATGGGAGCTCTGATGCACTAATTCATCTGGCAACAAACAGCGTTGTTCATGTATGAAGCACTGAGCATTGAGAGGGCTCTAGTTCCTCCAAAAGTCCCAGCACTTGTCACTACCAGTGTCATTGCTTCAGCTACTTTGTTTGCTGAAGACCACCATCACTGGAGAATTCCTAGATGTTTGTGACTCCATAGACGTTAATTCATTCAAGTTGTTAAATCATTGAAGCATTGAGCTGTAATTGCGAGCAGCTTTGTTCCAACTACTTTTTTTGCAGAGCTGCAGAAAAACTGTGCTTTCCTGTATCTTAGCATTGCTTGAATGTAATAGAATTTCCTTCTGCTAATAAACTGAGGCATAAAGTTTCTAATTTAGGGATGGGATAAAGTGAGTTGTGCTGTGATTTCTAATCATGGGAGAACTCCTCTAATGTGCACACGTTCAGTGTTTGTCTTATAAAAATGGTTTCTTAACAATGCCCATTGCAGCTAATTTGTAACTACGTGGTGTAAACATTGTTTTCTAAAGTTTTTTTAATAGATCCCCAAGCTACTTAATTATCACTTACTGACCCCTTAGTTTAGTTTCCTCAAACTTTATAAGAGCTGGGTCTCAAGTGGCAATAAGATGGACAACTTCTTATTCCATATCTAATAGGACAGGAAGGTCTCCAAAGCATTACTAGTTCATATCTTCCCAGGAATAGGATCTTCTCTTCATGGTGATGCTCCTCTTAGCTGGACATCTAGAATGTTCTTTCTCGTTCAGCTAAAGCTTCTATTAAAATCAGGGATAAGCAAATTCAAACCAGAACTTCTCCAGGGTTTAAAAAATCCTTTCTCTCACTAAGTGTCTTGCTTAAGGTAGCCTTCATTCAGGTCTGGCACACCTTCTGATGTATGAACCAGCTGGATTCTTCAGCATCCATGTCTATGTGAGTTGAGGGGAGACAGCAACCTGCTTTCTGAGAACAATTTGTCGTGAGGAAAGTTTTCAGGCTAACTTAATCCCTATCACAGTTCCATTGACTTGAACAGTTATCAGAGCTGAACTTCTCTTTTAGAGATTGAGTTGACCAGTCTCTATCTGCATTTGGAAAAATAAAAGGTGAGACACATGGAGGGAGATTGGGAAAGGATAAGGAAATTATAGAAGGGTCATCAGAGACACCAGAGATTTCAACAGCTTTCAAGGCCACTGCAGACCATAAGGTACCTTCCTTATTGTATTTGTTTTGCTGTAGACCAGTCACCAATGTATAGCAGGCACTAAGCTAGAAACTTGAACACGCCACCTCAGAGTACCCCTGGCACTGCCGGTGCTACAAAAATAATGGTTGTACTTTACCCATCAGGTAAACCCTACAGTTTGTAAAGGATGAATAATTACCAGCTATTGAAGATCTGAGGAGCAAGATGTGAAACAGCTGGCATGGGGTTCAACAGACGGCTTCTACTCCTCTAGAGCAACCTGGGACATCTGCTTGTAACAGGACTGGAAAGAATATCCTTGGACTAGGAATCCAGGTCCTTGGACCATGTGCTGCAAGCAGCTGTGTGATGCAGAGTGCCCACAAGGCTAAAAGCACATGGTTTGTTCAACCCTCAAAGCAAGATAAATCCTGTCCTGATAGCATTGTTGGTTACTGAAATATATTGAGAAGACCAGTAGAGAAGTACAAAGTGTGGGGAGAAGTGCTAATTAAAGTAAGGGGCATAAAAGAGAAAAGGTAGAGGCTGATTTTTACTCTATTTAGGTAGAAAATTTGAGAAAGGCATTTAGCGATGAGAGAGGAACTTCTGGAAGAGACTTCCAAAAGCAGTATTTGTTGATTTTCTTGTTACCTCCTATCATCAGAGAGCTAGATCTGTCTTAAAAGGGACACTGAGACAGTCTGTCAGTGATGACAGAGCATGGCTCAGAGGTGCCCACCAGTCTGAAACAAGTAATGAAACTTTTCTTCTTGTCAAGTACAGTATCACTGAAAACTCAGAAAATAGGATTGAAAGAGGCATGAGGATGCCTTCTAGTTCATCCCCCTATTCAATAGCATGGCTAGCTGTACCTGTCATTCTTGGGCAACATTTGCCCTCTTCTTAAAGACATGCAGTGATGGAGCCTGCCCAGACCAGTGTGAAATTTTGGCTCATTTTGGGGTTTCCTTCCATGGTAAGTCCAAATCCTGTCTTCCAATGATGGCATTGTAGCACCTGTGTGGCTAGTCCTACCCCATCTACTACATTTGAACAGCCGATTTTTCCTAAGTAACTGTAGAATTTTGCATGTCTTTTTTGAATATTTTTTTCCAGACTTTCTCAGATAATCAAAACTGTTTTGAATACTGTCTGTTTTGCACTGTATTTGCAGCCCTTCCCAGCAAGGTGCCATCTGAAAGATTAATAAGCTCAGCCTCTGTTCCTTCATTCTTGTCATTAATGGGAATATTGAATAATATAAGTTCTGGGAGAGTTCTCTACAAAAACCTAGCTTGATGCATCTCTCCAGTTTGATAAAGAAGTAGCAGTAACTTCCCTGGTGTTGTGGTTTAACCCCAGCCAGCAACTAAGCACCACACAGCCACTCACTCACCACCCCACCACCCCCCGCAGCAGGGTGAGAGAGAGAACTGGAAGAATAAAAGTGAGAAAAATTGTGGGTTGAGATAAAGACAATTCAATAGGAAGAGCTGCGCATGCAAGCAAAGCAAAACAAGGGATTCATTCACTACTTCCCATTGGCAGGCAGGTGTTCAGCCATCTCCAGCAAAGCCGGGCAACATCACATGTAATAGTTACCTGGGAAGACAAATGTCATCACTCCAAACATCCCCTCCTTCCTTTTTCTTCTCCCAGCTTTATATGCTGAGCATGATGTTATATGGTGTGGAACATCCCTGTGGTGAGCTGGGGTCATCTGTCTCAGCTGTGACCCCTCCCAACTTCTTGTGCACCCCCAGCCCACTCACTGGTGGGGTGATGTGAGGAGCAGAAAAGGCCTTGGCACTGTGTGAACGCTGCTCAGCAGTAACTGAAACATCCTTGTGTTATCAATGCTGTTTCCAGCACAAATACAAACCATAGCCCCATACGAGCTGCTGTGAAGAAAATCAACTCTCTTCCAGCCCAAACCAGCACAACTGGGTATGAAATTTCCCCCTTTTCCCAACTGACAAGCAAGAACAATTTTTTTTCATAAACGGTGAAATGTTCCAAGTTTAAAATCTGTTATGAAGAAAACTCTCCAAAGACTGGGGAAGTACACTTGCCTAACACAGAATATGCCTAACAGCAGAATTTACTCATAGACTACAGAAGACCCATGCTCTAGCTGTAAAATCCATAAACATTTAAAGGGAGACAATCTGCTCAAGGAAATTTTTTAAGTATTTATGGCACCCTGCCAGATAGCTAGCAGGCCAAGACACCTCCTGGCCTTAAAGATGGAGTGTTACGGAAATAGTCTGAGCAGATTGTTGAAAAAAAAAAAACCTGTGGAATTAAGTATTTTGGAACAGGTATGACATCTATAGAAAGCTTGGCGATTCCTTAAAGGTTTTATTCCTTTGAAAAAAGCTCTTATGATTTGCTGCTTTTGACTCTTGAGTCATACAGAGATCTCATATTGATAGTACATTGATCTGCATGTAGCTAAGTACTTCTCAGACATACTTCTAAGGGTGCTTAGAAGCATTCAAATGACCAAGAGGAGTGCTTGAATTTTTCAAAGTGGTGATGCCTTGTACCTTCAAGATTTAAGCCAACCTCTAACTTTTTGGCATCAGGAAGAATGCTCTGCAGAAGGCTGATTATTCCAAATGGTTGTGCTGTTGTTCAAAGGGACCTCAACAGGCCGGAGAAAAGGGCCAATGGGAGTGTTATGAAGTTCATCAAAGGGAAATACCAAGCTCTGTCCCTGGGCAGGAAAAACCTCGTGCCATCAGTACGTGCCAGAGGCTGAAAGGCTGGAAAGCAGGTTTGCAGAGAAGGACCTGTTGGTCCTGGTGGACATCAACATGAGCCAGCAATGTGCCCTTGTGGCCAAGAAGGCCAACAGCTCCTGGGCTGTGTTAGGAAGAGCATCACCAGCAGGTCAAGCGAGATGATCCTTCCCCTCTGCTCAGCACTGGTGAGGCACATCTGGAGTGGTGTCCAGTCCTGGCCTCCACAGTACAAGACAGACATGGGCCACTGGAACAAGTACAGCAAAAGGCCAGAAAAATTACTAAGGGCTTGGAGTGTTTCTTATACGGGGAAAGGCTGAGAGGGCTGGGACTGTCCAGCCTGGAGAAGGGAAGGCTCAGGGGGATCTTCTCAATGTGTATAAACCCCTGATGGGGGGCATTAAAGAAGACAGAGCCAGACTCTTCTCCATGACATATAGTGAAAAGACAAGAGGCAAAAGGCACAAGACACAACACAAGAAAGTTCTGTCTGAACATAAGGAAACACTTTTTTCTCTCATTTCCATTTGGTGGTGGTGGTGGTGGTTTTGTTTGGTTTTGGTTGGTTGGTTGGTTGGTTTTTTGTTTGTTTGGGGTTTTTTTTGTTTGGTTGGTTTTGTTTGGTTGGTTTTAGTTTTGTTTTTTTTTACTGTGACAAGGGATTGAACACTGGGACAGGTTGTCCAGAGAGGTTGTGGAGTCTTGGAGTCTCTGCCCATGAAGATATTAAAAAATGTGACTGGCTATAGCCCTAAGCAACCTGCTCTAGCTGACTCTGCTTTGACCAGGGTGGGTTCCAGGCAATTTTCAGAGGTCACATCCCACCTTAGTGATTTTGTGATTCTTGGAGACACTCTTACAAGTTCCTCTAAAGCATGGAGACATCCAAGGCCAGGCTGGATGGGGCTCTGAGCAACCTGATCTAGTTGCAGATGTCCCTGCTCATTGCAGGGGGTTGGACTAGATGACCTTTGAATGTCCCTTCCAACCCAAACTCTTCTATGATTCTATGATTCATGTGTGGAACCATCATGAACAGAGCACTGACTTGAGTCCCAGTTTGCACAGGAGTCCAAAAGCGGAATTCACATTTTAATGCCAGGAAATGAGAGAAAGGTGCCTGTTCCATGTGTCTCTCACACTTAGCAGAGACGTCTCTCTCCATGTGCCAACTGATGCCAAATTAGCATTCTACATGTAACTAACTCTGGAAAGGCAAGAGGATGCAGTGAAGAAAGCCCTGTGTGATATAAGTGCAGACCTTTCTATATGTACAGGTCTAGATATATAATGAAGAATGTCCTCACTCCATTACACACTTCATTCTTTATTATTAGTTAACTTTTCCTATCATTATGTTTTTAATTGCAGGCATAGATGGATACGTAAATCATCCCCAGTCTGACCTAACGATGGAGCAATTGCATTTTCCTTCCCGCAGTGGGGGAGGACACAGATGAAGCCAGTGCCCCAAGTCATAGCCCTAAGCACAAGGTAGCATTAGTTTCAAACGACCTGTTTGAGACACAGGGGACGGGGAGCTGCGGAGCTGCTGCCAAGAAGGCCCATGAGAAGAGCTGGGAGCATGGCCTGGCGAGGGACAAGAGACAGCACTTGCTCCAAAGGCAGACTCCCATTTCTGTACAGGGAAACCACCTGTCTTTGGGCATTTCCACAGCGTGTAGGGAAATGGGACTGGAATGAAAGATAGAGGCTGTGTACCAAGAAAAGCTTTGCTGATGCAACTGATATCTTCCCAGCAGAACCTCAAAAGCCAGACAATGAGCAAACAGCATATTGAATTATTCTGTAAGGTATATAGCAGCATGTATTTTTCTCAGGTTCTCAAGGAGGTCTTTTCCTCTTCTGTCTATTTCTTCTTTCAACGTCCTTTTTTGCCAAGTTGTGCAGTCTTTGTGTGCACTGCAGAGATGCTTCTGTGAATATAATCTGTCCAATAGGCTCCCAATATGTAGTCAAATGCTGCATTCTGAAGGCATACATATATAGATAGGATCCCAAGAAAGAAAGAATTATATAGTTTACATTATATCAGACAGCATTACCTATTGCTCAAATGTAGGATTCTTCTCTTACTGTGGGGTGCAGAACCTGAAGCAATGCTTGTACTCCGATTTCAGGTTTTTCAGTGACAGAGCCACTTGGGTTACCCTGTAGCAAAAGCAAGAAGGCAAACATTGCAAGGGACGTTTTAACGTGTGTAAAGTCTGATCGGTATTTCCGTACTGCTTCTCTATATCACAGAGCAGTAGTGGTCCAGTCTTTCTATACTAACATCCAGTAATTCTGGTCAGAATTTGAGGGCTGGCCTGTTACTGAGACATAGCTGGTGCTGTGTGAGGGAGAGTAGAAAAAGAGACCATTAGATCACTGCATCTGGTTGCCATGTAAATTTTCTCAATGACCTGTCATCAACAGCTGGCCTGCATAACCAGGTGGTTTGAACTGCAATTGCAAAGTGCTGGCATGATGCTGGTATCAGCAACTTCTGCCTGCAAGTGCCACCTTCTGTGGAGCTGAGCTGGCTTTCTGTGAGGGCTTTTCCAACAGACTCCAAGATGCTGTGACAACAGCTGTCTGCCACCATGACGCCCAGACAACATATTAATAGCATATTCTCTGTCTGGTACAACTAGCTGCTGAGCTCTCTGAATCGCAGCGCTGCCATCCTCATAGGACCTCCGCAATAAAATAAAATGGCCTGCAGGTCTGGGGTGAGGGTGCTGGAGCTTCTCCTGGTATCCCAGATCTGAGACTCCAGGAAGAAGGAAGAATTTCTCCTTCCCAGAACAGTGTTTCTCATTAGCCTTGGTTTCAGGCAAAGAAGTTTTGGATGAACTGGTATCCTTCAGTGGGACAATAGTATCTTAAATGCGCTCCTTTCAGGGTCTTGTGCTTTGTGCATTAGTCCCTCCTGCCTTGAACAAAGTGATGTCTGTATTTACAGGTTTATCTAGACAGTGTTGTTGTGTCCCGGTCGAGTAGCATACACCGAAAGTTTAAAATGTGCCAGATGCCCTGCTTTTTTTTTTTTTTTTTTTTTAAGCTGTAGAGTGTTTCTGGTTTGTTCTTTACTGCACCCTCCTTGAAAGGGGGGTAGTGTTGTGTTGCTGAAATGGCAGCCTTGAGCAAGATGTGGTACATGATTTGTCTCACCAGCTCCGGAGTTCAATGGCAGTATTGGGGTGCTTTGCCTTGCCCTCCTCTCCTGTCCTTCTCTCCCTCCCAAGAAGCAGGGAGAAAATGCTGCCCCTGTCCTTAGCCCATATCCATTTGGGACAAGGGGGATTCTGCTTTGGTCTCTAGGAGAAGTGGAAGGAGCCCTTACTGCTGGAGCATCTTCAGCTGCAGCCCCGCTGGGGTGCTTCTCCTGCTGCTGAAAGTCTAAATCCCCAGCAGCTCTTTTAACCACCCTCCTCATACTACTTGAAAAATAACTTTCTCTTGTCATTAACACTGATCTATAGCCGCATTAATGTGTGAAATCACTGGGTGTGAAAATAGTGTACTAACCGCTACTTAATGTAATATTACCACAGTAATGTCTCTAAAAATATCTTGTCCACTTGATTGCTTTCATTGTGAACTAGAGATAATGTACCACTTACAGCTGATGATTAAAATTCATAAAGCTTTGGTTCTTAATTACAGCAACTTGCAATCAAAGTGAAATGTCAGATCCTGAATGTTGTTTATCTGTATACAAATTCAGAAAAACAAGAAAATATAAGGACCGTCTACACAACAAAGCTGAGCTGCTTTGCTTTAAGGTTAAGAAAAATAAATACCCGTGTGGGTATTTATTGAGACAGGTTGGAATCGGTGAGCATGAGATCTTTGACGCAGCAGAACTCATTTCTTATGAAACACATATTCAAATGTTTAAATTATGGAAGAGATTTGGAAAATATATTGATGAAGATGGAAACGTAAACTTGATAGAAAACTGTTGTGGGTGGATGGAAGTAACTAATGAATGTGCTATGAATGGAAATTTTGCAATGCTGGCTCAAGGTTAAACCTAAGAGGCATCCTATGAGGGAGATATCTCAAAATGCAGAAATGGATTCCCACTGCTGTGGGGAGTTAACGTGGTGGCTGGCAGGAGGGGTTAGAGTCCTTGTCTTCAAACATCAACATGACTTAACTATAATTATGCTCTTGGTCAACGGTGGCACTGTAGATCAAAATCGCATTCTTTCGGGTGCCCTTAGCTCTGCACTTCCAGAGCTATGTGTTGTGGGTTTTGTTTGGTTTTAAGTTAATGTTAAGCTCTGAGGGTTCACAGTGCTCTGGGGTGTATCTTACCCTAAATTTACTAACACATACCCTCAGCCCTAACTCAACGTCAACATAGCTCCCTCCCTTGCCATTTTTTTGGTTGTTGTTCTGGTATGTGAGATACAAGCATAACTAAGTGTAGAAACTACAGTTCTATTCCATTTATAGTCCTACCGGCATTCTCCATTTGTTGTATCTGTCCTGTGCCAGTCTGGAAAAATCCAAACCAGAGGGAGCCAATTTTTCATAACATCAGTAAAACAAAATAACATTAGAACAATAGGATCGCTTCCTTACTCAATCTGAGTAGCTCAATTTCTTTCTTCTGATTAAATGTCACTTTGAAGGAGATCTGGCCCATAGTTTGGAAACTTCTTTAGAAAAACTAAGGGGTTATTTTTTCCACAGGATATTCCCACTGTCTACGCGCTGATTATTTTTTGCATCCTTTTTGCCAGTAAATAAAAAATCTTTCTATAAATGGGAAATCAAACCTTGACAATAGTATTAATTTTCCTAGGCTTTCCACACTACCTGTCCCTTCAGGTGCTACTGTTCCTGGTGGTTTTGATCGTCTTTGCAGTGACGCTGATGGGGAAAGCACTCAATTTTAGAGCTGATCCAGTACACCCAAGTATTATTCCCTTGGCAGTTTTTCTCATAGACATTTGCTATTTGCCTACCTCTGTTCCAGCTACACTGACGAACATTTTTGAAACAGGAAAACCATTTCCTACACTGGCCGCCTCACGCAGCTCTGATTCACTGTGACTTACCCTGGCATGGAGTCTGTCCTGCTGGCTGTTGTGGCTTGTGATGATTTTGTAGCTGCCTGCTGGTGTTTACACTACTTGTGTATCACGAACAGCACGGCTAGTTTGCAGCGGAAAGGATTTCTGTGGCTGTGTGGCTTGGTGAGCTCCTTGGTACGTGCTCTCCTTATGTCAGCCTTTGCCATCAGCAATTCCTAACAGCTCAGGGGTGTCCCAGCTGCTACCAAAACTCTCCTGCTCGGACTGCTGTGGCAGCCTAAGCTGCCCTCCACGTGGATCGTGCTTCGACTGGAGTCAGCCTGCTCCCTGTGCTCTTCTGCACTGGTTTCATGGGTGCCATCCAGAAGACATGCTCGGCCACAAGTAGAGCAGAAACCTCTGAGCAATGCAGAGGCAAAGTAAATCACCTTCCCTCCCCACTTCTGTCCCTTCACAACTTCAGGCTAACCCCTTTGCCTGGGGCATGGTATGAACTTGTGGGGATGTTGGGTCTTTATAACATTTTCAAAAGGCCTCTCACAGGGTCCTGCTTGGAGCTTTCCCCTATTTAGCACTTGATCCCTGTTTCAGTTTATAAGGTGTATGTGGCACAGTCCAGGCCAAAAAGGAACATTCTCACAATGAAAAAATACTGTCTTGTCCCTCCTCTTGACATCCCAGCCAGGAAACCGGTAGGAAATTTGAGGCAAAGGTCCTGTTCATCTTTATGTTGCAGATATCTTGGCCCCTCACATCTCAAGCAATGGGTTTGCAATATATTACTTCCTGCAAAATCTGTGAGGCGATTACCCGCTCTTTGTAGTGCCAAATGCATCATGGTTTATGTCAAGTGGGCTGCAGCTGCAAGCAGCATCTGTATGTACCTCCTAGTCTGCTTCCAGAGCTCCCAGTGCCTGAAAAAGCTCATTTGTGGGTAACTCAGGTAACCCTTCCCTCCACGGCAGTGTGCACCATGGACATACCCCTCTCACCTTACTATTCAGTCCCACTCTTGGAGCTGTTCACAGTGCCTGGGAGGTTTAGGTGCTTCTCTCAGGAGCTCACAGCTGTGGTGAGGATGTGAAAGGAGATAGCTAAGCTCTGTCTATGTTGAGCACAGCAGTACAGATAAATGCCCCAATTTTCACGGTGCAGTTGCAGCCATCAGAACCTGGCGCAGCGGTGAAGAGACAGGTAACCGGGAGCTGTCTGGCTTGGGGGAGGAATCCAGGATTTTCTGAGCAGCCCAAGCCCACTGAGGAACATGTCCTCAAGAGGCAATGTCTGACAGCTATCCCACCCGCGTGAAACACCACATGTCAAGGAATGTAATGTGAGCACAGCGGGCTAGGTTTGCATTTCGCCTGTTGCCTCTTCAACACTTCCCAAAAGCAGCAAAAAGGCCCAAGCGCCAAAGGGACGGCAGCCCCTGGCAGTCGTGCTTCGTGCCACTGGAAATGCTGCTGACTCCTGCTGCCATATGCTGCAGGTTCCTCAGGGAGAGAAGGCTCTCTTGTGCCTCTCACATTAGCCTTTTATTCCATCTAGCAGGTTCAGGGCTGGTGTTGACAGCTTTGCACCTAGGGGTAAGAGAGTTAATTTAGATTGGGCACCTGTTGCTCCTTTGTCCTTTCTGGCTGAGGACAGATCTGCTTTAAATACTGTACTCGTTACCTACTCCGTGAGCAAGAAATCAGACTGTGCAAAGGAGGCGAGGAGGCACAACATGTAAAAAACATGTCCTCCCACTCTCCCTTTTCCGCAGGATAGGCGATGTTTGACTTCACACTCCACAAGCAGCTGAGAAATCCTTCAGATGGTTAAACATTTCAAATGGTGTGGATGGGAAAATGTCCTACATTTAAAAATTTTCACAGATGTACTTGAGTTACAAAGTAGATCATGAAATGTTTGTGAAGATGTTCTTACCCTCCTGCTATTGACATCATAACAAATAATGGAGTAAGGGAGGGGAAGTGGGAATTTTAGGGTAAAAGGAAAGTGAATGGTTGATGCTAGGTTTCAAAACGAATAAAAAGGACATGCTACACTTGCCTGGTTTTGGTTTCCCTGGCTTCAGAGAATATTTCATTTCTGTGAAATGTTTCCGTTTTGGTTTAATAGCATTTATGTTTTGAGCGATGCTTTCTGTCTCACAGGGCTGTGGTTCTGGTGACCCCAGGCTGAGGCTTGGGCTAACCGACGGTCACTGGGGAATCCGAAAGGGAAAATTGCTACTGTTGGTGTATTACCATATAGTAAGAGGAAAACATGTATTCTGGAATACATAATACTGCTTCTCAGCAATGCTTGGCTTCAGCTTCTCATTCAGCAGCACAGACATGAGCGATTTTTCTTTCACTCTGCAGTGAATGTGATGTTGGTGAAAGGTCCTGGCCTGCCCGCCCTGGGAATCAAGCCCTGTGTAAGCCCTCTGCGCAGAGGCAAAGCATCCTGGCTACAGGCTGTTCTTCTCATCCGGTTTCAATGATGGAAGAGGAAACAGAGTTTATACAAAACCTAGCCCAGCCCCCAGAAACATCTTGCTTTGTTTATGTTCCAAGCTGAGCCTGCGACTCCGACTGTTTGGAAGAGCTATCCAGACATTTCTCCATCTGACTGACTTCACATCCATTTCTTGATCTCATCGAGAGATCTGGCTTTTAGCTCCCGCTCGTGACGTCCCACTTTTCTCTCTCTCTCCCTCTGCTCTCCCGCATCTGAAAGACCCATGTATAACGTGATTATGCAACCATGCAAATGGACACGGTTCTTTTCATTTACTGCAAACCCCGCTTCAGGTCTCCTGTTACGAAAATAAAATTGTTGGTGAGAGACACACTGTAGAACGTAGCAGGAAGGGAGTTTTATGTGTCTGGGTTTGAATGCTTGAAGGTGGTATTAGAGATGGAAACAGACTATTTGAAATAAACTGGTGTGCCACCATCTCTCCACAGGAACCAGCATCAGTTAATAGACTCAGACAGTTCTTCTCTGAATCCTTTCCCCCTAGGAAATGGCAGATACTTGCCTTCCTGGTTGTTTTCCTCAGCTGGAGGTCTCCCCCCCCGCCCCCTCAAAACCCGGAGCTGCAGGGAAATTAGTGGTGCAGCTCTCCCAGAAGGCTAATTTGCACCCTCCCACTGTAAATACGCAGCTGCCTTCTTCACTTCGCACCCAGGCGGGAGGGCCTTGGGGGCCAGTTAACCACGATGCTGCTGCATCTGCACCCAGCGCTCAACACCAGGGCTCCCAGCGCCTGGCGGGGGGCGATGGAGGAGGAGGAGGAGGAGTGAAGGAGTCCCTTACACAGGGAGGGAAAACAAACAAACTGCACAAAGCTTGTACTGCTTGGTTAATGATTCAAGACACCTTGGCCACCGCATGCTATCCCTCTAAGTGAAGATACCTCTCTCTGCTGTGGCAGGAGTAAGACCTGCTCAGTTCTGGTGGCCTTTCTCATCACAGTGCCCAAGTTCCTCGCCAGGGCTTCATGGCCCTTATCCCATGGGATGATCCCATTAAGTGTCCCTGTGTTATGTGTGCTGAGAGCACAGGCACAGGGCAGGCTGAGGTCTGGTGTTGCTGTGGGCTGCAAGCTTGCGTCCGTCTTCCTCAGGCAACCCCTTCCTTGCTCTCCGGTGGTGGTGGTGCTACACATTGCCTGCATAGTGAAAGGGGTACATGAGCTCTCTCCAAATACCTCCAGAAAAGCTGTTTTTCCATTTCACTGCCCTTGAGGAGGGTCTTATCTATTCAAAAGTTCCCCTTACCGGGTAACCAGGGCTTCTGTATCCATCCAGTTCCATGTACTGGGTAGAATCATAGAATCATTTCGGTTGGAAGAGACCCTCAGGATCATCAAGCCCCACCATAACCTAACACTGTCACTAAACCATGTCCCTAAGAACCTCGTCTAAACGCCTTTTAAACCCCTCCAGGGATGGTGACTCCACCACTTCCGTGGGCAGCCTGTTCCAATGCCTGACAACTCTTTCTGTGAAGAATTTTTTCCTAATATCCAATCTAAACCTCCCCTGGTGCAACTTGAGGCCATTTCCTCTTGTACTATCACTTGCTACTTGGGAGAAGAGACCAACCCCCTCCACGCTACACCCTCCTTTCAGGCAGCTGTAGAGAGCGATCAGGTCTCCCCTCAGCCTCCTCTTGTCCAGGCTGAACAGCCCCAGCTCCCTCAGCTGCTGCTCATCAGACTGGTGCTCCAGGCCCCTCACCAGCTTCATCGCCCTCCTCTGCACTCTCTCCAGCACCTCCATGTCTTTCTTATGATCGTAACCAGGGCTCCTGATACTCCCCAGATCTGGGCAGCGTTTTGCAGCTGCCGTGCTCTGAAGAAGCAGCGGCAGGTCCTGCCATGGCAGCCGCTGCCGGGGAACAGACGCCCGCCCTTGTCCTGGAGGAGGCCGGCGGGGCGGGTGAGGGACAGCGGCAGGACAGGCCGCGGGGCCAGAAGGCAGAGCGCAGGCTGCCCCTCGCCAGCGGGAGAGCCGCGGGAGCAACTGGCCCAGGCCGGTGGGTGCCGGCGGCGGGGCGGGCCCGCAGGGGCTCCGCGGGGGGGCGGAGGGGGGCCCGGCGGTGCCGCGCCCCGCAGCCCTGCAGGGGGCGCCCCGTCCCGCCGCGGCGCGGCGCGGCCGGCAGGGGGCGGGCGCGGGGCCGCCTGCAGCGCCGCGGCGGGGCCCGGGGCGGCCTCTCGGCTGCGTGCGTGCAGCGGGCTTACCCCCTTGCTCCCCCCTTTTTTCCTCCCGTTCGCCCCCTTTTATTTCCTTTTTGCCCTTCTAATTTTTCCCCTTTTTTCTTTTTTTATTTTTTTATCTTTCCTTTGGGGGAGGTGTCATTGTCGCTGCCTCCCCCTTGAGTTGCATTCGCCTCCCGCTGTCCTCCTCCTGCCCTCCTTCCCTGCCTGCCTCTCCGTTTCCTCCCGCTGCCTCCGTCAGCTCTGTGTAGCCTGGCGTGTTTCTCTGTTGCTCTCCCCGCCACGCAGCCCTCCTCCTGTGCAGCTCCCTCCACGAAATGGAGCTGAGCAGTTGCACCGGAGCGGATTTTTCTGTTACTGCCATATGTCCGTGTGCCGAGGCACCATTTCTCTTGTGGTATTTTGAACGCGTTCGTGCTGGAGATACTAGGACAATAACAAAACTGTGAATTTCTGCCTGTGCCTTTTTGGATCGTAATGAGGTTTGAAATCCAGCACGACTGAGATCTGATGGATGGTTGTACTGATTTTTTTGAGCTGGTTTAGTTCAGAGACATCTGAGATGCCCAGGCCAGATGGATACCGGTGGGAGAACCTTTCAGGAGACCACCCCCATTAATGTTACCTGCCATCCAAGCGCCAAGAGGACAAACCAAGTCACTGAAGTGGCATCATTCTTTCTCTTTTTTTTTTTCTTTTCTTTCCTTGTGGAGATAGATGCGGTTCTGCCGTCAAAGAACCACTTGTAATTGCCCAGTTCCTTAAATACAAAAAAGATGATGCCTGCCTATGTCTGCAGGGTACCTGAAATGACAGAAGCTGCGATCAGTGTACGCTGCCCTATTCACCTTAATATAGCGTTAAACGGGGCTGCCTCTGTAGCACAGGACTCCCTCCTCTTGTCCCCTGCCCTGCCCCCTTGAAATCCCTGCCAGAGCACCCAGCAGGTCTGACCCCTGTCATGCATGGGGGATTCGCAGCCCAGTGTCTCTCCTGATAAAAAAGGAGCTTTGAGACTGGGAGCTGTACTGCCCTGTAATTAATGTACACTCAGCCTCAAATACGCAGTGACAACAACTTAAATGTCAACATTCCTAGTTAATCCCTTGCTAACAAAATATGCCTGGAAAGAGATGGCTCTGCGTAATCTCCAGAGAACAAGATCTTATTTTAGCAGTACAAGCACTTGGGAGATTTCCTCAGTTTGACCAATGAAACTGAAAGATTGGCTTTGATAATCACAGCTGTAAATGATGCATTTGATCCCCTCAGTGAGGAAACTCACTGTGTGTGGCAGAGCATACAAGCCCTCCTCTGCCCAAGCCCTCCTCCAGAGCAGCGGCAGGCTGGTCTTCCTGGCTGGCATCTGTATGACAAGGGATGTCATTTCTGTTCTCTGATATTCGCTGATCTTCCCTCTGCTCAGCGAGGTGTCCACAGAACCTTCCCGAGTCACATTTTCCAGCCCAAACAGCTAGCAACATTAAAAAAGGAAGTTGTAGGGGGAAATTCGTTTTAGTATCCTCACAGGAGCATTGGAGTAGGGACCATAGACATGTGGTGTTCGGATTCCTCTCTATGCGTTGAGACCAGCCTCATGCTAATCCCAGGCAGACGCTGAACAGTGTTCACATCATCTCCCTGCGGCTGATTTAAGCCTCCAGCGTAGGTGAAAGGCAGAGGACCCAAGGTGAGGAGACGAAGCTCCTTGCTGCTCGAAGCAGTCTAACATTTTCAACATCCTGGCTCCCCGCAGGCAGGACACATGCGCTTCCGAGGCCAGCACCCACAGTCGCAGGGCAGCAGCATCCCCCCACAGCAGGCTGCACAGCCCGGCGGGCCCTGACACAGGGTTTCTCGCCTGGGCTAGATCTGTGCCTGAGCTCTGGGCCCAGCACAAAAACACATAGAAAAAACGGTGTGCCACGCTTCTGGGGATCACCCCAATTTAACATGCAGCCCTTGCATCTGCTGGTTATTTGTGTCTGTGGTGTGTAAACATGTTGGAGAATTTCATCGTTCTGCCACTGGTTTTCTATCACTGGGTTCCTGCACGCCAGTGTCACCTTACACTTGATGATAAAACGATATCTGCTTCTTTCCCTTGTGTTTTATGTTGGATTTTTTTTCCTTTTTTTCTCTTTGTCACTTCCTTTCCGAAGGCTGTCTGAGGGGTGCTCTCCCCACCATTATTTCAGTCTCTCATTTCAGCCTGACTCTGTTTGTGCTCTCTTTCTCACACCGCCTCTCTTTTATTCTGCTCTGTTCTTCCACCACCACCTTTCACCAAAGCCTCTTCCTTCCCTACCGCGTGATCTTCTAGAGACCTATCGATCTCCCTTTTCTCCATTCCTACTCTCTCCCTTCCATTATTTTCTAAAATGCCTTCTCTGTCTCCCTCCTTCTGGCCACCCAGCGCTTGCCTGTGCCTTAGCCATCCCTCCCCAGCTCCCCGCCACGGAAACACTTCCCCTGCAACCTTGCGGCTGCTCCATGCCTGTCACACACCACAACTGCGCAGCAATGCTCCTTTTGCAGCGCTTCAGCCCTGCTCACCTTCACTC
This sequence comes from Caloenas nicobarica, assembly GCF_036013445.1. Lineage (NCBI taxonomy): Eukaryota > Metazoa > Chordata > Aves > Columbiformes > Columbidae > Caloenas > Caloenas nicobarica. The sequence goes on from NC_088245.1 coordinate 131,073,574, forward strand.
GGTGCCCTGCCCAAACAGGCTGCGCACCCACTGCCACCCCTCTTGCAGTCAGACAGCCACGGCTCGGGCCGGGAGGACAGGCAGGGGGAAAGCTGCTTGCCCAGCCCTGTACTTGCTTGTCCTCCAGCATCTCCAGCTCACGGCAGTCGGAGGTAGGTTACTGGTTGCCCTGAGCTTTGTCCTGGCCCAGTACAGTTGTGCTTATGGGTAGAGCTGTCCCCTCTCCAAGCGCCCCTCCTGCAGCCTCTCATAGAGTCACAATCCCACAATGGTTGGGGTTGGAAGGGACCTCTGGGGATCATCTAGTCCAACCCACCTGCTAAAGCAGGTTCACCCAGAGCAGATCACACAGGAATGTGTCCAGGTGGGTCTTGAATGTCTCCAGAGAAGGAGACTCCACAACCTCTCTGGGCAGCCTGTTCCAGGGCTCTGGCACCTCAAAGTAAAGAAGTTTCTCCTCATGTTTAGGTGGAACCTCCTGTGCTTCAGTCTGTGCCTGTTGCTCCTCATCCTATTGTTGGGCACCACTGAAAAGAGTCATCCCCCAGAGGAGTCCTTCCCCAAGGACATATTTGCCCCAGCATTGCCCGTTACTCCTCCAGAGGGGCTCTTGGGGGCTGCAGTTGTTGCCCCTCTCCCCTGCCCCTGCCTGCAGCTTCCTCTGCCTTGCCTGCCCCTCACCACCGCAGCCCCCAGCCCTGCTAGAGCCCCCACCTTGGGCCCCGGTGGGATGGAAATAACAAGGGTCTTGTTCAGCTTAAGTTAACATGGAAAGATGTGACTTCTGCGGTAGGATGGGCTCCCTAATTATTTAGGAATGAGTCTAAGGTGCTTGAATCCAAATAACTGTCAGACATGGCTTCATGTAGCCCTGAGCCACCCTCTTATCATCTTGCTGTGCCAAAACAAGCGTGTAGCACACTCAGACTCTGGAGGTAATCTGAGATTTTTGAAGCCTCCGTACTTCTGCAGAACTTACTTCTAGTGCTTCCATCTTTCCCCGCCTTCACCTTATTCCCAACTCTCTTCCCATCTACTGTGACTGTTTCCTATTTTTACTCTTGACAAAGGCTTGTGGGCTTGGAGGCTGCTGTTGTAGCTGTAGATGTAAAATGCCTGCTGCATGGTGTTCGTAATGAAAGAACCGCTCCTGGAAATTAACTAATTCACAGACCTAACTAATTAACCCTGCAGCCACACGGAGCTGTGGAGGAGTGTCAGTGTTGTTTCAATCCCGAGGGCGCTGGGCCGGGGGAGAGGCTGACAAGGGAGGCAGGGAGATCCTTGTCCTTGATCTCCAGAGGTCCCTTCCAACCCCAACGATTCTGTGATTCTGTGACCCTAGCTCTTCCCCTGGCCCCTGCCACTATACACAAGTCATTTCCCATCCCCGTCCCCCTTCCCCACGCCCTCGCTCTCTTCTTCGGTTGAGCCGCTCAGGACAGGAGCTGTTTCTCATTACACCTATTCATTGCCTTGTACAGGGAGACCTTGACATTGGTGGGGGCACTAATCGCTGCTGTTGTACAAACAGTAAATACTGAGGAGACAAAGAATTATGGAGTCAGCTCCAGATGCAAGTTTGTCCATTCCTGGATTTTCTTCCTTTGCTCTCTCTGCCTCTGGGAGAATGGCTGCATGGCTTAGATGAGGGCAGGTTGATTCCTCTGTGGTGGCACCACATCCCATCTTTCCTTCCCTTGAACCCCAACCGAGTCCTGCCTGGAGCCAGTGAAAAGATTCTTGTGGAAAAACATTGGAACTGGACCAGGCTCTTCCACTGTAAGCCACATAGTTTTGACATCAACCCCCATGAGTATGTAGAGAACCCTGGGAGCCAGGCGAGGTCAGCCATACTGTTTCAAGGCTAGATATTTGATAGGAGGGGTAGGAGAGGTATCCCTACATCCACACTACCCACCCTGGCTCACCTTCCCCTGGAGCCACTGGAGCTCACTGGGGAGCTCCGCTGGGCACCTGTGCGGTGATCACCGGCAGCATGTGGATGGGGCAAGCCCACTGCGCAGGGGCTTGCTGAGAGACTGCTAGGAGCTTCCCTGACCCACAGGGGGTCACCCTGTCCTCCTGCCCACTGCCTGCCCCCAAGCAGGCAGTGCAGTAACTGCAGCTTGTTCTTGCTGGGGCAGTGGTTAGGACAGGGCTTGCTGAGTAATGCACAGCTCGGATGAGCTCCTGAGGCTCGGGGCGGCCAGAACGCATGAACTAGAAAAACCCCATTCCACCGAGTCCCAGCGGGTTGAAGCAGTGACAGCTAGTGCTGTTTGGGATCAGGGATCGTGCCTGATGTCATGGTTGCCTGCACTCCCAGCTGACACGCAGGGCCAAGTGCTGCCAGAACCGCATCCAGCCCGCGAGGAGGCAGAGTCACTCGGGCCGGGGACCTAGAATGAGGAGATGAAGCAAAATAATTGCTGGATGAGGCAGGAAATATATTCAGCTTCCCGACTTAAGCGTGCCTTCCCGCAGGACTGCCAGGCTGTGCTTGCTGAATGTGAGCTCTGGCCACCAGGGACAAGGGAGCGGGAGCTTTTCTGGCTGTTGATGGAAACTCGAGGAAAAGTCTCAGAGCTGGGCAGTGCTTACTGAGGGGATGCATGATGATGACTGCCAGGCTGGGAGTATGTGAGTGTGCATGCTGGGGCATACCTGGCACTGGGGCAGGTGATAAAGCATACCTGAGGTCACTTTGGGATGAGTCCTCTGGGTTCCTCCATCAGAAACAAATACCCTGACGTCACTCATTCCTCCTTTTGCGCCCCCTGGTTATGGCAAACATCTTGACAGCACAATGCAAAAGGTGGTGAAAGGATGTCTACGCCAGTAAAGACCCAAGTCACTTTGCCCATGCAGCACCATGAATCCTTGTAGACTTCAAAGCTCTGGCCTTGATCCCATGGAGCCATGGTACGATTTTGAAGCTGTGCACACAGTAATAGGGGTAAGGCTTTTTACTGCTGAACTGCGGAAGCAAGACTAGTACTTGACCCAAGCCAACTCATGTCCCATCAGCTCTGCTATGCCTGTATGCTCTGGCACAGAGTTAGCAGCAGCAGAGGTAACTAACTCTCTGTACTGCATAGATGTCAGTGTCACCGAGGTGGCAAATGCTGCGAGACCATGCAGATGGGCTCTTCAGGGCATTGGCTGACCTGCTAGATGCGTGAGATGTAGCTTTCATAACGATTGCCTTGTCACCAGGTGTCATCCCCATCATTGCAGAGATGTACCCAACTGTGACTCTCAAGTACCTTTGGACCTGCCCCTGATCTGGCAACCCTGCCTTGCTTCATAAGGATCACTCCAGTTATTGCTATGGTTGGTGACTGTGAACCTGTAGAGAACCCAAAGACAAATGTAAGTAACTGGAGTGTTGAAAGCCTCCTCTTTGTAATTTCATCCTGTAGGACTTCATGCGTTTGTCAGGGCAGACGGTTGGAGGTCAGCTATGAGGGCAGAGCCAGAGCTGAGAAGATGTAAGGATTAAACTAGCAAAACCTCTATCTGTGGTGCAAAACCACTTGTGCTTTCAAGTTCTGCCAGGCCACCAAGACTGGATGTGATGTCAGTCTCCTGTACCTGGCTCACACATGACTTAGAGGCTGCGCTCCTTTTCACACCAGATCTGTCAGAAGTCTGGAAGAACCAGATACTGCATTGGTCCTTACTATGCCTAGTTTTGACCTGGCAGTGCTCAGCACCATGAGTTATGCCAGTCTGGGCTTGCCCCAGGCACCTCTGCAGTCACCTAGATGGTCTAGATACCAGCTCATGCTGAACCTGGAGCAGGTAGCTCAGGCTAGCGACAGCAGAGATTTTTTTTTCCAGCAACTGTGGTTGTTAATTTGCCTGATAATAGCAACAGATATTTGGTTGGGAAAAAAATCAGTGACAAAAGACCGGTTAGCAGCCTGAAGTTTTAATTCCTCTACTGTCCTCACTTGTGGCACGCAGCCTCTGTGCACTCTTACTCTGGGTCCTAGCTCTATGGCCCAGCTTTGCGAGGTTTCTATGGACCATCACACACGCAGGTACATGCCATTCCTCTGCCTCATCCCAGTCCCTGACCTGTTGTCCTGGCCTGATTATAGAATCATCTTGGCTGGAAGAGACCCTCAGGATCATCAAGTCCAACCATGCCCCTGAGCTCACCCTGCAGCACTGCACCACCTCAGGGGCTCCCGGGTGAAAGACTGGGCTGGGGATCATTTGGGCTGGTGAGAGGTGACACGAGGGACCCTCCTACAGCACAAACCGCTCACTCGCAGGTGACTTTGGAGCGCTCTGCCCCGTCTCTGCGAGCGACTCGGGAATTGGCTTAGCACTGGAGCACGATTGCTGGAAAACCCCTCTCTGGTTAACAGCTGTAATCTGGGCTCATCCACCCGGACCCAAGCGCTGACCTCTGCTCGTCGGGGAGCTGCTGCTGGTGGGATAAGGGTCTGACGCTCTGCGAGCACCCAGACACTGCACCCCAAACACGCACAGCCCTGCCCGAATCCCCAGTGCCTGGCATGCCCCTGCCTCATGGAGCCCGGTGTGGGCAGGGGAGAGGCGACCGAGGGTCCCCGCTGAGCTGAGGGCCGGGAGTGGGAGGACTGTCAGCTCCAGCCCCGGCCCCGCCGGTGGGGAGAGGGGCGTGTGTGCAGCTGCAGCATTGGGCAAGAGATGCTAATGGAAACCAGAAACGATTCAAACTGCAGGGTGGTGGAGGAAATGCTAACAACGTTATGAGCTTGGAGCTTGTAACAGTCCTGCTAGTGAAATAACTTTTTTTTTTTTTTTTTTGTTAGGACACAGAGGTTTTTAATCTTGTTATACCAGGGCCAACAATATTCTTCAGTGTCAACAGGATCTTGGGCGAGCCAACATTTTTCCTGCTAAGCACTACCAGAGAAAGAAGTGCAGCACATTGTATCCCCTTCCCGTGCACTAGTCACTGGGAGCATCGCCTGTCTCCTCCGTCTGCGGGCCGGCAGTGGGTGAGGGGGTCCCTGGCAGGGCAGCAGCGGCTCTCGGGGGTGTGCTGACCCCCTTTCCCAGCAGAAGTCCGCAGGGCAAGCATGCTGCAAATGGCAGTCTTTGGAGAGAGACAGAGAGATCGAGAGAGAGAGAGGCTGGGAGGGCTGGAGCAAGTCTTTTTTTTTCCTCTGGGAGGTGGCAGAGCACATTCTTGGTAATCATTTCATGCTGCTTGGGAGGGGTGCGTTGTTTGGTTTCTCTTTGGTTGTGTTAATTGTGTGGTAAGGTGCCTAGAGCCTTCTATTGCCATCTTTATTTATTTAAATACAAATGAAAAAGGGATTAAATCAATTGTTCCTTTTTCTTTGCTCTCTCTTGTGTTATCATTGTTTCTATCACGTACTCTTAGCTGTACCAGGATTTTGCTTTTTCAGCTGGATCTGGTACAATAAGTGAGAGTTCCATGCCAAATTTCTTGCAGTCTCAGGAAGGCTGCACTGAGGGAGCAAGTACACCTTACATCCGTGGCTTTCCCCTGCTGCTATTTCACTTAGATTTCAGGGCACTTCCTAACCTTATTTGCTGACCAGGGCTTCGGTCTGTGATCCCCTGCATGCCTAACCCTCCTGCGATTCAAAAGTAAACAGAGAGAGACTAGAATACAGTTCTCTTACCCCTTCAGTTACTCTACCTTTCATCTGAATGGTCTAAAACTATGTGACTCGGTTGGCCCGTCTTCTATTTTAACCTCTAGGTCCTATAGCCAGGAGCAGAACCCAGGATTCCTGGGTTTGATCATTCTCCTGCTATTTAGCAAATAGTTTATAACCAAATGGCAAACTATGAGTCGAGGCCTTCTCTCCTCGCCAAACTCCATAAAAGATAATTACTCCTCGAGTTCAAGTGGTGGCATGTTTTGCGAGAGATCTGGAAGCCTAGTATGCAGCCTTTCAGATAGACGTTGTAATTGTGCTTATGGTTCCCCCCACACTTTTTTTGTTCCCAACGCTTTATTAAATTCACGCATTGAAAACTTGCTGGAAAACTAAGATGTCTCTCAACAATCTGCTCATCGTGGTGTGCCAGAGATTGAAATACCTGCATGCCGATTTGAGGTAATTTGTTACACGTATGGACTGGCGAAATCACAGGCGCGTGGTCTCGAGGGCTGAGGAATCCATGTCTATCATTACGTGCTGTAGCAGGACGAATACAGACTTGGTCCTTCCCAGAGGCGCGGCTGTACGTTTGCACCATGCAGAGGTCAGAGCAAGTGATGCTCTCCATCAGGGACCAGGTTCCCTCTGTCTGGAGTCTATACGTTCTCTTTTAAACTTTGACTCTTGTCTCTGACGATATCTCCTGCAGATGGATGTTGGCCTCTTTGCTCGCCCTAAATTCTGTTGTACTTACCTCATTACTCTCCTAATAACGAGCTGACAAATGCTTTTGCTTGATTTACTGGCGGTGTTACAGGTGTGTGGAACACTTGTCAGTACCTTGCTACTACATGCCTAATTTTTCAAACGGCTGGGTGTGCTAGCTTCCTTTGCAAAACATCCCTGCACATTTACCTGGTGTTATTCCCCTGTCATGGGCTTTATCACATACCTGTACCCAAAGCTTCCAGCGCTATGCCCTAGAATTTCTTTCCTGCCTCCCCCTAAAAAAAAATCAGGTCTTACATGTAGGTGTCAACATAACTGGCCTTCAGATAAGGAGAAGGAGGTGAAGAAAGGACATGATGGAGCAGCCCTCACAGTGGCTGTGGGCATTCTGGACCAAGGATGGTCTGGCACCCACCCCGGGACAGGCAGCAGGGCAGTATGCGTTCCTGCTGCTCCCACCCTGGCCAGGAGCTCCCAGCTGCTGCAGCCCACGCTGCAGGTTTGCACCCTGCCTTCCACCTCTCACCTCTTTGTCTTCTTAAACCAGAAAGGGACGTTTTCACTGATCAAACACCAGAAAACAGATCTTGCCGCCATCTGCATGAGCACATCACTGAGACCAGAGGTTTTGGAGGGAGGGAGCAGGGCAGGGGAGAGGTCTCCAGGCATGGAGTGGGAACTGCTCGGGAAGGGAGGGACATCAGCAACATTTCACGCACACATTTCTTCACCAGTTGGGCAGAGCTCTTCTGCTCTTCTTCTGGTTGTGTTGCTAGGAGAGGAGTGCTCTGCCCTCTTCATGGCTATGAATAGCTCGCTCTTGTTTATCCAGCCCAGCTCCGCCTGCTGGTTACAACCACAACCGGCACCATCTCATTGCATGACGCCACTATAAAACAATGCAACTGCAAGAGGAACAGTCTCCCCTCTGGCTGAGAAGACTTCAGGAGACCTCTCTAGTGCACCACTCCAGAGCTGCCCTTCTCCTCTTGCCACGCTCCACGGCGCATCCTCTGCCTCCAGCAGAAACCAGCTGAACAGCCCACAGTCACCCCCAGCAAGCAACGCTGTGAGGCAAGACCTGCAAATCAGGGCATGAGCTGAGAAACCTTGCTTGAAAATAAATGCACGGTCACTTCAGGGTCCTTTTCTGCTATTCCAGTGTCAGAGCCTTTCATGAGCTAGAAGAGTTACTTTTCCTTTTTTAGTGAGGGCTGAGATTCTCGCATAAGCCCATGAATCCAAGATCAGGGACTTTAAGAAAAGTAACAGATGGCTTGAAAATTGGCAATAATGGGATTTCTGAGATTTTCTTAAGAATATTTTGTCTGAGGTCTGAGCGAGAACGAAGCATCTATGCCAATGGAATTAGACAGACTTCATTAACAATGGGAAAAAACTAATGGGGCTGAGCAAAAGACTCTCCAAAATGGTGCGAAATGTGACCAAGCACAGCATTTCAGAACATCTACTCCAAGGGACAGAGGGACAGGCAGCTACCACAACCAGCCAACACATTATGAGACAGAATGTCTGTGCACAGGCAACCACAGAGAGCCATGCAAGTTCCGAGTAGCACAGTGTACACAAAACTCCCAGCTTTCAGAAAAGCCTGGGCACTCGACTGAGAAGAATAAGCACTAGGTAAGAGCATATGGATCAGAAGAGGTATGGATGGTCGCTGCACAGGTACAGATGAACCACGTCTTCTTCTTCAGCATCATGAGCTTCCATATGTGCGTATTTCCCTGGACATCTCACCTTTCTCCACCTGGGAATTCTGTTGAGATGAAATCTGAATGCTGTGTACCTTTATCCAGAGTTTCCACATGCCTATCAGGCCTTACAGATAGCTGGGCTCCTGAACATCCAGAAATTCAGGACAGGTTGACTGCACACTGGGGAGGTAAATGGTATAGCATTCACACACTGTGTGTAATGAATCCAGAAATTGTCAGACCTGCTGTGCAGATGATCTGCATATGTACAGTATGCCCATCCAGCGCACTCTAAAGGTGTCTGGTCTACCATGTGTGTGCGAACATCCATATGGTGCGGGTGTATGTATTCCTGCTTAGGAAACAGGACAAACATAGGGTTTGGGGTTTTGTTTGTTTGGTTTTTTGTTTCACATATTTTTCATATAGTTGTAGAGGAGGATGCAGCTGAATGCTTCAGTGCAGTAAACAAGGAAACTTAGGTATTTTCAGGTATATGCAAGCTAGACTATCCTCTTACATGCTACTTGTTTTACAGCAGCCATGTACACAATATAAGTGGGGTTGGGGTCCTATTATACAAGACAATTAACATTAGTGCAAGAAAGGGGCATTGTAATTCCTACTTGACAAACACCGAGCCAAATAAAGAGAAGCTCTTAGTCTATTAAAGCAGGGCATAGGTGAATTTTAGACATCTGACTGCAAATTAAGATCCTGCAGACCCTCGTTCGGCTGATGCCTGGTGCTGAGCATGCCCCTCAGGCCCACCAGAAATGACAGTGAGGCCCCATGGCTTCAGCAGCTCTGCACCTCTTTGGGAAAGCCTCCTGCTTGACGAGGCTAAGCACAACGGCAGCAGCAGAGGAGCTGCCGCAAAATGCTTCTTTGCCTAAAGGAGCAAGACTCCAGGATGGGCGCTGTGCAAGCCCCCAGAGAGGCTGATGCTTCCCTTTCAGGTGAAGTGTCCAAAGGGGTTAAAGCACCCTTGGAGGATATGGAAGACCCAGCTGACGCTGCCTCCTCTGCCCCAGGGCTTTCCTGTCTGCATCTCCTATGGACATGCTCCAGCTCCCAAGCTGCTGGCTGTTTTCAGAGAGAGAGGGCATGCTCACCTCTTCTGCCAAAGGCGTTACGATTTTTGTACAGGAGTCGTGGCTTCCCTGGGCACACACACACACCGGAGAGGAAGCATCTGCAGGAATCACCAGCCTGGCTGTTCAGGGTTACAGAGGAGAGGAGGGGGAAGCCCAAGCTCCAGTCCGCTCTCGAGCGACCACTTCTGACTTCTACCTCATGTCTCTTTAATGTAAAATTCATAAACAGAAGCTGGGCAAAGGGACCCATGTTTTCCTTCGTACATGGAGTGTCATGAGATCAATAAGATTAAACATGTGCTTACATGCTGTCCTGAACGGGGGCCATGAAGAGAGCAATGGGAAAGTAAACAGAAGAGAAACGTTATGGAAATGAAAGAAAGAGGGAAAATCTGCCCTGCCAAGAGCAGCAGCTCTCATCAGTTGCAAGAAGATATGGCGTCAGCCAGAGCTGATTAGGCATTAGGAAGTCCAAGGACCTGAAAAGAAGACCAAGTCATCTTCATCGAGGTTCAAAAAGGACCTGGAAGAGTGAGACTTGGAGCAGTGGAGAAAGTCCACAGCCATACCTGGAGAGGGTAAGATTAGCCCTCGGTTGTTTTTCCCCATTAACAGAATGTGGGTACTTGAAATGATCAGGCTTCAGCCTGTGACAATACAGAGAGGCTTTTGTTTCCCCTTAAAAGACTCAAAAATCTTGGGCTCAGAAACTTTAGGCTCAGGAGACACATCAGAGCCTTGCTGCAGACCCTGTGCGTCAGTACGCGCGGCTACTGCCCTGTATCCTGCTGCGGAGATGGATGACCGCTCTGCGTATAACCTGTCCTTGCTTTCAACAGGATGAGCGTGGTGGCCATCCTCTCCTGAGGGCTTCTGCTGCCATGCTCCTGGCATTTGCTAAGGCTAGAGTCCTGTTGAGGACTTTGTGCCTGCCCCCGCTGCTTCCTGCAGCCTGCTCAGGGAGGTTTGACCGACACTTTTGCCCAAAACTCTGGTGAGAGCATGCTCCACCAACTCCCAAGTGCCTGATTGGAAATGGTTTGATTTGGTTTTCCTGCCTGTCCAATTCTAGACTGTACGTTTTTCCACCTTTTTATACTCTCTGTGTTGCCTTCGGTCCTTTCACTCAGACCTCTTGGTGCTACCCTGCTCATCCAGCTGGGAAATTCGTAAGATTGCCTTTGATTTTCCAGCCTTCTCCCTTGGTTTTGCTCTGCCCCTTCTCCTTTCTCCCCAGTCGCTTTTGGTTGCAGTCTTCCTTCCCTGGTTTGACCTCTATTTCTCTTTCCTGGGAAGCAGCTCATTTGCATCTGTCCTAGTATCCAAGCTACAAATTAGACCTGGTTAACACTTCTCACAGTGAAACCCTGACTCATATAAAACTTCTGAGTTTGGGGGTTTGTAGGAGCTCTGTTTTTGGGAAGTGTTTCTTCTATTGAGTTCTTGAGTTCAAAAATGTGCATTCTCCCTGCTGAAACAGGTTCAGAAGATGACCTTGGGTAGGTCACTTCATTTGCCTGAATCTGTTTTACCACTTGTTAAGATAAAAATACTTGCCTGGGTTAGTAAAATGTCTTTGAAATCATTGGATAAAAAAGCTATCCAAGTGGTGATTATTATGATTATTATAATTATTTTTATTAAATGAAACCAGCTGATGCTTGTGCAACACTCTTCTGGGCTCCACAGACCTTTTCCACTGAGACTCACAGAAAATAACTTTTGTTGTCCCTGGACAGGGATGTGTTTTCTGAGATTGAGTTCTGTGGTTTCGTTATGAAACGTATGACAGCCGGTCATGTGGCTTGCTTTCTGGGCCGAGTGAACCCTGCTGAACCCACACGTAAGGCAGCACAGAGTTTAGTGATTCACGCGGGCTATGTTTTGGTTCAATCTTTGCTGGATGGAGGGCGTACAAACTTGGACACCCAGGGAAACCTCTCAGCTGAAGTCAATACAAAAAAAACCCCACTTTGCCCAAATCTCTTGTGAGCCCAGACCCAACATGGCCCTGCTGTTGGGCGAGATTGTTTTTGGGTGTCTCAGGCTGGCAGAGCCGGCCGTGCCCGGAGACACCCAGACTTCCCCAATGGAGAATTGGCTCCCTTGCCCCCACTGTTTACAGTGCCGGGGGCTGCAAAAATTTTCGGGAGCCCACGAGGGCTTGTTTTTTTATGATTCCTCTCACCTCGCCGCCGTGAAGACGGCTCACGGCATGGGACGGAGCTGACCCCCAGGCCTGGGGGGCGAGGGAGCGAGGTTAATTCGCGCGACCTCGGCGGAGCCAAGACAAATTCTCCGCCGGCTCCTCTGCTCGCAAACAGCCCGGAGCTGAAGACATAGCGGTGGGGACGGACGTGGCGGGGCTGCGTTGTGTGCACTTCGCAGGTCTCCCCTTGGCTCTTCCCGCTGGAGCCCGGCATGCCGGCCGAGGGAGGCGGGGAGCTGGAAACCCCTCACCCCGCCGGCTCGGTGCGGGGACAACGGGCCCGGCTGCCATTTTCCCGGGGAGCCGGCGGGCGGGCTCCTCCCGGCCCCTGCGCCCCGGCGGGTGCGAGGGGAGGCGGCGGCGAGGCCCGGCCCGCCCGCCTGTCACCGGAGCTGGAGTTCGCATGGAGGAGGCCGGAGGAGGAGGGAGAAGGAGGGAGAAGGGAGGAGGAGGAGGAGGAGGGAGGGGGACGGCTTGTTTGTGGCTTGTCAGCAGCCGCTGGAGACAAGCCTCCATGTGTGAAAGCCGCTTGGCATGAATGCCTGGGCCGTACCAAGCGCCGCGGCGCCCGCGGGGGGAGGCCGCCCCGCCGCCCCGCCGCCCCGCGCAGACAATAGGCCCCGCAAGGGTTCCCCCTAAGTTGCCTTGATGCTGCCCTAGCGCCCGGTGAGCGCAGGCCGCGCCGCCGCCAGGTCCCGCTCCCCGCCGCCGCCCCCCGACATGCCGCTCCGCGCCTTGGCCGCCTGAGGCAGGTAAGCGCCGGCCCCGCCGCCCGCCCCGGCTCGGCCCGGCCCGGCCCCGCCGCCCCCGGGCAGCCTGCGCGCCGCGCTGCCGGCGGGGGGCCGATGGCTGGCGCCGCCGCCCCCGGGGCCGCCTCCCCGCCGCCGGCTCCCCCGGCGCGGCGCGGCCCGGCTGCCAGCAGCGGGGGGCGGCGTGTGCGCGCCGGCATGTGTGCGTGCGGGCGGCTGCCTGTGCCGCAGCCAGCCCCGGCACGCTGCCCGGGCCCCCCGGCCCGGCCCGGCCCGGCCCGGCCCGGCGGGGGGGCGGAAAGTTTAGCGGCGGCCGGTTCCGCGGCTCCGTGCCTCAGTTTCCCCGCCGGCGGCGGCCAGCAGGGAGGGACCGCGGTGGCCGGGGGGGGTCCCGGCAGCGGCGCGGGGGGAGGGAGCCGGGACCGAGCGCGGAAGGGACAAAAAGCGCCTTCCACCTGTTGGCTTCTGTCCCGGCGGCTTTTGGGGGGGTGGCGGGCGGAGGATGGGGCGGTGGGGGAGCCGGGTGCTCCCCGCTGCCCCGCTTTGGGGGGGCGGCCCGGGGGAGGGCGGCAAGCCGGGGTCTTTTGTCACTCACTCCTCCATCCCTGCGCCTCCGGGAAAGTCTGCCGCGGGGATGGGAGATGTTTGGGTTTTTTTCCCTTCCTGGATGTTGGGAGATTAAATGAGATGTATTTACAACTGCCGTTTATCAGCAAGTAAATACCTAGCTCGGCGTGAGAGCAGCAATGTGAAGCCTGCTTGCTTGCTGGAGGTTTTGTGGCTGTTAACCTACTGTTGGTGAGGTGATAATGTGCAAGAGCGAAAAAAAAAAAAAATCAGAAGGCAGAGAAACCCTGATCCTCACACCCGGCCTCATTACAGCATCGGCACTGGGCTTGGTTATAATTTGGAGGGTTATTTTTTCCCTCAGAAAAGCAGAAAGCCTCCCAGTACGCCAGGTGCATCCTCGTGAGGTCTTTTAAGTTTGTCGTCTGACATCGTTCAGGTTTCATTGATTCTAGTTGTTTTGTTAAAAAATAACCTACAAGAATCTGAGCTGCGCAAATGTTCATCATCCTAATGTCCTGACACAACCTAAGCCAGGCAGGAGCCGAAAGGGGGAGAGAGAGTGAGGATGTGTGCTTTCCCAGTCGAGGCTGGGAGGAGAGCATCATGTGTTGAAGAATATGGGCAGGAATGGGAGATGGGGGAGGGAGTCTAAATTGTCCTGAGACCCTATTCAATCCAGCAAGGAAGATGGAGGATGTTGCTGCTGCAAAAAAAATGTACGGCAGAAATCTCAGCCAGCTTCTCTCTGACTTGTTACCTCCCTTCAAAAAATAAATAAATAAGCAGAAAAAGAATCAAAGCAAAACCCCGTGATTTGCTCTAACGTTTTCCATGATACCTTTTTCCCGCACGTTTTACAATCAGAGAGTCCAGTGATGGAGGTATGTGAGAAGCAGGGAGAAAGACTCTGAGGCTTTTCGTCACAGGAGAGGGAGAAGTATCAGATCATGTTTGAAAGGAGATTTGCCAGGCAATGAGGAAGGGAGAAAAAATGCCTGTTCCAGGCAGCTGGACCTGAGGAGGAGGCTCTGGCATCTACGGTTCTGATGCTGGGTGGAAAACCCATGGAGGGAGGATGTAGACAGATGGGGGAGCGGGGAGGAAGGGTGCCCAAGGAAGACCTTGGACCAGCTCCTTGGAGGGCTTTAAAAAGAGGGGGAATTTTGAACTGAACCAGGACGTGAACAAAGATGAAGTATAACTAAGCTGAGTGTGATGTAGCAGGACTTTTTGGCGTGGAAGAAAACGGAGGTTGAGTTTTCTGACTCGGCAGAGCTTGGGGCAATTGGTAGGGGGAAGAGATCTTTGTAAGCATCTCAAGGGGTGATAGCAATTTGGGCAAGGATTGCAGCTGAGGGGATGGAGAAAGAGCACATAGCTTGCCTTTCCATGGGTGGTTTGTCTGGTAGGGGGACCTTCTAAAATGTCTTTGTAAATTTCTGTTATTTATGTCGAAATTTGGTAACAGCAAGGACAAAATATCTGTCTCTTGTGAAAATGTGTGTGGGGATGAAATAAAGCTTTATCATTAATGCTTCCCCACACGCAGCCCCTCTGCATGCATGGAAACAGCAAGTTTGTGCAAACATACCTGCTTGTGTAGAGCATTCTTCCTCCCAAGGGACAACATGCACATGTTAAGTGTGGTTCCTGCACAGATATGGCCCAATTCTCGTGTTTTCCTCAGTTTACATAATAGCTTATTCTATCAGCCTGGTAGCAGTAGTATTTTACAGCCAACTTTGCAGAAGCAAAAATTATGATCTGAGGCACAGGGCAGCTGAGACTTAAAACCAGTATGTGCCATGTTTTAGCTTTTCCACGGCATTCCTGTGATGGAGCAGGCACATACCACAGACATCGCGTGCACAAACAATGCCATAAAAATGTTACGCACGTGCACATGCAGGGGACCGATCTCGGGTCAAACACACTCAAAGTTACTTTGGGAAGAAGCTGAAGGCAGAACGGCAGTGTCTGCTCATCGCAGACAGGGCTCGCACGTGGCTTCCGCACACGTAGATCACACATGTGCGTGCTTCACCTTTTCTCTCCGGGATCACCTGTTGGCATTCCAGCACAGGGAAGTTTTGCACCACCCAGATGGTGGTTTGATGCCCTTTCTGTCCCAGCTTGGCGCTGGATGGGCTTCAGCCACAACAGCTTAACGACAGGGAACACTAATGAGCCCCCACTTGGCATGGTGAGCAGAAAGGCCAAAGGGCTGAGCAGGCATAGAAACAGTGATGTGGAGCCCCCTGGCCAAAGCCTGAGCCTCCGCACAAAGGCTGGGGAGGGTGCGAAGCCTCTGGATTTGGGAACACGACGGCAGCGCTGCAGTAAAGGCATGAGAGGAGACCATGTTGGGAGGAGGAGAGCAGGCTGCTGTTCCCACATCATCTGAAAACTCAACCTGCTGTCAGGACAGAAGGAAGGCTTGTGCATATTTTGTGTCACTTTTCTCCTTCTAGGACAAGCTGCTGATCTGATCAGCTATGCGCTTTAAAATCCTGGACGCACCGATCAGCAAGTATGACTCGGGGCCAGTAACCAGCCTTTGCCTCCTGCCTCCTCCGCTCCTTTGTGGACAGTCAGTTGCATCCCATGCCACTCTTCCCCGGAGAGTGCGTGCACAATTAAACCCTGCTCGCCGCTTCTCAACTGTGGCATGGGATGTGATGAGCTGCATGGAGGCAGGGGCAGAAAATGGCAATGTGTCAGGTCTAGGGGGTGGGAGGGAGGTTGGGGGGAATGTTGACCATTTCTTGCGCTGTTTGCTGACGTCTAGAAGGAGACTAAATGGGTGAATTGGTTTTCCTTTGAACTGGTTGTGCATTGCTCCAGTCAGCTGCTCTTGCCTCTGAGATCTTCAGTGGCAGCTCAGGAGCTGATGGGGCTGGCGGTAAACGAAAAGTATTTCACTCCTTCAGCCCGGAGTTTGTGGCAGTGGGGGCTGTCAAACGAGAGGATTTCTCCTCAGCAGTTATTTGGTGCTGCTCCTGCCTGGCAGAGCCACTCGAGCCACCGACATCGCTCCTACCTGCTGGAGATGTGACCACCACTCACTGCTGCTCCCTGCCCTCCACCTAAGCGTGCGGTTGTCTTGGGCATCGTAGGTTTGACAACAGTCTTGCACACACAAAACACATTATTCCTGTGTCCTGGAGGCAAACTCGCTGCCCTAAACACCATTTTAAGACACATGGGGAAGCAGATATTTTGCTGTGTGATGTGGACTTACGTACGTAACTGGGTTAATGTCACCCCTACTTTGTGCTTTGCTTGTCCTGTTGGAGAAACGGCAGTCTCGGACATGGAGATCTCGCAGAACTTGAGATCCTGACAGTGATCTGACGGGCGGCCTTAGGCAAATTGCTTTAAAGCTCGGATTGATCTTCCTGCTGAGATCTGTGAAATGGGGGCCACGCTTGCCCACCTTCCAGGGAAGGAGCTGCACACTGAAGCGCTTGTGTACACTTGGAAAATGCCTCGTGCTCCTGTGTGGACATCACGGCGGGCTTGCACGCCATCACACGAGCACAGTGTGTGGCTTTCGCACCCAGCATAACTCGTGCTACGATAGATTCTGCTAGAAGTATGCGCATACTCAGTGCTCTGTTGAACGGTGAATTCTGTTTTGTCCTTCCAGCAGAAAACAGTGCAACTCGCCGATGACACGGGCTGTACATGCATTCCCATAACAACAATATTATAAACATATGGTAAACCTGGTATGGCAACTGCTGTCCGTGTCTCCGTGCAGAACAAGGAGCCGATTAACAAAAACTGGGGGCTGTCTGAGGCTGTATCTCCCCAGGCTGTGATCTCATCAGCTTTCCCAAGCTAACCACAACCTGGTTGCTGCTCGGATTGTAAACTTGGGGTGTGTGGGGGGAGAGCAGTTTGCAGGAATGGCTATTTGTGATTCAGTCCGCTTCCCTCTGACTCAGTACTGAACCATCCCTCGGCAGGGTATTTGGGGATAGTACGCTTAGGACATCGTGCATCAGCTTAGTTCTTGGAAGAAATTCTGCAAGTACTCGGGCTTGCTTACAACTGAGTTTTGTCTCGGCATCTTTTGTAAAAACAAAACCCTAAAAACTCCTTCTGACTATTGAAGACGCCATGGTAATTTTTGCCAAAAGAAAGGGGGGTGGGGATGGGGGTGGTCTTAGCTCTGGGCACTTTGCCAGACTTGAGCTCAGGAAATTGCAGTCTATCTAGGTAAAACTCCCCTATAGTTTAAATGAAAAAAAGTATTCATCTCTTACTGTCTTAAAGGGTTAGCCCTCTGTTTCTCTGGAGCCTTAAACAGACAGCACATTCTTGCTGGAGAGGTGGTTACAGTTGCTTGCTGGGAGAAAAAAATTTCTATGCAAAAACAGGGGCTCTTTTGCGTTTTGGGGATGCTTCTAATTGCAAAATGCTGCATGTATGTTAGGTTATTGCAAGGCTTGAATGAATATGTGGATCAACATACAAGTATAAGTGCAAGGAAATACATTGGTGTGGTGTATGCGCAGGGGGCAGGCAGCTAGCAAATACATAGTTTTTTCTGTAGCAGTACAAAAAGGACCAGTTCTTTAGTCTTGTGCATGTGCATCTGAGGGCTGGATTTTGTATGTTTAGCAGCAGTTGCTTTTGTAAGCTGCTGCTAAGGCACGTAACTGGCCGTGTGCAATTGCAGTAATGGAATGTGAAAATGCAACTGCACATAGACCTGTAATCTTGCATGCAAAACACTGCAGGTCTAGTTCTCCAGGTACAAAAAATGGTCTGAGGTTGTACTTGCCTTTCCATTTAACTGCATTCACCTGCATTTTTCAGGTGGCAGCGGTGTGTATGGAGTGCTGAATGATTATCCTTGCTATTTTTGCTCCCAGAAGATGGAGGAAATTAAATGGTTACTAGTGATTGGAGTAGTGCATGTGTCATGGTAAGCACGCGGTGAAGTTGGATGGAGGGTCACAATTATAATTTCATAACACTCTGAAATCCTGGGGAAATGCACGGGCGAAGAAGGAGAGTGAAGAGGTTCCTTTCCCGCTACAGTCGAGGAATATTGAACCACTGAGCTGGTCCGTGGTGTGAGGATCTGGCCTCGCCTTCTGCCCAATCCAGCACTTTCAGGGCTCCCCAAAACAGAAGGTGCACTTGGGCACAGATGGATGCAGGGCTGAGTATCCACAGCGGCGAGGACCCAGGTACTCCATCTCCAGCCCAGGGCAGCGCAGACCAAAGTGTGGAGCAGATTTCCTCCTCCTCACTCAGCCGGGGTGTAGGGGGGCTGGGGGAACAGCTCACTTTCTCCACCGCTTCACTCTCCGGCTTCTCTGGTGACAGCGATGACAAAGGGCTGCTCAGCATTAGGTGATATGGATCTCCCAGCCCGCTAAACCTGAGTCCCGCAGGCTGCTCACCAGCCCTCGGGGCTTGGGTGTCACTGCCCGCTCACTGCCTGGGGTGGCCTGGGACAGTACCTCTGCAGACTGAAGGCTGCACCACAAGGTCCAGAAGCATGGATTTTGTCCTACCAAAACCCCTGGTTATATTTTGAGATTATTTCTTGCCATCTTGGGTCCTTGACTGCAGTCACTTCCATTTTGCATGCTGCTCTTTGTAATCGAATCTATCGATGTATATTTAATCCACTTGGCACCACGGTTTGTAACTAGGCACTGCTTCCCAGCCTTCTGTCACTTGTTTTCACAATTACCATCTTTAAGTTAGGGTGGATGCCTGCCGCTCAGCTTTTCGCCTGGTTGCTGTACTGTCTTGGAGGACCTGTGGTTGACAGTCAGGTCCACAGTCAGCGCAGCTCCTGTCCTTTTATCTAAACATCAGCCAGGTGTGTAGGGCTCAGGTAGTGGAAACTAAGCCTGTTGGATTTAATTCTCCTCTCTGCCACAGATTTGCTCTGTGTGATCGTGGGCAAGTCCTTTAACCTCAGATGGCCTCAGCTGACTTATCTACTCCAGGAAGGTGTTGTAAAGCTTAATTATTGCCAGCTCTTCAGAAACCCAGGAGGAAAGAAAAATGCATTTTATTCAGGAATGTCTCTGACCTCCCTGGCCTTTCTAAGCCATCTTGGTGGTGCTAGGAGATATTCTTTTTCCCCCCTTAATAATGTTTCTTCAATTTTTCATCTGTACATTCACCCACTCTCTCAGCTGCATGTAAAAATGCCAAGCTGTCTGAAGTCATGGAAATATTTTTATAAACTTGACAGCCACGACAAACATTCTTCCTTGGCAATAAACAAACAAGGTACACAACCTGCCATTAGCATCAGTTTATAGCAGAGAGACCTTCGTCACTCATTGATGAGGGAATCCTAGACAATGCCTGTACTAGCAAGCCATAAAGTAGTGTTGTCTGAGGTTAGGAAAATACTGGATCCTTTGGGTTCCTGTGTGCAGTGAGTAACTGGGAAGCTCTGTTTGCCCATGTGTGTACGGGAGTGCCAGCAGGCACCAGGTATTTGGTTTATTTAGGGCTCTTACAAACCATATTTGGCTCAGGAGTATGTGGCATTGGGGGTTTGGTGTTTGTTTGTAGCACAAAAAGCCTATTTTCCACAGTGGCAGTTGAAGGTGGTACAAATTAAACTGAATAAATATTAGACACCTAAAAAACCCAGCTGCAAACGAAAAGTGTTAGTGAGCGTTGCAGGAGCTGTAAGCTGGTGGGGTTGACAAGTATCTGAACCCACCCTGCAACACCTTCTCCATGTGGGTTGTTCTCCACATAAGATCTCAGACAGTGCTTGTTTTGGTGTGTTCTAGGTTAATTTACTCTGAATATGTCTAAATCTAGATCTCCAGAGACTTTGGTGCTGGCAAAAAAGAGTGGGTGCTGCTCTTTTTCCTATGTTACTTCGGGTTATCTCTTGTTATTCTAGCAGGCCCTCTTCCTACCAGCTTTGGGTAGTGAGTTCTCTCTGGAGAGAGGAAAGTCAAGACTCTTCTTTACCTGTATATTTGCCAGAAGGCTCTAAGCTCCTTGCTACCATCTCACTCATTCACTGCCTACCTCGGTCTCCGCACCTTAGTTCCTCCCTTCTTAAAATGAGGATGACAACTCTCCAGTCTGCTTCCACAAAACCTTTGAAACCAAAGAGAAAAATATGCAGGGTTTTTGCCTTCCTTCTCTGGGAGACCATAGATCCTCCTCTCCTCGCTCCTCTTTCTCCTCTCCCCTCTCTCCTCTCCCCTCTCCCTCTCCCTGCTTTTCCTCTCATTTTAAGAGTTCTTATTATATTCTGTCCCTTCAGGTCTCCTCTGCTTCCACCGCTCTTGCAATCTGTCTCTCTCTGCTGTTTCCACATCCCCTTCTATTTGCAGCTCTCTTCCTTCTGTTCATGTCATTTTCTTCTCTCACCCTGTATCTTCTCCCCTCCCCCACCATTCATGCGCCGCACACCCTTCCTATCACCTCTAGCTAGTTTATCCAAATTCCCCCTGGCGTGTCTCTCTGCCGTGGACCCCTTTTTGCTTTTCGCCGGCTGTGTGTCCCTGCAGCCTGGCCGCATGGGGGGTGCCAGTGGGGCTGGCTGGCCGTGGCCCGAGGGTGAAGGACGGGGTGTGGGATGGGCCGGACAGCCCCCCGCTGCGGCCGTGGCCTGGCCACCGGCCAGGCGGGATGGAGCTTGCCCTCTGACGGAGCAAGGTGAGACTCCCTGAGCTTGTGTGCCGCCAGCTTTGGATGGGGCTGCCTCGGGTCTTGTTCTGAGCTGCGGCATGGTTGTCACTTCGATGTCTGTGTGCTTTGTTTCTCCCTGGGAGCCTGATGTCTGTAGCCTCAAATTTTGTCTCCTAATGTCACCTTGGACATGGCCTCACAACTTGTTTTGGTCCTGGTCTGTTGTCCTACTCCGGTTCCCCCAACTGGCTCCAGACGTTCTGCCCTGAAAACCTGGGTTATGTTCTGCCTGGCTGCCCAGAGACATCTGTGGTTGTCAAGAGGAGGGTGACTGTCCCCCTGCATCACTCCCAGCTGAGTTCAGGGTCCTGTGCTCTGCCAGAGAAAGCTGTGATGGAAGCGGGAGAGGACTAGCACCAAACATCTGGGAGGCCTCTGCATCTTGTTAGAGAGTTTCACTGAGCCAGCAAGCCGGTGTCCAGCGGGTCAGGACAGCTGCGCTCTGTTCCTGGGAGACCTGCACTTAGCAGGGGACAAGAGCTGCTCTTTGAATGGGATAGAAGCAGTAGGGTCACTGCATTAGGGAGAACCCCTCTCCCATCAGCCCAGAGAGCCACCTGGTCCCACGCAGAGGCCATCCCACTATCTGATGTGGAACAGAGTTTCCTCCAAGTCAGCTGGAGAGGATGCAGCCAGCTCCCTGCAGGAACAGGATTTCGGCTGCAAGGATCCTGGCCAGCAGCAACAATTGAAAGGTGGTGGTTTTTTGGATATCGCTGCATGGACTCTGTTTTGCCTCCCATGATGGGGACGTGTGACGCGGAGAAGTCCTTTCCCCGGGGCAGGGAGAGGAGGCAGCAGCTAGGCTGATGGGAGAGCCGGCCGAATCAGTGTTCATCAGGTGTTCCTGGCAGCAAGGCACGAAGAGGTCACACACATGGCTGTGTGTTGAATTCATCCAGTGTCCTACAGGACAGAGCATGGTGACTTTCTGACCTCCTGTGGAGTTTAGCTCTGTTTCTGAGTAACACCACGTTTTCCTCTGCCAGGCATGACTCAGTCCCAGGCTCATAAAAGTCATAAGCCTCAGGTCTCCTAACCAGACAAGTCCCGATTTCTTCCTTCTGTCTCTGCAACACACCAACCTGTCCTTAGCATGCTGCGATGGTCTCCTTGTGCTCCATGCAAGGTGCTGTACACTTTTTCCCATTTTTCCCACAGCCATTTCTCTCCCTCTCCCTACCTGCTTTGCCTGTTTTACCTGCTCTTTCTCTCCTGCTCTGCCTCTGGGCTAGGTCTCTCTCCAGACTCTTTCCAAAATCAAGTTCCTCTGCCTTGTTTGTCTTCCCATCTGGCTTCCTTGTCTCGCTGGTCATGCTGTGAGCTGTCAGCAGCAAGAGGAAATGGACCGTTTTAAGAGACCAGAGGGTGTTTGGGGGAGCAGAGGGGGAAAGAAGAGTATTACTAGATGAGGGTCCATCGTTTGCTGGTGTCTTTGACCTCTCCCAGGTATGTGCTGTTAGCAACATGGCAGAAGTCCCCTTCCCCCAGAAGAGCAATTTTCCCATTGCTTCTACCTCACTATCGGCAAGCTCCAGAAAGGTTAATGAAGGCATTCACTGCAAAAGGAAAAAGCGTGTCTTCCCGTGTTTTGCATAAATTAATCTTGGAGGATTATGGAGCAACCTGTGCATGGGGCACATGACATGCAGCTGTGTCTTTGAGACTCGTCACCCAAAATGCAGCTCTGGGAGTATCATATAGGTGATACTGTCCACTGCAGTCCTTGAGATCAGCTTAGGTTAAAACTTAGGTAAAAAGCTGTGGCCTCCCCACCCATCTTTATTTGTGTTTCATTGTGTCTAATGGGGACCTGGTAGGAGGTACCCAGGAATGCCCACAAGCCTCCTCTTCCTCTGGTTGCAGTGGATCCTCGTTTCTGACAGATCCTCTTTAGAAAATGCCCTGTATCAGGTTTCATTCCCACTGGATTTTTTTTCTGTCTGAGAAGTACAGAAAAAATCATTCAATTGGTTTTGAATCACATGAGTGGGAGCAGGAACCGACCCTAGAAGATAAGTGTTCTGACCTTTACCGCACTCAGATAACTGAAAATAATAACAAATAAATACATCTTGTTTCTAAACCTCAGACTTAGAGATGTGTCCCTGCCTTATGCAACAAGAGCTTGAGCCATGGCTCTTGGGAATGTTGAGGATACGAACCTGGCAGCTGCCTGCAGTAAGCAGCAGCCCCTTTGCTTTCCTTTTGGAAACGCAGCCGGTACCAACCCAGATATTCAGAATGGGAGGGGACAGGGCCAGTGTCCCCAACTCTTCTGCTGTCTTGCTGCTGGGACCCTGGATGTTTTCCCATGGCTAGTGCTCCGGGAGAAGGAGAGTTTGATTTTTTTCTGGTCTGTTTCCTTGCACTTTCTGCCTCTTCTTTTCACTTAGAGGGTTGACCATACAGGGCTGGCAACTAATTTGACCTCTGTATGTAGGCAGACCCTGGATAAGAGTATGACATTCTCTCTGAAAAAAAATTTAAAAAAAGTGTTAAACCCCCCAAATTGGTGAGTGTTTGAAAATAACTGAGGGAACCTGTCTGGAAGGAGGACATACGGAACTGTGACTCAACAGCGAGCTTCCCAGGTCTGGGTCTTGGGTCACTGACTCAAACCTCCATCATCCCCTACAGATGCCCCTGGGGAGGTCCCTCTGAGATGGCCTCTCTTTGTAGGCCGCTGGTGACACTAACTGTTTGTACACTGCATACCGAAGTGCTGGTAGGGGACTGGAGTCCCGTTGTGCAGTGTCTGGAAGGAGACAGTCCCTGTCCTGAAGGACTTACTGTAGTCCCAAATTAGAGCGTTCACGGTGCTTTCGGTAGTGGTTGTTGATGATGTGAACTTGATGTTCCCCCACCAGGATGTTGCTTCCCTTCCCTCCTCTGTTATGGAGGGAGTTCGGTTGGTTGGTTTCTGACATCCAAACCACAGGCAACTGAAGAGACGCCTGGATGCAGAGCTTGGGGAGGATCTTAGGAGGTTTCTGGCACTCTGTCAGTGTAAAGCATCTTATTTATTAGAGTCTAATGCCCATTTGGGATACACTTGTGATCTAAAGCTCCTGAATTCCTCCCTTTTAACGCTAAAGATGCCATTCAGAGTGGCGCCCTGGGCCCAGTGTGTGCTTCTGCTGAACACTGCCCTGACCATATATCTACCACTGGCTTGCTCAGACTTTGAGTCCAGTGATTTTGTTTCCATTAGATGACCTCCTCCAGCTCACCTCTTCCTGCAGAGATTCCAGCAGACACCCAACTAAATATGATTCAGTGGGCTGTGGGCAACTGTACTACAGTGTGTGGAAGCATGTGCAATTTCAACATGCAATCTGATATGTGTATGGATGCTTGCATTTGTATCAGCTAGTGTGTTTGGGCTGCAGGAGGTAGCAGCGAAGGCCTTGGCAGCTGGGAAGAAAGGAATGACGGGCTTGCCAGGGGAGGGTGGAGGGAGTCTGATAGCTGGGATGAGGACTGGGTAACAACTGGAGGGGGAGATCAGATTTAGGATCCATGTTGCTCACTTAAGAAAATAAGAGAAGGAGTAGTACGTTGTTTGTTGTGGATTGTGTTATTTCTGTGCATTATTCATTTATCTTCTGCTAATGGTACTGCATAAAGAAGTGGCAGTTCTGCAGAAATTTCACAGACAGCTGGAGGATCAGTTCCAGGAGGTATTGTAACCAGGTCAGGGTGGTGTAGGGAATCCTGCTGGGCTCACTTTTGACAGGCTTTGGAAAAGAGAAGATTGTTCAGGAGGCATTTGGAGGGGAGAAGCAGGAGGGGGCACGTCTGTGACTCACCAGGGAACAATGATGGCTGTGAGGATAAAGGGGCAGGCTGGAGGAAGACCTGGAGACAATGGTGAATTCCTGAGTTCAGACGCTTTAGGATTCCAGCCTGAAGTACGAGAAAGTGTAAGAAAATGAAGTGTTTAGGAGAAAGCTTTAGGAGTAATAAAGGCAGCTGGTAAGAAAAAGCCAAAAGTAAAGAGAAAGCAGGTTTTACTACATGCTGTGCCTTGAAGTGAATCCTAGAAGGCTTGCATTTAAGGCAGAAGTTGGAAGAAGGGATGTACAGAAAGAAATGGCCTGTGCAGTGAACGTGACTGAACCATTCTTGACTTACCTGTGCTGTACGATAGCACAGACCCACCAGTTTGCAGACACAGCAGATGTGACAGGCTAAGCAGAGGTGTTGGGGTACTCTGGCTACCCAGGGACAGGAGGCTGCGTAGGTCCATAAAGTTCGTAGCTCAGACAGATGTCCGGATGGGTGCTCCCAGACGGTTCTTGGATACTAGTCCTTCCTTGCATTTGAAAGATGTCCAGTCACTTCAGGAGGTAGGACTGGTATTTTGGTAGGTGACATTCCCTGCCCATGGCAGGGGGGTTGGAGCTAAATGATCTTTAAGGTTCCTTCCAACCCAAACCATTCTGTAGTTCTGTGATTCTTTTACTCAGCCACGAAACTGCAATCAGCAAATACTGCAGGGGGAAATCACGCTACTGGTGCAAACCATCTTTGGGTGAGAAGCAACTGTTGAAATACTGGCCAACTCATAGTCCCCAAAATACTCAGACAAAATTGCAGTGGTCGAAGTTCTATTTTTAAGCTTTGTTTTACCCACCAGTTCAGCCATGTCACCATTAGGTGGGGAACACCCTACTTACTGCCTCTGACTGTTTCCATAAGCCAAGGGCAGGTCTCAATGGTAGTTGCCTTAGTGTCTCTTCTATCTGAGAATCTCAGTGCTGAGCTGGTGTAAAAATTCTGGGCTTGGAGGAGAGGAGGAGAAACTTAAACACAGCTTCCTGGGCTGTCCTTTATTTTTCTGACTGCAGTGTGAAGTCAACTTTGTCAGATACAGTCAGGCTGTATCTAACATGAGGAGTCTTGTAGCGCAGACAGGCTTTGTGAGGAACTCCATTAGCTGGAGTCAGCCTCTTCCCTCAGCCATCGCGTATAGCACAGCTGAGCCACCATCACTAAACACTGTTGGGATGTAATTTCTAATTATACGCAGCATTGATGCAAATCATGCAACAAGTACCTACAGCTATTGGCATGTTTAGGATTTTTTTTTTTTTAATATAAAACTCACTGTAAGTCTTAACACTGCACACACCCTGCAGCAAACCTCCTTATTCTGTGCAGCAATGGTGGTGGTATAGGTAGTGCTAAGTGCACTGAGAAGTTGTAACCACAACTGTGTGAGAGTGGCTTGTAGGTTTTGAATGAACCGGGCCGTGATGGGACACAGCTCTGTTAATCCACTGCGTCTATTAGAGCAGAAGGTGCCTTGGGCCAGCCAACTGAAACACCTTCAGAAAGCGTTTCTCTACCTTGGGAGAATCTGAGATCATCTGAGATCTGGGACTTGGGTTTTAACAGGGCTTATCCTTTGGGGAGGGACAGTCTGTTTAAAAATGAAAGTGCTGATGAGTCCAGGAATGATAAAATCACCCTTGGATATTTTTTTTTTTTTTTGGTGTGTGTGTGTGAACTCCTAGAAGTCATCTATGTTGGTATAAATGAGATCATTTGGCCTAATTAGTTCCAAGCTTAATTAGCAGTAATTATCCCAACATGGGAGTAATACCCGAGTAGGAAATACTGAGTCCTCGATTAGATAGATCTCTAATTGGTGTTACAATATTGTAATTAAAGCATGCTTGTACGCCTCTGCCTCTGCAAGTGATTTGTTTTATGTCTGATTAAACAGGGAGTCCGGCAGCCTCAAGGAGGCCAGGACATCACCGCTGATTGAAACAGTGTATTATTCTTTGTTATAGGAAAGAAACGATGAATCACATATATTAGGAAACACTGTGGGCCAAATTAATCCTTTGAGTAATTGCCACCCGAGTTAGGGAAATTACAACAGGGGTGAATTTGGCCTCAAGTGCATAAACTCTATCTGTATATCACACAGTTAAACAAATACTCATTTGAATGTGCAGTCTGGCAATTACACCATCAGACGAATGCAAGTAACTTAATCTGCGTTTGCGATCACTGGATTGCACGGGTGAGTTTGTTTGGCTGCTGGGTTATCGTTATTAGATGGCACATTCGGCTCAGATTTTGCGGGAGCTGGTGCCCTGTGTCCCGGGACGTGCTGCACCCCGAAGCAGCTGGCAGTTTCAGATGGCTGCTGCAGCGTCCTCTCCTTGCCAGGGTGAGACCCAAAAGATACCACTGGGGTCACCAGGAGCACCTTGCAAGTGGAGGGGATGGACAGATAAAGTGTCCTCTTCCAGCATAGTTACCTTTAATCTAGCTGGTCTGACTCTCCCTAGCAGAAGACACTTCAGAATAGCAGGTGAACAGGTGTTTTTTGAAGAAGTTTAAGAGAGCAAAACGGGAACTTTCTGAAATTAGTCAGCTTCAAAACACGAAAGCTTCCTATGTCTTTTTAAGAAACCACCTCCTTAGAAGTTGGCAAGTGCGCCGCTTTATTACTTATCTCTTTGCTACATGAGTGGGCGACTGTACTTCCTGATTTGGTTCTTCAATATAGAGAGATCATCGGCATAGGTCTGTAGAGGACAGTAACTCCTCGCCTACGGAAAGTAACAAATAGGAATAAGGATGCATGTATCTTCTGGCTGTTGCAAAGGATTTCAAAGCACATTTGAGTCACAGCCAAAGGAAGGCATCAGCTTAATTCCATTTTACAGCTGCAGAAACTGAGGCACAAATCAGTTGCTTCTCTTGCTGTAGCTCATGGAGCTGGTGTGTATGGCAGCACCAGGAATGCAGTGCAGATCTCATCACCTTCTGCTTCACCCACAAAAACATCTTTCTTTTCCAAGGGGGAGAGTCCGGAAGGGGGGAGATGACTTGAGCAAGGAAGTAAAATACACCAAATTCTGTTAAAGCACTATTAAGGATAAGAATTTAAACACCCCATATATGGGAAATCAAAGCAAGGGTTTCCATAGCAGCATTGCTTGGCCATGTTGTATATACACTATTTTGCATTGCTATCATGATGTCAAAGGCATATTCTAATATCTGTGTGTGCAATATGTCTGAATCAGAGTTGCTATGAAACTTAAGGCTGAATTACACCACAGAGGCATATTCTTGTGCAGTGCTGGGAGGAAATAATAGAACTAGGTTTTGTTAGAATTTTTCTCCAGTGATACATTTTTCTTAGAAAATTGCTGATTTGCCAAAACTGTTGCTATTTTCAGGAAAAGTTGATTCTATTTTCATGTCCCATCTTGAAAAAAAAAAAGGAGAAAAGTTTCGAATCTGTCAAAACTAAGTGCTTCAAGAAAGTAAAAAAAAAAAAGTTGCATTTAATCCATTTGGTCATAGTTCCTAGGTATAAGTTTTGAAAACTGGGTTTTTTTGTTTGTTTCTGGTTTTGTTTTTTTTTTTCTGTTGTTTGGTTTTTTTTGTTTGGTTGGTTTTTTGTTTGGTTGGTTTTGGTTTTGTTTTTTTACTCTGATCAGAAATAGGACAATGATTTGGGATAAAAGGCATTCCCTTTCACCCTACGTAGTTACAAACTGTCCTGGGAGTGGGGTGTGACAAGGGAGCGACTATGTCACTCGACCCTGCGTGTGGCTGCCTGGTGTGCTGCAGTGGGAGCAGTGGGAGAGATCACCCACCGAGTACCTCTCTGCCTACCTGGTATAGGTAGCTGTCAGGTAGAAAAAAATGCCTGTGCAGTACTGCTTACATCTTTCATAAGGCCCAGCTTTTTCTAAAAAAACCCCAATATCACCTGGGTATCATAAGGTTAAGCCTTTGGAGCAGGAGGGTTTTGGGTGGGAGCCGCTGTCTCTCACATTCACTCCCTTCAGCAGATGATGGGGTGTCAGCGAGGGGGAAGCCACCGCCTCTCCCTAGTTGACACCCCACACTAGGGATGAAGGGACCTGTTCTTCTCTCCTCCTTATGCATGGGCAAAGGGGCCTCCTCCACAGCAGCACAGCTGTTCTCTGCACTGTTACCCCCTTCTGCCCCCCACTTTCAGCACCTCGTCCATGCCTTGAAGCTCCCTGGGGGAGGAGGAGGGATGTCACGCCCCAGGCTGGGAAAGAGGGTTCGCACTCATGGAAAAGCCCTGTGAGTTGGTTTGGCATCACTCTTCCCGCTGGCAGCAATGTTTCTTCGCTGCCAGCATTCCCAAATGTTGGTGTAGCCTGTGTGCCAATGTCTCATTTCTCTCCGCTCCCTCATGTTGCAATTGCTAATTTCTGTGCCTGTGCCTGAAGAGCTGTAGTTTCGACTTGCTTTGCTGTGCATCGAAGCCATTCTTGTTTAGGAAAGAAACTGCAAAAAGGGTGTGGGAGAGGAGAAAAGAGAAGGAGAGCTTATTTTTCCTATGTGGCAGTGATGGATGCTGGGTACTAGAGAGAGAGAAGCTGACAAACATCTGAATGAGTGGAAGAGACTCCTAACCCAAAGGGAGGAGTTGTGGTTTAGGTTAAAGCCACAAAGGAAGTGAAGGAGGTTACCACTTTCCTGTCTGTGGGCAGGAGGTTCTCCTTGTGCTCATTTGAAGGCTTAGTTCTTGCTCGTTCTTCCCTAGGAACATACTCATCTGTGTACTTCTTGAAAAGCATTCGATCTGGCATCTGATCTTGGGAGTGACAAACATCCCCTTTATCCACAGAAATCAGCAGGAGCTGGGAGCTAAAGAACTGAGAATTGTAGTCTAATTTATGGAGCCAGATATTCTAAAGCATCTCGTTAAGCCACATATCTTGTTTGGTGCTTGAGCATGTAGCGTATTTCTCCGTGCATCTTCCTCTTACTGATTCCACTCAAATTTTTTGTTGCAAATATCCGTACCTCCGGGCCTGCTCACTTTCTGCAGGTCTCACTTCTCTGTTGTTCCTGAGTGACTGGCAAATTGCGTAGCCATCGTCCCTGGATCTAGCAGCCTTGTGTGCTGATACAGGGCAGATTCTGAGTGTCATCAGGCTCCTACCGGCACGACCTGCAATCGGTATTTTCCTTGATTTTTCACCGCATGCATTTCTTCTAATGGCTCAGAGGCTTTACCTGTATGTGGTCGAAAAGTTTGTTGTCTCAGCTCTGTAGCTTCGCTCTTTGTCTGAGAGAGTGAGTGGTTAACGCTGGTGTGCTGCACAAGGCATGCCAGGAGGGAGATGAAAGAACACAGGATCGCTCTTACAAGAGAGCAAGCCTTGTCCTGAGTCTAAGGAGCGCTGGCACGTGAGTCGGCTACCTTAACCCAAGCTAGCAACTGGCAACTGCACAGTGAGAACCACTGTCCCTGACAGTGACTTTAGTATGTGCCGCCAGTGCCTTCTGATCACTGTGCGCTGCTGCTGTGCATGAAAAGAGCATCCGAAAGGTGCTCCCTGAAGAACTGTTATGTGGTCTCTAACCTTGCATTAACAGCTCACCTTAGCCCTAACCCTGGCCTCAGGATGCAGCAGTCTCATTTCATTTACCAGGTGTGAAAATCATATTTTGCCATGTGAGAATGATTATCAGGTGTATTACAGTGCTTGGATTTTTTTTTTTTTTTAGAAAGGCTCTGTTAGAACTACAAGATACCATTAAAGATTTATGTGTGGCAAATGTGCCCTTTTTTGCAAAGTGTTCTCTTTTAGAGACCATCACAGTATTGATTTCAAGTAGATTTTCCTCCTCTGTTTTAAAACATTTCCTTTGCCTATGGATTTTCAACATTACTCATTGGATCTGTGTGCAGTACGTTCCCCAGACTATACTATCAAGCCAAGGTCCCTTACTGCTGGCCTTCAGGGACCACTTTTGAAACTGGAAAGACTATTCATTTGCTGTGTTCACTCGGTCCTGAGCAACTACCCAGCATTACAGCCTTCCTACTCCAGGATGTACGCTGTCGTCTAACTGAGCTGTGGGTCTGCTTTCAGCGTGTACCAGTGGATCCCAAACCTAGCCTGGCAACAGCCTCGAGCTATCCCTTGCTTGTGGTGAGTGGTGTTTGTTTAAATGTTTTAAATAGAAAGGAAAAACAAGCTGCATGATGGGGAAGTGAAGAAACTGGAGTGGTAAGCAGCTGAAATTGTAAGGTCATTTGATTTTCCTATCAGCATTTTATTGCTCAAACTCATGCTTGTCGCTTGAGTGGGTTGTGGGGTTTCTTTTTGGAGAGGTCAGAGGACTCAGCAGGGAGGCTGGGAGCACTGATGCAGCACAGAGCCCAGAGGAGTGCTGTACCGCTGCCTTTCAAGGGGAAGTGCCCGCGAGGAGGGGGCCGTGCCCCACCAGCCATCGCTCTACCTCAGGATGAGGCCCTGGGATCCATGTTCTGCTGGTGGGTGAAGGACCTCTGTGACAGGCAGCTGAAGGTGTGGGTTCAGCCATCTTTTTGTGGATCATGTGTGTAAGGCATTGAAGACTTGGATTCAGACCTTAAAGCATCTGGCTTACAGTATTTGGCTTTGTTTACTGTAGTGTTATAGCCTTAGGGCCACAGAAAGTGCAGCTTTATTGAAATCATTGGAGTTGTGCTTGCTTATGGCAGCAAGGGGCTGGGGACATGTTTTTTTGGAATGTTTTGCCAGGAACATAAATCCTTTTCTTTGGGAGATGCTTTGTAAGGATGGCTCAAGTAAGTGCCTGGGGAGCATTGTCCTAACGGAAACAAGATGCGGAAATGATAGGGTCTCAGAACAACTGTTATTTATTCCCCACATCTGTGACTTCAGAGCCCACCATCCTAAAGCTCAGTCCTTCTCTCCTTCCTTATTACCATCGCATCTGAGTTTTCAACATCGTGTACACCACCAAGAGCTGGGACACCATGGGGGACACTGCAGTCTCTGCACATGGGGGACACGGGGACCTGGGTGAGGAAGCCAGCTGACCTGCACGGGACCCGGGCAGACTGACGTTGTGTTATCTGGACAAAGCAGCAGAAATCTTTGTTATCTGGTTCTTAAGTGGAAGGTACCTGTGCTTCAGCATTTAAATGTTTACAGGAGATTCGTGCTACAGTCTTTGGTGCTGGGTACTCGTATAAAAGCAATTACCAAAAATGCAAGTGGTTCTTAAAGACACTGTAGCCAGAGTATGACCTGCATTCCTTGCATGCTGGCTGGACTGCTGCCATTTGTTTTGTCTTGGTTTGACAGAAAGGACAGGCAAAAGGTACAGGTTGTGTGTAGGATCAGCCCATCTTGTAAGCAAGCCAAGGCACAGGGAGTGTATCCTATCAGTGTAACACTACCAAGGCAGGTCCCCTATGCAGCACCATCTCACCTGTTAAATGAGTGCTCTGAAATACAAGGATATAGACAGAAAAGAAACATGGTGTCCTAGGTGTCTCTCAGGACCTGCGAGGCAGGTATGTAAGCAGATGTATTCATGCTAGGGAAGAAACAGATATAATTTAAAAGAAGCTGGCAGATTTTGTGCTCAGATGGACTAGAAACATTCACACAGTCTGTTATTGCAGTTCAGCTGTGAGAGGCCAACACCTTCAGCAGGGAGGGACTAGCAAAATGTTTGGGCAGCAGTATGTCCAGTCATGACATCTGTTGCTAAAATGGCCTGGAGTTTGCACCATAAAAATGCACCAGTAAAAATGCAGAAGAATGAGAGCGAAGCGTTTATGTAGCTAAGCTAAAACTCTTGAGTGCCCTCTGATAATGAAGACTCCTGTTTTTGTTGGTATAGTCCTCTGTCATCTAGGATCTTGCAGATCTGAAAGCTGCCGGTGATTACTGCAGAAGAAAGTCAGCACCACAGTGATGATAAGCCAATGTCTAAACTAAAGAGCAAGGGGGAAAATCTGCTTGTTTTCTTTGGAGGGATCTCACTGTTTTATGTAATCTTTGTATAACACCTGTAAATCAGTGACTGGTACTTTTGAAATGTATTTCCTTCATCAAAAGCTATTTGAAACAACAGGTAGCACCTATCCATTCAGTCTAAGCTCCCTTGACATTTTTAAATGACAGATAATGAAAACTGGCTTCATTATAACTCAAGCAATTTCATCAGACTGTCACCAGCAAACAATGGCAAATTAAAGACTGAACAACCCTCAAGTCTACTCTCCTAGGTACCTGTGTGAGAATACTTGATGTCTTTTCTACAGCTTATGGGAAACAGAAGAGCTGATTTCTCAGGTGGGAAGCGTTCTGGTATATGAGGTGCTAGAAGTCAACAGGAGCATGCTAAAATCTGTCTGGAAACCAGTGGTCAGATGGCATAAAAATGGAGCTCGAATGTGAGAAAGATCGTGGGTGAGAGAGACGGCTTATCTAACAGAGTGCTGAGTTCTGCACTGCCTTCCGTTTATGAATGGATCTAAAGCATGGTGCCAAACAGAGCATATTGCAGTTGTCTAATCCGTAGGTGACAGAGGCAGGCACGATAGTAGACAGAGCTGCATCTTAGAGGACTCGTCAGAACAGCCCAGCCAGCCTGGCATTATTGCTACCTGATCTGCGGGAATCGGTCCAGGCCCCTGAGTCTGAACCACCGAAGGGAAACCTGGTTGAAAGAGCAGCTGTTGAGGTACGGTGCTACCTTGTCTTGCCCTGCCTGTCTCTCCCCAGCCAGTGTTGCTTCAGGCTTGCCTGGGCTGAGCATCAGTCATTCAGGTCCTTCGCCCCTTGCCCCACCACCCTCAAGTTCATAGACTTAACCCCCCACAGTTAGAATAAAGGGGGACAGAGAGCAGAAGGGGCATTTCACAATAAAACGTCATTTGTATGAGATGGCTGCAGTGTGGAAGATGCTGGCACCAGGGAGTGAATTATAGGGGTCCAGAGAAGAAAGAGGCCGTGGCAGAGAGAGGGTTGTTATTGGAGGACACAGGGAGCAAAATGACTGAGATAGAGGGTGTAGATAAATAGTTAGAAATAGCCGCAGTGGTGTGATTTGGAAGGAAAATCAGTCACTATTTCAGTCACCAGTGGTGTTCAGTTTAGGGAGCTGAGTGGTAAATTACAGGCAGGTTAGGACTCCAAGAACATCTGTGACCCTGTGAAATGCTGGAGAGAGAAAAGTTACAGTAACAGTAAGATTCAGATCTCATCTATCTGAGCATGAGTATTTCAAGGTGAAATAACAGAAGGAGAGGAGGCGGGAATATTGATTTCTGCCTCACAAAACAGACAACAACGCCTACTTTTTCATAGCAAGAATTTAACCATTCACTTTAATGGGCCAGTCTGCAGTACAGTGGGGGCTTGGTTTCTTCTTTGCATGCAATCTAGAGGGGAAACCATGCTGAAGTTATTTTTATTTTATTGTAGCCTTGCAGGAGAAACATGAGCAAAATTTTACCCTCAAACACCTGTGTGCTGACTGTAGGGGCAGCTGTAGTCCTTGAGTGTAACCTGGCTGCGCTGCTGCCCTGTTGCACAGCACGTGGGCACCCTGAGCAGCTGGATGCTGGAGGAGCAGCACTGGAAGACACAAAAAGCCTGTTATGCCCAGAGAGCTGGTGTATGTGTTGGTAGCAGATGACTTTTTCTGTCTGTCCAGTTCTGGGCCCCTCAGTTCAAGAAGGACAGGGAACTGCTGGAGAGAGTCCAGCGCAGAGCCACAAAGATGATTAAGGGAGTGGAGCATCTCCCTTATGAGGAAAGGCTGAGGGAGCTGGGTCTCTTTAGCTTGGAGAAGAGGAGACTGAGGGGTGACCTGATTAATGTTTATAAATATATAAAGGGTGGGTGTCACGAGGATGGAGCCAGGCTCTTCTCGGTGACAACCAACAGTGAGACAAGGGGTAATGGGTTCAAGCTGGAACACAAGAGGTTCCACTTAAATTTGAGAAGAAACTACTTCTCAGTGAGGGTGACGGAACACTGGAACAGGCTGCCCAGAGATGTTGTGGAGTCTTCTTCTCTGGAGACATTCAAAACCCGCCTGGACACCTTCCTGTGTAACCTCACCTAGGTGTTCCTGCTCTGGCAGGGGGATTGGACTAGATGATCTTTTGAGGTCCCTTCCAATCCCTAACATTCTGTGATTCTGTGATTCTGTGACTAGGTTCAGCAGGTGGCTGGATGGAAGCAGGAGGTGAGTATGGCAATTTTCTGAGATGCTAATGTGTCTTTTCTCATTGAAGTAATTGATAGTCATACACATACAAGGAGAGTGTAAACTCATGGCTTAAAAGGCTCGAGGGTCAGGCAACTCCACAGTCAAATTCTCCTGGTGGCACCACAGCACTCAGTTTTAGCAGTTTCTTGTAAAACATGGAGTTGGTGTAATGGGAGCAGGGTGCCTGGGCAAACATTGATTTTGGAGTCTGCTGTATGCCAAAATTTCCCACCTTTGTTTAGTATGAATTCATATTTTACATGTGTTGCATGAACATATGTTTCCTCAGATTCTGTTTACCTGATTTCCCTTCTGATTCAATATCTCTTCTCTCCTTCTTCTCAATTTTTTTAATCATAGGAGATAAAGCCGAACATTTATCTCTATGGCTGCATGGTATTTGCCTAATACATGTTTATGGCCTTAAGAGATGACTTTCTAAATAGGCCAAGAGTTTCCTGCAATTGGAATGTTATAATATGTGGGATTTGTATGTCACATCAGAGTTTTGATGTGAGATAATGTCTTGAAGGGAGGCAGCTCAACTAGAAGGCTCTCTGGAGATCCAGAAGAGTATTTTAACCATAGGCTCCATTCCATGCTCCAGACCAAACTTGATTGAGGCTCAGATTGTTTGAATGTGCATGCACTGATAGGAAAGCACAAGATCAAGCATTTATCTCTTTTCAGTGTAGACAGGAAAAGTGAGAGCAAGGCCTTTCGTGCCCAGCGGAATTTGCCATGATCTGACTACTGTTTCCATAGGGTGGTGATGTGCAGGCAGTGCTAGTCAGATCCATCAGCCAGTCTCCTTCCTCACAGAGCTCTGTGCACTGTGCAGCCATTGAGGCAGTACTAATCCGAATAGGTGAGCTACAGGGGGTCTTAGGCCAGCAGTGGGGACAGACATAGGGGTGTGTGTATGTGTATTTTGGAGGAGGATGTGTGTGTGTCTGTATATGCAGATACCAACATTGATATGGATACATATGCATTTTCCTTCTCTGTGAGTCTGTGAAGACCCACAAAAGCCCCGGTGCAGAGGGACTGTTCACCTGAACCAAGTTACGAATGTTCTCCAGTGTTTGCAGGACTGAGGTTTGGCAAAACTGGGGAGACTCAGGGTAATGTTTAATAATACCAAAAGACACTGAAGTAGAAAGAAAGCCACAACAAGCTCTTCCCCTCCCCCTGGCCTGATTTCCTAATCTTTTAGGAATAGTTTACAATAAATGAAAGACTTTCTGAAATAAGTTTTTTTCCAAGTTAATAGTGGATGTTAAACTACCCTTCTCTGTGGTCCTTGCCCATCCCTTTCACGTTTTCTAGCTTTGGACTTCATCCTGCAGCAAGATTCGTGAAGGCAGCTCCCCTCTGCCCATGCAGAGAGATCATGGCGGTATGCGAACTGTAATCACCTGGATTCCTTACAGAAGAGGGTTGTTTCCTTTCGAGAAGGCTCATTAGAACACGCAGCTGTGTAAAACTCAAAGCTCATAAGAAAAATATTTCATAGAGCCTGATCTCTTATCCTGTAGCTCCTCTGATCATTTACACCAGAGCAAAACGAGGGCAAAAATCCCCAAACCTAAAGCAAACAAACAAAGCAAAACATCCTCCTAGTGATGTGTGTTCTTCACCTCCAACAGTGATAGCATTTTACACCCTCTTTGCGCAGGTGTACATGAATGCAGAAGTCGGGAGGCAGTGCAGAGAGCAAAGCTCTTAAGGAGTTAGTGGAGCTTCCCTGCTGGAAGGTTATAATCACAGTGAAAGAGGGAAGTCTTCCCTCAGCAGACAGGAAATATGTGAAGCAATTTCAGCAGAGAGTTGCTAGAGATGAAATAGTCCACAAACCGAAAAAAAAAAAAAAAAAAAAAAGAAAAAAATGTGGGGAATACTTTGCATGGCCCAGACGTGCCATGTCAAAGCTAATAGCGAGGAATCCTTTGGCTGCAGGAGCAGTGGTGTACTGGCTTCAGATGCAAGTGGGGACTACATCCTTTACCTGCAAGGAGGAGCACACATCCCTGATCCTGGGTATAGTGACTGTTGGCAGATCCTTCTTCCTGGTACAGATTTTCTCGAGGGAAGGTTTTTAAGCATGAATGACTGAAAAGGCTCAA
Organism: Caloenas nicobarica; assembly: GCF_036013445.1. NCBI lineage: Eukaryota > Metazoa > Chordata > Aves > Columbiformes > Columbidae > Caloenas > Caloenas nicobarica. The sequence continues at coordinate 131,110,161 of NC_088245.1, forward strand.
TCTGCTGTTGCATTTGAGGTGAAACTTGTTTCATGTGGAGCGACTGTGGTTGGGGAAGAGGCTCAGCTTCAGAGAGTGGATGGTCAGGAGCAGGGTGTAACTTCAGAAGAGAGCAATGCCTCCAGCCTTCACATGCTGAGGCTCCGTGTCGCCATTTCGCCTGCCCTTAATCCCATCTTCAAAAGTTCCTATTCCTCAGATGTTTCCACCTCCTCCAGTTGTGCCAGTTCAGCCGCTTGTGGGGATGAAATCTGCATGGGAGCTGGTCTGGCACTAAGGATTTGTTTCTGTTAGTAAGGTTTTTTTAAAAAAAGTTGGATCATTTAAACAGCTCACCTATGAGTGTGGCTACATAGATGGTTTAACTGGCACAAGTGAGCGGTAATAACTGTGAGAGCGCGCAGCAGAATCCTCTTAAACTGGGTCTGCTGCAGATGGAATAGTGAAGCGGAGCCACAGCCCTACATGCTCTTAGTGTTATTTGCATGAGCAGCTCCATTGTGTTTCATTGGGACTCTACTTACACATGTAAAATTAAGTGTTTGCAGGGCCGGGCCCTTAAAGAGAATAAAAGCCGCGATTGGGGTGTGCCATGCTATGAACCATATATAGAAAGTGTAATGCAAATGTATTTTGCTAGCTGGCCTATCTCGTCTGATCTGTGTGCTCTGCAGAACTGGAGCTCCTGTAGCAACTTTCCTTAGGCTTGGATGGCGCTAGTGGAAGAGGACCTTGCTTTTGAATAGAAAGGCTTGATCTTCTGTGCCTGCTGCAGCCAGGGAATCATGAGGAAACTGTACGCAGTGTGGCGAGAGCTGTAATGTTTCCAAGATGTTCTTGGATTTGCTGAAGTGCTCTAAAGAGCCGAGACAGCTGGCTTCTCTGGGGCAGCTTTTACGAGTCGGGCCGAGGGAGGGCAAGGCCCTGATACAGGGGTATGCTCTTGAGGTTGGCAGTGGCAGTCCTGTGGTCTGGGGCTCCGTTACCTGAAATCCTGTGTTACAGCCTGTCATCACAGTTAAGATCATTTGGGAGCCTGTCGTTGTCAGTTCCCATGGTAAAACCCTTCAAGGACAGCAGGAGGGATTTCTCAGCAGAGAATCCCCGCTTTGGGAATTCACTGCTCATGGCGGTTTACTGTGGCAGATTCCCAAAGGTGGTGGGTGAAGTAGCAACTTAACTCTTGAGAGTGAAGCAAAACACCTTGATAGTTGCTATCCGGAGCCCCAAAGAGAGGAAGGAAGAGACATAAAGCCGTTGGAGGGGAGAGGCTTGGTGTGGTTATTTGAGACCGCTGCCTGCAGAGTTGCACAGTCATTTATAACTGTTTGAAATGTGGGGGGATGGGGTCGGAGGGATGGGAGGGGAGTTGGAGGAACCACAGCATCTGCGAACTAGTGGGATTTTATGCTCCTTTTCTCTGGTCTAACTCTGCAAGGGACAAGACAGCGAAGTACCAGGTCAGAGGAGGGAGGAGAACAAAAAAGGAAGTCAGCTAACACCTCATATTTTATCGCTGCTGTTGCATGTGTCAGGATTGAAGCATAGGGTAAGATTTTCAAAAGTACCTTCAGGAAACGGAAGTTGGGTGCCTGTCTTCCTTAGGCTCCTTAGAAAAATCCCAGCCTCTACTGCCCAGGGGAAACGAACTTTCTTTTAAGCAAACCACGATGGGTCTCTGGTGTCGGTGAGAGTGGGACTGGGTCTTCTGTACAAAACACCGCGAGGTGTATCTGTTCATTACACTGTGTTTTGCTGCCTGGTTGGTCTGCTCTGTACTGCTGTTGCAACCTTTCTTGGGCTTTGTCCTCTGGTGTGGGATGTGTAAAGGAGAGGAGGAATTGTTGGTGTTACATTAAAAAAGACCTGTATCAATGTGAAAATAGAGAAGGTTTATATGTCAGGTAAATAAGTGGCCTGAACCGATGCCAACAAAAGCGGCGATTCGAGTGGAGCTGATCAGTCAGGTTTCACCAACACTTCACCTTTATACGATGTGCTGTCGTGATCAGTGGGAAGGTCCAGGTAGGGCTAGTGCTGGTAGGTCAGTTGGAAGGACTGGCCAGAAGCTAATGGTTTCCACCGCTGGGTCTTGCATCCTGGGAACTTTTAGACTGAAGGACTTGTCTGAAAAGAAGTAACAAGAGGGAAGGAAGCAAGAGGCATCAGTGGGCTGAAAGTCTGTCCAGTGAGATCTGATCTGCAAATCAGGAGAGGCTGAAAACTGCTGTTAAGAAGTATCCCCCTCAAGGAAAGAGTATCTATCTAGAGTAAGAGGTGTGAATTAGCTACTGTTGCAGTGCTCAGGAAGTTGTAAAGAGTTCCTTAACGAAGTTACCAATTGGGCATGGACAAGGGGAGAAGAGCAGCACAAAAAGAGGAAAAGCCCCTTAGGGGTTGAGGGCTGAGCAGAGGGAGGAGATGGGTTTATCTGCCAGGGTAACGCCCAGTGTGAATGCTCAGCGCTGAAAGGGTCTTCTTCCAAAGAGTTGAGTTGTTTAAAAGTGGGAGTTGGACAAGGTAAAGAGTGGGTTGTTTGAGGATAAAGTGAGAACATACTCTGCATTTCTATTCACTTCGGTTGTATCGGCAAAACAGGTTATTCAGGCATCGCGGATATGCAAAAATGATCAGCCTGCTTTCTCTCGTTGGGCTGCAGCGGTTCTGTGCATCTGGGTGCCACTGCTGGTTTGGAAGGCTCTTCCTTACAACTCACGAGATTGCCCATTTTAAGAATATTTTGTGGAGGTGAAGGAGGATTAGTGGATGTTGAAAGTGCTCTTTTCACAGAGTAAGTCGCAGACTGAAAAGGGCGAGGGGAGCGCTACACATCTTCAAAACTCGTAACTGCCAGCTGGTTTCAAACTACATTGACGTTTAATCCCCTGAACATGGAGCATTTGTTCAGGATAGGGCCCTCGAGCATATTTAGGAGTTGATAGGTTGTGTCTGTTTGTGATTACTGTCTGGTTCCTCCCTGTTTGTTTGCAAGCTGCTGCTTAACCCAGTGCTTTCTCCCATCAGAAGAGGCCCTCAGAGTGGCTCCATCAACTCGCCGACAGCTGGTGGGCAGAGTCAAGTTGCTCAGCCACCAGGTAGGAGAAACGTGCTTCTCCTCCACAAGTTCCCTCCTGCTTTCTTCCTAACGATGGCCAGCCGTCTCCTTCCTTCTTCAGGTGCATGGAAGGGAAATGCCATGCTTGGTGTCAGCGGGCCGAGCAAGCTACCCCGCAGCCGGCACCCCTGGGCCGTGCCCCTTTCGGGATGACGGCTGTGCCCGTGGCTGGCTGCGATGCGCAGCGCCCGCCTCAGCTTCCCGGTGTGTAGGAGCCCCTCCGCGGGCAGCTGGCGCCTGCCGCCGAGCTGAGGCAGTGCCCGGCCACGGTGCCATGGCGCAAGCCGCCCAGGCAGCCGCGGTGGCTGCGGGCAGGACGGTGCTGAGGAGGGCTGGCGGGCCACCGGTTCTGAGCCGGGCGGCCGCCCTCCCGCAGCCCCCGCGGCGCCGGCGTGCGCGTCCCTCGGGGGCCGTGCGAGGCCTCAGGGCTTGGCGGCGGGCGCCCCCTCCCCATCACCCCGGGGCCCGCGCCGTTTCCGTTAGGGGTGCCGTTAGGGGGCGGGACCCGCGCGCCGCCTCAGGGGAGCGCGGGGTGCTCGCGGGGCGGGGGGGAGGGGGACGCCGGTTCCCGCGCCCCGCGCTGACAGGGACCCGCGCCGGCCCCTCCCCGGCTCACCGGGCGCCTCCCCTGCGGCTGCGGGCACCGGGGCACGCGGAGCCCCCGCCCCCGCCGCGGCGGCGGCGCGGTCCCGCCCGGGGAGCGGGGTGCAGGGGGGTGGGGGTTACTCCCTGCGCTCGACTTCGCGGAGGGGAGTTGGGAGGGGGGGTGTTGCGCGGCAAGGGGCGGCCCCTTTAAGAAGCGCCCTGGGCGCGCGGTCTCTTTAAAAGGGGAGGAGGGGGTGGGGCCGCCCCGAGGCGGGGGACAGGCTATGTTAATGGCGGGGGCGGTGCCGCGGAGAGCGGGGACGGGGGGAGGGAAGAGTGGGTGGTGCTTCCCGCGGGGCGCTCGCCGTGGCGGGCCTGTGCCGGGCCTGTGCCTTTAAGAGCCCGGCTGCTACCACTGTGGAGGCGAAGGCGGGAGGAGAGCGTGTGCGGGGTGGGGGGGCAGAGGGATACAGTCTCCGCCCTCTCGCTGGGGAGGGGCGGGGCGAGGGGCCGGGCGAGACCACTGCCCGGAACGGGGAGTAAGAGGCGGTCCCGCCGGCGGAGTGAGTAGGGGACAGTACCATTCCTGGGGCGGGGCGCGCGCGCCGGGCGGTACCATTCCTCTCTCCGGGTTGCGGGACGCGGCGGGAGGGGGGAGGCGAGGCGGTGGGGGGCGGGGGGGGGGGGGGGGTGGCGGTGTGGGGAAAAGGGGGGGAGGGAGCGGGCGGGGGGAGCGGGCGAGAGGGGCTGCGATGGGCGGTACCATGTGTGCGGGAAAGGGGGGGGGGGGGAGGCGCTGGCGGACAATGGAGCCTGTGTGTGTTTGCGGGAGGGGGAAGGACCCGCCGTCGCCGGGGGGAGAGGCTGCGCCGCCCCCTCCCGCCCGGGGCTGAGAGGAGCCGCGGCCCCCGCCCCTCCCCCACGGCCCGGCGGTGAGTGTGGGGGAGGCGGCGCGGCGGGCACCGGGCGACCACCGGCACCGGCCGCCGCCGCCCGCCCAAAGTTTGAGAGTTGGGGGAGGCCCGGGCGCCGCGGGGAGGGGCCGCCGCTGCCGGCTGAGGGGAGCGCTGCCCTCGGGACGGCGGCGGCTCCGCCGGCGGCCCCGGGGCGCTTGGGGCTCTGTTCGGCTCCGTGGCGTGCCCCGGGGGCTCCGCTGCGCTGCGTGCGGGGGTGTGGGGTGCCCCGGGGGTGTGCGGCGCGGAGTGGGGTGGAGGATGCTCCGAGGTGCGTGGGGTGCCCCGGGGCTGCGCTCTGTGGAGGGCCGTGAGGGTGCCCTGGCGTGCGGGGGTGCCCCAAACCCGGGGTGAGGGGTGCTTTGTGGTGCTGGGGGTGTCCGGGGGGGCTGCGCTCTGTGGAGGGATGTTGGGGTGCAGGGGTGTCTTGGGGGCTGTGCTTTCCGGAGGGATATTGGGGTGCAGGGGTGCCCGGGGCTGTGCTCTGTGGGGGGCCTTGTGGGGTAACGTGGAGCGCACGGGAAGGCCGTGCTGCATGGAGGGGTACGTGGGGTGCTTTGCACTGCGCTGTGGTGCGGGGGATGCCCTGGGCGCTAAGCTATATGGAGAGATGTATGGGGCGCTCTGGCTTGCAGGGGATGCCCAGAAGGTTGTGCCGCATGGAGGGACGTGTGGGATGCCCTGTGATGTCGGGGATGCCCTAGCGCTTCTGCGTGGGGTGCTCTGGGGTGCAGGGGATGCCCAGGTGGCTGCACCGTGTGGGGTGCTGCGGGTTGCAGCACTAGGAAGCTCTGGGGCTGCAACGTACGAGTAGGTGTGTGGAGTGTTCCATGCGGAGCTGCGCTGATGTGCTTGGGGTGCCCTAGAGGCTGTGCTCAATGGAGAGGATGGCGTTGGGTGGATTAGAGAGGTCGTTACGAGTTTTTAATCCCAGCGAGGGACTGGGACATAAGATATTAGGGGGCTACACTGGGGCTGGGCTGTTGGGATTGGGGGTGCGGGCTGTCCTAGCAGAAAGAAGCTGGTTCAAGTGGGGTGAGATCTGGGTGTGTGGACTCTGCGGTGGAGCTGAAGTGAGGGGCTGGGGCACAAATGTCTACGGTAGGCATGTAGGGAGTGGAGTATGAGATGAAGCATGGAGTGAGGGGATGGGAGATGGTACATGGGACATAAGATCATCTGGGTTGTGCTGTGAGGAAAGGACAGCAAGAAGAACAGAAATATTGGTGTCTGCAGGAAGGGATGTGGAAAAGTGGATGAAGAAATATGGAGTATGAGGTATGCTGGGGAGAATAAGTTGATACACAAAAGGATGTGTGTAGGAATGGGAGGATGTGAGGAGCTGGGACTTGAGTGATGGGAGTGGGATTGTGGTATGGGGAAGCGTTAGGAGCCAGAATATGGGGTAGGAACTGCTTTCAGCACGAGGGAGGTGGCGCATGTGGGTATAAAGGGAATTGTAGGGGCCCAGAGCTGGAAAGTAGCACAGATAGTTCAGGGGAGCCAGGAATCCAGGGAAGCTAAGTATGCAGTGTTGAGTTTGTATGTGGGTAGTTGTGCAAGAGGAGCTTGTGGGATACTAAGAATGTGAGAGGGGGTCTTGTATATAGGGATTGTGGAGAAGAGCAGTATCTGACAAGGCAGGGGAAATGTGTTTATTTGGATGTGTTTCTGCTAGGTAGAGGAGGGATGCTGTGTGTGAGTGCATGAGAGGGAGTCTGTGCCCTAGCCGACTGCAAAGGGTGTATGCGGGGCTGACTGCAAAGGGTGTATCCGGGGCTGTCGGTGGGATGAGAGAGGCTAAATCTATAGAGATACCGCAAGTTCATGAGGTTGAGTTGGACAACAGGGGGAAAAAATCCCAACACTGGGGACCCCAAATGCTGAGAGAAATGATGGGGCAGGTGGATGCATACTAGCAGTAAGGCTTCACTTCTAGGATGGGAGAGAGCACCTGGTATTTCTGTGTTGTCCCACTTTCTGTCCCTGAGGCCACTGTGTAGGTGATGGGATAATGGGACTAAAAAGGCCTCTGATGATCGAATGTTTGGGATGTGGAAGGTGGATGTTACTCCGGGAGGGCAAACAAAGCATGAGGATGCAGATATGAAAATTCTGATGTGACAGTCAATTGTGGGTTATTATTTAGGCATAAAATATTAAGGCGGGATGATTATATGGTTAGTGGTTTAAAAGTAAACAAAATGAGAAATTGGGAAATTGTCATGCAGCAAAGAAAGAATGATATAATAAATGGCAGTAAGGAAGCTGATTGTGGAGCGGTTCAGAGTCCACCCATATGAAAGGGAAGATGCTTTTATTCTCCAGATGCCAAACCTAACCTGGACTCTGCAACTGGTCCAGAAATAACCATGAACCTCACTTTCTGGGAGAGGAGCATCAAGTCCTGGTAGCTCTTATCTCGTAAAGTAACATCTTAGTTTGGGCATTAGCCTCTCACTGGGTTTAGGGCAGAGAAGAGAAGGATGTGTCACATCAAGTTTGGCTCATTAAACCTCCCTGTTGGTGACTAGTTGCTCTACTGTCAAAATACAGTTGGAGGAAGTGGGGGAGACAGTTCTTCCAGTTTTGAGGGGTTCCAGCAACGTTTTTATTTTCCTTGAAAGTATTTTGTCCTCGATTTCTCTGTGAAAAGCCCACACAGACATCATAGGATGCTCTGAAGCATCTTGAAATGTATCAAGCTTTAAAAAAGCAGAGAAGAAAGAAAGTCATGTAGATTTTATTTTTTTTTCTTCTGTTTTGTTGGAAAATAATATTGGGTCAGTCATTGCTCAAAATACATGAAATCAAATTTTAAAAAAATCAGAGTATAAAATGAAAGAATAAATACACCTAGACAGCTTTATTTGTGTCTACTTTTTGTTTACCTCTCTCCTGCTTTATATTAGGGGCTGTAATACAATTGCTGTCTGCAGCGGGGTGTTACAGGTGTTGAACTGGTGAAGTTGAATAGACGCTAACAGCCAGGTGTCTTGTGTTCACCCTACGCTTGCAGCAGAGCTGTTCTAGCAGAAGTGCTCATGCCCACATCCCAAGGCAGACCGATCTGCTTTCCCCTGGGAATCACAGGAGTTGCTCTGGTGAGTTATTACAGCCATTTTGGACGAGTTGGCATGATGGCTCTGTTGTGTGGTGATATTTTTTTTTTTTTTTTTTAGTGATCTCTGAAGAGATTATTTTTAATGAATGTGTCCTTTTTTTTCTTACTCAGAGCATAAAAATGGCTCAAGGGCTCATATTCTTTCCCTGTCTCCCTTGCTGGCCCCTCCTCAAACAACAAAAGAAAGGCAGCTTTCTTTCTTTTTTTTTTTAAGTTGGCGTTAGCAACGATGTCAATTTTGGGATTTTGGAATTTTCCCAATGGGGTGGGTTTTTTTTGTTGATCTGTTTTTTGGCTTGGAGGGTGTTTTTTTTTTTTTTTTTTTGTGGAGAGGAGTCTGGGGATCTCTGGTCTCACTGCACTGTTGTGAACTCTTAACACCTTAATTGAAGGGGTGGAGATGCTGAATCACTAACAAAGACCTCCTTTATCCAAAATGTTAATCAATCATTGACGTTAAATAAGTGCGAACAAAACCAAACAAAAAAAACCCACCCTAAACAAGTTTTTGTCGAAGTCCCCCTCCCATTCAGCTGCTCATCTTTGGTCAGGTTAACATTAGAGATTCTTTTGGGGATGTATTTTGTGTGTGTGTATATGTACTTGGTTTTGGCAACGTTTGGTAAAAGTTCTGTTGCTGACTTCCCAGTATAGTTTTCCCAATACAGATTATTTAGCTCGTAGATGCAATAAAGATGTTTTGGGAGAAACTATGATCTGCTCTGGTGTGAGGGAAGTAGTTAGACTACAACAGTACTGTTTTAACCATTTTTTTGTGGGCTAGGGGTGTGCATATAGGTGTCTTTTTAGGTTTTTGTGGTTTTGCGGAGGTGTTTTGCTTTCCTCTGTTGTGATCAGTTAATTTCTTTATCGGTCAACACATTTTTCTAAACTGGGCAGGACCTGAATTTTAATGTGCAATAAAATAAATAGGTTTCTGTTCATACAACCAAAAACTTCGTAGATCTCTTCTGTATGTTATGAATACAAAGGGTGTGGACTCTTTCTTCCCTGAGCTTCCTCTGCTCCCTCCCCCCATCTTGCATTTCATCTTTACAGTTCGTGTACTTGGATTGTTTTCAGTTAGGGTTAGTCCAGAGCCAGAGAATCTACATTTGTCACTAAATATCCAAATACAGACACGAAGGCAACTGTAAGCCACAAGGCTAAAATATTAATATACAAAAGCTTTTCTGAACAGTTTATATGTTTGAGGTGGAATAGAGTACCTTTGATCCATATTTGCTAGCTATTCAAAGGCTTGCTACTTTGCAATATGTTGACTTCCCATACCTATTTCTGCCTGTTTCTTTCTATTTTTTTTTCTCTTGAGTTTCTGACATGCTGTGTCAGTTCTGTTGCCTTACAAACTGTGCTTATGGCTTAGGAATTTTGTTGGTCTTTTATAATTTCAATTGAAAAAAAAAAAAAACCAAACCCACAACTTTATCCTGTGGAGCAATTTACACTCAAGCGAGTATTCAAACTAATTCACATCTTAAATGTCAGCTGCATTACCTGACAGGGTTTGATGTCTTCCCCTTTCTAGAAGTTTACCAGAATTTCTTCAGAGCATTGCAGGCAGCCTTCGTAAAATCCTTCTGTCTAGTTTGTGTGGCCTTGGACTTCACAGAAATCTCTGTGCCTTGGTAAGGTCTGTGGTCTGTTTACATAGATATGAAGTCCTTTAACCCAGCAAGATTTGCTGTGGGCTTGGATTTCCTGCTTACAAGCTCAGCTGGAGTCCCTCTAGTCTTCCTGCTGGCCAAATGAAGGTGTTAATTCAGGTTTTCAGAGTAATTTGTGAATGGAAAGCGACTTTGTTGGAGAATTTTTGTCTGAGCACTGCTCTGCCTATTGTATTTTAAACAGCTTCCCCCCGCCCCGTACCTTTACTTGTCTGTTAAGTTTTTCTTTTTCTGTTTTAAGACTTTATTAATTTTGAAGCTGGACCTTTTTTGTGATGGGGACTATACAAGTGCAGAGGAACAGGAACCATATATATTATTAGGACTTCTGGATAATCTTGAAGAACTCAAGCTAAAAAAACCCATCTGTTGGGGAATTTCTGAAGAGTTGCCTTTAAGACCGTGTGGTCTTAGGAACTCTATTAACTCAATAACAATAGCAAAACATAGGGTGATACTTTAATGTGTGCTGAATCCAAATGAACTGTTCCAATGTTGACTTGAATCTGAGCATTATTCATATTTTTAAGAAGGTGGGGTTGTTCTTCATGACTACACTTCTGCCTATAGGCCTGGCTGCCCTCTCTGTTCATATGCCTGTGAGCACTTATTTTGGTGCCAGAGTTGGGTTTGGACGAGTCCTCAGCACTTGGCCGTTTTGAACCTGCACCACCCCTCTGTGTGTGCTGGTACTGCTGCTCGAGCAGCCCTGTGCTGAAACGGACCAAGGAACTGATCTGGGTTATAAGTAGCCTGGCAAGAAAATGTACTTCGGCTGCATCAGTTTGCCCAACTTGTTCACTGTTGGGCCGTGCAAACAGTTGTATGGGCACATCAGACAGTGTTGTGCAGGGCTGAAAGTAAATATTGGTAGGAGCAGTTTTTAAGCTGGCATTGCTGCCAAGAGGAATGCTCATCTAGCTATACCCTGAAGAGTCTGCTAAACTTGCAAAATGCTATTTACACCTATTTGTTACAGCTTCCCTTGCCTGAGAACAGTTCCTTCAGCTTACCTTGTTCTTTTTGCCAAAAATGCTTCTCATCTCTGAACATATATGCAATGTATAAAAAAGAGAAACCCTCTTTAAGAAGCTTTAAACAGGGCAAAGAGTATGGTGGTTTAGCTATGGAGAAGTTTCTGCTGCTTCAAGACTGTACGATGATACAGAACATGTAGTTCAAATTGATGGTAGACTATTTAGTATGGTTGCAATTAAGCAGTGAAGCTCATGCTGTGAGAATCATCAGGAGCAAGAATTCAGCAAGAGTTAAAAAGGATCAGATGTCTGTAAGAATATGAAGAATATTCAATTATCATAATCAGTGACAGTAGAAATTTTGGAAGAGGTATTAAGCCTGTGGTCTAAAAACCTTGATTTTTATTCTGTTCTAGCAGATGTGCTTCTATATTGGGAAAGAGAGGGAGGGAATAGCTTGTTGTGCCTGGGTTTGCTGCGGGGTTCTTGCACACTTCTCTGGAAACTCGATTGGGACCAGTGTGTGAGATGTGCCATTGAACTGCATAGGCTTCTGTTTGGATCCTGGTGACCCATCCTGAAATCTGGTCTGAGGTACCAAACTGTGGCTATTGCACAGTGAACTGCTGCTACCTGACTTTACATTTGATTTGCTCCTGCTTCTGTGGATTGCTCTTACCTGCTCTTGAGCAGAGTCAGATCTCAGTGCTTTGTTTTTGATCTATTTTGACAACACTTATTGAATTTGTTTTAAAGACTGTTATGAAATTGCAGTTTATTGTATCTGAAGAATGAATATTATCTCTTTAGAGTAGATAGACATGCTCCAAGATCCCCTTTTTTCAGACAGACTTAAAAGCAGTGGTGAGCTTTTCCTTGTTTGGCCTCCGAGAAGAAGCTTGTGGAACAGGGAAGGCAGATGAAAAGTGGAACTGTAAGGTGGTTGGCTTGTTTGTTTGCTTTTAAAGCCTAGGCAGAATCAGTGCAATAATTTTGAATGAAGGAAAATGGAAAGTGTGCTTTACCAGTGACATAATTTCTTTCAACAAAGCGGGGCTGAGAGGTGGTGGAGCAATGTCCTCTGAGAGTTCACTGAAAATTGGGTGCTGTAGTCTTGAACACAATACCGATTTTAAGTGCCCCTTAGCAGTACAATCTATGGCAAAAATGAGTATGTGATATATGCAATAATTTAACTGCATATAGAACTGAGGGAGAGCTTGCTGCTTTCTGTATTGAGTTCAGAGTGCTTGTGATTCAGGCACGGATACCACTACAGCTGCCTGCTCAACTCCTAGCATTTGCAACTACTCTGAGCTGGTGGTCCTGTTTTCATGGCTGTTTGGCTGCTTGAGAAAGCAGTGCCACTGTATTCTTGCAACTTGGCTTTTTGATGGGGCTGTCTGCTTCGTAGCAGAGCAAGGGAGCTTTAAATCGCTGACCCATCTTGTCACCGGGTGGTCTCCATGTGCCTGTTGTTGTCTCTGCCTTCTGAACAAAGGGTGCAGATATCTATTTTACCTTATCAGTAGGGCAGCTGGGGCCCATCAGCTCTTTTAAAACCAGGTTATGTTGGATTTGGTGGCAAACTTGAGACCAGAACCTGGCTTTTAATGCGCCTGCGATTTATCTGCTCAACCATGTCGCTTATGCTCTACAAATTGCTTTAAATCTGTGAGTCTGCTTGTGTATGTTACTGGAAGCTATCTTTGCCACCTTTGCAGTGTGTATAGAATTCTGCAAAACCTGAAGGAAAATTGTGGTTTAGTGGTCACTGGTTAAAAACACCGGGTAAGATCAAGCAGCAGACCCCTTTCCAGGTTGCTCAGAGCTATGCTCTCTGCATTTTGCTAAACTTTCTTCAGGTGCCTTGATATTGCGGTTCCACTGCTTGTGAAATGACAGTATTTGATCTATGTACCAATCTGTTTGAGGATTGATTAGAAATGTATTTGCAATGTAGTACAAAACAAAGCTGTAGCCTGTCAAGGTGAGCAGCCATATGGAGAGTTTAGGCATCTTAGGTATGGGGAAACTCTTCTTGGAACCTTCGCTAGTGGAACTGGAGTTTTCTACCACATTTTATGTGTATGTATGAGAATAAAGAACTTAAGGCCAGAATGGCTTGACAGCTTGTTAGCAAGAAAATGCTTTCTTCTGTCTCTTAAAAAAATAAATATATATATAAAAAAATAACCTTCTTGTGGTTGGGGATAGAAAGTTGAAACTGTCAGGCAAATAGCCACCATCCAGCAGAAATGCCTCTGAATGTTCTTGTGAAAGCTAGCTTTGATTTGACAGTTATGAGTCTTTGAAAATAGCGCTCTGTTTATACAGCACAGTAAATACTTTGAAGTACGTTAGGCTTTGCTGTACATGTGTGGCTAACTAGAAGAATATTAAACGTGTACATCTTGAGTGAGGGAGGATCCCACAGAAATTGGATTTACATGCTCTTCATGCTTCTATGAGATCATGTCAAAGCAGTAGATTTGATAATAGACCTGATTATACAGTTGCTAATTTCTTGTCAAAATAACATTTTCACATGCAGTGCGTTGAGCTCTTTTAGGTGACCTCATGTTATTTATCAAATGTCAGCTTTTCATCCCAGCAGCTTTGATATGATCATGTAGCATCGTGGAGTACTGTGTACATGCAGTCTTTGCTTGCTGGAGTTCTTTGAAGTGCCTTACTCCTGAGAAGAATCATTGCTCTGTTGAAGATCCCACATTGAACGACTAGGAAACAAGTACACAGAAGCACTGCACTGTGTCGCTGAAGGTCGTCCTACATCTTAACTTGCCGAATGCGGGTCTAAAAGCAAAGAAACGAGAGGTTCAGTGCACTAGGAACGCATAGCCCTTGATACAAACCTTACACAGCAGTAGGCTGTGTGTGATGTAGTAATTCTCCAGCTCTGCCCCCACGGGAATGCCCGCTCGGCAGCACTGAGCTCCCCAGGTGCGAGCTCCTGGTGCTGCAAAGCCGCAGGAGAGCAGAGGGACGGCTGGTGGTGACAGTCCTGAACAAAAACCGGTCTTGTGCACAGCGCCGGAAGGCGGCAGCGCTTAGTGGAACCTTGAAAAGCTGTTCATTTGGGATGGGAAAGAGTGCAGACACCTATTAAGGTGGAGGTTAAAGCGAAGGAAGGTGTGTGGGTCGCCCCCAGCAATTCTGTCGGGTGTCCTGTGTGATGTCCCCTTGCAGCATACTGGAGAATTACTGCTTGCTGTGGCATTGGGTTTTCCTCGGAGGAGGTCTGTCCTGTACTGACCCATCCCAGCCCCACTCAGCTGATGAAAACTGACAAGATTGCAGCCTGAGGAGTTATGCCTGAGGACTGTTTCTTATCTCTTGTTCTGGAAGCATAGTGAAGGGATGCTGAACTGAAAAGAAAAAGGACACTTTTTTTTTTTTTTTTTTTTTCCATGTTGAATTGATAGGTGGCTTATTTTTTCCAAGCCTTGTGCTCATACAGTGTAGTGTTACTACATATGGAAGAACAAACTGGTGTCTCCTTGTTCTTGTGTTCTCATCCATTATTTCCACAGTCCCCCCACCTTTTTTCTTTTTTCCCTCCCCTACCTCCACAAATTAGTTTCTGAAGAATGGGCTGCTGGCAAGCTTGATACAGGTGTCTTTTACCTCTGGTTGTTCATACTGATGTCCCTATTTAAGTTTTAGAAAAAATTAACCCAGAGAAGGGAAAAGAAATCACTCCTGGCTCCGAACACATTACCTACTTCCCAAAAAGCAGATGAAGCTTTGACAGAAGGCAAAGGTATGAAAGCAGCCTGCGGAAAGCTCTGGCATTATCCACTGGACTCCTGTGTGTAATGCTGACTGATGCTGTGGCTGTTAACTGCTAACACGATGTAGTAAGCTGCAGAAGCCTGTCATATATTAGGGAAATACTGTTTAAACATTTCTTGAAAAATCCCTTATTGCTAGAGCTTTTGATCTTTATCAGTGTTAACAATAGTAGGAACTCTAGAGCAGACAGGCTGCTGCTGAGGTAAGTGACGCTCCACGTAAAGTGCTTAAAACTCCAGTCGTAATGTACATAGACTGCTCCCAGCATTGCTAACATAGGTGGAGCCGAACTGACGTTGGCAGCTGTGCTGGAGTACACCGAAGCCGAGCTGAGGTCAGCATGACGTCATGGTGAGCTACGGGTTACCCAACTGCACGCTCGCAGGCTTTCGAGTTCTTTTTTTTTTTTTTTTTAGGGTTTTCCTTTTAGCTTTTTTCCCCAAGCTGATTTCTGGAACTGTGTCAGAATTTGCCAAGAGGTTGTTCTAGTCCCAGGTGGACCAAGTAGTTCAAGTGTTTGTGTTCTGCTCACCGCTATCTGTAAGTGGCTCCTCCATTACTTTGAGGAAGGAGTTGTGGAAAGAGTTGTACAAAATCAGAAACTGTCTAATAAGCTGTTCATCCCCACTGTGTTAAAACACACTGAGGTGTTGTTAGAGGTGCTAAAAATAAAGTTTAATGGACGTGTAGTTGTCTTTTGACAAAAGGTGTTGGTGTTACAGCTCTTAAAAGTGATGGTTATGAGCGTAGTGAACAATGTGCCTGTTGCAAAATATTATTTTAGAACGATTTGTCTACCTAAAAAGCATAGTTGCTTAAGCACCCTTTGCATCATGGCTACTGCTGGTTATCCATGTGCTTGCCAGAAGGAGGAAGGAGTAGTTCGTGCAGATACCATTGTCTGAAGGCAGGGGATGGTTACGTGAGAAGTGTCATAAACCACTTTATTCTTTGAGCCTTTGGGTTTGTATTGCACTTTGTCAGTGATTGACTTGACTGTGCTTTTTAAGGTTGGAGAGCAAAAGGCTGGACTTTCTGTGACTGTCCCTGTTTTGAATGGACTTGAGGAGAGACTGGTTCTTTGGGAAATGGCCATGTGCGGTGATAGGAGCCGCCGGGGGAAGAGTGTGGGAAAAACAGTGTCCGCAGTGTCTTACTCAAGATATGTGGATGGGCAGGCACAGGGAGGCTCAGTGGAGCTACATTTATATGACCATGCATACTGAATTTGCGTAGAGGTGATTAAGTATATTATTGTAGTTTCTGGGAGGTTCATCCTGTGGTCCTAAGTTCTTAAAATTAGTCTGAGCTACTTTAAGGAACTTCTCTTTGTTGTAATGGCATAGAGTCTTGCCTGCTTTTTCCTTGTCAATGTGCCCATAGGTCATCAAGGTGTTAATTTTAAGTGAGCCTGTCTTTGCTCAGCCCTTTTCTCTGTGCTTCAAGGCATGGAGGTAGTTATGGGCACTAACCTGCCTGCGTTTTAGAAGTTAACAGAGAGGTGCATACACACCAAGTGTGCAAGAGGAGTTACTTTCTCTGTTGAAGTTGTAACGAGTCTGGTGAAGATTGTGTAGTCCCCACGTTCTTGTTGCAAAATGAGTTTAGGTGACAAGTTCTTGATGGAGAGTCGCTTCTGGTGCAAGACCGTGAGTGAAGAGGTAATGCTGTGCAGACTTGGGATTAGTGGTGATTTCTCTGGCATGTGGAATTCTTGGCTTTGGGAAACCGTGAGGACTTTGTATATGCCATGTTTTTTTTACTGCCAAGACATAAACGTAGAAAAGTCCATACTGTTTCAGAATAGGTTAGAGCCATCTAGAAATTGGTGACTGGCTGTGAGTTGCTGTCTAATCAGCTTAGTATTAACAAGATAGCTCTTGATGTTGAGAAAATAATTTATAAGTAAAGGGCATTTGCGGCTTACTAGGAAACGACAAAACATGGTATTTTCCCCAGATAAGTGACTGGTTTGAGTAAAGTGTAGTCCATATACCAGATGAGGTGCCCCTGGTGCAAGTGGTCACTGCCTTTCTGGCAGATGGAGCACGTTAGCAAATCAGCTGAAAGTCTACTGT
This sequence comes from Caloenas nicobarica, assembly GCF_036013445.1. Taxonomy (NCBI): domain Eukaryota; kingdom Metazoa; phylum Chordata; class Aves; order Columbiformes; family Columbidae; genus Caloenas; species Caloenas nicobarica. The sequence goes on from NC_088245.1 coordinate 131,126,497, forward strand.
GTGGTAGCTCTGTAGTTTGATTAAAGGGTGAGGTCTGCAAACCCTGCTATGGAAAGAGCTGGGACAGTAGGTAGTCAGGCCATCTGCTGACAACTTGCTTGTACAAGCAGGGATGTATCGTGTCCAGATGACATGCATATTGATACTGTGTCTAGCCCCAGCAATTCTTTAGGTACCTGGTGTATTTTCTGCCCTTGTTTAAGAAAAAGGGCAGAGGGACCTGGCAGGAGAAGGATGTAAGTATATTTGAAAAACCAACTTAAGCCTCTCCGTGCCTGTGCCATCAGTCACTGCTGCCTCCTTTGTGCCAACACCAGTGAGCATGTGGCCACCTGGTTTCCTGAAACAGGAAGCTTGTCTGCTGAAAATTAATCATATCTAGAGCTAGTTTTCAACTGGGTCACAAGTGCTAACAATGGCTGGAAGGGATAGAGTTGGATAGACTTAGACTGGTCGAAGTTGCCTTCTTGGGTCCAGCACACACCTGGTGCACAGCAGGTAAGGCAGCATTTTTGACAAACCTATTCGATTGCTGGTGGGTCCTATGCTAGTTGTATTACAAGCACATGCTTTATGCATTTGTGGGAAAGGATGAGGAAGACAGCTTTTGCTAAGAGGTAGGGGCAGATTTTAAAATGTAGTTAAAAAGCCCTTGGTAGGGGCCATTATCTAGAAACTGAGACTGCTTCAAGGGATTTAAGATGTCCTCTGTCCCCGTATACTTGAATGTCATGAGGAGATGCGTGTGGTGTAGAATACTCACGTTGATTTATCTATTTGCTTTTACTTGTATATGTTCTTAAGGGAGTCTAATGATTCAATAAAAGCATCGAATAACATTTCTTGTGTCCTCCTTGTTTCCCAGTTGCATGCTGTATCAATGAGGTGTGTAATCAAGTACTTTATTAAACAGCAGCTTATTAAAAAGTAACGTGCAGTTCTGCTGCAACTGTGCAGAATAAGCAAATGCTTCATGAAACTGGTGAGTGCAGCACGTGGTGAAAACCAGTGGTAGCTCTTGGGGGTGTCTTGGGTGTTGTGGAGTCACCTTTTGCCAGTGCAGATGTACTGCCTCTTACGTGGTTGGATTGAGGGGTTGGAGAAATAGGCTGTGCCCTTCCCAGTAAAATTGCACCGGAGGAGCACGTTGATTGATTCATCGTCGTGCCCCACCTCCCTGGTGACAGGAGGAATCCACTGGTGGGTGCACATGCAGAGGTTTGCCTCCCGGTGGCTGCCAGGATGAGCGGTGGCTCCAACAGCTTCTGCTGCTGCTGTGCTTGGTCCCTACTGGAGCCACTGCCCTTCCCGAAGCCGCCTCTTACTCCACTCTATCTCTTCTTTCTCTCCCACTCCACTATCACAGCTACAATTCAGGGTGCTGGCTCAGCTTGCGTTCAAAGTCATCATTTGTTTTCCCTAGCAGATCTCTAGCCTTTTTTTCTTTTTCTGTGCTGATCTGGGGCTCTCGCCACCCTCAGTCCAGCACAGACTGACAGTCTCAGAAAGGCCATGGAAAGAAAAAGAAGTGTGCTCTTTCTTGTACACAGAGAAAGAGGTTTCTTGCCTTTAATGCTTCGTGTCACAGTAAGGCCACAAGTTGGATACTTTCATCTACTTGGTATGCCTTTATTTCATCTCTCCGCATTATCCTTCTCAAAGAGGGAGAAAAGACTGAAGTGAGGCAGTGATAACTGCGGCTGTTCCTGCTGAAGCAGCCATAATTCTGTACACCTCCAAGTACCTGACCACTTGTCACTATCAAGCTTCCACAGTTTAAGGGCATAAAGGACGAATGAGCGTGTTTGGATTTTTTTTTTTCCCCTCTTCTGTTTGCAGTACAATAACATGCTGGCTAGTTCATAGAGGTACAGGAGTGGTTCATAAATAAGTTACCAAAAGGTAAGCTAAGATGTGCATTTGTTTCTTGTTAGTTACTCTGTGGTAGCTGCTGGTGCACATGCTCTTGCCCTTTTGCTCTTAAATTCACTGTGGAGCAAGCTGTCAGGTGCCAACTAAGACTGTGCAGGTGAGCAGCAGAAATGGTGAACTGGGGGATGGAGTTGCATTGCAATGATTGTCTGGGCAGCCTTAGAGGTGGGTCATGTCTGATTGTTTGTGTCCCTCTTGCAGTCCTGGGCTATGGTCTGTAAGGCTGCCCTGCTCTGGTGCTTTGCTAAGCTGGACTTCAGTGTTATAAGCAATAGAGCCCTGACTGTTTGCTGTGACAGATTCTCTCCATGCCGATGCGTGCTGGTGTTCACATGTTTTCCCTTTCAAGGGAAAAGGTGATTTCTGTCACTGCTTTGATAGAGGTGTGTCAGTATTGGCACTGGCATGGCTTAGCCCGTATTGTTTTGTTGGGTGGAGTGGGGGAAAGGGGAGAGGAGATATATAACTGGGTAATTGGATTCAGGGATGATTGTGCTGCTGTGGTAGGTTTTACTGGATGAAGCAGCTTGTTGCGATAGTTGTTTGTTTCAGCTTCTGTCTGCAGGTGTGACTTGGCTAGATAAGGATGGTCTATCACGTTGATGATTTCATTGTTTGATTTGGCTGGACTGGGTGGAGAATGTAGCTGCATTGTTTGGGACTAGCTTTGTAGTTTGGTTTTGTTGGGGTGGATTACACGGCAGTGCATTGCTACATTATTAAGGTGAAGCTGCAGTAGATAATAGTTGGAGAATGTTGGAGAGGAGAGGATGTGCACAGGGTTTCACAATGCGTAACTAATTGAGCCTCGCAACGGCTCCTGTGTTCCTGTTGGGAGATCTGGTCAGCAGAATGCATTGGGATTACACAGAAAACCTCTGGTAGTGATTTCAGTTTGCAGTCGTTCTTTAACCGGAAGGCTGTCTGTGCCTTGTAAATAGCTGAGAGGGCTCTGAGGAACCACCCTGGCAGTGTGAATGTTGTCTGAATTCATACTGTTTTTGCAGCCTCTCCAGTTTTCACAGTGGGTGAGGGAGAAGCTGGCAGGTAGCTGCTCTTTCTTTACTGACCTCAAGTTTACCATTAAGCCGTGCTTCAGAGTCCACCTTTCCTTGTGTTACTGAACTGTCAGGCACTTAAACTTGCTTTAATATGTGTGTAAACATTAATTGATGCAGGATGGTCTCCATTACTGAAAGTGTGGCTGATGGGTTCTTGGGCCATGAACTCTTTTGGCCTTATAGGAAATAACCACAGCACAAGGTAGAGCTCACCCCTCTATCCTGAGCAAAATTGCAGCGTGTCTTACTTGGGAAGATTTGCAGTTGGATTCCCTTCTCCCTATAGCATAGCACAGTGATGTGAAATGGGAGCTGCCAGAACAGTAGGCAGTGCTTCTTCCTTCTAAAACCTGCCCGGTTTTCCCCTAGATGTGACTGAGTGATTGCCTGGCTTCGCCTGATGCTTGATGTTTTTATTTATATGTTGGCTGGCTGTGGAGGAGGTTATGTATATGAAGCACAGGGATTTGGCAGAAGTTGATGGGCTCACAGTGAGGGGAAGGTGAGCCTTTGAAGAGAGATGGGTGCAGAGAAGGGGAGGTTACACGTCCAAGGTTTGTGCCAACTTCTCTAAGTACAGATGAGCTCATGGGAGTCCAGGTAGCTCAAATATGGGAGTGCTAAAGCAGGTCTGAGCTATTTCCCCTCCTTGTGCAGGACACATCTTCAGACTCTTCCAGTCTGATGGTGGCTTTCTCGGTGCTGAGAGATCTCTCTCGGTGAGAGAGATCTGAGCAGAGGCTTCCCCTTGTCAGTGGTTTGGAGCAAGTTTTGATTCCTCTGCTTCTGAGGCTGGATGCGTGGGAGGGACGCACAGCTTGACTGTGCATTCTTGTTGGTGAAACTCTTCCTCTCTTTCCTTTTTTCCAGGTGATCTTTTCTTGTGAGACGAGTGGTTCACAACTCATGGCCTCCACAATGAGTACTGCCGTGTCGTGACACCAGGGGTCTTGGTAAGTAAGCTACTTGCTGGAAAGGCAAGGACTTATTGTATCTCCACAAACTTGGGTCCATCTCTCTTGTCTCTGCGATTGAGGTTTGAAGTAATTTTAATCCATTCAAATTGCTAGCTGCACCCGAGTGGAGTGAGGCTACTTTTCACCTGTTCTCACCTCCTCCTTTGAGCTTGCAGTGGCACTGATGTGGTTATATGGTCAACCAGATCAGGGGACTGATCCAGCTGAATAGAGATTTCTCCTGTTTCCCTTGGGTTAGTTCCCATTCAGATCTTTCCCTGATCTGGTCAGGAGAGAAGTGCTGAGAATGAGTAGACAGTCGAACCGTCCCTTTTCCCTGCAGCTGTTGCCTGGCATACCTTAAAGCAATGCTGAAAATACAGCTTTGGATGTAGCTTGCCAAAATGTCTTGAAAATTGGCCTGACCATTCACTGTCAATGACTGTTCCTCTAATTTTAGAGCAACGATAAAGGCTTTGCTATGGGAGGCAGACTCCAGCTGCAAAAATACATTTCTCTAGAGCTTTTCCATTATTGAACCCTAGATTCCCAGACATACATATGCTGGAAGCACATTTAGAAAAATCATGAGGCGTTCCATTTCACATTATAAAAGATGGTACATTCCCAGTGTGCAGAAATGAGAAGCAGAGGAAGTTGAGTTGCTGTTGTTCCACCAATGAATATATTGATGTATCCTTTATAGCTCTCTCTGGTAAGAAGAAATTTAAACTGAGATGGGAAAATACAGTTCTCTTGCAGAGTGTATCAGTTCTAATAGGTAGAAGATACATGTATATTTTTTCCCTGTGAAGTACTTGAAAGTTTGATGTCAGAAATATTGTGCAGGCAGTGTGATCCTGGTTCTGTTCTTCAAGCTTTCTCATTGCACTGTGCAAGACTGGGAGTCTGAGAAAATTATCATTTTATAATAAAAGGTAACATGATAACGCATAAATATCTAAAGTGGAAAAGCAGAGGATGAAACAACTACAATACTTAAGTTCATCACACAGGCATCTGCATCCTGCTTTTAGCATTGAACTCTGTTCACTTTAATGCTATTGTTCCTTTTTGCTTTTTTTTTTACCTGAAGTGCACTATGTTTTCAGTCACACCTTCACCTTGAGTGAGGGCCCCAAAGTATCACTGAGCTCCATTGACTTTTCTTGAAAAGTGGAGTTGGGTGCTGTTGATGTTAGGTTTTGTTGTCCAAACAGACATAGGAGCCGAATTTGCATGCAAAGATGGTATAGTTTAGATTCTTGTGAAGATGTTCTCTCTTGTGTTTGATATATCTGTATAGCACCAGCTCCAGTTACAGTGTGATCATAGTAACAATAGGAATAGAGTAACTCCGACATTGTTCTCAAAATCAGCAGGATAACCAGCTGATAGCTCCAGAGAGGTGTGTGGATCCTGTGGAATGTGTGGCTCAGACTGGAGTTATTCTGATTGTGCCTAATAGGAGGCATTAAAAATGAGACCTTTATTGCGGAAGTGTTTCCCACATTAGCAGGTTTGTGCAGCACGGTGGAGGTGAGAATAGGGAGCAGAATGATTCCTCTGGCTTATGAAGGAGGCGTGTGGTAGAAAGGAGAATTTTTGGAGGTGATGCAGAGCTCTATGGAACAACTGAAATGTGGAGCACTATCACGTTAAAGCACAGCAGCGCAAAGTCACTAAAAAGCATAATGGCACAGCCTCACAACAAGATAAAATTGGGCAACTGGAAAACCATGGCGCTGAATACTACAAGTTACTGATAACTCTCCTTGGCCAGAAGTGACCATATAGTACCTGTGCTTTTTAGTCCTCTGCTGTCAGCATGTGAGAAAACCAATTTTTGTTTTCGAAATGCAATTTAAACAGTAGTTTCTTCATAAAATTCAAGACACTCCCAGTCTGAGATTTGTTTTGTTTCATTTGATATACACAGGAAGAAACTGCTGCTTTGGTGCTGAGAAGGAATACTAGGAATATTTACATTTGAATAATATTTAACTAGAAATGCTTAATACATTAACAATAAATCTTGGTTAGATTCTAAATTAAGTGGATTTGCATCTGAGTAGGTGAGATGAACAGGAGAGATTTTGTTGAAACATAAACAAGACAGAAATTTGTTCCAAAATAATTTAGCCCAAAGGACATAAACAATAATGTTCAATAGTTTCCTCATCCAGCAACAGTTTTATGTGCCTTATTGCCTGTGTCATGCATGTTGTTTCTTACAAAGATGCTGAAAAAAATGCTTATTTTGGGGGATTTTTTTTTTTTTTTTTAAATTCTCAATAGTCTGTATAGTGTTGCTGGGTGAACGAAGCTGTAGTTCTCTAGTGATCTTTTGGCCTTTCTAATAGATTTAATGAGTGACTAACATCTGGTATTTTCAGAGTAATCACAGCATAGCCGCTTGCATACAGGTGGTCAGGAAGACATTTTATTTTATTTTCGCCCATTGTGCAAACCTTAGCACACATCGTTGAAGATATGTCTAGTTATATTGGACCAAGGAGACAGAAAAGATTTGAGCAAAGTCTGTGTTCTTAAGAAATATCAGATTATGGCTATTCACAGGGGAATTCTGGATAGCTAAGTCATGTTGGGGATTTGGCATTTTGGCTTCCTACTGACTTGCTGTGAGGTGTCTTTGAGCTGACCAGAGATGTGGAATCAAAGCGTTCAGATACGAGGTGCTTCCCTGTTTTGTTGACTCCAGAGTGATTTGCTTCGGATGAAGGGAAGATGGCCTCACTGCCTGCAGACTGAGTGGCCAGCCAGGGCTGCCTTCACTCTGAAATACACAGCTGTACTGAGCCATCCGAAAGCTCTTCTTCTGCGTCCTCTCAGTAATGGGGGAAAAATTGCCGTGTACTGCTTCACACCAGCCACGTACGCTTGGAAAATTCCTCACTGTTTTTCTGTTCTCTTCTTGTGGGGTGGTTTTAACAGTGTGTCCTGGAGATGCGAGACTTCCTCTGGGCAGCAGGAGGCACGCGTCTAGAGAATGCTGGAGCTGCAGGAGGGGAGCACCCAGTGCAAAACCAGAGAGGAGCCAAGAGAAAAAAGGCAAGCAGACAGCCAGCATTGAGAGAAGCGGGTGGCAAAACGTGCTTCGACGCTGCCTCTGGCAGCGCACTCCCCAGAGGAACTTGACGAGAGCCCATCTGCGTGCGTGTGAGACTGTGAGCTCAGGATTTCTGTCAATGCATTCCAGTAACCCCAAAGTGAGGAACTCCCCGTCAGGCAACACACAGAGGTAAGGAAGAGAGTCTGCACTCGCCCGCTCTGGATTGGTGCACAATGCTGTCCCTGCCCTGCTCCAGAATTTTCCAGAGGCTGGTGCATATGACTTGCTTGTCCTCCTTTGTGCTCCCATGGGACCTGCTGAGTACCTGGGCGCTGGCTGCACGGTGCTGATGAGCTGGGCTCAGGATGAGCTGAAAGCTCTAGATGTGTGAGGTGCAGGTTCTCCATTCTTCATGCCCTCTTCCCTCCCATCAGGTGCATCAGGTGTCTGAATAGACTGTAGGAGAGTAAACATGCTGTTTCTCCTTTTTTTTTTTTTTTTTTTTTTTTTTCCCCTCTCTTCTAATTATCTGTTTCCCCGAGGGGTAGTTGGGCAGCAGCAGATCTCTGTACTTTCACACAAAATGCTTCCTCCTTATTATTGGCCTGAACAGCCTGGAGGATGGATCAGCTGTGCACTGAGATCCTCTGCATCATTCACCTGCCTGTGCAGCGGGTCAGCATCTCTCCTCCACTCGTTTGGAAGGGGAAAAATATCGAAGTGAAGCAGTGTCCAGGGACTTGCAATGATCTCATTGACAGCACTCTCGAGTTTGATTACTTACTCCTAGAGGTCATCTGGAGCTTAAGAGTAATTCAGAGGGAACACTTCTGAGTCAGATGTCTGTCCAAAGGAGGAAACGGCTTGTGCGAGTCCCACAGTGAGGATGCTAGTAGCGCTGCCTGTTGGAAGTGGTAGTGATCATGGGAAAACAGGATGCAGAAGATCTGATAGCAATGGAGTAACTGGAGGGTGAGGAGGAAGGGGTGGCTAATACATCTGTAAAACCCAGAGGAACAAAATATTTTTAGGATGCAATTTGCTGAATGGACCAGGGAAGGAAAGACTGAATCTCCTTTGGCAAATTAAAGAAGCTTCACCTGCCCCATTTTGCAGGATTGTGCAGGGAGATTATATCCTCCTCTTTCCTTATTCAGAGGCAGGTTGTAGCTGGTTTAATTGTTTTCACGGTCAGAGGTTTGTGTTTTCCTGGCAGCTTGCCCCGATGTATGATGAATGCTGCAGTAATGCTGGGTTTTCCTTGTGCTCCCTGTAGAACTGGATAGGGAGGTACAAGGGAGGGGGCGGGGTGGTGGGGGTCCTGCTCTAATCAGAGCTGCAGCATATAGTTGGGGTCCAGGAGATTGGTGAGGTGAACTTTATTGTGCCTTGTGTGTTTACTCGGAGCTGGTCTTCATGTGAGGTACTTCTCTGTGCACATAGAAACCGTTGTCTTTATTGACAGAAGCCCCAGAGGTAGGTCCTCATGTGACAGCAATTCCTGGGATCTGGCAGGTCTGTAGCTTGCCCTGGTGCCTTCTTGAGCAATGAGATCCCGTCTTGGATAATAACCCTTTCAGGGCATGTTCAAAAAAGCACCTGCATGGCTCTAAGCATGCAGGCATTTTTTTTTTGTCAGCAATTGCCTTAGCTTGCAAAGGTGGCCGTGGTTGTTTCTGCTTCTCTCTAATCTGTTCCTACAGGGTTGAATGAATCAATGGTGTGGTTTGTCACTTTTTTTGCTTTTCCTTTTTTTGCTCTGTCCCCAGTAGCCCCAAATCAAAGCAGGAGGTGATGGTCCGTCCCCCTACAGTGATGTCCCCGTCTGGCAACCCCCAGCTGGATTCCAAATTTTCCAACCAGGGCAAACAAGGGGGCTCCACCAGCCAATCCCAGCCCTCTCCCTGTGACCCCAAAAGTGGAGGTCACACCCCCAAAGTGCTCCCTGGCCCAGGTGGGAGCATGGGGCTGAAGAATGGGGCTGGAAATGGTGCCAAGGGGAAGGGGAAGAGAGAGAGGAGCATTTCGGCAGACTCCTTTGAACAGAGGGAAGCTGGGACTCCTAACGACGACCCTGAAATCAAAGGTATGTTTGCTAGAATTCGTGCGCAAGTGCAGACAATTAGTCTGAATCCTCTGTGAGATGGAGAATCACTATGCAAGTGTTAGCAAAACATTTATTTGTCTGGAGTTCTGTAAGTTCCAGCCAATGAAGTCTAAAGGTCTCGAGAGCAGGTGGAGAGGAGTTTTCATAGCTGACATCGGTAAACGTCCCACTCATGCTCAGTTGAAGTCCAGACCTGACTCTGGTGGGAAAGTTCCTTTGTAACTCTGAAACTCCACCAGAGGATTTGAAAGTACAAATGCAACCTGTCGGTTTCCTTCTGGCCTTTGGCCTTTCAGGATCTGCTCTGTTGTAACTGGGGTTTTGAACAATATGCAAGTGTGTTTTGTCAACACAGATACAGAACCCGTAGCACCCTGACTGGTGTCTCAAGCCAGAGAGTTGGAATTTCTGTGTTCTGTTCCTGGCTCCAACGTTGTGTCTGTGAGGCAGTGCAAAACCAGACTAGATGTGCAGTTGTCTGTCTTTCCTTTATTGTCCATTTGCTAGGTCACCTGGCTAAGGTGGCTGAAGGACAAAAGTAAAATTTTGCACAGAGTGTTCTCCTTGGGTGCAGAGATATTTACATTTGTTCACTGTGGTGTATAGTTTTCCTGCTAATGTCTGTGGCCATTGGAAAATTTTAAAGGGATCAACTCTTGGAACTCTCACTTGCCTTGGAAAGGGACAAGTTGAGCTTTCTCCCAGCCGTGCCTGTAGGGCAGCATGGCATTAGAGGGAAGATGCATGGTGTAATAGAAGAATTGCCTTTAGTGGTGCTTGAGAGAGAAGCGGGATATTTCAGAGGAGGAAAAGCTCTGCTCAGTTTCCAGAAATAGTTTCCAAAGAGCTCCCAAGGTATTGATTGCTGTCTTTTCTTATTTCTTCCCTTCCAGACTGCAATTCTGCTGATCACGTGAAGTCCCAGGATTCTCAGCACACACCACACTCCATGACTCCTTCAAATGCTTCAGCCCCAAGGTCTTCCACACCTTCCCATGGCCTGACTGCTGCGTTGGAGCCAGCAAGTGGGCAGAAGACTCCATCCAAAGTGGTTTACGTCTTTTCTACTGAGATGGCCAACAAGTAAGTAGGTAGATGCTTAAATGTCTTCAGGGAGCAGTGCTTATATTTGTGCTCCTTTTTTAAGCAATTTGCAATTGCACTTTCTCTGTCAAGTGTGTTCTTGTAGCAAAAAGTCGTTACTTGTTTTGGGGATGCTGAAGAGGCTGGAGTGGAGAATGTCGCTACCTCTTGCCCTCTGAGAAGTGATTATTTATTCCTCCGAGGTGTGTTTTTTTTGGCAAATGCTGGTAGATATTGTTTTGCAATCCATGGAGTGAGTAGCAGCCAGGATGGCTTAAACTGACACGTGAACCCTGAATGCCGATGAGTTTGTAGATGTAAGCATTTTTCTTTTGCTACTCATCTAGAATGAAATATGCGTGGTTAAGTGTTTCTGCATTCTGCCAGCTGAAGGATAGAAGGGAGGGCGTTTAAGAAAAATTGATTCTTGGCTTCAGCTGGATATGTGCGTCTGTCTGTCTTTGCAGGGCTGCAGAAGCTGTGCTGAAGGGACAGGTGGAAACCATCGTGTCCTTTCATATCCAGAACATCTCGAAGAGCAAGGCGGAACGAAACACTGTACCCTTGGTAGGGAATATCTGCATGTGGGTGGGAAGGGAAATGGTAAATGTGCTTGTGTGTGTGTGTGATTCAGAAAGAAGGATGATTATTTAAACTCTGAAATGTGTTTTAGGGTGGAAAAAACACGCTAAAGAGAGGTGTCGTCCTAGCCTTCTGCAAATAAATGTCTTGGGTCATCCAAAGAAGAGTTTGAGTCTTGCAATATTTGGGCAGTGTATTTCTGACCCATTGCTTATGCAGAGCTAGCACAGAAGCAAGGGCTGCCTGCTGTAATGCTTGAGCAAAATAGGTTTCTGCAAGGAGGCCACCCTTCCTTGCAGAGTGTGGGCTGGTGGGGTTGAGACAGGATATTTTGTTTGCACCTCTGCTTACGTGACACGGCTATAAGATGAACGAGTGCCAATGTGTGGCTTTCTTTTGCAGAACCCCCAGATCACTGCACTTCGGACTGAACCCAAGCCCCTGCCGCAGCCGCAGCCCCCCTCCACCCAGGACCAGAACCCTCCCCAGAATGCCAAAATGCAGCCGACTCCACCCTTGTCAGCACCGGTATCCAAACCCACTGGCCCCACGTGTCCCATAGATCAGGACAGTCCCAGTGTGGAAAGCAAAGTGATGTCTGTGGGTAGCCCTGCCAACTCTACCCCATTGCAGACAGAAGGGTTTGGGCAGAGTTCGACTCCCAATAACCGAGCAGTTAGCCCAGTTTCCCAAGGTAGCAATAGCTCTGCTGCAGACCCCAAAGGTCCTCCCCAGCAGGTGTCTGGTGGGGACCCATCCAGTTTGGGCGAGAACCCAGATGGACTGTCACAGGAGCAGCTGGAGCATCGGGAGCGCTCATTGCAGACCCTGAGAGACATACAGCGCATGCTCTTCCCTGATGAGAAGGAGTTTGCAGGAGGGCAAAGTGGGGGGCCACCCCCAAATGCTGGAGTGCTGGATGGTCCCCAAAAGAAACCTGAAGGGCCGATACAGGCCATGATGGCGCAATCCCAAAGTTTAGGCAAAGGGTCAGGGTCTCGGACTGATGGAGGGGCTCCGTTTGGCCCTCAAGGACACAGGGACATGCCCTTTTCCCCAGATGAAATGGGGCCACCACCAATGAACTCCCAGTCAGGACCCATAGGTCCAGACCACCTGGACCACATGACTCCTGAGCAGGTGGCCTGGCTCAAGCTGCAGCAGGAGTTTTATGAGGAGAAGAGAAGGAAGCAAGAGCAGGTGGTTGTGCAGCAGTGTTCGCTGCAGGACATGATGGTCCATCAGCATGGGCCTCGCGGGGTGGTCCGAGGTCCTCCCCCTCCCTATCAGATGACCCCTGGGGAGGGCTGGGGACCTGGGGGTCCGGAGCCCTTCCCTGAAGGCATGAACATGTCACACTCTCTGCCTCCCAGGGGCATGGCCCCTCATCCCAACATGCCTGGGAGCCAGATGCGCCTGCCTGGTTTCGCAGGAATGATGAACCCTGACATGGAGGGCCCCAGCGTCCCCAATCCTGCCTCCCGGCCTGGGCTTTCGGGAGTTAGTTGGCCAGATGACGTGCCAAAAATCCCAGATGGCCGAAACTTCCCTCCTGGCCAGGGTGTCTTCAGCGGCCCTGGCCGAGGGGAGCGGTTCCCCAATCCACAGGGCCTGCCCGAAGAGCTCTATCAGCAGCAGCTGGCTGAGAAACAGATGGGCCTTCCTCCCGGCATGAACATGGAAGGCATCAGGCCCGGCATGGAGATGAACAGAATGATGCCCTCCCAGAGACATATGGAGCCTGGGAACAACCCCATCTTCCCTCGCATGCCGGTGGAAGGGCCGATGAGCCCCTCCAGGGGGGACTTCCCAAAAGGGATACCCCCGCAAATGGGCTCTAACAGGGAGCTGGAGTTCGGGATGGGCCCTGGCAGCATGAAGGGGGACATGGGCATGAATGTTAGCATGGGCTCCAACCCACCCCTGGTCCCTCAGAAGCTGAGGGAGGCAGGAGTCGGGCCAGAAGAGATGATGAAGCTGCGCCCTGGCGTCTCGGAGATGCTCTCCTCTCAGCAGAAGATGGTGCCGCTGCCGTTTGGGGAGCACCCGCAGCAGGAGTACGGCATGGGTCCCAGGCCTTTCCTTCCCATGTCTCAGGGCCCAGGAGTCGGTCTCCGAAATCTCAGAGAACAGATCGGGCCTGACCAAAGGACTAACAACCGGCTCAGCCACATGCCGCCACTACCTCTCAATCCCACCAGTAACCCCAACAGCCTCAACACTGCTCCCCCCGCGCAGCGCAGCCTCGGCCGCAAGCCCTTGGATATCTCCACGGCGGGTCAGGTGCATTCGCCAGGAATCAACCCCCTGAAGTCCCCCACGATGCGCCAGGTCCAGTCTCCCATGATGGGGTCTCCCTCGGGGAACCTCAAGTCCCCTCAGACGCCCTCCCAGCTGGCAGGAATGCTTGCGGGCCCCACTGCCGCAGCTGCCGCTGCCTCCATTAAGTCCCCCCCTGTCTTGGGGTCTGCTGCTGCTTCTCCTGTCCACCTCAAGTCTCCATCTCTTCCTGCACCTTCTCCTGGATGGACTTCATCTCCAAAGCCTCCTTTGCAGAGCCCTGGGATCCCCCCGAACCACAAGGCGTCTCTCACCATGTCTTCTCCAGCCATGCTGGGGAACGTGGAGTCAGGTGAGTGCTGCCCCTGCTAGCTGGATGTGGCTCTTCGCTTCACCTTGGGTTACCCCAAGGTGTGCAGCAAGGGGAAGGGGAGGTTTCTTGCAGGGTGGCAGGAAACAGACAAGTGCTTTGCCCGTTCGAGGGAGGCCATGCCCAGGTCTGGTGGGTGGCTACGTGAGTAGGGTGCAAGCGCTTTTCTTCCTCCCGTTGTATTTGTGGTTTGTGTATTGAGATATGAGGGCTGGTCACTCAGAGAACATGGAAGTGAAAGGGTGGGGTCAAGAGGTGTGAAAAGATGTGGAGTGTTGATAGGAGGAATCTCTCCTCAGAGGGATTTTTGGCCATTTTGTCTTAGCTCCTGGTGATCGTAGCTTTGTGGAGAAGATCCTGTTGATGTTATGAAAACTCTTTGAGAGAAAAGGATACTACAAAGACATGCTGAGCATAGGTAGCCAGGCAGCTGTCTAGGTATGGTTAGTGCTTTCTAGGTTTACCACCACAGACAGGGAGGTGTGCTTGACGTTTGTTCAGGCTTTGATCATTTTGGAGAGAGCTAAACACCCTAGGTAGCGTTTGGCAGCAGGCTGGAGCTATGCCGTGCCTGGGACCTCGAGGTGCTGGCACTGCCCCATCTGCTCCTGCACATCTGTGGGCCCCTGCCCACTCCTTCCTGCTCCCAAACCCTTCCGGAGCTCACCCTGGAGCACGTTTATCCTTCTGTCCCTCCATCCAGGCTCCCAGTGCCACAGCCCTGGTTGTCCTGCCCGGAAGGGTCTCCTGGCAGAGAGGAGGCTCAGCCGTGGGGCGCTCTGGTGCTGCTATGGGTCATGGCACGGCAGCCAGGACGTGCCTGAGGTGGCGGGGAGGGCAACCTCTTTCTTGCTCACAGCAGCTGTCGGGGTTGCTGGCCAGGTGTCTGCTCCGGAAGGGAGCCTGGGCGTTAGTGTCTGTCCTGGTTGCTGAGGTTGTGCTCAGCGTGAGCCCAAGTGCCTACGAGTCTGAACCAAGTGCTCTCTAGTCCATGCCTAATGTTGTGCTTAACAAATGCTTTTATGTGCAGCTCTTTCAAAGCATAAATGTTTTGGCACTGCAGGATTTTTATATTCTGTGTTCTCCTTTCTGTTTTTTTCTCTGGGGGAAACTGAGGAATGTGCAGTGAATTTTCAGTGGTAGTACAACTTTGATTTAGGATCTTTCCTTAATGTGGTCTGGATGGCATGAAATTTTTGAGTGAAGAGCAAAGGATACTGGAAGTGCAGTTAACTTATTTCTAGTTTTGGGAGAGCAAAGGGTGACGTTAAGCTAATAGGTGCAGAGAACACTTCTTTAACTGGAATGAACAATAAATACATGTACATAAAACCTGAAATGAAACACAAACAGGGAGATTTACTTGTAACTGCTGCTGCAGCCTTGTCAGAAATTTGCTTGCATTTCTTGGCATAATATCTGCTACAGCTTTTGTTATACTGGCTATGTCTCTTGTGCTTGTTTGATGCTTCCTAAACAAAAAAGGAAAGGAGTTATAGTTGATATTTGGTGGGTGCAGGCACAATTAATTAACTACAGATTTTCATGGCTAGACCTGGTACCTAAATCTGTCTTCAGTGTATGGCAGTTGGATTGTAGGATTTTCAGACTTACCTGATAATTCTTGTGGATTTGTAGAGGCTCAAGATAGTTCCAGCAGAAGTGCAGAATCCAGGATAACAAATGTTAGCCATCTTGACCAATAGGCTTGTTTTTCTGGTTACCTTTCACAGCCATTGACTGCATTAGCCAGATGGTCTCTTGCAATAAAAGAGATTTCTAGTTTTTGAGATTTCTAGGAGAAAAGGATGTGGTTTAAAGAAAAAATTACAAGAGGGGGGGAAAAAAATAAAGTGTTTTTCTTTCTTTCTTTTTTTTTTTTGGTTGTGCTAAGGTGGTCCGCCTCCTTCCACAGTCAGCCAGTCTGCTCCTGTGACTCTTCCTGGAAATCTTCCCTCTAGCAGTCCTTACACAATGCCTCCAGAGCCGACTCTCTCCCAGAATCCCCTCTCCATCATGATGTCCAGGATGTCCAAATTTGCCATGCCCAGCTCTACACCGCTCTATCATGATGCCATCAAAACTGTGGCCAGCTCAGATGATGACTCCCCTCCAGCACGCTCCCCAAACTTGCCACCTATGAACAGCGTACCAGGTAAGAAACTCATAGAAACCTAAGCCCAAGCTATCAGGCAATATGGTGAGGTTAATTTTTATGGAAGCTTCATCAAATGAAGATGGTGAGAGGAAAAAGCCTGGAAGAATATATAGCCGTGGGTTGTTTTTAAAGAAGGCAGTTGCAATTCTCTGAGCTGGGGAGATGGAAATTCTCCTTGCAACCAGTTTCTTCTGTCCAGAAAGTGTCTGTTCTTCAGAAAGTGTCTAATCTGGAAAACCCTTACGTATGGGGGAGATTTTCACTCAGGCAGACTGGAGTTACTTGTGTGAGAAAACCAGTCCCTGCTGATAGCTTAATGTTTGTGGGTACATATTTAATACAAAATAAGGCTGTCGCCCCTCCACCCAATTGAATTGACGTGGTTGAAAGAGAAGATGAGTGGATGTTTCATGAGAGTGGCAACTGGTAATGAATTCTTGATGAGTTTACCTGTAGCTTTGCTGTCTGTTTCATGCAGTAATGATCAGAGTGGCTGTGAGTGTACCTGGGGAAGCTGGCTAATTGAATAAATTCACGATGATAGCTCATTAACCTCATTGATCGCTGCCTCCTAGTCATACGAGGGTTACTTGATTCATCACTTCTTGAGTTTTGAAAGGAGGTTTAGTCACCTCCCAGTGGACAAGTGTCCGTATGCTGATAATCTGCCACAGACACGTTTGTTACTGCCTGTGTCATCTAGACTGCCAGGGAAGTAGTAAAGGTGTGGGTTGGATTGAGATCCTGCTTAGAGCAGGCTTTAGTCACTTTTTGATAGGGCAGTGGCAAGTTTAGGGAGGCTACCGTGCAGGTGGCATCTATTTTCTGGTTAAAATAACATTTTCCAGAGCCGCTATAGATGCTTTTTACTAGCACTAATTTTTTTTTTTTTTTTTGAGTGCACGTGGATTTGATAACCATGCAGAAAGCTCTCTGATAGCTGCTTTGATTATTGGCTTTTATCTAAATGTGACTCCTTGTTTCTTCCCTAGGAATGGGCATTAATTCTCAGAATCCTCGAATTTCAGGTCCAAACCCAGTGGGTCCAATGCCAACCCTTAGCCCAATGGGAATGACCCAGCCTCTTTCCCATAACAACCAGATGCCCTCTCCAAATGCTATGGGACCCAATATACCTCCTCATGGGGTCCCTGTGGGACCTGGCCTGATGTCACACAATCCAATGATGGGGCACGGTTCCCAGGAGTCTCCAATGGTACCTCAAGGACGCCTGGGCTTCCCACAGGGGTTCCCTCCTGTACAGTCCCCTCCACAGCAGGTGCCATTTCCACACAACGGGCCCAGCGGTGGGCAAGGCAACTTCCCAGCAGGAATGGGCTTCCACGGAGAAGGACCTCTGGGGCGTCCCACCAACCTGCCCCAAAGTTCGACAGATCCAGCACTTTGCAAGACTGGAGGCCCTGGCGGTCCGGACTCCTTCGCCGTTCTTGGGAACAACATGCCTTCGGTCTTCACCGACCCGGAGCTGCAGGAGGTGATCCGTCCTGGAGCCACGGGAATACCCGAGTTTGACCTGTCCAGGATTATCCCGTCGGAGAAGCCGAGCCAGACACTACAGTATTTCCCTCGTGGGGAGGTGCCGGGCCGCAAGCAGCCGCAGGGCCCCGGGCCAGGGTTCTCCCACATGCAGGGGATGATAGGAGAGCAGACCCCGCGGATGGGAGTAACGTTGCCCGGCATGGGCGGCCCCGGGCCCGTGGGGACTCCGGACATCCCTCTTGGGACGGCTCCGTCCATGCCGGGCCATAACCCGATGAGACCGCCTGCCTTCCTGCAGCAAGGCATGATGGGGCCGCACCACCGCATGATGTCACCAGCACAAACGGCCATGCCCGGGCAGCCCGCTCTCATGAGCAACCCCGTGGCCATGATCCCAGGCAAGGACCGAGCCCCTGCGGGGCTGTACAGCCACCCGGGCCCCGTAGGGTCACCTGGTATGATGATGTCAATGCAGGGCATGATGGGACCCCAACAAAACATCATGATTCCCCCCCAGATGAGGCCCCGAGGTATGGCTGCTGACGTTGGCATGGGAGGATTTAGCCAAGGCCCTGGAAACCCAGGGAACATGATGTTTTAAGCTGCTACCATAAGACTGGATGTTCTGATCCTTGTCAAGATGAGATTCCAAGTCCTGAGGGCTTTTTTGGGAGCTTCAGGAGTACAGTTTGGCCATGCAATAGGTGAAAAGAGACCAGAGGACACTTTGGGAAATCTCGAATGTATGGAATTACCTGAAAAAAAAAATATTCATTTTAACAGGTTGTTTTTTTTTAAGATTTATTTTTTAAAAATTATTTTTGTGGACTTGGGTATCCCGTGACGGCACCTGCTTTGAGAACCTGTAGCTGTATTTTGAGAATTGCCATTTGTCACAAGTTGCACCATTCTCTGTATGTTTACGTCCTTCGGACTGGCTTCTCCCAGGACTCTCGGTTATTTTTGGGGTTTTTTGTGTACTGTACTATATTGTAAAAGGGATTTTAGCAGAGACTTTAGTCTTTGGGGTGAGAGGAGAATGGGATTCTAGGCTGTTTACTTTAGGTGGAGAATCCATCTTCAGAACTTCGGACTATTTTCCTTCAACTCCAATGTATAGAAAAACCAAACTACGACCTCAGAGCAGAGTATTAATGAAAAGCACAAAAAGGAACTTAAGTTCAGTGAGGGGAATCTTTTAAAAGAAATAAATAATAAGTTAAGGACATATTTTTCAAATTATGGCGTGCTGTCCAGCACCTTCTGTCTCTCCCTCCCACTCTTTATTAAATAGACTTCTCTCTCTCTCCGTCCCCCTTCTGTCTCCTCCTATGGCAGCTGCAATACATTGTGTTATTTTGGGGAGTAAACCTAGGAGAGCCTCTCCTCACGTGGGGGACTCTTCCCACTTTTAGGAAGGGCCTGGACTTGGACACTGTTACATCCTACAGTAGTCTCTCACTGTTTCCTATTCTCCTTTTCTTAGAAACCCCAAGTGATTTTATTAATGTGGGAGTGGAACAGACACTAAAAGTTATCCAGGATTTTTTTTGTGGTTATTTTTTTTTTTCCTCCCCAGCGTAAAACGTTCTGTGTAACCTCCATTAAATTTGGTACAAAACCACTCGCCAGGGCTGTGGTGTCAGAAAAATAAAATATATTGTTTCTTACAAAAATGAACTGTCGTCTTTGTCCAGTCCAGTTGTTTCTGTGTACATCAGACGGCTGGCCAGATGACTGTTTGCTCTTCCTCGTGATCACAGCCAGTGCAGAGGCCAGCTGGGGTAAGCTTTGGCAGCTCCTAAAAGTCTGGTCTGTAGGCAGCTGTGTGCACTTCTGTTCCCTTAATCCTGAACTGAGCTCATTTTCCCTTGGAGTGAGGTCTTCAGGACAATAGGGATGATAGTTACAGTCTGTCTTCTTCAATTTGTTGAGAGTCAAGGAGTAGATGAAACTTGTCGCTGTCGCTTCCTCCAGGTGAGTGTTTGCAGCGCTACAAGGTACGTGGTTTTTGAGCTTCCCTAAACAGCTGTGCCGGCCTGTTGAGTGCTGGAGTCCAGCGCTGTGTGGGGCACTGGGGCCGTGTGTCCCCCGGGGGCTCTGGATTGGGTAGGGTCTCTGACTGCCATCGCTCAGAGGCTGTGATAGTGGAGAACAGATGAACTTAAATAACAAAGGTGAGAGAGAAATTGTCAGCGAGCAGATTTTTATCAACGCAACCCTGCTGGGTAAATTGTTGCTTTATGGCAGTTCTCATCGATTGCTTCCTAATCCACTGTCTTTTCAAACTTGCCTTTTGAGAGCATTTCAGCAAGAAGGTTTTATGGTTTTGTCTGTGAGGAGTGAAAGACTGGATGCCGAAACACAGATCGGGAGTTGTGTCCCGCTTCTGGAGAAGACCGGGATGAGCCAGATGTGGATCTGTAGGGCAGGAAGTGGGCTCTGTGGCTCTTTGCTCTCTGGTCCCCCAGGACTGTGTATGGAGTGTGTAATCTCTGTTCTTCCTTCCACTTGCTGTTACTTGAAATTATTTCCGTGAGTAGTTTCCTCAAAGGACTGGCTATTAGCGTGAAACTTCATGTGGAGAATGAGTATCTTTAATATGTTTGTCTGTGAGAGTTTTTCGGAGTTAACTGATCCTTAATAGGTGGAAAAAGAATTGCTGTCTGTGGCCAGCTTACCAAAGCTTCATTGCTAGTCTTACAGGATGAGTGAAGCCATGCACTGTTGGAGGCACACAAGCCTCAGAGCCTTCTGTTGCCTGCTTCCAGATTCACCTTTGTGCTGTCATGCAAATTTACGATGATTTTGGGTGAGAATTACTCTTTTGACAAAGTGTAGGCTGTATGTTGTGGTGCTTCCCTCTAACAAGACAAGCAGCGTGCCTGGAGCACGGGCTTGTCAAGATTTTAGAAAGAGCTGACAATTGACACAGTAAGTGTTATTTCTGTAGAGTGGAGTTACCTCTTCTTTAAACGGTTGCACAGCTCCCTTTTGAGGACCTTGCATGGGAGTTGTCACAGTGCAGCCTTTTTAAGTGTTGCCACTTCTGGCATGACTCCTGACTGTTTTTACCGTGTTGAACAAAGCAAACTTCTTGATCGGCATAGAAATAACCTGGAGGGTTTGTTTTCTTAACAGTCTTTCTCAGTGCCTCCTTTGCCTGTTGAGGCATTTTGAACAGCAAAGGATTTGAGATGACTGCAACTTATTCTAGAAAAATTAGCATAGGGGGCTTGCTGTTTCAAAGGCACTTGATAGTGAAAGGATACACTTTAAAGATGCTGGATAATTAAAGTTCTTTCTCTATCTGCCTAACTTAATATGCTGGTATTTGGTATCTTAACGAGATTTTTTTCCTACAGAAAATGCAAAAGACGTGGATTCTCCCGAGTCTGCGTAAGTGCATTTAAATCTCAGTGGCATTGCCAGGTTTGCACCAGCTAATGGGCAGGAGATGCTGATGCCTTGGCTGGCTCCGGTCAGAAAACCAACTTGGTAGATGTAGGCTGAGCTGCTTTGTTTTGCTCTGATTCTACTTCTCCTGTTTTTTGCTTCGCAAATGAAAAAGCTTTCTAGCTGCCAGCCTTGCAGATTCACCTTGGGATCTGTAAGTCAGACTCTGTTCTCTCCTGCTTATTTAGAATCAATAGTAACTGTGACTCAGCTCTGGTAGTCATGGTGCAGTTGAAGACAGAAAGCGGGGTTGCCATTTTTGGTTTTCTTCCCCTCCCCCTCCTCTTTTTTTTTAAACTTTCAAATAATCCTCCTCCACCTTTGTTTGAAAGAATGAAATAGACTTTATTCATACAGGCTTGGCTGCTCTTCCTCTCTAGTAACATGGGAGGAAACAGTCTGCCGTTCAAATTATCTCATCCCAGATGGCTGCGCAGCCGGAGTGTGGAGAGACTTACAAGGTAAACCCAGCAGATGGTGAACTTCAGAAACGAGAAGTAACGCGCCTGCTAAATCAAAAGTTTAAGCTATTTGAAATCTGTTTGTTTTAAAGTAGTAGGCTGTTGCAAACAGGTCATCTGGGAAGTGCACTGGCAGTTTTGAGCATTGTCCAAATAAACTCTGGCTTTGTACCTGTATCACGGGCTAGCTAATCTACCAAAGAACATGACAAGCAAGTAGCCAGCCTTACAAATTTAGTCCTGACCTCCTAAGTAGTGTCTAATGGGTAACGTTTCAGAAGATAGACCAGTGTGTGGAGATCTAATCTGTGTCAGTCTTGGTTGGGACTTGAATGCATGTGATGCTTCTGGTACGATACGTGAGTCCTGACTTGGAGCAGACATGAGTGCCTGACTCTTCCTGAGGGTGTGAATCTTAAACACACTGCTTAGACTTGGAACACAGCGTTTGTTGTGCTAAAGCTTTGGGGCTGTTTCAAATACCGTATATGCAGGACTTAATCGTGCGATGCTGGGTGTGCTGACCATCTATTGTGCTGATTTTGATTCTGGTGGCAGAAAAATCTGTGTTTCACTGGTGGTGGTCTTAATATGGTGAATGCTTTCCTGATGCGGCCTTCGCAGGCTCTTGGCTGAAACCTGTTCCCTATTTTGATATTTCTTGAGGAGAAATGATCCAGGTTTTGATGTAGGCCTATATTTAGTAGAATGCACACCACTGTACCGATTGGTAGTAATTCTTAACCTAAAAAGGTAAATCGTCTTGCACATGTGCTGTATGCCATCTTTCTGATGAGGTGACCTTTTCGTTTAAAGAGCTTTTCCATTTTTATCCAGTCCAGATAGTTTCCAGTTATTTCTGTTAAGGCTGTTTGTTGTGGCAGATGTGTAAGATCTAGCTTTATCCTGCTTTGCTTAAGGTTAAACCGTGATATCAGGAGTGTTCTTCAGGCCTTAAAAAAAACCCAAACCCAAACTGCTAGCTTTATGATGTTGGTTTTATTGACAAATATACCAAGATGACTATCTTCTTGATCTCCTTTTCACCTTCAACTAGCAAACCTTTCGTGTCAAGAGATGTGTCAAGAGTCTTCATGACTCTTTATACGCTCAAGTTTTAAGCTTATGATTGGTTTTTTTTGAGTCAGAGCATGAGGCAGGAAAAAAAGCGATGCTCTTTTGTCTGGGATACTGGAAACTTTAAGATGTTTTACATGATGAGAAAACAAACCTCTGAATTTAAGTTGACATATTTCCTGCCAATTGCCTACTATAAAATGAAACATACTATATGAGGATAGGTTTGCAATACAAAATGAAAAAAAGTGCCTTTTAGGTTTAAGTTGACCAACCTGTGTTAACTGCATTGGACTAAAATAAAGGGAGGCAGACTAACTTGGGTTAGCAGCTCCAGCTCAAGTTTGAGGGAACCTGAGGTTGAACATGTCAGCTGGTCATGTCAGCAGTTCTGCTATTAACAGCCTAGGGTAAGGAAGTTTTGGATTTCTTTTTCTGTCCCCTGGGATTTGTGTCTTTCCAGTTCTTGCAAAGAGTTGGCTTACTCAGGCAAATGCACTGGTTTGTTGGGAGAATCTTGATTTCTGGAAATTCTTATTCCATGTTCTCAGAACGCCTCAGCTCTTCCACGCTGTGTTAGCAGTTCAGCACTTCCCACTTACCTGTGTCATTTGGTCCTGAAACTCATCTGTTGTCCCACCAACACTCTTCTGAAATCGTTATTTATGCTAGTTGTGATCAGAAATTACTCCTTCGTACTGTGGGCCACGACTACCATGGAGTTGCTCAGTGGGATGAGACCAAAGTGTGGCCCAATCACCTCCACATCGAGGGGATGGTGAGGCTGGAGTGAGGCACAGAGGGCATGGCAGAAACCCCCTAAGAAATGGGGGAAATAACTTCTTCCCAGCAGAGGCTTCGTCCTAGAAGGAAGGAGCTAACCTGTTTTTCTGAAGTCTTCTGCTGTTACTGAAATGTTGTGTTACCCTGCCTAGAGTGATTTATTTTAATGGTGTGAATGCAGTGCCCTTGAACAATCTTGTGTGTACTAGGACAGCTTGTTTTGCTGAGTCTGATGGCTCTTGACTCTATGTTGCCATTTTTTAACCTGGCTGTTAGTTGGTTTTGCTGGGAGATGCTCCTACCTAGCTCTTGTTTAGAAGGTATGTGAATTCCCATTTTTGTCTACTGGCATGGCCAAAGCTTCTGGTGCTGTTCCCTGATACCCCTTTCCCAAGCACTCCATGCCTCACAGTTTGCCATTTTATTCCTAATGTTTCCATCACCATTCTCCAAATGCTTTATACCATGTGTAAGAGAGAGCTTGATTAGAGCAGAACGCACTGTTCTTATGCAAGGGTAGGCCACTGATTTTTATATAATGGCATTATGTTTTTAGGCTGTATAAAAACTTGGTGGAAAATAACAATGTTTTGTTTGCTTTTTTGACAGCTTCTAATAGCAGTTCAGTGAGACCTCCAGCAATGTATTTGGTATTCAAATTATTCTGTTCACTGTGCGTGGTGTCAACATGTAATTGTGGTGGGGGCAGGCTAATGAAAGACTAGAGGTAAATCCAGCCCACGCTTCTCAGGGAGAAGGTGCCGTAGTGCCTCCAGTCACATATCTGCCAATGGCTTTCGCTAACATAACTGCAGCCTGTTTTTGCTAAGTGAGAAGGGGTAACGCAGCACCAAAAACTGCAGGGCCATTCTGAATAAATGGTCCTGCTATTTCAGCCTTTACATATCCCAAGGAAAGTAGGTCAGGATCCAGGTTTTATTTACTGATTGGAAAATGGGGATTTTGGCAACATAGTGATCCTTAGGACTGTCTTACAGGAAAAAAAGTGTCATTGTCTCAGCTAGAAGTACTTCTGTTGGCTGTGCTGGTGTATTCTTGCTTCAACAAGCGCAAAATAGATGTGATGCTGCGCAAAGCTGAAGTCAATAGCAGCTCCCCGGACTTCCTTGTTTAAAGCGCATTAAGCAGAGTTCACCAGGAGTGTGTGTTCTTGTGCTTGGCCCACTGTAGTTGTTTTGCACGTTCACAGCAGAATCTCCATAATTACAGGAGCGCGGGGAAGAGGTTTGGAGGCTTTCTGTCCCTTTTGGAGAAGTTTTGCGTGC
Organism: Caloenas nicobarica; assembly: GCF_036013445.1. Classification (NCBI taxonomy): domain Eukaryota; kingdom Metazoa; phylum Chordata; class Aves; order Columbiformes; family Columbidae; genus Caloenas; species Caloenas nicobarica. The sequence continues at coordinate 131,150,662 of NC_088245.1, forward strand.
ACAAAAATGCCCTCAAGAAGATGGAGTAGGTAAATGCTATGCAATTTGGGAGGTTCATCCGTCTGCAGAGCAACCCTCCAACGTGATAGAACAAAGGGAACAGCGCAGTGGCTTCTGCAGGTCACCACACATAGAAGCCGTCACTATGTCAAAGCTCTCAAGTCTGGAAGCGCAGAGCAAGCTGGGCTTCATCCCACAGTCCCAGCGTATGAGGAACAGGTATGCTTTCTCTTGTCTTCCTGAAGCAGCAGGGCAATTTAAACCGGGCTGTTCTCTCTCTTGCTGTTTTCAGCCTCTCTGTGCTTTTGTGTGGCTACCTCAGAAGTGAACTCGAGCCATTCTGTTATGCCGCTTCTTTCATCTTGCTGCTAACAGTGAAAAGTGACACTGTGCCACCCTGTGTCTGGTAGGAAAACGTCACCTCATCTAAAATGCCTTTAAAATAGGGGAAGGCTGGGAGGATTATAAAGAAAAATAGTCAAAGATTGTGACAATATACTACTTTTAATTTAAGACAAGCTATTTATGAGTCGGTCTGCTGATTCCCCTCCATTTGGGAACACAGGTTATTGTACTCCTCTGGACTGACTGAGTACTGTGCAAGAACTTCTAGAAATTCTTCAAGTGGGCAGAGACCTGCTCTACATCCTTTCACCACTTGCTCCTGCGAAGACAAAGAGACAAAATCGCAGATCTCGTGTATCACCAAAGCCCTTTTTTTACCGATATGATGCATTCTGTGTAAGGGAAACATGCTAGTCAAGGCACAGACACAGAGAGGCAGAGGTTCAAAGTTTTTGCCTAAACTCACAGTAGATAAATAGTCAGCTCAACAGAAAAGATATCTGGGCTACCATGGATGTGCTCTAGGTGCTTTACTCTGTTTTTTATGCATGTATGACAAAACCAAAAGCCTGAGGTTTGTAAGATGAACTCCCCTGGGATCTTACCTCGCCATGATAAGTCACGCGAACGAACCACTCTTTGGATGGCCGGTGCTGATACAGTTCCAGGGTCACATCTGCAGCATACGGTGGCCACTTGTGATCAAAGGTGCCCATTGCCACCAGGAGAGGAATAAGGGTAACGTCATGAGAAGCATAGAGAATGAGCTTTCTGATAAAAAGGGAAGGAAAATAAAAGAAAAACAACCCAAACCTGAAATGTTAGTTGTGTTCCTCCATGGATAGCCAGATGCTAGTGCTACAATGGGGCATCCAAAGCTCAGGGCTGGCGTCTTGGTTGCACAAAGAGTAAGCTGCACATACAATCTACTTCAGCAAAAGCAAATAGGGCACTCTGGCTCTTCTAGCAGGTGAGCACCCATTCTCTTTACCCACATATTCAACATCTTTCTGAACCAGCTTTTCACTGACAGCAAGTCAATCTGTAACAATTAGAGAAAGAGATCTGCCCTGTACCTGGCCTTTGCAGCTGGAAATGAGGAATCTATTGCTTCTGTAATGTTCTTCTGTAAGGTACAGAAAAGGAGACCAACACTCATCTGAAGAACTTCTCTATAAAAGAAGCAGAAATAAATCTACTAGTTGCTAAACTTTCAAATAATTTTAAATGAACACCTGGGAACCTGCTTTTCTCTTACAAATTGGTAATGTACTGAGTGTAGCAAAGAACTATTAAATGCAATGGCTGTGGTTACTTTTTATTTCAGCAGTTGCATGGTCACCACAGAGATTCTAATGTCATTGCAGATAGGGAGGCGAGACATGTTAACAAGCAGTCTCATGAGGTGTGGCCCACATAATGGCAAACCTAGAAACTCCTTGATGTTCTCTATGCTATTATATTTTGTTTGCCTAGTTGTCATTTTTGGATGCATGATTTTCAGCTAGGGAAGATGACTGTAGTTGACTGCAAAACAACAACTGAAGTGGTTGAGGTCTTCGGTGGGAAAGGGGGGGTGGGATTGAAGAAGGGGGCAGCTATATTTAAAAATTAGTTTTTATGCCTGTATTAAACAAAGGGGAGATCTTTAGACAACTTCTTGTGTGGAAAAAACCTCCCTCTACCTACTTAATATGTTAGTGGAAATGCAGAATGAGTGTGACTCTGGATCTCCTGGGTGTTGTGGGAGTGCAGGAAATCAGTCTTTCAGTACCCAAGACCTCTAACACAAGTTAAAGGAAAGGCTAAGGATGACTGTCCTAACACAAGAGGCAGTCCTGCACCACCGCCTGAGAAGAGCTGGTGAACGTGGCAGCTGTGAATGAATCTGAAAAAAAAACGGCTGCTAGGCTAGCAGCACAGCCACCTTTACAAACAACTGTGGAGGAGGCAATTAACTGCATGTAGCAACAGATTCTTTTGCAAGTAGTTACATGTGTGCAGGGCCTGGCATCACCTTTTCCACTAGCATCAACACTTCTCAGCCCAGCTGCACAGGTGCCATCCCTGGGCTGGAATTCGGATTGCTGCTGTGCCTCTGCAAGGGCAGCCTCGCCTGTGCAGCCTCAGTGCTCAGGCTGGAAGTGTCTCCTGTTCTCTTCTGCTTTTGCCTCTGACGCAGGTTCGCTTAACCGTGGCAACAGAGGCGTTCACTGCCTGCCTCAGTGGCTTACTGCGTGGAGACCACTCTCTCCACGGCTGTCAGCAAAACAGGACCTAAGCCTTGGCCTCCTCGGTGTGGACTTTTTTTTTTTTTTTTTCCTAGTTTATGTTCCTGTCTCAGGACACTGAACTTCACATGGAGATGGCTGAGGCACAAACCTCATGAGGGGGCAGTAGCCTCTGGTGGGGGAATGCAGCAGATCAGAAAGGACTTGTATCTGCCACAGTAAGGTGGTATAGCTCCTCCGTCCTGGGTAATCCTAAGGTGACCCCTAAGGCTGGAGGCGGCATGGACACAGGCAATCACCTTGAGCCGTCTTCCAGAAGGAAAAGCAGCGAGTCAACAGATCGACGCTCAACTGTCTGCTGAAAGTTCTTCAGCACAGGGCAGCTCGGCAAATCGTGCACCTGGAAGGAGAAGATGCAGCAGAACAACAGGGTTCAGCCCTTTCTGAACCCAGCCTGAAAACATGTGGGTGACTGCCCACAGAAAACAGCTGTTCACGTCACAGTATTTGTACTATGGTATTCAAATAAGGAGTTCTAGGATGGTTTTAAACAAACAGACTTTCTCCATGTACTAAAAGGATGGATGTTTGTTCTTGAGTATACATTTCTGTGTGAAGGGAGTGTAAGGCCTTAAGCTATTCAACTGTCAGACGGACCAATTATGATTAGCTCCAGCAAAGAAGAGGTACTAAGGGGTGTACAAGTATGCCCAAAAATATGCCCGTAGCAGAAGCGACTTGATTCATGGGTAGTATGCTGGAACCAGGATTAAGATGTCTGGTAGGTGCTGACTGCCAGAAAAGGGAAAACACCTTGTAATGGGGTAAAGCAAGGCCCAACTGCTCTCTTAGCTCTACTTCATTACACATGAAAGAAATACTGGACTTCAAGGTAAGAACATAAATACGGGAGATGAGTCTTCATCATAGAGCAAGGCTGACTCCACATCTTGCTTTCTAAAAAGGCCATGCTATTTCTAGAAACTTTCTGGGCTGCATAGAAAGGCACTGGGGTACCCACTGGTATCAGCGGGTGTTGGCACTTGGTGGTTTTCTCCATATAGAGAGAGAGAGAGATATATATATATATCCATATGTAGGTAGATGGATGTTTCTTTCTGTGACAATGCAATAGAACTGCTCAGCTCACCTGCTCTGCCAGAATGTTATCAAGGAGGAGAAAAAAATCCACAGACTTATCACCATCAATACCTATCTTCTCCTTAATTGTTCTCAAGTCATCAGAGATACCTGGCTGTTGTGAAGCATTCTTCAGCTTATGCCTGTCAAGAAATTAAGAAAACAAAACAAAAACTTTTCACACATCAGACTCTCTATCTTTTGGGTTTTTTTTGTGACTCCAGTCCAGTGGAGTTGTCTCATATCAGTCAGGCATAGAAGAGAAGCACCACAGAATACTGAGGGATTCCTGATGTTTGGAGTTGCAGAGCAGACAGACACTGTCTAGATTTCAAGGACTGTAGCTGGCTATTTGCTCTTGCAGAGGAAAAAATAAAGATGAGATGTGAACACCCCAGAAGTGGTTCCCATGAGCAAGGGCTGTGTATCAGTTAACAGATCTGGTCATACTGGAACAGTACAAGTCTGTGTCTTCAGGGAGTAGCCTTTAACTGGCTCATGAAAGAAGAAAGGGCAGAAGGTTTGAACTGATTGCTGTATGGTGTGGGAAAAGGGAAACACCTAGATAATCACATGTAGCTTAAATTCACCCCTCATTTTGTTCGAAGCCATTTGCCTCTTTACCTTGTTTTTTATTTTTAAAAGTTTAGCTGAGGATATCCATGCTGGCCATGTACATTAAGCAAAATATGTTGCATAGGTTTTGTTTCCTCTGACCCTAATCTGTTAGGCAGAAATGTTTTTTTAAGTTTGCTTTTTATTTTTTTTAGGAACAGCTCTAGTTTCTGTTTGAAATCAAATGTGCTAGAAGTTCTGGCATAGGTAGCTTGTGAGCTCAGGTGGTGCTTCTTACTGCAGCTTAAAAAAATCCACCTCGACATGGTCACAAAACGTCCTCAGCTGGTGGGCTGGAGGGGAGGGAGCAGAAAAGCTTCCAATTTACTCCCATTTTGGACAGTTGATGTTACTAGAGGAGGCTGAATGTACTGCTTCTATGGGACGCCGCCTCAGTGCTGCCAAGAACAACCCTTGGCCTGCAGAGTCGAGTGTTACATAATCAGCTTTTGCAAGTGAATTCTGACAACTCTTGAATTTTGGACAAAAATATGCTAATGTATAATTCAACCAAACTCTAATACATTTGCCTTTCTTGTTCAGTTTCCACTCCATGCCTAACCTGGCACAGACATTTGGGGTACTTGATTCTGCAAACATGACTGTTCTTTCTAGGTAGCATATTCCTTATTTTACTTCATTAGTCTTTGTTAAATGTGTCAAGGCTGCGTATATTTCAGTTTCTTCAAGGTATAAAAGTGACACAAATGTTGTAATAACCCCCAAACCAGAAGCTGAATATAAAAAGGAGGCCCAGTATGTTCACACTTGAAAGGCTCGTTAAGGAATGTAGATGACATTAATTCTGCCCTACAGCAATACCGCAGAATAGCTGTACATTAGTTACTAATGAGTGTTTGCTAGACACAGACTAAATTAAATTGGTCTTTCAAGAAAAAGTCTGTTTTTCTTCTTCTGGTGCCACTGCTTGGTATATGACTCCACTCACCGAGTATTTTACATAACTAGCTAACCATGCCCAAAGAACAGTAAGTGGCAGGGGAAGAAATTGGGAAATGGGAAGCAAACGTGCTGTTTTAAATTACTACTGCTGAAATGAAACAGCAGTGAAATCATATGGGGAGGTATGGCTGGCAATTACCTGCTCAAGCATTTCAGGCGCTGGCAGTTGTGGTAATTGGGGTAGAGGATTTCAGAGCTTGCTTCATCAGTGACAATGACAACAGATCCTGTGGAATGAGAAAGAAGTTTATGTGATCACTAGTGCATCTGTGTGTCTTTAGACTGCTTTAATCACTCCCACAGGCTTTGTGCTCAAGTTCATTGCTGTCAGCTAGTGATTCCCCCTGAGCTATCACCTGCAACACAAGCCACTGTGCTTGTTTCTGTGCACACAGCATTTAATTCCACAGAGATGTCTAGTGTGCACCTTGTGAAGATTTCAGTTGTGTGTTCATTTTTCTAGTATTTGTATGTGACAAAAATTAGCTTCTATGTCACGAGGTGTAAGGAGCTCTGGTATTTGTTCCTGGAACTGAATACAGAGGGAGCAGAAGCAAGATCTTCAAAACCCAGAGTGTATTTCTAAGACATACAAGTAGCTGTCAGCTGTAGGATACAGCTGAAAGTTACTCCAGATACCAAACTTGTAAAGGATCTTGGTACTCCTATGGTTGAGATACTTTAATTTTTCTGAGAAACTTTCTTCAGATGTGCATCTCATGAACATTGAATCTGGAACTTTTTGCCCTCTTGATTCTAAAGCAGGTTAATGCTAACCTCCTCAGTAGCTCTGAAATTGCAGGATTTGTGGCAACACATCCAAGCTGAGCATCCCCAGAAAGCTACACAAAGAGAGGGAGCAAGTGACAAGTTGATAAAGAACTTACAGAACCAGGAGAGTAAGGGGAAGAGGGTCAGGAGTGAAGAACTGGGGAAGAAGCAAGAACCAGGAGCCAGAGAGAGCTGGGATGTGCGAGGTGGTATGTGCATCTAGGGAAGACTGAGAAAGGAAAGGTGCTGGTCAGAAGTCTCTCCAACCTTCTTTCTGCTGTTGGTACAGCCCAGCTAGGAGGCACCGTGTGGACTCCAGATTCCGGAATATGTTGGTGGAACGGATGCTGAAAGAGAGAAGTGAGTTTGTGAGGTAGCACTTTCTCCACCTGGATATGGCTGCAGCTGGGGAGGACTTGGTGGAACTAAGTGTTCTGCTTTCACTCAGGCTTTGGAAACCTGTGGTGGAATTCACCTTGCCTTGCTATAACTATCTTGAAGAATAGACATCTCTATCTGAACAGCCCTTTCATTTCCCTTCAGAGATGGTGGAGATAACAAACGTGTACTTCTCTGGTGTGATTTTTATCTCATCCTAAACCAGACACTCCCAGCATTATTGACGTGAGCAGCAGGGGTACACTTCAGCTCACCAAACTTATCTATGTAATCTACAGCAAGTTAAATTGTGCTCCAGAAATACCTGTTTCTCTTCACGCACCATAAAGGTGCATAATACTGCTGTCAATGGCTAAACGTAGGGTGAAATGAATCTGTCCCTGGCATCCCTCTCAGGGCTGTGGGAAGCTGGATGGTTTGTGTCATGAGCGAGTTCTAATGGCGGGCTCTCCCGGCTAAGCAGAGATGAAGGCCCAGGGGCCAGCCAGTCTGCTGTATGGTGGAGAAGTGTATGCTGGTCAGAAAGCTTCCCTAGCATGGGGCTACTCACTAAGGAGGAAGCAGGGGAAGGTCCAGAAGGGAAATGAGAGACTCACAAGACCTCAGCAGGCTTAAAGGTTGGTGAGAGAAAGTTGGCTTCCTCCACATAGCTTCTCCTCAGCCTTTGACCCAGGGCAAACATCTGCTGCATCCCTACTGTTGTCAGCTGTCCTGCAATTGCACCACCCTAAGTGCAAAGAAAAGGAAGGGTCTCCAGTGGAACATGGAAATAAACAGGTCTCTAGAGGGAACATGAAACCACCGTGAGAGACTGCTTCACCTTGAGTGTGGTCTTTTTGTATTGCTCCTCATAGGGCGAGGGAGGTTGAGGCCCTCCATTTAGGTCAGTCACCATGTAATCAAACTTAGTCTGAGCGGGTACATCTAAAAGAGTGGGATGCCATTCCACCTGTTTAAAAACAAACAAACAGTACTTCAGCGGAAAATGAGGACTTTCAAGAGCATTAAACCAATGCTGGGGTGTTATTTTGTGCTGCCTTGCCAATAACACAACACAGACCCAAACAGAACTGATGTCTTCATCCGGCACATACAGAAGTGACAGCAGTGCTGCACCCTGGATTTGCTGATCTGCTGTGCATCACGCACAGGTGATGCGCATGAAACACAGGACTTGCTTTCCACCCCTTACAGGAGAAGAATCTGTAGGAAATTGCTATTGCTGCTGTTTGTTACACGCTGAAAGGCTTCTTTAGCTAACTACCAGAACTAATAGCTGCCAGCTCATTAGAGGCCTTGGGGAGACGGATCAATTGCAATGACACCGAGGCACATAAGCGCACGTTGCCAAGCATCTGTTGTAACGTGCAGGGGAATGGCTCAGCACTAGGCACTAAAGACCAAAGTCCCAGAGGCTGCAGCCCGGTGATGCCCACCGCTATGTCCTTCCTTGGGGGGCTTCCTGCAGCCACCACGGAGATGGTTCCCTCTGCCGTCACCCTCCCTGCTAACAGGCAGTGGGACCATGCTATTGCCATTCTGCTTTACAGAATCACAGAGTGGTTGGGGTTGGAAGGGACCTCTGGAGATCATCTAGTCCAACCCACCTGCTAAAGCAGGTTCACCCAGAGCACATCACACAGGGATGTGTCCAGGTGGGTCTTGAATGTCTCCAGAGGAGACTCCACGACCTCTCTGGGCAGCCTGTTCCAGGGCTCTGGTACCTCAAAGTAAAGAAGTTTCTCCTCATATTCAGATGGAACCTCTGATGCATCAGCCTGTGCCTGCTGTCCCTCATCCTATCATTGGGCACCACTGAAAGGCGTCTGGTCCCATCCTCTTGACACCCATCCTTGAGATATTTATAAACATTGATAGGATCCCCTCTCAGCCTTCTCTTCTCCAGGCTGAACAGACCAGCTCTCTCAGTCTCTCCTCGTAAGAAAGGTGCTCTATGCCCCTAATCATCCTCGTAGCACTCCCAAATTCCCACGTTTTCCCCAAATTTACTCTCGGTAGCGCCTTGGAAGTTGAAAACCAAAACAAAACCAAACCACAGGCCGATGGAAGCGCAGCCGCAGGTCCGCAGCGGCCACCCCGCCGCCCCTCGGGCAGCCGCCACCGCTCCGCGGCCCCGCCCGCCCCGTCACGTCCCCTCCTCACCGGCGCTGCCCCCGGGAGGGGCCGCAGCGGGGTGCGCGCCCCGTGCCGGAACACCACCTGCACCAGCTTCAGCTCCAGGTCCCGCCGCTCTCTGCTGCTGCCGCCGCCGCCGCCGCCGCCGTCCTGTCCGGCGGCCGCCGCTGTCCGCCGCCGCCGCGCCCACAGGGCCAGGCCGCCCAGGAGGCCCAGGCGGGTCCCCCAGCCCATGGCGGCGGCGCTGTGGCTGCCGGCACCCGGCGGCACCGCCGCGGGGGCCGACGGGAAGCGGAGTCCTCCCCGCTGGCTCCGATTAGCAGCAGGGGCCCGCGGTGAACTACAACTCCCAGCGGGCACCGCGCCGCGGGGGCGGGCTTGGCGGGGAAGCCGCCGTGCGCAGGCGCGCGGGGTCGGGCGCGGCTCGAGGGGCGGCCCCGCCCCGCCCTGGGCGGGAGAGGCGGGAACTGCGGCACCTCCGCCCCGGGGCCCCCGGGAGCCGCAGCCCCCGGCGTGGGGCGGCATTCGGGCTTCGTCAGCGCCTCCTTCTGCAGTGGAACAGCGCTGTCGCCCCGCAGCCTCCCTGCTGGTGGCTCCCCATTCTCTCCCTCTTTTTTTAAATTTCATTTTTCCGCGGGGGCGCGGCCGGGCGGGCGCTTGCTGCGGGCTGACTCGCCGGGTGCGAGCGTGCGGCTTCCCCGCAGCGGGGGGGTCCTGCTGCGGTTTGGTTTTCTGCCAGCCTTTCCCCTCCCTCCGAAGGCACGTTTGGCCGCGGGCGTGGTGTGTTAGGGTGCCGGAGCCCCTCCTCGGCCGGCGCATTGGGTTCGGTGCGGAGGGAACAGCCTGCGAGGAGGGACAGGGGTCCCTGGGTGCCTCCCCGCCTGGCTGCTTGCGCCTTTCTGTTCGCAGCCAGCGACCAGGGAGGAGGCTCTGGGCAGGGTGTTGCGTTCAGCTCATGTGTGGGCCAGTCACCCCTGTACAGCGCTTTGCTCTTCTCATCGGCCTGCGTAGCTGTTGCACGAGCAGCAGGAGAAATTTCCCTCCCGTTCCTATCTTAATGGTAGTGTCTTGTTGACGGAGAGAACATCATCTTACCCCTATAGCTTTTTCTCTCCCTGCCCCTACTCGGCCACCCCATTCACATGACCAGCAAAGGTTTGCAGTTGGTTCTAGATGGTGCGCTGGCATTTTGTTTAAATGAGGGCTTTTCCACTCTGAGTTTGCTAAATAAGGTCATTTTCAGTTTGAATGCCCAGGCGCGGGCACCCCAAGAAGGGAGCAGTGGGCCTTGAGCTTCTCTTGTCTGACCTCTGGTTTCCACCACAGCTTTGGGAACCAGCACAGCACTGGCCTTGCCAGGGCTGGAGATGAGCTGCCGCAGGGAGGAGGATGAAGGCATGGCCCTGCCACGCAGGCAACCTCCTGTCACCTGAAGTGCAGGGTTGGTTGGTTGTAACGTCGGAGCTGCCTCTTGGCATCTCCCAGCAGCGCTCGGTGAAGCTGTCCTGGGGTGAATGTGAACCTGGTGCCTGGAGGTGCACGTTCCACTCCTTGTTTCTTCAAACCCTCGCTGCTTCTTTCCTGGCAATGATGTGGAGGACCAGTGAATCTGCACAGATTAACTTTTAAGTGCTGTTAGCATCTTCTTAGCTTAGCGGCTAATAACTTTGAATATGTGAAAGTTGGAGAGCTGTGTATCCATAAAGCCTTTCTTAGACATGATAAAACAATCAACAGGTTCATGTGTCTTTGGTTCCTTTGAACCTGCTGGTTCAAGACTTGGTGGTGATGTCACTCTTGCATAAATAGTATTTTTATCAGGGAATAAGCAGTTTGCTTGTTCCTTAGACTGTATCTGCTTGACCTGCATTTATTAGGAATTTCTGTGTTTTCCCTAGCCTGCCATCCTGCCTCCTTATGTATTTTTTAGTCTCCAGTATTCCTTTTCTTGTAGGCTTAGGTCTCTACCTAGGACCTCTTTCACAACCCGTGTCCCCATCTTTCTTCCCACATATGCTGATGGTTCTTGGTGCCCTCTTTTCCCTGGTTATGCTTGTCCTGTCTGTCTCACCCTAATTTCTCTTTACTCTTTCAGGGTACCAACATTTCAAAAGTCTTCAGGGAAATCAGGAAAAGTTTTACAGAAATTTGGGATGTTGATGGAAGCTAGCAGTTATTTTACTGTATGCAAAGATAATTTCTTTAATTTGCCCATAGACAATTGCAGACCAGACTACACTGCACTCACTATTTCTCTCTTTCTGATTTTCTCATTTGGAAGCAGGTGCTGTCTGTTGGGAGCTGGAGCACTCCCTGAAATGCTGGAACTGGTGGAAAGTGGCCTTTGAAAGGTAGTACACCACAAAAATGCAATGGAGACTGGGTCAGAGAGCATGTCTACAGTAAATGAGGCTTTCAGGAAAGCTACTGAGTGGAGACTGCTGCAATGAGGCATTGATGTGTCCGGGGCCTCATAAAGTGCCCATGGCTCATTACAAAAGGTAAAGGAGCCCCTTCTGTGCTTTGTTGCTGCCCTAGTCTGGAGCATCCCTTCCTCTGGGGAATGTCTTGCCTCTGTTTCTAAGACTTCGATTTTCTGCTTGGTCTGAAACGTGCAGGTCTGTTGCCTGCCGGGACTCTGAGCTTTCCGGCCTCTTGTATGCATCCTGCGGCTTTGCCTTTGGTCTGTTGCCAATGGCGTGCCCTAGGTGACACACAAGGTGAGCATCAGAAAGCCATACCCGACCCTTAACACCAGGGCTGGCATCATAGTTGCTGGCCTGGCATCAGCAGCCCCCTACACTAGCAGAGACCCTTTGCTTGGCTCCATTGAATTCAAAAGCTCAGCACCTACAGCGGGTGCTGGCAGCTTGTAGGCTGCCTGTGCTGCCTGGAGTCAGCTGGGACAGTGAGGATGAGAGGACACAGTGTCCCCATCCCCAGTGTACCCTCCTATCCCATGTACCTCGCCCTGGCTTCCAGCTGTCCCGGTGTCCTTTTTTTCCGTTGCAGGGAACTAAAGAAATCCTGGAAAGAGAGACAAGATTGTTTCCCATGAGGTCACCCCTGAAAGAAAGAAAAGCCCTGTATGGATACCTGTGGCACGGGTGCCAAGCTGGTATCAGGCTGGGGAAGAATCTCAATGCACATACCTGTAAATGTCCACTTGGCAGACCCGGAGTCTCCTGCTCCCAGAAGGATCTTCTGGAAACTCATCTATGACCCCTGTCACCAGAGCAGCTCAGGGCTTGCCACACTTTAAAGGCACGTATCCTCAAACCATTCAGGAATACAAATACCATGTTACAGAAAGAAATCTGTGCCGAAGAGAACTGAATAATTTGCCTTATGTTGAGAGGAAGACCTGGGCAAAGAAACAGAGACCCTTGAGTGTCAATTCTGAGGTCGCCTTTATCTCTTAGGAGTGGTACCCAGCATGGGTGCAAGCAGAGCTCCCAGGTCCTCTGGCTGGAGGCACCAGAGGAGTCACAGGCAGCTGGTACGCACAGGGAGCAATACAAGGGTGAAGGAGCAAAAGGAGGGAGAGGATGGTAACCTGCACAAAGGCCAGAGATGGTGAGAGGTTGTCACAGCCACCAGGACATGTGGATGGAGGGACATGGTGATCTCCTCGTGTCTCTCAAAGTGGTACTGTTCTGAAAGGGTTACCTCAGTTTTCTAAGCTTAGAGCATGTGAAACACAGAGGCATGACCAGAGCAGAGAGAGAAAGAAAAAATATCTCAGAAGCCAAGAAAATAACAAATGGAGGAACCAAGCCTAAATCTTGCATTGTGGGAGGGTAAGAGGGGGTTCAGGGATGCTGGGGGGAGAGGGAATAGGAAAATGTCATTAAGGGGAGGGAGAGAAGGAGGAAGAGAGTGAGAGGTGATATGATACAAATGAGCAGAGGTGGAACAAGGAAAGAGGCTCACAGTCCATTTATTTAATTTCCGGTTGAATGTTATCCTGGAAGAAAACCCCAGTTCCTGTGAAGCTGTGAAGACTGGGTCCCTCCTTAGGGGGACTTGGCTGGTGCCAAGCAGCATTACTGTTGAGATATATTTTAGAATATACCATTCCACAGCAGGTGCGTGCAATTAGAGGAGAGCTCTCCAAAATAGCAGGCGGCTGTTGATTTTTTAGCAAATGGTGTTGCCTTTTTTTTCCTTTGTACAACTATGTAGAAAATTATTCTGAGATGCATCATCTTTACAGAAACATTTTCAAAAGACCTATTATTTTTACCCTCCTGTTGCTTTTTGTGGCCAGATGAGGAGCAGAAGGCTATTCAAATGGCCACTGTGAGTGAGCCTTTTTTCACTAGGGGGAAGTTAATGAACTCTAATGAATAAGCAAGTTTCAGGAAACCTTCCTCTCCGAAACCAGTGTGCAAATTTCCTCCTGGCTGGAATTTAACCAAATTACAATGACTGCTACCTTTGCAAAGTATTACCATTGCTATTGTTTACCTTTTTATAGTGTGTCACAAATATATCATGCCTCAGAACACTCTGTATGGCAAATTTGTATTTACATCCTAATTTTCTTGAAGGCGAAACTGAGTCATAGTGAGGTTCATAATTCAACCAAACCACACAGTCATTGTGTGGCTGATATGTGGCCTTATGTTGAGAGGAAGACCTGGGCAAAGAAACAGAGACCCTTGAGTGTCAATTCTGAGGTCACCTTTATCTCTTAGGAGTGTGGTATGTGACCAAATATCATGATTAGATTTTTGTTCCACGACATGGATTGAAATTAAATAGTGTTTCAAAAATATCCACCAAAGAAGTGATTTATCCTGATGAGTTCCAGTGTTTTATTGGGCTCTGGAGCACTCAGTACAGGAAAGACATGGACCTGTTGGAGAGGGGCCAGAGGAGGCCACAAAAACTGATCAGAGGACTGGAACACCTCTGCTATGAGGACAGGCTGAGAGAGTTGGGGTTGTTCAGCCTGGAGGAGAGCAAGCTCTGGGGACACCTTATCGCGGCCTTTCAGTACTTAAAAGGGGCCTATAAGAAGGATGGGGACAGACTTTTTAGAAGGGCCTGTTACAACAGGACAAGGGGTAATGGTTTTAAACTAAAGGAGGGGAGATTCAGGCTAGATTTAGGAGGAAATACTTTACAATGAGGGTGGTAAAACACTGGGACAGGTTGCCCAGAGAGGTGGTTGATGTCCCATCCCTGGAGACATTCACGGCCAGGCTGGACGGGGCTCTGAGCAACCTGCTCTAGTTGCTGATGTCCCTGCTCATTGCAGGGCGTTGGGCTAGATGAGCTTTGAAGCTCCCTTCCAACCCAAACTATTCTATGACTCTGTGATTCTTTCTTGGATTAGGTAAACACCTTCTCCTCGAACAAAGGACTGTAGCTATTGTGGTGTAAATCAGAGATTTACTGCAAAATGTCTGCAGGGTCAAGACACAAATAGAGTCCGGGCATCCCTTAGGTAGGTGGGGTTTTTTTTCCCCCTGAATGTTAGCGGTCAGAAAATAGGCTTATATTGCCTTGGCTTCTTTGATTCCTTCCCAAGTGCTTTTTGCTCAGCAAGGGGAGTGGGCTGGAAACATTCTCTCACAGCTCTTATGCAACACAGGCTGCAGCTGTGCTGGGCACACAGCAGTGACACTGGCTGCCAGAGGAGGGTGGCATAACCAGGCCCAAAGTGAGCCACAACAGCTCAGGCCAAACACAACATCTCCCTTTCCTGGTCGTCTTGTAGGGCAGCTCCGTGAGTGGCATGGAGCATATGGAATATATCTTAATGGCCAGGTACTTTAATTACCAGAGCCACTTCTGAGTGGATTACCTGCTGCTCTGCTTGAGCACAAAGTGTTTTCCTACCCTTCCAAATTGCACTCCAAAATGTTCCCATGACTGGCTCTCTGAGTACAATTAAGGTGCTTTTGCTCTGGTCCCTTGAAGTGACTATGGCTACTGAAATCTCAGGTTTTGTAACTGATGGGTCCGCACTCTTGCAACACAGGCAAGAATGCACACAGTATTTGTGTTCAGAAGCACGGGCTGCTTTACTCTGTGGCCAAAAGAGCTCTTGCCATTCCCAGCTGCAGAGCTATGGGTGATGCCTCTGTGTCCTGCCGGGATCGGTGACCACAGTGGCTATTATAAAATAGTCAGTCTGGGCATGTAAGCTGTATTGTGTTCACAAAGAGCAAAAATTTATTTATAAGTTGTTCAACTGTGCTGTGTTGCTTCCAGTGGAGCTGTATCACTCTTGTCTACTCCAGTCTGTCTGTCGTTGTGAACCTTGTAGCCAGCTGCTTTGTGAGCAAGGCGCCTGGGAAATGGAAGGAATGTTTCCACTCCTAATTTCTGTGATCCTTTGGGGTGGAATTGGCAAAAATAAACTCCTAAATGCCACTGCAGACCAAGCCCTCCTTGCAAGGCACCACTCGTGGTCCAGTGTACAGATCTGTGCATCTTGTCTCCTTTTCTGCATGCTTTCACATCAGCCATTTACCTTCCAGTAGTGAAATGGTGCGTGTAGATACTTGCAGGTCATAATTTTATTTCTGAATTCCTGCAGGCTATGTGAGACAGTCCTGGAAGTCAGTGTTGACATTTAGGCGTGGTATCATGAGGATGTTTACGGAGATTTTCTTCTGTGGATTTTAGAAACAGGGTATCAGACAGTCAGTTGTTTCGTGTCTCTTTTTTTCTGTGACCACATGATTCTTCCTCTCTTTTTCTTTCAAATTCAAGGCTTGGGCATTTGGCCACAGTCAGTAGGGCAGCTGGAGAGCTGGAAGCCGTCTGTGTGCTGGGCGACACGTTGATGGTGCAAAGGTTCATCCCCTGCCCTGTAGCCTAGTGCAGAAGATGTGCTCCCTGCCTTCTGTTTTTCTTTTGTTCGAACTTTGTCATCCTAAACTGGATGATGCCTACAGCCATCTGCTGCATTTGGTAGTCGGCGGCATCCTGCCGACTCAATTATGCGCCTCTCTGAGATAACAGCAGGCCAGTTTTCTCTTCAACTTTGAAGGAGTGTTTTTCCTAAGCAGATGAAGGCTGAGATGCTGGATAAGCTGTCCCCAGCTGTGTCAGGTGGACTCTCCATGTGTGCCTGGTGGAGGTGTGCGGGTGCGGTGGGAGAGCTGCCAGCCCTTCCCTGCTGCTGAGATGCTGCATCCTGGGGCTCGGTGCTCCGGCGCGGGGGCAGATGTGCTCCCCTGTGGCAGTGTTTAACCATTTGGCACTTCTAATCTTTACTACCTCCTTTGCTTCTTGTGAATAGATGTAACACCGAGTGGTTTGGGATGACATGAAATTAAAAGGACATGGTGCAGGTGTAAATGATTATAGAATCGCAGCGTGGTTGGGGTTGGGAGGGACCTCTGGAGATCATCTAGTCCAACCCACCTGCTAAAGCAGGTTCACCCAGAGCAGATCGCACAGGAATGTGTCCAGGTAGGTCTTGAATGTCTCCAGAGAAGGAGACTCCACAACCTCTCTGGGCAGCCTGTTCCAGTGCTCTGGCACCTCAAAGTAAAGAAGTTTCTCCTCATATTCAGATGGAACCTCCTGTGCTTCAGTCTGTGCCTGTTGCCCCTCATCCTATTGTTGGGCGCCCCTGAAAGGAGTCTGGTCCCATCCTCTTGACATCCACCCTTCAGATATTTATAAACATTGATGAGATCCCCCCTCAGCCTTCTCTTCTCCAGGCTGAACAGACCAGCTCTCTCAGTCTTTCCTCATAAGAAAGATGCTCCAGACCCCTGATGATCTTTGTAGTTCTCCAATGGACTCCCTGCAGTAATTCCTTGTCCTCCTTAAACTGGGGAGCCCAGAAGTGGATGCAGTACTCCAGTTGCTTTTTTCTAAGCACCAAGGAGAAAAAGGCTACAAAGAGATCATTCTGAACCTTACAGTGGGTTCCTAGCAAAGTGAGTTGTTTCATTATGCTTTCGTACTTGCACAGAAGTGACCAAACAGTAGAATTTGTGTGTGTGATGCAACCTGTGACCTTTGTCTTCTCCTGTCATGGACTGGCGAGACATAACTGGAACCGTGGGTAAAATGATATCCTTTTATTTTGCTGCACGCTTTGGTTAAGTTTTGAGACTCCAGGGCTGCTTCCTGTTTTCTTGCCTTCCCTGTAGGTGGTAGACTTGGTGGATTTCAAAACTCAGTCATCCAGACTGGCTGTTTGAGCCTGTGTGGGCTGTCCATAGCACCCTGATCCTTTTTCCCATTCAGTATAGACTCTTCTTTGTTATATGAGGATGAGGGTCAGATCAAGTGGTGGGGAGCTAGAAGAGAGGACATAAACCTCTTCTCTGGGACCTATGCTATTTACATTCAAGACATTTCTGGCCCCACCAGCTGTTCCATGTGTGTTATTTTCAGAAGGGCAATAATCCGCAGAAGGTCAGGAGGGTGGAATTGTGCGAATACGTTGGGTGATGGAGATCAAGACTCTTGGAAGTCCTCAGACCTCGTCACGACAGAGTCAGGATCCCAGATGATTATGGCTTAAAGACCGAGAGAACTCAAGGAGAGCTCTGAACGTGCTGCTTGCATGGCTAGGAAAGGCTGCTTAGCTGGGTGTTTGTTAGCTGTTTTCAAGAGTCATCTGTGTTTATATTGCTGGCAGGACCACCTGTTCTATTTTGAACAATATATATATATGTGTGTGTATGTGTATATATTGCTGCATTTATTTTTAGTCCATTCTAAAAAACCCCCGACAGGTTTGAAAGATGCAATGAATTGTGAGTGGTGCCTGGCGGCATTGCTCACATTGACGGTTGTCAGAATTTCCATGATAAATCTCTGCTTTGAAAGGCTTATAACTCATCCTTCTATTTTCGGTCTTGCAGCTCTTGTATCCTGGGAAAAAAAAAACAAAACAAAACCAAAACCTTTTAAAAAAACTGGATTTTCACCACAGGTTTGTGAAAATTAGTTTTGTTGGCCTAAACCAGAGCTTTTTCAAAGCAGACATTGAGTCTCGTCACTTTATTTTTCAGTGCCTAATTGCAAATGTGTGGCAGCTCTCTTTAATATGTTTTGTATGGTCAAATCAAAAAAACTATTTTGCATATCAGACTGACACAGACGCTGGATGGTGTAAATTAATGAGGAGCCAACAGCAGTTAGCCCACTCCAGCTATAAGGAAGCACAAAACCAGCTGAATTATGGCAGAGACTGGGCAGTCTCCAGAACTGGTGTGATACCAGTTGCGAAATTATAAAGTGAATGCTCCTCATTCCAAGAACTAGCAGAGAAATGAGACAGACCATGGGGTTTTTTTACATTCATAAACAAAGGACATGAGTGTTGCTATTATGTGCAATCAGCAACAGAAATCCAGCACAAATCAGCAGCTGATGATTTTAATGAAGGAATACACGGTTAGCCCTTATTAACTTTACAGTTCGTATGTCTATAGTGTATTTCATTCATACACTGCGAAGCAGCTCACAGTCATTAAATCTGTGCCATTCCCCAGTGAAGTCCTACAGGCATCATTGTGATTTCTTGTGCACACCTAGGAGAGATGGTGCTGTGAGGAGATTTAATGATGGGTGATGCCTTGAATCCATGGCAAAGCAGACAAGAGCACACAGGAGCCCGTGTCTTGCAACAGCGCTGGAAGGAGCGAGCTGCATCTCTTCTGAGAGTTTTCATAGTTTTTGAAGGCTGTTGAAATGCTAGCTGTAAATAGTACATTTGCATGCGGATGGCAGGTGCTAATTCAAAGCATGAAGGTAACGAACTTGAAACTGGGTCCTGACACACAATGGGAATTGTGGAGGGAGCATTGAGAGCTCGAGCTGAATCAAAGTTGGTAGTTCAGTAGTCCTTTCCAAAGGCAGCATTCGGTAGTCCTTTCCAGCTCAGATTATCTTTTGGCAGGTGGGAATAACACTTACTCCCTGCCTCACCAGGAAGGCTGTGAGGTAGCGAAGTGCCTACAGAAGGTTTTGTATATGCAAGAGCTCAACTGTTTCTCAAACAATATTAGTAGTTGTTTGAATGAGGGATACGGCCTTTCCTTGGGTCTTGTCTGTCAGCCCCTGGACCATCATGGTTACAAAAACACTGCTATTACAAAATGGAAATAGTCCCATGTTGCTTTTCTGCATGTTGTATGGGTACATACAGAGTGCCATATCTGTGTTTTACTGTAGTTCCAGACACAGAGTTTAAACTTTTTTATCCTGAGTTGTCTTCCTCTGATTTCCTTTGGATGCAAAGTTTTTTTTTTATTCTGGTTCCTTGTGTATCTCTTGTCTATCTCAGGGCATTGCATTCCTGTAGGATCTCAGCACGTCATTAGCAGGAGGCAAGGTCCGCTATATTAATTTTCCAGATGGGAATTTCAGGCAAAGAAAGGCTCAGGTGGCTTGCCTCTTGTCAAAGACAAAACTTGCTGGAGTAGGGATCTGAGGGCACTCTCCAAAGTTTCAGGCAGGTGCCAGAGCTGCTTGTCCAGACTCAGTGTTATCTTTTATTGCTGTTCTGATCCCGTCTGGCTGTCAGCTGTACCAGCCGGTGCTCCGTGGGTATTTACGCTGCTGCCAGTTCTCATGTCTCAATTGGGAGTCATTTAATGCGGGTGACTGAGATTCTTCTAGAGGAAGAATGTGAAGTATCCCAGACAATGGTATGGTCAGCATTGGTTTTGTCATAAGACTGTTTTTTAGTATTTATTTTAAGGATCGTTGACACACATGAGTTTTTCTAGGGCTTTAGTATCTGTGGTTTCAGCCATGAAAAAGTGTCAGAGGCAAAACCATCTTGGCATCAGAGTTTAATGTCCTTCCCTTGTAGGTTAATAGGATAAATCAGAAGAGAAATGTATGATTTAAAATCTTCATTGATGGTGAGATTGTAAGAAAGGGACGACACAACATTGTTCATGATGCATTTGGGATGCATTTCTGAAGGAAAATACCTGGTAAAACATGACTGCAAGTCAACAGAGTCAAAAATGAATCAGAGAAAGGAATGGGGCATGTCTCCCTTAGTAAAAAAAATTATTACATGTTCTCTTACTCTCGATTACCCTAATTTGAACTGGGGAGCTAATGATAATTGCTAAATGGATTGAAACAAACAGCAGCACCGTGGACAAAAAATAATCATTATGAACTGCAGTGTATTGACCGCAGCAAACTCTTCACAAATTTGTAGGTTTTAATGCTGGGGTGACTGGTCTGACTGTCTGCTTAGTGCAGGGGAGAGAACCTTAACTAGTAATTTCCAGTGGGGTCAGTAACTTCTATTAGTACCAGTGCATACCTTTTTAAACCCCATTGCAATAATTAGAAATTACCTCATACCCAGACTGTGCTTTCCATTTGTTAATTAGAATAATAGCTCTCATTATAAGAGCGCTTCTGTTAGGAGAGCAATCGGTTGTCAGAAACGCTGTCCCCATTGTAAGTACTTGAGTAACAGGATTAAAATGCTTCTTAACTTTGTCTTGCTAAGTGAAACAGAGCAAGCTGTGGACTCCCATTTCGGGCCAGTCTATGGTGCAGAGATGCTGGCGGTAATGCTGGAGCTGCTGTTGTGCATTTCTGAGCCTGAGGTGGTATGGATGTGTGTTGCTGTCATGTGATGCATGTATGTATGTACGTGTACCGCAGCCTTGCTGCTTGCTTAGAAATACACGAGGCAGTGGCAGCCCTGATTCCAGTTGTGGGGAGGAGCGCTCTGGAAAGCTAGAGCCTGTTTGCACCGTAGGAAGGAGGCTGCTCCCTGTACCCCCAGGTGTGCACTGGGAGAGGAAAAGGGCTCGGGTACCTCAGGTACATGAGGTACATGTCCTCAAGCTCCCAGGTACCTCACTGTGCTGGGCCCTGTGATGTGCTTGTGTGGTCAGAGGTGTCCATCAGGAATCAGCGAGGATTGTTCTGACTTCTCTTTCATTTTGTGAATGTCTTTATTGTGCATTTAAGACTGGGTACTTCAATGAACTTTTCAGAAAGTCCTCAAATTTGGCATTTCTCTGGAAATGCCAGAGACGAAAGGAATCTGGAGAAACTAGAAATATGGAGATGAAAGTGTAACCATATCCAAAGAAAACACAAGACACAGAGGGGAAAAATAATACAAAAGCCCAATTTCAGAGGAAAAAAAGTTGAGAAAAGAGTTGTCATGGTCTGTAAGGGGAAAGTGAGTTGGAAAAAAGTCCATTGTTCAGTGAAATACCAGCTACCACATATGCTTTTGGGTTGGCAGTTCGTGTTATGCAGCAAAGGCGATGGTAATTTTGGTTATACAAGTGTACCTAAGTGTTTTCTTCAATCTGGGCTGAGGTGGAAGAAAAGCAAGGTGGGAATTGAGCATGGCTTCATTAGACTACGTGATTTAACAGTGGCTAATTTTAGACACTTGTTTCTGAAACGTCTTGCCCGTAGCCTGGCACCCATCAAACTGGTTCTGTCAGGAGCACTTTTCAACCTCAAACTTTGTTCCCAGGCTGAAGAGCTGGCACGGCATTTCCTTAAAAAACAAACCCAAACAAATAGCAGCGAGTTTCTGACCTCAGGCTTGCCTCTCCCTGCTAATCTGGTTCCTTTTAAGGGTAGGAGCTGGTGGCTAACATGATTTCTAGTGAAACCCTATGTGTAGCTGAATATGAGCGTGTTGGGTTTTGCTGGGGCTGCTGTTAAAAATGTCATATCCTAGCAAGCCATATCCAGTTTCTAGAAAAATTGCTTGATGTGTCTTGCTTTCTTTATATCGCCATATAGCCAACCATCGCCAACATGCCTTTTTAAGGTGAGATTCGTGTCCAAGATGAGCAAGAAAATGTAACACTCTTGCAGGTCCCTAACAGTTCATTTTGATCTCTAGCATGGCCCCATCGGTCCTGACCCTTCCCAATAAACAGGAGCTTCTGCTTATGAATAGTGAGTCACAAAACCCAACTCAGAGTAAACCCTGGACACTTTCCTGCTGTGGTCCAGTGCTGAGAGATGGAGGTGTCCTCTCAAAAACCAACAGTGGTCTGCAGGGGGCTTGGTCTTGCTCCTGCAAATGCTGCAGCAGGGCTGTTGCCTCGCAGGAGCTTGTCAAGGGCCAGGCAAACAGAGTTCATAATACAGAAATGAAAAAAGAAAAAAAAGTGCCTAACCTGCTAATGAGATGTAGCCACCTCAAGGGAGGAACGTGGCTTAATGTAGCAGTCCTAGAGGCCTTGATCCAGAAATAATTTTAAGGGAATAAGTAAATATTGCAGCCTGAGTTTTGCTTCCTGGCTTGCTCTGGGGGAATGCTTTTTGATAGTGAATGTGGTACAATTGCTTTTATTCACCCCAAAACTGGTGTTTTTGTGTTAGTAGGTAGGCTACGATGCCCTGTGTGGCAAACTGCATTAGAGCACGGGGGAGCATGTTTTATGCCAGCACTGTTGTACTTTCACAGTGCTTT
Source organism: Caloenas nicobarica (assembly GCF_036013445.1). Classification (NCBI taxonomy): domain Eukaryota; kingdom Metazoa; phylum Chordata; class Aves; order Columbiformes; family Columbidae; genus Caloenas; species Caloenas nicobarica. The sequence continues at coordinate 131,172,676 of NC_088245.1, forward strand.
TGCTACTTTTGTGCTTGGGAAGTGTAGGGGCTTGACAAGGGAATGAAGAAACCCTCTGTGCGGGAGCACAAAATGGTGAAGCGTGTTCACGTGGAGAAGCTGCTGAAGGACTTGAACCTTCCCATGGGAACTTTGTGAGCAGTCAAGAAAGCGAGGTCTTCTGCATCCTTTGTCCACCTACATCCTGCTGTGGGATTCCCGCATGGACAGCAAGGATTTCCAGCTGTGTCTCAGGCAGCACCTAGGGACTAGTGCATGAGTCCTAAAATGCTTTTGAAGTAACCGTTATTTCCATGAGCCAGTACATCACGGTTCTCTCACATGTTTTCTATTACTGATCTGATGCATAACTATCCTTAAAACATCTTTTGGTGTGTATTTATTGCACATACTCTCCAGTGGAGGTGGTTGTTTGGTTTGTGATAGGCAGGACTGGTTACACAATATTTGTACTTCCCGATGGCTGAAGGAACACACAGCTGCCTCGGGGGGGGATATTGGCCCATATGAATTTAAAATTTAGTTTCCATGACTGACATTTGTTTTCTGAGAACTCTGTTGCCCGTCAAACTCAATTGCTCAAATGTCTGTGGGAAACCAGTGGTGGTATGTGAATGTGGTCTCAGCAAAGTCATTTTTTAAAATGTAAACCAATGTTCACTGGAGGCAAAATGAAGCATTTCTGCATTATGTGGCTAGAGTGAGTGTTATGAGCTCATTTGATCCTCTCTCTTTTTCTGTCATCAAATTTTCATGACAACGTTATGTGTGTATGCATATATATATATATGTGTGTATATATATATGGTATTACAATTCCTGTGGACTCCAGAAAGATATTTAATCATCTAGACCATGTAAGCCATGAACACTTAAGGCAAAAGCAACACCATTAATTTTGCGCTTCGGTCACAGTTTTTCCCCAAAACAAGTGTATCTTAAGCTGCTGCTCTCCATCCTCATTCTGAGTCCATCTGCACCTCTGCTGCTTCTGGTAAACCTCATCCCCAAAATGTTGCACTTTATTCACAAATGGGTGCAAAAAATTGGCATCAGCCCTGTACAGGATCCCTCCTGTAATCCATGCTGGGAGGAGATGCCAGAATTCCTTGGGACAGTTAGAAGTTTTATTGAGGAAAGAGGGAAGAGGCTGAGTTCTCACCTGACTGCTAAATGTAAAAATTGACTGGTCCCTATCCTGGTGTTTCTTACTGCAAACCAGTCTCAATCACAGCTCAAACCTCCTCATAGCCCAACTAGCTCTTTCAGCTCTGAGAGCTGGATGTGATGTGAACCCAGAACAGAGCTCTATACCCCACGTTGCTCAGGTATTGATTTCCCTCCTCTTTTTTTGTTTTGTTTGTTTTCACTTCAACAGCTTCCAGGTTGATATTATAGCCCTGAACAGGGCTGTTTGGTTTTGTTGTTTGGTTGCATTATTTATTAATTTATTTTATGGCCAGTTGTAAAGACACTGCTGCCCTTTTCTGTCATCACTTTTGCCACTGGGAAATTTCTGGTCTCTATGCACCTGGTGGTAGTTCACCAGGTTGGAAGAAAAGCATCAGACTTCCCTGGGATCTTTGCTGAGCAGAGAAAACCAGTAGTGGGCTATGATTGAAACAGCGGCACTATACCCCTTCAGCTGCCTCTCAGCTTTGTGCCAGTTCTTAATCATTCTTTCTTGCATGGATGAGTAGAAAATTGGGTGCCAGCTACTCTTGAGCCCAGACTGAGAGAGACTGTGTGCTGTCCGTACCTCAATTCTCATGCTGAGCACAGGCTCATAAAGGCCCGGGGCATCCTTTTGGCCAGACCATGCTGTTGCCGAGAAACTCCCAAGGGAGCAGCGGTGTCAGAGGAGGGGGTTCCCCTGGGGACAGCGATTCCCCTCATGCTGCCTTGGGCTTCCCAAGAGGCAACAGCAGCGTTGGCAGGAGAGATGCTGCTCCACGGCTCCTGCTGATGCTGGTGGGCAGCAGTGCTGGCCATTGCTGCGGATCAGGCTCTCTGCTACCCTGCGCTGATTTTTTAAATAATGAATTTCTGCATTCTTCATACTTTGGACATTCGCAGTCCAGTCAAGCATGTTCTCGTTCCTGTGAACACACAGTGCTTTTATTGTTTGGTTTTTGGATCTTAATTCATTGTCCTCAGAGATATTTTGTTGAAAAGTGATTGAGGGGAGATTGTGTAGTCTGGTGTCTTTTGACCTGTTCCCTTTTAAGTCTTAAATGTTATCAGCTTTGAGTTTGCTGGAGTGTTGCCTTGCTCACATATTCTGAAAGAGGAAACAACTTGCTCGACCCACATGCTCTAGATCAGCCATTACCTTTAAGTATTTCTCTCAGTTTCTCCCTCATTTGTCTCTTGGCCCGCTCAGCTGTCCCACTGTGCTGTTTGGAGAGAGGAGAGGGACTACAGGCATGACCCTGTCTCGATTTATTACTTTGTTAGTTTTGGCATTCTATGCATTTTTAAGTATAGCTTTTCCTTTTATAGAATTAAGTATTGCTGTTTTAAGATCTTGGTGAAAAACACTCTTCCCTTTTCTCCTGTCTTAGGGTGGGCAGCTGATCAGTACAAGGTTGTAGATCAGAACTGGCTCCCTCAGACACCAGTTAGAGGGGGTGATGCTGAAATGGTTTGAGGTACTGACCAAGGACACAACTGGGAATGGTATTTCTGTTAAATGTCAGTTCCAGCTCTTACTGGAGAATTCAGTTTTGAGAGGCCGAGTGGACGCCAGCAGGTACGGCTCTGAAGAAAAGACGGCTGAGACCAGAATGAAAAATTCTCACTTTTTCTGCCTTCAGAGCATTGTCATTGTAACGCTGCCATTTAAAGATTGAGTGTCTATCCAAGGGCAGAATTTAATATATAATGTTGATTTAGGTCATAACTATAAGATTGTCTGTCCATCCATCTGGTACAAAGCAATAAATACAAAATCTGTCTGAAATGACAGGCTAGCCTCTCTGCTCACTGGCTGAAGTAAATGTGCTCCTACTGTGGTGTGATAGCCTGGCCAGCCTTCACAGTGGGTTCCAAGAATCATGAGTTTATTGTCTGTCAGCCAGTGCAAACATCCATCCATCAAATATTCCCCACTTGTTATACCTAGAAGATAGAACCAGGGGGGCATTAAGGAATGAGTGGCAGAGAGAGATTATCTGCTTTGGCGCAAGTATTCTCTAGGCTGGGAGACAGAGAGCTTGGATGATTGTACATCTGTGGTTTCAAATACCCACAAAACACCACGTCTGAACATGCACGAGGTCTGAAATGGCATAGAGGAGATCTTTATCCTCATTTTTCGGCTATACCTTGCTCTCCAGCACAGATGCAACCCTTCTGAGTGGCTGTAGCACAGAGGTTTTAAAGTTTGGTCTACTGCATATAATAAACCAAGAATGGTTTATTAAACAAGGCCTGGGTTAGTGCTTGAGCGGCCCTATGAAGCAGCAGTATCACTTGTATTCCAAGGGGAGTGATCTGCTGTGAGTATGCTTTAATAAGCTCCTGATTTATTCATTGTGTATCTCTCCCGGCAAGGCAGCACCCTGAGGGACAGGCGTTCTCTGGCTGGGGACGTGCCAGTTAAAAACCTGCCAGGCCTAATCCTTCCTCCTCGCTGCATTGTGTGGCTTTGGGTGCTCAGATGGCACCTTCCTTTCTGCGCTGAAAACCCCCAAACCAAGGGTCCTTTGATCTTAAATGGTCCCTGCAGTTTCTAATACAGTTAAAGGTCCTTGTCTTGGTGTCCTCATCAAATTCTGGTTTTGTTCTTTATGCTGCCTCTCAGACTCTTTGCTGGGACCCAGTACTTTACTGGTCTCCAGCTTCCCAGCCTGCAGAGTCCCAGGGGATTGGGGATCGTGTGGAGAAAGGAAGGAATGGCACTTCCTTTGGGTGGACAGGGGGATCCAAGGTCAGAAGGAGGGATCCTGTGAAAGTTGGAAAGTGGAAGCAAAGGATAAAGTTGAGAGGAGAGGCATCAGCTGGGGGAAGAAAGGCTTTTCTTTGAGCTGGGCAACTACCTCTTAAGAGAGCTGAGTACCCATAAGAACTTTTTGCAGAGGATGATTAGCAGTGGATTCTCAGTGTCTCATAAGACCTTGCCTCTTATAAAGCCTTCCAGATACTCAGGGGACAGGTTTTGCTATCCTTTTCCTACTGAGTTGGCCTCACGTCACAGGTGGCCCCTCTGGGTGCAGAGGTATGCTAGGGGGTGCAAGGAGGTTGTGTCTCCATCGCAAGAAGATGGAAGCTTTGCTCTCTGGCCAGCGCTTCCCAGTCTTCCGTGGTAATGCAGGGGCAAGCAGGGGAGCTGGAGGGGGTTTCTGTTAGCCAGTCAATCAATCATTTCCTGATGTTTATTATTTATCCCCCTGGCTGAGCCCTCTCCTCATCCCTGCCAATCTGGGTGATGGGAATTTTTGTGATTTCTGAGCAGCAGAGGCTGGCGGATAGCCTGATCAAAGCTATCAGCTCATTCTCAGCCACATGAGAGGAGAAATGTCAACAAGGGGAGTTGGATTTAGAACTTTATTAGGAGAAACCAAGGCATGATTGACTAAATTCGTAAGGAGAGCACACAGGTCTTTTCAGGATTAAAAAATACACATATATAAAACACCTTACAAACAAAAAAATGGTTTCCCCCACTCTGTGTGTATGTATATGTACAGGGAACTGTAACAAGCTAGCTATGTGTTGGGAGCAAGGATTCACAGTCCCTTTCAATGGCCCCTAAGAGAGGGAATGGCTCAGGCCCCTCGTGTGCTGGTCCCAAGCCATTCGCTCACGCAGTCCAACATTCGGAAGCTGTGGCCCAAGTCTGAAAGGGCAGCGCAGGGTAAACGACGGGGAGCAGCTTAGTTCTGTTTAGCAATTCTCTTTAAAAGAGGGATGTCAGCTCTGCAGTGAGAAAATGTATCTGGAGTGGGAGCTGCCTACAGGCCTCATCCACCAGGCTCACTGTGGGGTGCTGGGCCCCAGTGGCTGCTTTGAGAGGCTACAGTGGTGGAAAGTGCTGGTCCATAGGTGGTTTCTCATGCCATATGTGCTAGGGATGGAGTGGAGATGAAGATGACCTGATGGCAGAACAGGGACTTGCTGTGAAGTTAAATATCTTGGCTTGCTCTGTCTGGCAGGCTTGAGAGAGCAGCCAAGAGCTGGACGGTGTGCAAGACCTGGAGAGGACTCTTGCTCCTTGCAAAATATGGTGAAGTGTTTTGGTAGATTAGTGAGAGAAGACACAGGCCATACCTCTTCAGCAGATGAACAGAGGATGTTTTTTCTCTCAAGTTGGCAGCTGGCAGCACCCTTTCAGCAGCATTCATGTTGCTTGAAAGATGAGTTTAAAAAGGGAAAAAATCAGTTTGATTCCATGTGGTAATTCCTTCTTTTTTACTAGTAGGATATTTGTTCTCACATGAGAGCCTCTACTTCTGTTAATGGATGTCTTGCTTAGAATTGATGACATAAGTATGTTGGGAAAATTCCCTAGTCTTCATCAACTGGTCATCTAAGTGATATCCCCAGATCCCAGGGCGAGTCTGCTGCCCTGACTTAGGAATGAGGAAGGGATTCCAACGTTAGATATGAGGCAGCTGTGTGTGGGGGACCACAGATGTCTTTTATCTATGGGGAAGAGTTACATACATAGTGTCAAAAAATTCAAGTAGGATTTATTGTATAGGTAAACTGGTATAAAATATCTGGGCTCAGGTAGAGAAAGGGAAGGTTAGAAAGAGCAAGAACAAAGCAGGTCAAGTCTTTCTTTCAGAAAGCCTGCAAGTGTGTTTCTGCTCCCTGCAGGTGTGAGAAGCTTCAGCTCAGTATAAGTGCCAAGCTGGTGTAGTGAATGTTGAACAGGCACCAAAGAAGATGCAAGGAGGTTGAGGTCCGATCAGTCTGTTGGACGTAGTGTCACACTGAATACCTGCTGGGCAGCCTCAGAAGTCTGCTGGCCTGTGCTCTACCAGGCTAAGGATGGTGAGTCTACAATCCCTATGGGTCCCATGATGAAAATATGGTCAAGAACTTCATCTCTCAAGATTGGTGCCTCTCTTCAGTGCTTGTCTCTCAGTGGCTGCCCCTGCCTTAAGCTGTGAGAGGTGCTATCTGAAATGTAACAATGATGTTCACTGAAAAGGAGCAAGAGGGTGTTAAAACAGAGAGCAAGGTTAGTGGCAAGAGTCTGGAGTCCACTTTGTAGAAGTTTCACTAAGCGCTGAGACTGTTTCTTCTCCTCATCTCTCCTGGAGACAGGTCACACAGACAGATCATCCGACCTCGCCTTGCTGCTGGCACGGCTGGTCTTGCTGAACCGGCGTTTCTCATTGAAGTAGTTCTCAGGGAAGGCAGGTGCTGCACATTGGTTGGCCACCTCTGGACTTTCTGCATAGCTGGAGTTAATGAAGGTCCCTTCACCGGCAGCATCATCCTGGCCATGGACCCTCTCGGTGGCGAAGTTGGCGGTGTTCTGCTGGGAGGCCATCTTGTTGCTGAAGGGGCTGATGAACTTCCCGTTGGGACTTGACAAGCACTGGTTAAAATCTGGTGGAGGAGTGTACATCTGGGCCCTTTCTGCTTGTGGGGCGGACTCCAGTCTGCCAGGGGCTGTGGTGGGGCTGGATTTGTAGGACCGGGAGCACCTCTCTTTGGCTTTCTTCCAGCCCAAGTGATAGAGTTCGGCTAGACTGAGGAATAGGGACAGCACTGCCACAGCCAGCATGAAAACAATGAACACGTTCTTCTCTGTGGGACGGGAAACGTAGCAGTTGACAGGGTGGGGACAAGGTGCCCGCTGGCAGATATACAAAGTCTCCAGGAAGATCCCGTACAAGAGGTACTGTCCCACAATGAAGGCCACTTCCATGGCAGTGCGAATCAAAATGCTATAGACATAGGTGTTCAGCAGACTGCCCCTGAGGATGATTTTGCCTCCCGATTCATCCCAGCAAGACAGCTCGGACTTCTCTGCCACGGGGCACTTCTGCTGGTAGTATGTGTCACCGTTGTTTTTCATCTCCTGGGCCTCCATTTCTGCCTCCTTCATCTTCCTCTTCTCCTCCATGCGCACCGTGTGCATTGCGTGGCCCATGTACACCAGAGATGGGGTGGAGACAAAGATGATCTGGAGGACCCAAAACCGGACATGGGAGATGGGGAAAGCCTTGTCATAGCAGACGTTCTCGCAGCCAGGCTGCTGGGTGTCGCACATGAAGTCAGACTGCTCGTCCCCCCAGGAGGACTCGGCTGCTGTACCCAGCACCAGCATCCGGAAGATGAAGAGCACAGTCAACCAGACCTTCCCCACCACTGTGGAGTGTTTGTGGACCTCCTCGAGGAACTCTCCCAGGAAACTCCAGTCTCCCATTTCTGGTCACCAGGAGGGGTGAGAAGTCTTGAAGGGATAATTGAACACAGCTTCTGTCAGAGAAAATACAAGAGAGTGATTTTAAGGAGGGTTAGGAAACTGGGAATGCATGGAGTGGAGTGTCAAAGGAAGTGTTATAATTTGACCTGAAATGAATGAGGTCTGGTTTGCTGAAAACTTTGTTTCACATCCACTGAAAACAGTGTGGTGTGTTTTTTTTTAAATTCAGCTACTGACACAAAAAGTGTTGTGTTTTTCTTTTTTTTTTTTTTTTTTTTCCATAATCCAACTTCAACCTCTTAAACGGGCCACCAAAACTCTGAGCCAGACTTTTTTCTCGGTCCAGAAAGTCCTTTCACTGAGGTCTGCATATTCCATCCTCTGTGGACTGTGTAGTTAAAGCAGTATTCATCTGTCTGCAAACTGTGCTCTGGGGAATCCTTAATGGGTTGATCACCTGAGAGATAGGACTGGAGTCTACAGCTTGGCCTGAGCAGTGCCTTGGCACTTTCATATGTTGCCTTTGTGTAATACCTGCACCAGCACCTGGAACGTAAAGTGCTCGCAGCTCTGGGCTTAATTTCTGAGCTCAGTGCTACCACTGAAAGAAATGCAAAGAAAACCTTCTTGTTGCCCACCTGCTCCTTGTCCATAGGTTTTGCTTTGGTTTTGCAGTGTTGCTAGTTCCAAGAGGTTCATTTACAAGTTGCAAATGTTTTGGGTAAAGACTTCGGTGGGCTGTGCCACTCTGTCACACCTCTCTGAGGGAACTGCTGCAAAATCTAAATGGCAGATCTTGCTCCCTCCTCTTTTCTTAAGCTCTAAGATAAAATTCATTGTTCAAATGACACAGAGAGTGGAAAAAAGCCTCCTTTGAAATGCCTCCCAAGGACCAGCAGCTCCTGCGAAGTGCTGTCGGGTAGGTGGTCTGATGAGAGGAAAGGTTTGGTAGGCTGGTAGTAAGATTGCAAAGTGGGGATGTAGGAGAGCCTGCTTCAGTTTTGTTTCTGACTCTGACAGACGGTTCCTGGCCAAGACACTTAACCCTCTGGGTTTAATCCATCTTTTGTGGGAGTCCGTGGGAGTGCTTGAGAGATCATTTGATCCATTTGTACTCATCATGCTTACCTTCCTAGGGTACTGAAAAGCTCTCCCTTGCGCATGAATTACGGGCTAGGTGCTCTAAACTGTGCAGTATTACCTTGGAGATAATATTCTCCCACAGTCACTCTTTTTGAAAATATCCTTTTAATAAATAAATGAAAAGCTTAATAATCACCCTAATGAAATATTAAAAGCACTGGTCAAGGTAAATCCCAAAGCTGTAGGGACGGAATTATTAACTCTCTTTCTTTATTGTCACTTGTCTTGTCTTTAAGAGCCAATTATTTTTACTGTGCAGGGAACATCTGTGGAGAGTAGACACTGTTAAATGCTGGAAATTTACTGCAGCAATATTGTGTAGATTTCCTGTGAGCAGAAGCTGGAGAACAGAGAGATATGCTTGTTGAGGGAACAGCATCCCCTTCTCTGGTTATGTACGTGACATAATTTAATGTAGCAGCGCACACTACGATTTATGCCATTTCTTGTTTAGTGCAGTGTCTTGTCTGCAAGGATGGATGGGGACAAAGATCAAAAGTTGAACCCTTAAACTCCTGGTGCTGCTGAGGGCTGCCCTGCAGAAAGGTGAGGAGATGGGGAGGTGACCACTTGCTGCCCCACCACCTGTTGGAAGCCGTGTGAGGAGGCAGGAGGGGCACCAGGAAGCAGAGGATGGGTTTGGCTCCTTCCTGCTCTGGCAGGCATGCTGCCATCCTCCTGGTGTAGGTTCTGGTGACTGCTTGGCCTATTGCAGAAGCTTTCATCTGCTGCCAGCCCAGAACTAGAGGAGCAGTAACGCAGAAAATCAGCTAGTCTTCCCGACTCCTCTTGTCTGCACTGGTAAAAACTGTCAAATCTGCAGGTCTGTTTTATCTTCTGAAGTGGCTTTGGTGCAGTTACTGCATTCTGGAGAAATTAGCATATGGCTTCGTTCTGTGGGTACCAGGGGATTAAATACAGTCAGATAAATCAGTGATGGGAAATATTTACAGACAGTTGCACTTAAATCAGGCATTTTAAATATTTTTTTTTCTTTCCCAGAGTGCAGACAAAGCAACCAGCTACCTACAGTTCAACACACAGGTGTGTCCAAGGTCAATATGTTGTAGCACAACTGTACACATGGAATGTTCTTTCCAAGACAGCATGAACACTGGTGGGTATTCTCATTTTTCCAGGTGAGTTGGTGGTGTTTGCAGGTACCACTCTTGCTCCTGCTGTTGTTAGTTGGCAGCTGCCTTTCCTTGATTTTCCTTGCTTGTTAGGATAAAAATGAACACAGTTCTCCTTGGCGGTGCCAAGGCTGAGTTTTCCTTCCTGCTGTGAGCATGTGCAACCAAAAACTGAGTACCTCTTCACATCAGTTCTACTATGTGCAGGTAATTTGGAGTTTTACCGTCATTTGTTTTTCCTAGGGAAAGCTACTAAATCTAAGTACTAGCAAATTGTGAAAATCGAAGTCTCCAGAACACAAAGTAAAGCAAACCTAAGTGCAAGAGGAGTCCAGAAACAAAAAAATGGTAATAGATGTGAGAATAACATTAATTTACCTGCCTCACACGTGCACAAAATATTCCAAGAGGAAGTCAATCAGAATGATCCAAGGCTGGCAGCCATGAGGTTTAGGCTAAATAATAGGGCCATTTCCCCTGCTCTTCGCTGCTAGCTGCTCTCCTGCACAGGCTATTTAAAGGAGGGGCTGCCCAAAGAGCCAAATACCTCCTCATTGTCCTGCTGCAGCCTCACAGAGTGCTGAGGTAGCTTCTGCAAGGGGGTAGGTGGCCATGGGAGAAAGGGTTTTGGAACCCAAGATAAGGGATTTACCTCCTAGTGCAATGGTTTTGGCTTAGCTGTTTTTTAGTTACTAGCGAGCTATTCTTGCAATGCCAGTCCATGGGCCTGCTAAAACAGAAAAGAGCATCTAGGTCTCTGCTGCCAGCAAGCAAAGAAGGATTGTTGTCACCTCCTGACAGCTTTTCCTGGCTAGGCAGGACTGCCTCTGACCCAGCCTTTCTCCTCAGGGCTTTACTATTCTTGGGAATTTTCCATGTAGTTCCCTTTCCTCATTCCCAGACTACTGTTCTCACATGCTCTGACCTCTCAGCATGTGAGCTGAGCATCTGTGGCCTTTTTTATTCCTAGTTTGGACTCAGTTGGACAAATCTCATCTCGCTCTGGCGTGAGTCAGCGAAAAGCACCTCTGGGTATCTTTGAGAGGTCTGGGCACCTGATAGCAGACTGTCTTGACAGCAGAGTCATGCATATTCATGCAGAGTGGAGGGCTGTACCACTGCCCGGCTGTGCTTTTGGCTGACAGCTTCCTGCTGGACCAGCGAAGGAGCCGAGCGCAGTCATGGGATCTTGGCACCGGGAAACGCGTGTGTGACAAAAACCAGCGCAGCCTGGCACAAACCCAGCGGTGTGGCCGCCCCGGCTTAATCATCACCTGGAATGCTATTAAAGCTGGGGAAAAATTACTATCACACTGCAGGCCAGGCGTAGAGTCCACCCAGCTCTGGGCTGCCTTGTGACTGTCAAATTCCATGATAAAAATACTCTAGCAGAGGTGGCACCTGCCAATATGCCGGACTGGCTCGCTGGCCATGGGCCACTCTCCACGATCCTTTTTTTGCGCCGTGGGAGGGGAAGCGCTCATTGCTCTTGGAGCAGTTTTGCCCATCCCCTTGGTGATGCTGCATGCTCTGAAGGACAGGTGAGCATTTCGTGTTGCTGCCACTTGCTATGGCTAGTGTGCTCATTCTGGTCAGACTAGCCAGGCCTTTGAGGAACAGCTAGAAAATTCACACCAGAGAGCCAGGAGGGCTGTTTCTGCACTATCATCTTTATATGAGTTTATTTCCCCAGGGATTGTTAGGAAGAAACTTTTCCCCTCTTTAAAAGACAGACAAGGCTATCAGCAGTGATATAAATAGCTGAGCTTGACACTTCATACTAACTTTTCCCACAAGGAAGGTGACAGGAGGTCGCCATCTCTGCAGGATGTTTCTAAAATAAAGTGGAGAGCCTGATTATGACACTGTTTCTGCTCTCCCTCGCTGGGCTCACTTCTTCCCCTTAGCAGGTCCCAGGGGCATGGAGAGGCCCTCCGGGGAAGGATTCTTTGTGTGGCAGGGGAGAGAGCAGTTCCCAGGGAGGGAGAGAGTAACAAAGTCAAAGCCATTGTATTTTTGCCCAATCCGCATGTGTGATTCGCTCCATTGGGTACAAATGTGTGTATCTGATAGTTAATGAGGTGTCCCAAGGAGCTAGAAGGCTGTGGCCCAAGATGTTGTGAAGAGGCTGACACACCTGCATGTGGAGGCCACATGGCAAGGCCTTCATCCCCTCTGAGCTCCCAGATGGAGAGGAAGCCATCTCCTTTAGGTACTGGGCACGGGAGAAGTGACAGAGCTGTGCAGTGGGGCATCAAGGCCAGCTGTGACACGGTCTGCGCCTAGGAACTGCTTGTGGCCTTCCTTCTTTCAGCTGCATCACCTCATAGCAGGCCCAGGCAAGCGTGTGGCACAAGAGATAGCTTTCAATACAGGAAAGACGTGGACATGTTGGAGAAGGGCCAGAGAAGGCCACAGAAATGATCAGAGGGCTGGAACACCTCTGCTATGAGGACAGGCTGAGAGAGTTGGGGTTGTTCAGCCTGGAGAAAAGAAGGCTCCAGCGAGACCTTATTGTGGCCTTTCAGTACTTAAAAGGGACCTATAAGAAGGATGGGGACAGACTTTTTAGAAGGACCTGTTACAACAGGACAAGGGGTAATGGTTTTAAACTGAAGGAGGGGAGATTCAGGCTAGATGTGAGGAAGAAATTTTTCACAATGAAGGTGGTGAAACACTGGCCCAGGTTGCCCAGAGAGGTGGTTGATGCCCCATCCCTGGAGACATTCCAGGCCAGGCTGGATGGGGCTCTGAGCAACCTGCTCTAGTTGCAGATGTCCCTGCTCATTGCAGGGGGTTGGGCTAGATGAGCTTTGAAAGTCTCTTCCAACCCAAACTCTTCTATGATTCTACTGTGGGAGTGTGCGGGCAGAGATCTTTTCCCCTGTGTTGACAACTGTCAGGCTGCAACCAGACCTGAGTGGTCCCTGCTCTGCAAAACTGGCCTCTCACACCTGTAGACACTTGGGAAAGACACTTTCAGCTCTGCACTGGAGTTTAGTTAATGCTGCTTTACTGTACAGCTGTATGTTTTACTTAAGGCCTTCCAGCCCTCTGTTAGCAGTAGTCCAGGCTCACAGCATCCCATACGGTGCAGGTGCTGTCATCTTTATCTTGCAGACGGTGATCCGTGGGATATAGAAAGGGCAAACTGCTTGTTCAAGGTCACTGTGTCAGTGGCAGTCTTGGGACAGAGCTCAGGGGTTGTGACTTGTAAACTCGTGTCTTTTTTTCTGTCCTCTTACACTTGGTGATAGTGACACAATGTTACTTCTACAGCATGAGAACATCTGCTTCTACAGACCACAGCCCTTCTCTCCTGTCTCCTGTGCCCCAGGACAATACTGTCTGGGTCACCTGGAAGAAATTCCTCTCTTGCTACCCTTCTACAGCAGGTACACCTGGCAGAACCAGAGGTTCTTTTTTTAATTTTCTTTTTTTTAAAAAAAAATTTTGTGTGCCTTTTTAAGAGGTAAACATCTTATTGTTGCTGGCAGCACCCACAGCCATGGTCAGTGTCCAAAAGAAAGAAGGAGCCTTTTCAGTATACATGTACAGTGCTCCTTTGTTGCCAGGACACGTGGCTTACAATATTAAAAGATGAATAAAATTAGAAATGTACTGTCCGATGGATGTGAAGCTTTGAATTCCAGAGGCTTTTCAGAGCTTTGTGACATAGATCAATCCTAAAGCCCACCTCAACAGGTATCTTTTTGTTCACTGTTTACTGATGTTGGCTCCTTCATACGTGTATACAATGGACAAGCAATGACCTGGTAGACATTGTTGTCCAAGCACCATCCCTCTGACTTCGTATATACCTGCATGTGCTTATAGGTTTCTGCCTGAAATAGGCCAATTGTTTAGCTAAACTTGTAACTCTGATCTGCGCAGGGGTATGAACTTAAATAAATTTGTACTTCTTCATGCTTTATTAAAAAAAAGACTGACATGTTTGCCTAGGTTCCTTTCTAGTTCCTTGGGTTTGAAGTCCTGTGCTGAATCAGCAGTAGGGAGAGTGACTTTTGATTCTAGTGCTCAAATCTCATGGACGAGGCAGAGCTCCGTGTTAACAGCTCCTGTCGTAGAAGACAGACATCCAATGTTTCCAATCTCTCTGCTCCTCCTGAGTTCACTGCAATTTCTGGAAGGGTCATGCTGGTACCCAGACCCTGGGCCCTGCTTACAGTTGCGGACAGCTTGTTATTCCTTCATCAAGGTATGCTTTCCCCCTCCTCTCCAAATGTGGAGAATCTCGAAGTTCACAAAAAAGAGAGTGGGTGAGAAGATAAGGGAGTTGAATGACCTGTCACCTCCTGAACACACACCCACCCTGACGCAAACAGACACTGAGAGAGAGGGAAATCACTCAACACCTCCAAGTGTGTACATCAGGAATGTGTTACACACACAGATGACAGTATTATGTAGAATATTTTCATCTGAAGTGATGGTAGAAGCTGTAGACTCCCAGTAAGCCGAATTTTTATTACTTGTCTATCCAGGCCACCTAATGCTATTTTTTCCCCCTCCTTGGCCATGGTCGAATTATGCTTTTATATATGCAGATATTAGGACCAAGCTCTGCCTGATGTAGATGCAGGAGACCAAGAACAGAAAAGACCTTGAACTTGAATGAGTCAAGCTGAGCAATGAATTTGTCCCATTGCGTTTGAAAAGCCTGAGTCAAATAGTTATGTGATAGTGGTATCCAGGCTTACATTTTGCATGCAGGGAGCACCCTCTAATTCTCTTGGGATTATGTCTGTGCCTTAGAGAAATGTGGGTTCTTAGAGAGTCCAAAAAATACAACAAAGCTAGATGTGGGATAAGCTAAATGAAGGTTGACATGTGCTTTTTGCTAGAAAAAACCCAGCAATTCTCTCTCTGATGTAAATGCTGCAAAGAGGCTAATGGATATTAGTCAGTTTACTCCTTAACTTACAGGATGAAAAGCATCCAGTTCAGGATTACGGGGTTTAGTGCTCTTTACAATTTCTTTATCTTTCCAGGAAGAAGCTAACCTATATGAATTTGCAGCTGATGCTGAATTGGGCAGTGCTGTTTACAGGAGAGACGACAGCCAAACAGGGCAGACGGAGCTCTGGAAAACAGAAAAACATGGTGGAAAATTTGGGGACTGCTGTAGTAAAGCAGTTCCTGAGCTCTGCTGAGAGAAAATGATCTTAAGCACTGCTTAGCCAAGTGAGGGAGGCTGGTATAAGGAGATGTGGAGGTGATGGCAGGCATCACATTGGGTGATATAGCAGCAAAAAACCCATCCATGTGATTTTAGGCTTGTTCATAGACTGCATGAGATGCAACTTGTTATAGTGTTGAAATAAAACAGACTGGAGAGGCAGTGGGAGAAGAAGAGGGCTCTCAGACTTATCCCATCCTTTCTTCCCTGCTCTTTCCCACAGTGTCTCCCTGCCTATCACTTCCCTGTTGCTCTCCTACAGTCAAGCCACCCCCCACCAACCTCAGCTTTTTGGCAATTTTGGCCACTTAACTCTCTACAGCACACAGATTGCTAACACTTTCAGCTTCAGAAAGGGACATTTTTCAGTAACTATTTGCTTTCCACTTAGTACTACCTTGTCAAATCTCATTTCTTCTTTCAAAAATCTCTTAATGCTCCAGCCTTATTGCTGTATCCTTGCCTGAAGTATTTAATTTCTCATTCAGGGCAAAGTTTGGCTATAACTTGTGAGTGGATTGTTTTATATACTCAGCGCATGTTCACATGTATACACGTTGCCCCCTCCCCCTTAAGAACAACTAATATTAAATTTGAAAAACCCAGCAGTAGGGAGTTAGGAAATGCTAGAGTTACTATTCTCAGTAATCTTAATTCAATCTCTTTGTGCCTGTGCCGCATAGCTATGAGTCTTTAACCACATCCTCACATTGTCACCTCATTCTTCGCACAGGATGCCTGCCTTATTCTGTGCCAGCTTGGCTGGGGCTTTCTTGAACAGCAGCTATTCAATGTTTTGTTTTCTTCTCATTGTTCAGTGGGTGGCCTGTGCCTCATTTACTGTACATTATTCAAGTCCAGTTCTAAAGACAGAATTATTAGTTTCCTCATGGATTTTCCTATGGCTTTCATCACAACAGTATCTGATTGCTTCAAAATTATTAATTTGCTTATTTTCATTACCACCTGGAGGCGATGAGATGGTATTAGATCAATTTTACAGCTGAGGAACTAAGGCAGTGAGAGATTAAGATAAAAAATGCTCATTAATTTTGGCAGCTGTTTGGTGATGTTGCTAATCTGTTTTTTTTTTTTCAGTGTACTTAGCACTACATAGCATATATACAAAGCAGACCTTTGTCTGGTTAACGCTGGAGTGAGAGGGTTTATCAGTTCCACTAGTTGGACCTCATCTAGAAGTCAGACATCCAGAGAGACACTACTGAGGGGAGAATTTGTGAAGAAAAGTGATTTAAATTATTTTGCCCCACCATGGCAGGAAATTGGTGTAAAAAGCCAGAATTAACCTCAGTCCTCTTGGGTAGCTTTATCTGATTTTAAACTGAAGACAATTTTTCTCCTGTCCCACTATTCCCTCCCTTCTTCTCCAGACACCTAAATGCAGCTGAAGACCCTGGAGCTTTGCAGCAGCCACTGCTTCCCTTCCCGAGCGACTTTATGCCCTGACCAAGGCATCTGTCAGCTTTTCTGCTTTGAAGGGAGAGGAGTTTCCTATTGAAATTCTCAACCATTCCCAAGGCAAGTCCGTAATGACAAGGATAATGAAGAAAGATGGAAATGTAAGTGTAAATGCCTTAGTTCTTACATTAAAAACCACTGACCCCTCTTTAAAGATACACTAGAGAGACTTAAAAGCGTGCATCTCTATGCTCATTACTTACTGTGTGGTACGAATGTTTCTTTGTTTCAGGAAAGAGCTGTTGTGCTACAGTATTGTTCATAGAGATCTCTCTGTTGCTTATCAATAGCCATAAAATTGACTTTTTTCCCCGCTCTTTATGAATTCTTAGCCCAAACATTGAAGTTTCTCTGCTGTCTCCTGGGAACTATTTCTAATTTTAAGCCTCTGTTCTCGTGCCTCATACAACAGCACCTGAGGTGTGGAGCAGCCTCTGAGATGTGCTCCGTAATGACATGGTATAGTGGTGAATTACTTATTCCTTCTCGTCTATTTTCAATGCTGTGAGATAAGGCAGAAAACAAGGGCAAACATGCAGAATGTGTGAAATCTGTTTGAAGGTCAAAAAGAGAGGCTAGAGTATGAAGTTCTGTATTTTCTGGCAAGGATTACATTTTTCATGTGAAAGCCCGTAATACTAAAATATTGTGATAATATATACTGTTGAGTGGAAAAAACCCAACAACCCCAAATAGTTATAGTAGCAGGAATACTTAACATAGTTCCCAAGTGACCAGAGCCTGATGAGTATTTTAAATGCTGAAGCCCCAGGAATTCTCCTAAACTACTGTTCTGCTCCCAAGGAAAGGGGGAAAAAAATTAGAAAGTTAGAAATCTTCTCAGAGTAGATTTTGAAAAGACCAGCAAATGCAGAGTTTTTTGGCTTCTGGTGAAAATACTGAATATTGTGAGGCTTCAGAATAACAGCTTAACCCACTCCCAGCTGCACACACATATGCATACATATGTTACGTGCATTAAGTTCTTTAGCCTTAAAGAGAGGATCACATAGGCAGCAGTAAGGAAAACCTCTCACACATGCTGCTTCACTAAGAAATTTTGACAGGTTTTTAGCATGCAGAAGTAGTTTCACAATTAAGGCTTATGCAGCCCATGACTTTTTTAGCTGAGATTTGTCCAGAAATGCTACCTACATGAAGCTCTGATGGTTTTTACTGTACTTCAGGGACAGAGGTACTGCCTCAGTTTACCCAAGCTGTTAAAGAGTGCCACAAAGCTCGTTAGAAATGACAAATGGCCAGTAAAATGGCCCTTTAGGAAATCAAAAGATTCACCACAGATCAGAGGTGGCAATTAGCAGGCAACCTTTACGTTGATTGCCATTGCTTCTTTCCAGGTGGAGGCATAGGGGTACTGTGTTCTCAAGCTGGGCTATTCTTTGAAATATGCAGTGTCAGTACTAGAAGTATTAAATTATGGAAATGTAATTAAATAATTATTCCAATTACGAAAAGGGGGAAAAAATTAGGAAGGGAAATAAAAAGAAGCAGCAGCTGCTAGTGGGAGAGGGCGTTTGTCCCTCTAGGTCTGTGTGCCTCTTTCCTGAGGCTGCCCTGGGCAGTATCAGGATGGAGAAGAAAGGCATTCCCCCCGCAGTGCGCACGGTACGGGTGACTGGGAGATACGAGCAAGGCACTTCTCTACATTTGAGTTACTGGTAGAGAATAGACTGACATTATGTTCTCAGGCTCTGTGTCACAGACCAGCCAGGATGCAATACTCTCAAGGAAAAGAAAATGCAGTATTTCGAAAGCCATCCTGCGTGCTTTGGAATACAGGTGGTTCACGGAAACACTTTATCAAGTGTTTATACCCTGAGAGCCTCTCACAGGTAAGAGTTCCCTTCACCAGCCTCAGCAGCCTGACAGCACGCTGAAATGGGACCTGACAGAAACCGCAGTTTGCACTTTATACTGTCTGAGGATACTTGGGGCTCTTATCCTGCTTTCTGGTACATTGGAATCTATCGGTATCTGTGTTCACTACAGTGAGACTTCCTCATCATTTCTGTAGCTGCCCATGGCAAAAAGAGTTTAGTTTTTAAAATGTTTCAAGCCCGTCTTGTTACTAGCGAGAATGTTTTGGAAAGACATTAAAAGAAAAAGTAAATTTCTTAAGTAATTTTTGACCATCCTTCTTTTCCTGTCTCACCAAGTCCTTCTCTCCCCTCATGCTGTTTTCCCCTTGAGTGTAACAGCTTGATCTCCCACCGATGCTTCCGCAATTCTGGTATTTCCCCCTCGTAGTTACTCACCTGACTTCCAGTATCTTGTCTTCTGTCCCCTTTCCTTGCTTTAATGCTTTGCCTTTCTGTAGTTGAGTTGGACTCCTTGTTCTTTTCAGTTGCTTGGTTTTATTCCTTTAATATGGTTCTCTCTCTCTTCCTCTCTTTTTCTCCACCCCCTTTCTATGTCACTTTCTGTCTTCCCCTCTGCTTCTCTGCCTTTCTCCCTCTTCTTTCTTCACCTACTTTTCTTGTCTCTCCCACCCCCTCCAGCTTAATCTTTCTATTTTCAAACCTACTTTCCTGTTGTTTTTCCTTTAAAGACTATGGATCTCATTCCTCCCTCTCCATTCCCAGCCTTTCCCCACGCCACTCTCCCCATGCCGACAGGATGCACTCACTGCTGGCTTCACTCTGTCCCTTCCAGTTGCCGTTACCGCTGTTCCTCGCACCTCCTCCCTCAGATAACATGCCATGGTCTAAGCCTTCCTTAAGTGAAAAGAGTCAGCGTTGCCCACAGTTACCCCAGCCAGACCCTGGGAAGCTTCTTCCACACAGAGCATCAACGAAGGATATTTTTCTGGCTCGCTCAAGCTTAATCAGGCAAAGCAGAGTTCATGTGGAGCAAGGTCCTCCACCTCTCCAAATAATATAGGATTCGCTCTGCTGGCTTGGACCACAGGCCCAGCACAACTTGAGCTTTGTCCCAAAGAGCACCTAATGCTTCCCAGGAGGGTTTCACAGACTCTCTTACTGATAAACTGATAAAAATAATGTGCTGGCCAGGCAAAGGTGGTTTTTGAAACCCTCCCACCTCTCTACACACACACAGTCTGACGCATGAGTGTTTAGCCTTTCTAAAAAATGCTTTTGGCACATCAAGTATCTGAAGGTCTTGTATTTCATGTATGTGTCAAGTTGAGCCTATGATTCCTGCACAGGCAGGCCCCAGAGATGAGAGTGAATCACAGATGCCTTCCGGCTTTGATAAAGACTGGTCTCAAAGAACCAGTGTCAGGGGAGTGAGATTTGCACAAAAGACTCTGCTGCCCTGAGAACAGGCTCACTGTGGACCAGCATTAGCGGGTGTCCCTCCAGCAAGCCTTCCTGGGCTAGATATCTCCCATCCCAGTGGTCCCTATGTAGCAGCTAGTGCAGATCATGAAGCAAAAGCTTCATGGGACTAAAACACAGACTCTTCTAATCTAATCATTGTTCTCCCACTGATTTAGTATCCCCTTTAGTCACAAGACTGAAAGCCAGCCTACTCAGGGAGGGTGCTGTGCAGAGGATGCTGCCTCTGGAGGCACATCCTACATGGACACTCTCACTCTGAAGTTAAGTGTGCAGCTCCCTTTCAACAGGGCTGTATCGTCACCGATGGTTAGTGCAGGACATACAGCGCACAGTAAATTCCCATAGCAGCCCAGTAAACTCCTCATATGGAAAAACTCAAGAGTCATTTGTTGCTTCATTTCTAACTTTATTGAAAGGCCTTCTGTGACTTCAAAGAAAATGGGAAGGTTTCTGGAGTTATTTTTCCCTCTCATGGCTGGTAGTTGTATACCTGTGATGAAATTCCATGGGAAGGAGAATATCACTGTGTTCTTTTGTCTTTCTGGAGTAATTTCCATAAAGCATGATTGTGTGAAGTCCTGTTGATTTTATGCCAGTGAAATTGTCAAGGACTTCATAACAGAAATTTCCAAAAAAAGGTGTTAATAATACAGATCTAGCTCACAGATGGCTTTGGGATAGAGTAGCTAAGGCCTGTCAAGTGTTTCTTGCATGCTACAGAGAGGTAGTTCCTGTGAGCGAGCTGTCTGAAATGTGATCCCCACCCTGCTTGGCTGACACTTCCCTGTAGGCTCAGGGTGACCAGGTCTGACTCTCCTTGCTCATTCCTTTGTGTTTCCGGTCCCCGTGTTGTTCCTGAGTGGCACACCTATTCTCCTGCAGAGTTAATCTCTGAATCCAGCAGGTGCAGTCAGGTTGAATGAATGAGGGTCCAATACATGCATCATGCACATGAGGTAACTGTTACAAGCTCTTTTTTTTGTTGGTGATGGTAACTATTTGAATTTTGATGCACAGAAGGCAAATGGTGGAGGCAGACCAGGAGGCAAAAACGGAAATATGAGTAGGGATGTTGTATGGGTGACTCAGCCAATGTGTTGTCCTTTCCTTCCCCTACTGCACCCTCTTCAAGTGAAAACAGAGGTGTCATGGCAGCTTCTCCTGCTCCGCAGCTAGAGAAATAGCTGTTTTGCCCATTGGTAAGCTGGGAAGAAGGATTTTTCCTCCCCTCCCCAAGACACTGCTATGCAAAACTTGTATGACTTGAGTGAGGAGAGCAAGTGGAAGAGAATGCTCCCCCAGACAGTGGGAATGAGAACAGCTGATAGCTTGCCATGTGCAGCTTGCACATCTCAGCAGTTTGTGATGCTGTGGAACGGATTTTGAAGGAAATGAGAAAAAAAGAGAGAAGGTAAGGGGAAAATAGGACAACACGTACCATCTTTTGATCAAAGGTAAATGGCTTTCTTGGGGTAAGATTCCTCGCCCTCTAGGTGAAAGAAACATAGCAGGCCGTATCAACCTGGACTTCAGTAAGCCATATGTTGAGGTGTCCCAGAAGAAGCAAATTGGTGGAGAAGATTCAGCTGAAGAAGACAGCAATTATTAGAGAAATCCTCAAGTGGGTCAGAGACTGACAGAACTGAGACACTGGTTCCCTAATAGGTTGAAGGGAAGTTATCTGTGAGGCTGCTCAAATATTGCTCTTAGGGCTGATCTTTTTTAATATTTGTGTTAATTACCTTGGCACCAAAAGTAGAAAAGCTAATGAAATCTGCTGATGGAACAAAGCTGGGAGATACTGTCAGAGCAGAGGTAGATTCCAGCATTAGGAGGGCTTGAAGACTCTTTGTGAGTGGAGTGATCCAGGTGAGGTTACATGGGAGAGTACAAAGTCACACAGTAGGAACTTGTTGCTCAGAGGACAACAGGAATCCCTCTCAGCAATTGAGAGTTCCTGGTTGGCATGATCGAGAAAGTCCTGGGTGAAGGTCACGAAAGGCGGAGGAACCGGTGATGTGATGTGATGTGGGGCTGAAAAAGGCAAGTGAGCTTTCAGGATGTAGCAGTATTTCCAGTTGCAGCAAGTGAGATTAATGTCATCCAAGAGGATGTGAGACGCCACCGAACTAGTGTGTGCGGTGCTGCTCACCCACATTCAAGAAAGATATTCAGCCTGGAACAGGTGCAAAGAAAGGCAATGGGGTGGGTGATCAGAGAGATGGAGAGTGTCTCTTGGCCGAGAGTACGTTTACTTATCAGCCACTGAAGTGACTGCAGAGAGATATTTGAGCTGATTTGAAAATAGATGAGGTACCATTTTCTACCTTAATTATTTTGCATTGAATTTCATGCTAGTGCAGCTACCCAAAGTAATTAAAACATGGTGTGGTGTGCCTGCAGGGTGAATGCTATAAGGGAGCTTAGTTACTTAGTCTGGCAGAACAAAGGTTAAGAGAGGAGAGATTTGCTGCCTATAAATACTTTTAGGAATTGGGGGTTGGGAAAGTGCGTGCTAGGGAGAGAGGAGTGCTACATAAGCTAAAGGACAGTGTGGCACAAGAATAAATAGATATAAATTGGCCATGAATGAATTGAGGTTGGAAATCTGAAGGTTTCTAAGCAACAGAGCAGGGAAGGAGGTGCTGGAATAGCATTCTAGTAGCACAAGTGAGGGCGGAAACCTAATGAGATTTAGGACAGAGCTTAGTAAGTTTAGAAAAGGCCATTTGTTTTGTACTTGCCTGTTATTCAAAGGGATTGAACACGATAAGCCAAGACGTCCCCTTTTCATTCTATTTCCTATACTTGCTTTATTGCCTTATCAGAGCTGCTGCCTTTTACACAGGAGCCAGGTAAATCCTGAACAGAGTTTCATTGTGATGAGTTTTTCAGCTTTGATCCCATGGATATTTAATGGAGGATTAATTCTGTATCAGGAATTCAAACAAACAAAAAGAGCAAACCAACACAATGCATAGAGAAGGTCTGCAAATATGAAGTAGTATAGATGAGAGCTCACATATGAAAGAGCTTCTTCACATAAAACAGATGTTCTTGGAGCATCTGGCTTTGCTGGAAGGCTGTTTCAAATGTAGGTAAATGCTCTCCTGAGGACTGAGAACTTCGAGAGACTGTCTGAAGGGAAAATGTCTTGTACTTTCCTGACATGACTGAGGATTTTGTGCTTGGGGAGGATATCAGATTTCACTGCATTGGGAAATTTCAGAAAAAAACACCACTCAAGAGAGGTTGAGATAGAAACTTCTTATATGTATTCGATCTCCGATGCCTGCCTACATCATTGCACTTATTCTAATTCTTCATATTGTCCCATGCTGGACAGTCATCTCTAGTACCTTCCCTAAAGCACGAATGGATGCTACCTTTCTGGTGAAACATTTTTATCCAAAATCCCCATGCACGAATATGATTGAAAGAGAAGGAAGGAGAGGGAGGTTCTCTGTTGTATGTTAGACCTCTGGAGACAGTTTGAAGGCATCCTCCAGCAGGAGGCAAATTCCCAAGGACAGGCTGTGCCCCAGGGAACAGGACTAGCATGTGATGATGGCCCCCTGAATGAGGGGGAACAGTTTCATGGCCACAGTTTCTTATTTAGTAAAAAATCCCAAATTATTCTGTTATAGATGTCCATTTTGCCCTTCCCAGCCCACAGTACCAAACCAGCACGAATGAGAAAAGAGGAAAGTAGAAACTGCAAGGTGTGAAATGTCACTGTGTGTCAGTCTTGTTTGCCAGTAAACTTTTCAGCAAGAAAACCTGGAAGAGAATTTCGTCTCACTGAGGATAAATGACCACCTATCCCAAAGTAAATGCTTAGTTTTCAGCTTTATGTTACTGGAAATAAAGCACTGCACTCTCACAGCTACTGCTTCTACCTCTCAACTCTGCAGCATTTCTGAGTAGTTGAGAAGTGCTTTGCAAATTATAATGTAATTACACATTCTATAAACACTCTTCTTGCAGGTAGAGGAACCAAACCAAGTGTAAAAGATTTGTCCAAAGGATCAACAAGTCATCTTCAAGCAAGGAGTCCTCATCCACTTAGCCACCAGACATGCATCTTGTCCTGTAAACTTCCAGCTCAATGAATTGCTGCTTTACAAAATCATATGTGTGTATACATAAATACATACATATGTTTCCCAGAGTGAGAAGAAAAGAAAGAAGAGACCTTTACCTCTTTTTGCTGAGCCTGCACAGGTAGAGGGAGGAGCAGTTGAAGTTGACCGAAGAGTGAGCTTTAGTGCAGCCCCTTGGTCTTGCTGGAGCCCAACTCTCTGTCAGCGTTTGGCTCCCAGAAGAAATCTGTGTCAGAGGAAGGACTCTCTGGACAGGGTAAGCAAACCCCAGTCAGCTCCCAGGAGCTGAGCCTCCTGCTATGGTCTGACACTGGCTCACTGGCTGGAGGTTCCCTCAAGCCTGCAGGACCAATGCTGGGGGAGACTAGCTCCCGAGCTGTTCCTGACATGCACTGGCAGCTGTCTGCCTGCTATTCTTTTAAAGAGTCTTCATGGATCAGGATAAAAATGTGATCTTACGCAGGCGGCATTGTAAGCACAACTTGGCTCAAGTTCAGCTCTTCCTCTGGCTCCCAGCTACTCTATTTTTATTGAAGGAATTTGAGGCTATCAGAAAGGAAGTCAAATTGTTTTAGGAAAACAATAGAAAAGCAACTTGAAGTTTATTAGCTTCCTGCTCAGGGCCTGGGACCAACTTGTCGAACATATTAGAGCGATGGCAGAGCTATTTATTTAAAAGGGCTAGCGACAAGACTCACAATTTCATTCCTGTTTAGTCCTCGGTGAAAACAAAGGAAAGCCATAAAATAATATCTGAAGGGAGCAGATGGCTAACTGGTAAATGGTGCAAGTAAGGTTGGTCTGTGAGCCGCTCGTGGTGTTCACCAGTGCAATGGCTTTCATGGGATTTTGTTATCAAATGAATGCCTGGGATTGCATTCATAGGCTAGCCCCATCACCCCAAATTCTTTATTGTGGCCTAAATCTTCAGATGGAACCTCACACCTAAGATTACAAATTTGGCAGGAAAAGATCTTTGTTTAAAGCTACCGAAAGGAG
Source organism: Caloenas nicobarica (assembly GCF_036013445.1). NCBI lineage: Eukaryota > Metazoa > Chordata > Aves > Columbiformes > Columbidae > Caloenas > Caloenas nicobarica. The sequence goes on from NC_088245.1 coordinate 131,197,443, forward strand.
CAAAACAATAAAGCAGGTCTGCAGAAGAGCCAGGAATAGTGCCCAGGTGTCCCTGATCCTGTTGGATTGCTGGAGCCCCCTGACTATAAAAAATACTTATATCCTTCAGAAACAGCTGCAGTCTGCTTCCCCATTCAGCTACCCCAAAGTAGCAGTGCCATTAAGTCACTGGAAACACACTGGCAGGTGGCTGGTGAGAAGAATAGACAGCCAAACTATTAGACTCACAAGCAGAAAGTGTCCGTGCTGCCTGAGCCTTTCTATGGAGTTTCGTTTGCAAGGAAACAAGAAGAGAATAGAAAAGTAACTGAGAAGCGTTTACAAACTCTGATAATGTGAAGCTGTATCCCTTTTTCAGAGGGCTCTCTGCTAACTGAGCATCTAACCTGCTTGCAGGAAGCACATAGAAAGAACTCACCTCTACATTCTACAGTGCAGTAGTAGTCTCTAGAAAGTTGGGTGCTGAGCCGGCAGAACTGTGTGCACCAGCTTTGAGCAACTCAGTAACCACTTTTCAGATGAAAGGAAGAAGATCCCACCTCAAAAATTCTCTACCTTCTTCTCCTCATTGACTTAACTAAAAGCGAGAATGCGAAGCTACAGTTTTCTCTGAGGCCTAGGGCAAAAATGCATCTTCTGTTGGCAAGCTGGTAGAAGATCTCGGTTTATATGTTCCTTTTAATTTTTCTGGGTTAGATGCTTATAAAAGGGTCAAAGTGAGTGCATGATCTCTGGAAGGGCCTAAGGAACTGAATCTTAAACGTGATAGTTTTAATGTAAATGCAACAATCTTGCATTTATTTAAGATATTTTTACAGCTTTTAGAAGGTTTCTCTAATTTCTGTTCCTATGAGATTTTTCCTTGGTAAACAAAGCAGCCAGAGAAGCACACAGAGCAATACAGCATGCTAGTTCATTATAGTCCGTAGGCATTTACTTAATTTTAAGTACATTCTTGAGTTGCACTGATTTCAATGAAATTTAATAGCCTGGAAGTTAAGGACCCTTCACTGCCAGCCAGGCCAGCTTTGCTGGGGGAATTCCGAGGCAGACAGCAGCTACTCAATATGCTTCTCAATCACCTCTGCTGTGAGGGATGCCATGGGCAAATCACATGACAGTGTTCTGGCAATGGAAAATATTTTATTTGCACTTATTTGGAATCTGTGTCATCTGCATGTACTGGTAATATTTAATTCATGCTTTGTTCTAGTGAGCTGTGTTTCAACCACAAATGTACGTTGTGAGAGTCTTCTTGTCATTTGCTCAGGACTGTGGCACTCTCGGTAGTTCCTGAGGCTGGGATCCTGCAAAGACTCCATCATGTGAGTAACTTGATATAGCCACGGCTTGGGGCCATTCATGTGGGTAAAGGTCCCTCTGTCTACAAATGTCACAGATGGGAAAATATTGTAGATTGTTGAAGGTCCTATTTTTTCTACCAGGAGCCAATATGGTTGCTCAGAAACTCCTAGCATGACAGAGGTTACTAGCTGGCTGCATGCATAGATGCTGGGGACCTCTCATCCCCAGAAGACTGCAACATACTGCTATGTGGTGCCAGCATCCCGTTCCTGGGATGTGCTCTCCCATGGTGGGGATAGATAGCTGTGCTGCTGTGAGATCTCCCAGCTCCAAAGCTTGAGGCTTTAGAAAAAGGCTGCTTAAGCAATATTGCCAGTGTGGAAAGAATCACAGGCACACATTTCATCATAAAGCAAGCTGGCTTTGCTGTGGGGTAGAAAGATCTCAACCTGCTCTATACATTCTCTGCAGGGGGAAGAGAAATCAGGACTTGAGTCTGCTCTGAAGGCTGAGATCTCTAGAGCTTTCCCTGGAAGTCAACTTCAAAGGAAGACACAGTAAAAGCATTTGAGGAAAAAGAGACATGTGCTTGGACAGTCATGAGTGAAACTGAAAAGTAAACAGCCTGAGTTATGGGAGGATTCTCAGATGGTGCTTATTGTTCCCAGCCAGTTTGTTCTTTTTTATGATGGTCTGAAAGCATTTCAGGACACGATCTCCTGCGTAAAATTAAGAACTTACTTAATTGCACAAATTTATGAGTAATGGTTCTTCCCACCAGTTTTCTGATGTGTGTTGGCTGGATTCTGAAGCCTTCTGTGAACAATGCAAATAACAGCAAAGGGAGGGGGCAGGAGGATACTGCTAGCCCAAGCAGATTAGAAGGGTGCATTTTATGTTAGGAGACCAAATATCCATGCGCTAAGCACGCATGTGCACATACACACGTGTACACAGAATAAAATTATGTTTCAGTTGTTGGCAAGAACGCACAAGCGAATCTGATTCCTAGTGATGTGGTGCACAGCGTGCAGGGAAGGTCCATTACAAGGGATTTCCCTTTCCACAGTGAGCCATGAGTTCGATTTGAGGAGGGTGAGGGAAGCAGCAGCCCTGGTCGTTCCTGCTGCACCTTCTGTGTGGCTGCATAAAGGCAAATAGGCTCACAGGGATGTAATAGGCAGCCTGGCGTCCTGAGTATTTAGTAGAGGAAAGCCTGGAAAAGGCTTGTATCCAGTTGTGTTTTCTGGAAGGCTGAAAGATTTGGTCAATTCAAATCTCTTTAATTGTGTTTCCAGACACCTGTTTTTTCCTGGTAAAACGCTGCCTGCTCGACTTTTTCTGGGAGCCCCCCCCTGCCCAGAAGAGGTGACAGCCTGCAGAGGAAGCAGGTGTGCGTGTTAGTCACCTGCAGCCACAAAGGCGAGGAAGCGGCTGCCCTGGCTTCTCCTCAGCAGCCAGACAAGGCCATGCAGAGAGCTGTGCTGGCTCTCCAGGTGGCCACAAGCAATGCTCATGTTTAAAGCTACAAGGAGTGAGGAAGGGGCTAGGAAATTTGAGTTCTGAAGTCTTGCTGATGGCCTAAGAGCTCCCCTCGTAGCTTGCCATTTAATTTCATTTAAATTCTCTCCTCTTGCTTCTCATACATAGCACAATGCACTCTAATCTGAACTGACTTCTCTATAAAAATCCAGGCACTGCATTCTCACTGGGTCCTTTGCACACTGTAGCTTCTTGTTTTTAATGCTACCAGAAGCTGATGATCATGGGATGTCTAGCAGAAAACTATACGCAAAAGTGCTAGCCTGTGCCAAGATGTTTCATTTGTGGGTTGCTGTTTTTTCATCTCTCTGATTTGGTGATTGACAGACGATCATATCAAAGTGGACTTGCACTGTGCTAAGACCCATGTATGAGCTCATGCAGAAATCTGGTGATAAAACCTGACTGGCAAGTGATGTCAGACAGGATTGTGTTTGTTTGCCAATGTTTATTGTTTTCCCTAAAATGGTGGAGAAGGAAGAGACGTTTAAACTTGATCAAAGCAAGTTGAGGTAGCTAGAAATTCATTGATTTTGAGCTGAATCTTGAAGTCCTGTACTCAAATACAGAGTCTGGCTTCCTGGTGAGAAAACTGAACTTTGTTTTCCTTAAAAACTACCCCCCACCCCCAATTGAGATATGACAAAAATAGCTATTAAAATAATAAGCAATTTTTTTTCTTGTCTGAGGAGGATGGGTTTTGGCTTTCTGTGTGTGTGAGAAACAGAGATGCCTAAGCAATGTACATTAGTAGGATAGATGGTTTTTGCATGTGATACCCACATGGTATGACATGAGGGCTTCCTATGCCTCTTAAAGCAGAAAAGTAAATTGTTTCGTTCAGACCAAGAGGAACCCAAGACTGATTTGTTGACAATGCACTCAGTATTTAGGAGTGTTATCACCAAACCAGGGACACCACAGGATGTGCCCACTGAAAGAGCACTTCAGAATATGAATGGCAGTGGTTAAAAGCCATGCAAGATTGCTTACAAGAAGCAGAAAATAGGGAAATGGGAAGGCTTGATGTTGTCTGCTGTTCCCACACTCGTTCCCCACTTTCCTCTCAGGTCAGCTTTGTGAAGAACCATGTTTCTCTCTCAGGGAAAGTAACAATTTAACACAGCAGGGAAGAAAGAGGTTTTGCGATGTGCTGCATGAAATGATGCAGTATCAGTCAACTAACATCTGGTAAAATGTTCTTAAATAGCCTCATCTTCCTGCATCAGCACTTCTAACGTCAATAATTTTATTGGTAATAATCAGTGAGGTCTGAGATTTGTTGGAGGAAGATGGATGGCTACATTTGGGGAGAAAATCTAAAGGGCTTTGAAGAAAAGTGCTGAGGCAACATCACAATTACTAAGCTGAGAAATCTGCACTGATTTGCAGTTCCCAAATTGTTTGGAAAACATGAGGAATGCTGCCTTGAGAGTAGTTGCTGGTGCTTTAATGCCATTGGATTCTTAAGAGCTGGAGGAGTTCCCAGGTGCCACAATCCAGGGTAAATCTAAACCTGATGTAAATGTTTCTCCTGGAGCTCCTGTGGCTGCCCATATGGGTCACATGAGGTGCTTTCTCTTGCATTCCCTACAGCCCCATCCCAAAAACCTTTGAGAGAAGTTAATCTCCCATCCCTATATGGTAGGTCTGGGCAAATCCAAGCTGGTCTTCCAGGCCATGCAACTTTCCTTCTACCTGAGCAATCCTTTCCATTTTTCCTCCTCTGCTCAGAACTGTGTGATCATCCTTGCATTAAAAAAGATACCTTGAGAAATCGCTTCGTATAGTTAAAAAGGATTATTTTCCACTCAGAAAAGTGGATCCACACGGAAACTCCAGTACAGGAATGACACAAGATTATCTTTCAGCTACTGAAGGATGTGAAATAGTAGCCTGCAGCTGTGTAAGCAGAGAGACCAGCATTACAGGAATCCACGCAGAGGTCATTGGTGATCTGTGGAGTGGCATCTGGCCTGCTTTGTGCAGGCAGTCTGCTTGGTGCTCAACTGGATGGGAACTCACATTTTGTTTCCAAGCACAACAAGGCTGTGAGATGGTTCAGCTATGAAAAAAGAAGATGAGGCTAAAGAAACTTAATGTGATGCCAACATTAATATTATCTGGCCTTGGTAATGGCCAGAGATCTCCAAAGATAGAAATTTCTGTGCCTCCTACTGCCTCTAATCTTCTGGTGTTAACTCCTGTCTAAGTTACTGAACCCAGCTGGTGATGGTCAGAAAAGTCCTGCAGCATTTCCAGCTGTTGCCATAGTAAGTGTGGTAAATATGGAGAAATTCATTCTGGAGTGGGCTGTAAGATGCAGCGAAGGCAAATGGGGACACAGCAGAGAAAACCCACTGCTTGCATATCTTAAGCTGTCTTAAAGCCCTGTGAGCTCTGGGACTGTTTGAGGCTTCTTGCGTTACATAAAGCAGCCTTCAAATTGCTCTATTTGGTAACAGGCTGCCCTCTGAGATCTACCACTGCTCAGCTCTGCCACAATCCAGGCTAGACTACTAGTCTGTCTAGTACTGGTAGTAAAGGTGAACTGCTGGGGAAACTGGTGTCTAAAAGGAAGGCTGGTCTTGGCTGGTGAAGTTAAAGAGCAAGAAGTTCAAACCTCCTGAGGTCCCTTCTCACCTGAATTGTGCTATGATTATAAGTTGCCGGGAGCAGATGGGAGCAGGTTGAGGTCAATGCAGCAGCTTCTATACAGGTAAATCATATCAGTGTACAGGATTTCTTCAGCATTTTCATCTTATTTTTCAAAAATTCCTTGGATGAAGCTATTTAGGAGACCAAATGGCCTTGGTTAGATGAAGAATCTTTGTTATAGATCAAGAACAAGTAAAAAGAAGGAAATTACTGAAGTAGTTTGCCAGCCTAACACAGAAAAAAATTAATTGAGGAACGTGTCCCAGTGCATATTTTAGCACAGATGTTGTTTAAAATATATAGTAGTAACCTAGATAGGGACAAGAACATGATCAAATACACAACTAGCACAAATGTATCTATCTACCTATGTATGTGTCTGGTGAATAATATTATACATTGGCATACATGCCCCATGGCATCATTAACATTCCTAATTTGGGGGGTCAGATTGCTCACTGAGGAAGAGTCATCTGTCTTTAAAAATACATTATTTGCTTTTCTAGGTGCAGATCTATCAGAGTAACTTTTGTGTTTTGATTGCTCGAGTCTTCCTGGTTAAAAAAAGTGTATCAATGTTTATTTTCATGGGCAGCTTTTCTCAACAAGAAAAACTCGTAAAGATGGGTACCTGCATTCTAGATTTGTTTGCTTCTTTCTGGAAAATTTGCCGTGATTGAGACGCCCTTGGCAGAGGATACTTTGTCCCCAGGTTTCACATAGATTATCCTTGCCTCTGAGTTCCCGTTCCAGTTAGGGAACAACTCTTGAAGTGCTCCAGAGCTTGACACCTTTCTTTTCATGTGCCAGGGGATTTCTGAGCCAGTCCTGAAGAAGCATCTCTCCTGCTCTGTGAGACACCATACCTTGAGTCCTATAGGGCTTGTAGCCTCATGTGATGGAGTAATAGAAAATGGCCAGGAGGCAAAGCAGCGTGGGAGTGGGTGAAATTCATGGGAGGAGCACAAGCCGCTATGCTGGCAGAGGAAGCATATAGATCTTTGAGTACTTCAGGCTCCTAAGTAAACTTAACTCCTCATAGAAAAAGTTGTAGGAAGAATTCTTGTGACCAGCTCCCTGATAAGAGAGGCATGATGCCCCAAACATGGGGCTTCTAGCTGCAGGCAGAGGTTCTGGGGTTTGATCAGTATGGGGCAAAAAGACCATGTCTTAAATATTGATGAGCAACTGCTCATGGCACAGCTTCTGTCCATTTGGCTTTCCTCTCCCTCCCTCAGACCCCAAACAGGATGCTTTTGTCCATGCTGCCTTGTGGGAGTCATTATTCGTCAGGCCGACACCCAAACCACCCTGGGAAAGCATCATTGGCTTGAAGCAAAATTGCCAGGGAGCGTGCTGAGCCTTCAACAGTACTGATGATAGCAGGGTCATATTGGAACCTGTGCCTTGGTCCTGTTAATTTGTGAGTTGCAGATGGACCTTCACTTGCAGAGCAAGCTAGGTTTGAAATAGGAAGAAGGTCAGAAACTAAGCAGTGAAAACGTGACTGTGCCACTGAGCTCGAGGACAGAGGAGCTGTCCCTTAAATTGCAACCTGCTGCATTTATTGGATTGCTTTTTGGACTGTGGAGTAATGGGTGAGATGATGGATTCCTCAACTCCTGACTGCCCAAACACATGGATAAGGACATCATCAACATATTTGCTAAACTCATGAGCTGATGCAGTAGCTACTTTGTTTATCTCTGGATTGATGTGCAGGTTAGTGCTAGAGTAGGGTTTGTTTTTGCAGAGCCAAGTATTTGTGTGCTAAAATGGTTCTTGTAGAAGGGGGGCTATCACCTATTAAAAAAGTCTAAATTTGGCTTGGTTGTCCATTTGTCACAGACTGCAGGAAAAGAATCTTGTCTGAGTCCTGATTGCTTTTAAACTTTGGGAGGGTCAAAAGTGCATGGAAAGAATGAAACTGAAGCATGAAAGCCTGCAGAAAAAGTTGGTGCAGTCAACACTATTGCCAAACTATGTGTTCTTATGCAGACACGTGAAGCACTGTTGCAGAGTGTTTCTAGGTGCTGGAATAATTATCTGTTGCATACAGAGAGGGTGTCCTGTGTCCACTCTCCAGTGTACTGTGCACTTTCATTTGGGGAGTCCTTGAAGTGAATTGATATGTTGATGTTTGTCCAGTAAGTGCCTGAAGGAGTTCCATTTTTTTATCTTAAGGACAGGTGAAAACAAAGACCCCACTATGTTTATATAAGGTGGTTACATATGAGATTCTGTTGCAAATGAAGAACAAACGTACAGAGAATGTAAAATTGGGAGCCAGCTGTACAGCCCTGAGAGGACCCAGAAATATTTCGTCTGGCTGAAAACCTGGTCAGTGGTTGCTGCTTTCCTCCTACTCAGTCAAGTCAGAGGTATTCGAGTACTGAAGTGTGTTACTTTTTAATGCATGAAGAATTACTAGGAAACCAAAGATTTTTGCTTTATTCCTGCCGGAGCTATGAGGAAGCTGTATAGCTGACCACCAGGTCATTTGGTAGGGACTTGTGTTGGCTTATTGGTAGACTGCAGGCACCTGGATAGTTTAAGTGGCGATGATATATGCCACCCCACAGTTGTTTAGTTCTGTTGAGCAAGGAGGAGGTGCCCCTGCCTACTGACATTATTGTGGCAGCCATTGCAGGCTGGACCCCAACCTGGCTGGCAGCGACCTGCTCAAGAGGAGGGATAAGGACATGGCTGGTGAGCCTATTCTCTGCGCTGTGCCATGCCATTTACAGAACCCAGTCTGGCTTGTTTAAAACCAAGGTTGGTATGTCTGTAGGAGCTGCTGTCACAGCAGCTACTGGGGCTCAAGTTAAAATCTGAGAATTTTTAGCAGGCAGAGTTGTTTTCTTTCTGCACCTCTCTGAACTCACTGAAGCCTGGACACAACTTAGAAGAAACGCTGGACCGGGGATGTGCTGCATCGCATTGGTGTGCTTCAGAGTTGTCAGCAGGGCCTTAGAGATCTCAGAATAAGGCTCTTGGTTTGAATGCCTTTCCTTGACTATCAGACACACCATCTCTGGTTCCCAGAGATCCCTCTGCTTAGCTCGGTGATAAAAGCACTTTTTAACACCAAAACTGCTGTGTTCCCACGCCTGTTGCTGTCATGAGGGAGGCCAGTCTTAAACAATAGCAGAGGAATAAAGAATAGCCTCGCTAATCAATATCCTGCCTAGACGCTGAGTCAGGTGGCAGCTTGGGCCTCTTTAAAATTCCTGCATTGTTTCTGATTTTTCGTTCGACTGGGGTAAATTTTTATCTTCAAGGAAAGAAAACACATGGGACCAACTGTCTCTGCCTGCTCCACTATTCCCTTCTCACCCACCCCCACTCAGTTTTGGTGCCTTTGTCCTGTGGCAGCCTCTGCTAGTGAGGGCTATAGATACAATTTGCTAGTCTGGACTTTGAGCTGAATGTGATCACAGAATCACGGAATGTTAGGGATTGGAAGGGACCTCGAAAGATCATCTAGTCCAATCCCCCTGCCAGAGCAATAACACCTAGATGAGGTTACACAGGAAGGCGTCCAGGCGGGTTTTGAATGTCTCCAGAGAAGGAGAATCCACAACCCCCCTGGGCAGCCTGTTCCAGTGTTCCGTCACCCTCACTGAGAAGAAGTTTCTTCTCACATTTAAGTGGAACCTCTTGTGTTCCAGCTTGAACCCATTACCCCTTGTCTTACTGTTGGTTGTCACCGAGAAGAGCCTGGCTCCATCCTCGTGACACCCACCCTTTATATATTTATAAACATTAATGAGGTCACCCCTCAGTCTCCTCTTCTCCAAGCTAAAGAGACCCAGCTCCCTCAGCCTTTCCTCATAAGGGAGATGCTCCACTCCCTTCATCATCTTTGTGGCCCTGCGCTGGACTCTCTCCAGCAGTTCCCTGTCCTTCTTGAACTGAGGGGCCCAGAACTGGACACAATATTCCAGATGAGGTCTCACCAGGGCAGAGTAGAGGGGAAGGAGAACCTCTCTGGACCTACTACCCACCCCCCTTCTAATACACCCCAGGATGCCATTGGCCTTCTTGGCCGCAAGGGCACAGTGCTGGCTCATGGTCATCCTGCTGTCCACCAGGACCCCCAGGTCCCTTTCCCCTACACTGCTCTCTAATAGGTCATTCCCCAACCTGTACTGGAACCTGGGGTTGTTCCTGCCCAGATGCAAGACTCTACATTTCCCCTTGTTATATTTCATTAAATTTTTTCCCGCCCAACTCTCCAGCCTGTCCAGATCTCGCTGGATGGCAGCACAGCCCTCTGGCGTGTCAGCCACTCCTCCCAGCTTGGTGTCATCAGCAAACTTGCTGATAGTACACTCAATTCCCTCATCCAAGTCATTGATGAATATATTGAACAGTATTGGTCCCAGAACTGACCCTTGAGGCACTCCACTAGATACAGGCCTCCAACCAGACTCTGCCCCATTGACCACGACTCTCTGGCTTCTTTCCTTCAGCCAGTTTGCAGTCCACGTCACTACCCGATCATCCAGTCCACACTTCCTCAGTTTTGCCGTGAGGATGCTGTGGGAGACGGTGTCAAATGCTTTGCTGAAGTCAAGGTAGACCACATCCACTGCTCTGCCATCGTCAATCCACCTTGTTACGTCTTCATAAAAGGCTATGAGGTTGGTCAAACACGACTTCCCCTTGGTGAAGCCATGTTGACTGTCCCTGATGACCCTCTTATCCTTGATATGTCTTAAGATGGCACCAAGGATAAGGTGTTCCATCACTTTCCCAGGGATGGAGGTGAGGCTGACCGGTCTATAGTTGCCCGGGTCCTCCTTCTTGCCCTTTTTGAAGACTGGAGTGACATTTGCTTTCCTCCAGTCCTCAGGCACCTCTCCCGTTTCCCAAGACTTGGATGGTCTGTGGTTAGGACAAGGTGGTGGTGGTGGCCTGAGCAGGGCTCCCTAAGTCACATACATCTGCAAGGCTTTGGAAAATGCAATCTTTGACACCTACATATCCACATGGGTTCATACTTGTGTGATTGGTCTTCAAATGGTCAGAAGACAAGGAAAAGATGCAGGCACAGGCTTCCAGAAAATTTCTCCATAGATGAATGTTTGGAGACCTGGCAGGATGCTATGACAGTCTGTGTGCGAACAGACATTTGGAAAATTGACAAATGTGGTATTTGCTTAAACAAACCGCAACATCCCATAGCTGAAGCTTTTGAAGCCACCTCAGCTCCACTAAAAACATTTTCCAGAAGGAGAAGGGGCCCAAGGTGGCTTTCCATAATCTCTAAATTTCACAGGGCCTGCAGAGTCCTGTGTGGGGGTTTCACTCAGCTCTTATTGTTCCTGAGCATCACCCTGGGGCTGCTCTCACCAGTCTGGACTGGAGAAGGGACCTGTGGATCTTCTCCTTTCCTTAGCCATGTGTCCTTCATCAAAGGCTGCAGAGGAGAAAGGTCAGAGATGCCTCCAGAATTTTCCTTAAAGCCGGGGTGTCCCTAGGAAATCTTGGTGGCTCTTTGGCACTGCTTGTCTCTCGCTAAATGGCCCTAGCAGCGGTGGAAAGTGTGGTCCTGGCTGTGCTGCCAGGCAGGAACTCTGGGGGCTGGAAAGGGAACTGGTAAGGGTTACATTTGTGTGTGTAGATATGAGATAAGAGCTGACCTACCCTTCACCCCAAACTGAACTCCCTGAAGCTCAAACAAGGTAAGGCAACTGCTTGTGAAAATGCTGGGGGGAAGCCTGCCAGACAGGCAAACTTGCTGCTTTTGCCTGGGGCTGGGAGCAGACATTGAATGACTGACCGTCCATGAAGGTGCTTCTGCTCCAGGCAAAACCTGCGAGGCACTGTGTTCTCAGGAGCTTGCTACGTCCCTGACTAAAATGCTTGAGGAATGGTGACACAGAGGAATTGGGAGCCAAGGGTGCCTGCTGGGAGACAGCACAAGGATGGCTGTGCCCTAGGGCAGTGGGCATTGGGGGCTGCCAGAGCTGGCTGCCTAGGGGGGACACACCATACAGCTGCTGCCAAGGCCAGAAAACCTGGCAGGCAGACACCCAGCCCAGCTGCAGGGCTCACTGTGCTGGAAGAAGACATTGGGCAAAGGAAAGTGTTCTCAATAATACTTTTTCCGTCAGATTTTTTTTTTTTTTAATTTTCCTTTCCAAAACTGCTGAAGTTCTAGAAGAATTCTGCATTTCTAGCATCAAAGGCTTGTTTCACAGGCCGTGGGGCACTGTCAGGTGATGGAAGAAGCCTGGCTGGCAGCAGGGTTGCATGGGGAGGGATGCTCTGTTCACTCCTGAAGGCTTGGTTGCATCTGGAGACCGGGAGGACAGAGAGGCCAGTGTTTGTGTGCCTCACAGAGGGGGCACCAGGGGAACCCGCCAGCTGCCTGCAATGCCCTCGCTGTGATTTCTATTATTCCATCCCCACATATACCAGTATACATGCCCACATCCATGGGTCCACCCTGCCCCTCACTCTCCAGCACCTTTTGCTTCAGGGATTGCATTTTTTCCCTGGTGGAGAGCAGAGGTGTGTTTAAAAATAATGTAAAGGATAAGTATCCAAAGCAGGTCAAATCCGCGAGGTTCCCAGTGTGGTATTTGGCAGAGGCACAGTCCTGTCTTCAGACAAATCCTTTGTCCTGATGGGTTGGGGACAAATAGAAATTACAGAAAATGGAGAAATGATTTCAGATGAAGCTAAAACAGCATCTACTAGGTATCTGAATGGCATCTTTCCTGCACATAGTCAGTGACTGTTGCTTTCAGATATTCCTACAGTGATACACATTAGAGATACTGTCACAGCCTTTTCCCTCTGTGCAAATATAAACAGTGCAACATCCACAGCTGGGTGGCCTTAGATGGAGTTCCTATACTGGAAATCTCTTTATTGTGGGAAACAAATATCCTCCTTTAATGATATTCCTGGGACTTTAACTCTCCTGGGAGCCTCAGATCTGTTTTGCACAGCATGGGAAGTGGTGCCTGCCAATGCAAGTGTGGCACAGCATGGTGAGGGCTGGCCCTGACACTGCTCTCAGCACTGACTCTGACATTCCTGCTCTCCCGGGACCGAGCAGGGGGCTCCGACCATGCTGCCCACGGCTTGCACGGTGCGTCAATTGAATGTGTTTTTGTTTTGAATCTCAATGAGCAGGGAGAGACTCTTCTTGCCTCTAGCATCTTTACAAAGACTATGAAACAGAATGCATAGATGTCTTAGAAAGTGTTTTCCAGCACACACACACCAAGAAGGGTCTATGAATGTAAACCCAGGATGCCAGATCACTGACAATATGCAGCTTACCTGGTTAAATGTTTGGTTCATCTCAACCTTGCACAGACAAGGCTTCTGTGGAGGTGAACGGAGAATTTCTTTCAGACCTGGGCTTCTGTTCTGAAGCTGCTGTACCAGCTGGAAAAGAGGGCGGTTGTTCCAGCCATGCCTGCCACACAGGAATATAATGGAGCTCTTTAGTTCGCTGTAGCAATTGTGGGGGCTTGCCTGTCTGTGATGCTCTGGTGACTTGGTTGCTCTCCAGAGCAGCATTGCTTGAGCCTCTGGGCCTTAGCTGTGGTAGCTCTGGCAGTGGGAGCATCCCTGGTGTCCTTGTTAATAAGTGTGGATCCTTGTTATGTAGGTTGTGGAAGAGATTCCTGAGTTTCAGGTGGTTCTGAGACACTGTGACCAGTCTGTGGCTATTTAAGCTATCTTTACTATGTCTATGTGGAGTTAATGGTCACCATGGCAAAGATGGAGCCAGGATGTTTTGGCTCTAACACCATGTATTGCCCTGTGGCGTGGTTAATCCTACAGCTTGCTGGCTGCTTGCGTGGTTCCAGCTCAGGGATTGTGCCAATGGCTGCACAAACTAAATGAATTTCCTATGAGATTCTTCACCTGCCTCTGAACACTTGGTGGAAGAAGTCTTGGGTCTGATCAAGCTGTTAGTCACAGTAGGTTTCCCAAGGGGGTTCATCTCTGTGGGGTGCATGCCGGGTGTGCTGCTGGGGCCTCTGCTCTGCTCCAGGCAGCGGGGGCAAATGCTTGCCTGGGAAAGCAGTCACTTCGGGGAGCAGATCTTTCCTCTCTGGGAGGGAATGATGGTGAGGAGCTAAAGGATATAAAAAGGCTATAAAGCTACTGGAGAGTGTCCAGAAGAGCGCCACAAAGTTGGTGAAGGGTTTGGAGGGGAAGCTGTATGAGGAGCGGCTAAAGTCTCTGGGTTTGTTCAGGCTGGAGAAGAGGAGATTGAGGGGAGACCTCATGGCAGGTACGGCTTCCTCACAAGGGGAGGAGCAGAGGCGGGGGCTGATCCCTTCTGTCTGGTGACCAGTGACAGATCCCAAGGAAGGAATGGCAGGAAGATGTGCCAGGGGAGGTTTAGGTTGGACATGAGGAAAAGGTTCTTCCCCCAGAGGGTGGTGGAGCACTGGAACAGACTCCCCAGGGAGGTGTCACGGCCCCAAGCCTGACAGTGTTCAAGAAGAGACTGGACAAGGCCCTCAGACACATGGTGTGAACTGTGGGGTTGTCCTGTGCAGGGACAGGAGTTGGACTCGATGATCTTTGTGGGTCCCTTCCAACTTGGGACATTCTATAATTCTAAAGCAACCAGGCTATCCCTCCATCAGCACATATGAGCAATGAAAAAAAATTTCTCCAATGCTCAGCGGGGAACCTGGGCGGCATTTGGTAAGAAAAGATTTGTTCCCTGCAGGCCTGATGCTGCGACATTTTCCAGTGGAGATGAGTTGGCTGGCTAGACAGGAGGCTGCGTACTGAAAAGAGAGGGTGAAAGGTGCCGCCTGCCAAAGCAGCAGCTGGTGAGAAGGCAACGGGGCTGCACAGCATCAGCACACACATGGTGGGTGGGAAGCGTGAGCCCAGCTCCAATCCTTGTCAACGGCACCTCGTTGACTTTTAACACTTCCTTATCGTGTCTGCGCTCACCTCGTAGCGGCGCTGATAAAATGCCATCGCTGGCGTAATCTCCCGAGCAGCTCTGCAGAAAGCGTTGCAGAGCATGGGAGGCTGAATCGCCAGCAGCCAGTGTGGGATGCTGGTCCAGAGCGAGGTAAGGAGGAAATGGCCCTAAGCTGAGACACGGAGAGGGCAGAACAACCTCCTGGATGCAAGGAGCACCAGGTGTGCTGATGTGATTGGCATGGCAGTGCATGGATTTTGTGTTAGAATAGGGGTTTCCAGAGGCTGGGATAGCTGTTACTTTTCTGTACCTCCTGGGGTTGGAAATATAAGCCATCTGAAGTGATAGCAGTTTATCAGTACCTAGAGCTATAAGCAATCGAGTTATGATAATGGAAAGGAATGCACAGGGTTTTTGTTGCCTTTTTTTCCACCCCCCCAAAAAATAACATATTTCTCTCTCTTGGAGTATTGCGCACCTAAGTAGTTCTTGTACAAATCTTAATTATCACTAAAGGAGGGTATTATTTTTCAACATGTAACTGCTACCTGTAGGCCCACAGTAACTTTTTAAGCTATTTTACATTTATTTTTACAGGCAAGCAACTTGCAGTGATACACTTGGGAGAGTCCCCTTTATGAGTTTGAACTAAGGACCCCTGAATATGAAGCAATAAGCAAGTAGTGAGCAGGTATGTCATTTCTAGAACTCATGCCAAACTGGTGTATAGTATCTTACCACTAGAGGAGAACAATGAAACCTGTCATGGAACTGGCTGGTAAGAAGAATTTTCCTTCTGAGTGAGAAATTTGGATGTTTAAGAATGATTTTTAAAATTATTATTTTTGTTTGTTTGTTTGTTTGTTTGTTTTTTTTTTTTTTTAAAAAGGCATCAATCCTAGACTTAGTGTCCTTCCTGAATTGGAGAGAAAATTCATGATGCTAAAATTCCTTGCTGGAAAAAAACTTATGAAGATTTTATCAAAGAACCCGGGGCCAAAGTCCTTGACTTTTGTCATGGCTGAAGGTTTGATTTCAGCTTCACTGGTCCAACTACTTTAAATGAAGCAAGGTGAAACAAGGAACTTCTTTAGAGGAAGGGATTACCATTAACAACAGAAACTTCCAGTGAAATCGATGAAAAGTTTCAATTTGACTTGCTCTTTTACTTTTCCATCTTATTCAGAAAATAGACTTACGCAGATCTCGGCATATTTTTTTCTTCTTGGGCTACAGCTCTACTCTGCACTATGTTATTCATTGGATGTTATTATCCCGTATCTTATATAGCACTAGTCTTGTAATTTCCCTGTAATCGCTTCCACATGCTGCAAACTTGAGGAATGGAATAAACTCCTTCCACATTCTCTGTATTCACATTATCTTTGCCAGATTCTTCCTCTCCAATACTTGCTTGGATATCTTGAAGTTTGTTTTCAATATGATAATCCCAATGTTGTTCTCACAGGAATATCTAATGTTGCCCCAGCCACCTTTAGGAGTCTCTTATTTTTTCCCCACCAGCTTTGATCTTCCCTGCGCTTTTGAACTCTTCTCCCCCTGCTTGCTCTCTTTCTCTTCTTTCTGTCCTGCATCTTGTACTACCACCTCTTTGTTCCAGTGTCTCCCCATTCCTCCAGTCTTCCATCATCCCCTACCAACATCTGGAACTTGATGTGTGGGAAAATCGGGCCTTTTCCCAAGACCACTGTTAAGGAAGTTTCTTTTCCCTAGGTTTCCTGAAGCAGAGGTTCAGGCTCTATTTCCTAACAACCACCTCTCTTCATCACCTCCAGCACTTTCAGTGTTCTCCCTGACAGTGACATACAGATTACTGCACATTTTACTGTATGCAAGCTGTCTCGCATATGGACCTGTCAAATCTCACCAGTTTTTCCTCTAAAACCTGACATTTTGCCTACATTGTCTAAGTGAAAAGCTCAGTTGTCCTTGGTTACTGCAGTGCTGCTTGCAGTCCTGGCCTCCTGCCTCCCAGGTCCTGCTGCCTACCCTTGCCACTCTCCAGCTTCATATTCCTTCTGGGGTTTCTCTGTCAGGTTTCAGCTTCGCCATGTGGACAAAGTATGTCCCCATTTCATGGCTGTCTGCTATCCCTTCACGCTTTGCCATCTTCATGAGTAGTGTTTAACCACTTAGTGACTCTTTCTGCATCTGCTCGCTCACCTTTATGCCTTTTTCAAAGCCTTCAAAGTTTCTTCTCCTACACTTCAACGCTTTTTCCTTGACGCTGTTCGTACAAGGTAGGATCAGGAACATGCCACCTTGGAGACAGTAAACACCTAATCCCCCTTGAAATGAATGTTGATTTACTGCCCACCTAGAGTTAGGGCAGCCAAATATTGTTAAAGTATTTCTGTACCAGTGTGCTACCTGGCACCCGCTGTTAGCTCTTGAGACAAGTACTTAGATTCCCCACACTGCTGATGCCACCTCACCATGGAAGTCTGTGATATCTGTCAGTAATGTTCCCAAAGTCTGCATTTGGTCACAGCCTGAGAAACTTGATATCTAGCTCTCGCTTCAGTCTGCCGGGATCCATAAGCAAGCTGTCTCTCTCTCCATCTGTCTGTCAGGACCTGCTCTCATACAGGTTTTCAGAGAAGGCTTTCAGGATCAACTGGTGCTTTGTGCAGGTCTAGTGGAGAAAGTAAGTGTTGTGGCTGGTGTCTCAGACCAGGAGGTAAATGACCAGAATTAACTTCTTTTTGAGGATGGGAAACAGCACCTAGCCCCCTCACCTCTGAAATCCACTGTACAGACAGAGGCAGCTATGACGTTGAGGTTTGCTCAGTGGATCAGCAGAGCATATGAAAAGAAGTGTACATAACGTTAGGGTAAGCTGTTACGGTAGCAGAAAGTGGGACTGCGCTTCCTTTATGTCCCTCTGGTAATTTGCCCGTGTAAGACCAAGACTTACATTTGCACTTTAGCTGTCTCGTTATGTTCTTTGAAATTTTAAGGAACTTCCTTGTCAGATTTGGGTGAATTTAATCCTAGAATGTGCTCCACCCTGGATGGTAGAACCATTTGCTTAAGACAGTTGAGATCAAATGGAGAAAGCATTGAACTTCTTTTTTTTTTTTTCCCCCTTCCCCCACATTCGAGTAAAATGTCCTAATTAGTGGCCTGTTGGGCCATGTCACCACCAGCCTGGTTTACTGTCTTCTTTTGTTTTCTGGAGTGCTTTCTGACAAAAAGAAACCCTGCATTATGTGCTTAGACCAGGAAAGACAGCAAGGTGGTGAGTCCCATTTTGAGATGGATACCTCTGCCACAGATAGGTGTGAGATATCCATGCCCTCCGTCAGTGTTTTCCCATGGACATCCTATGTGATGTCCCTTAAGGGTGGCTGGTATTTGCTGGTACTCTTCTGCGGCACCCAGCACCAGCCGCCTCCAGCCTTCGTCCAGCATGCAGCAATGTGGGGATGTAAACTACCAGCTGAACTGCTTCTTGCGCTCAGCAACAACCAGCTCATGTTTGCTGCAGACCTAGTGTAACAGCTCACCATGCCAGCAAAAAAGAAAGGAGGAGAAGAAAAAGGGAATAGAGAAAAGAAAAAGCAGGACATGAGGATAATGGAATGGAGGAGTTATTCTGCTATTATAATTCTACCAGACTTAGACATCTTTCTCTAGCTTCTGCTGTATCTTGCTAAAAATGAGGCTAGTTAGCAGCAGATGTGAATGCAACAACTGACAGAGGAATGAGAGAAGCTATGAGAAATGCATGAACTAAATAGATTCTCTTGCAGTTTTTTTGTGGGGGGCTTAGAAATAGCGGTTTTCAAACTGTGGCCTACTGCTTGCTTATGTCGTTCTTAAGATTCTGTGATTCTGTGTCAAGTGATTGGGGTGCTGTGAAAGGTGAGAGAAGGGTGCAGTAAGCAAGACGCATGATGTGTCATCAATCAGAAAAAGGAGAAGACTTGGGGAATGGGTTACTGAAGCTGCTGAAGGATGGTGATGTAGCTGGGAGGAAAGACATTGCTTAGGAGTAGATGCTAATGTTGCAGAAGTGGGGATGGGGATTTGTGTTGCTAAGAATAAATGGATTTATGGAAAGAATACTGATGGTTATTTGGTAACCAGAAGCTTAAATGATCAAAGAGTTTAGTAAGCCCTTCTGACTTTGCCTTGCCCTTCCAAAAATATATCCTGACTGTGTGGAAGGTCACCTCCCATCCCTTCTTAGACGTTAATCACCCCCTTCAATATAGGTGGCCTATCAGATTGCATAGGCTGGGTAAACACTGCGATATATGAGACCACATTTGCTGAGCTGCAGGATCTAAAGGTAAGGTCGATATCTGGAAAGACAAGATATTTTTGAGGAGAGGCAGGATTCCTGCTCTGTTCAGCTGCTTGCCCTCAAAATGGAAGGAGAAAACATTTCAAATTCCAGAAATCTTTGTAGGCTCCAGGCTATAAACAGGCTCTTCCTGTATGAAGCAGTGAGTATCTAACAGTAACGAAGAGATGTCTGCTTTTCTGTACAGGCTTGATACTACTGGGATTTGTTTTTGTGAGGGGGATGAAGCCCATTAGTCAGGGAGGAGAGGAGTATCCAATGCTACTGGTGTGGATCATCCAAGAAGGTGATCTTGAAGACAGAGTCATGCGGTAAAGAAGAAATGAAAGCCCAGTCAAGCTGAAGCAGAGGGACACAGAAAGGGGAAGGAGTCAAAACCAAAAAGAAATATGGAAAGAGGAAGAAAATAATTAGGGAGAGGTGGGAGAAGCATTGACAGTGGTTTGTACAATGGAGGAATGTCCCAGCCATTTAATACACTCTGTAAATACTGTATTTTTTCAGCTATCTAGGCTGAGGCCCTCTGCAGGGGCAAGTACAAAAATGATGGGTTCCCAAGTCCTGCTTCTCTCTCCAAATTCAATGAGAGCAGAATTTATCCCCTAGATAACTATTCTGAATTCTTATTGGGGGGCTGTGGCTCTAGCATGGTCTGGATCCTCTGTATCAGGTCTCTGAGTAAGTCTGTACTCCCAGAAGTAATGTGAAGGAAGATATGATGGAAGGAATGTATTTACCATTTTACTTTGTGGATCACCAGGCAAGCGCCACATGCAGTAGTCGTGGTCTGTTTATCCCCACCTCTTTTGCTAGCTTGAATGCAGCTTGGCATATGGGCGATAAAAATCTTAATGAGTCTGTCACCATAGGCCACAACCATACCTTGGGGTGCAGGGTATGCAGAGTGTTGATGCTTGGAACTGCTTATAAGACACTGCTCTACATTTCCTGGTCTTGGTCAACAGACCAAAGTGAAGGTTACTAATAGTTTAATATCCAGTAGAATGTTGCAAGGGCTAGTGTTTCTGACAGCAGTGACTGCTGATTCACCCTGAAATCACATCTCTCCATCCAGTCGGAAGCACCAAACCCAAGCAGCCTGGAGTGTGCTAGCATCCTCTCTGGTGTGTTGTCGGACATGGATGGGCAAACTGCTTGGATGATGCAGGAAACCAAAGCATCCCTCATAGCTAAAGTGAAATCTTCAAAGAGGTGGGTTGTTCTCACATTAGTCAGCTATGACAGTGGGGGAAAATGCCTCCCTGGGAAGGATCTGTGTCACTTGGACCCTTTATTTACACTGAGCAAAGCTATTGGATTTCAGACCTTCTCATACAGTGATCCTACAATGAAATGGGAAAGATCAGACATTCCTGTAGACACAGACTACTGGGACTCTGTCCCAGATGGGAAATCTGCACAGTGAGATGCCAGATCCATGAGCCCTTCTGCTCCCTGAGGTGGAACAACCCACCATTTTTCCTCATGAATCTCACCAGCCAAGGGTGTTGCTTCACCTCATTCATTAGCCAGCCAATGTTGATATGATTAGGGGTTAAGTAGTTAATATTCAAAAATCCCTTGGAAGTAAAGGAATCCATATATTTGCCTATTTGTGATTTGTGTAATTTGTGTGCTGCCCCTGAGGCAACCAGGCATGGGAATGCAATGCCATATTTGTGTATTTAACAACTGAAAAGAAGATGTGAGAAGAGGTTTGTATTTACAATAGTATTAAGAAAAGCTTTGGCCGTCTCACCTCCTGTTTCACCTTCCCTGTTGCATGCTATGCCTCTTCCTGGTACCCAGTTCTGCAAAAGCAGAAAGCCGGTATTTTAGTGTGCATTGAGACTACTTCCTCTGATGCAGGATGAAGTTAAGCATGTGCATAAGTTTTGCCAGATCAGGGACTTGCACTACAGGTACTCTGAAAACAACTTATTCACATTCCTATATTTTCATGAGAAATATTGTCTCTCTGAAAGATGAGATCCTAGCAGTAGTTTGAGAATTGTAAGTCACTTGTTTATGTACCTGCCAGAAAGGAAGACTACCATTTCTTATTTGCAGGACCACTTGTAGTAGACCCTATAGAAACAAAGTTACAGGACTGCATGGTGATTTTTACCTTAAAGCACTTACAATCAAATTACACAAGATAGACGGAGCCAGGAACAGACAGTGCTGGTATAGTGCTTTTAGGGATTTTTGTTGTTGTAGTTCCTTGCAACACAGACGTTAGAACTTTACAGGAAACGTGTTGGTCCTCCATATGGATGGAGATGTATAATGGTAAAGGGGAATAAGCATGGCAAAGTTGGTCATTTGTGGCTATATAGTATTGAACTCTGCTATCAATGATCTGAAAGACAGTAAATAGTCACCGATCAGTCAGAATGACTCAAAAACCAGTAAGCTAGCAAAAAAAAATACATTACTGCTATAGTCTGGATGACTCGGAAAGATGGGGCCAAGCATAACATTAGCTGCTGTAAGTCACATGTCAAAGAATAAGGAATACAGGCTATGCTTATCAGCTGGCAAGATTGTCTCGGGAAGCGGCAACAAGGAAGAAGTGGGGCTTGGAGCGTCTCACTGGCTGACGACAAAATTCCAGGATGATGCTGTAGCTGGGGGAACTCATGCAGCTTTCGGTAAATAACATCAAGATGAATAGCTCTAGGAGAGGCTGAATGCATGTGTCATTTAGCACTAACGTGGTCACTTCCCATGTACTCTATTTAGAGCTTTTGTTGGTGGTTCCTGGATGGGAGAGGTTTCAGGGACAATGCCCGAGGGTGTTAAAGAATTGGAAGCATGCCTTTCAGTGAAAGAGGTCAAGGAGTTGAAGGGAAAAGGGAAAGCTGAAGTCTAACTTTTTTCAGTGTCTATACATGGGGAACAAATTTTCTGTAGTCTAGTAGACAGAAGGGTAATAAGATCCCAAAACTGGAATTTGAAACTGGGGGAAAAAAAAAGTCTCATGAAAAAGAGCGCTATTTTTTTAACATTGTTTGTAATTAACCACTAGAAAAACTCACTGAGGGTTGTGGATGATCCTCCACAGGATGCTTTTAAATTGTGGCTGTATTCTTGTCAGAAAGTAGACCCTTGCAGAGATGGGAAGGATTTCTGTCAAATCTTCTGACCCAGGTTTTCGAAGGTGTGGGCCTAGATGATCACAGCAGTTCTTTCTGGCATTACAGGCAGAGGTTCGCTCACTATTGGCAGCTATGGGGTTGAAAGCTGGGACCCCAGGGCGAAAGCAGAAGGCAACCCAACCCCTCCACCTGAGGCCTTACTTCTTTTTACCCTGCCCTGTGGAAACAGCGAAACCATAGGTTTAGGTTGTGGTTGGACTCGATCATCCTGAGGGTCTCTTCCAACCAAAATGATTCTATGGTTCTATGATTCCATATCACTCCCCCCTTTTAAATTTCAAGTGCTATTGCTCCAGTAAGCAGCATTGCTCCCCCTTCATTCCAGTTTCCCATGTAATCATCTAACCTGTTCCCACTCTGTGACATTTATAGCCACCTCCACCACTGAAAGATCACTGAGGATGGTGGAGGTGAGCACCAACATTTCAAAGATGAGCTGCTGCCACCCCCACCCTGCTACCAGCCCCTCGTCCCAGAGCACTGTTGCGCTCTCTGTGCTGGCACCCGTGGGTCTGGCTGTCTGGTTGTACAGGGTGGGAGAAGTCAGAATCCATGCTGGGAGCAACCAGGTACCATCTTCACTGGAAGAAGAGGGTATGGGCTAGGTGTAGGCCTCTCACCTAACTCAGAGTCTTTGGTTCACCTTTTTATTGGATCATGCTACAGTAATATCCAAAAGCAAATGAGGCTTCATTAGTGTCCACTGAGGTGTTCGGTGATAAGAGGTATTAATTGTCATTTATCAGTGTTGCTTTAATTCTCCTCTGGCCAAGCCAAGGCATTCCCTTGCATCCCATCATCTATGGCTTTGTCATGTATTTCAAACTTTAAACCTTGAACAGTTATCCTCCTATATTTCTGAGCCAAACAAGAATTAGTTCTTTTCCTTCCCTCCCTCCAATGGACATTTTATTTTTTTTTGTGGAAAAACTATATTCCCCAGATGCCAGGGTTTGGCTTAATTTCTTACCTTATTCCCCGCAGACTTAAACTCTGGCAGAGGCCAAGAGTGCACATATGAAAGAGTCAGTGGTGCAACGTACCTTCAGAAACTTCTGAGATCAGCGTTGGGAAGATGAGCACTGATGGGGATGGAGGTTGGGGTGATATTAATAGGCACCAGCAGAGGCTCTGAGCCTTCGCACGCAGCCGGTATGAGCAGGTACTTTCTGTAACAGCACTTCCTAGGAAACACAATGGCCACTTGTGGGCCAGCCCTACTCCAGCGCAGTGGAAGAAAAGCCAGGCCGGGCAGCGTCTCCCCTGCGGCACAGGAGGGCCAGCTGGGTGGAGCGGGGAGAGGGGTGTAAGCGGGTGAGAAGCTGAGGATGTGACCGCCGAGGCTGCACGGGGTGGGAAGCTGTTCCTCTTGTGATTTCACCTGGACTGCGTGCCAACCTCAGCACACAATGTTATCACTGCAAGCCAGCACATGGTCGGGACGGCTGTGCTTGCACAGTTGGGCCCCAGGAGATTTTCTCCAGTCCTTATAGCTTTTTGGCTTTTGTGGTTCTCTCCAGAAACATGCTATGACTCTGTTCCTTGGGTTTGTTTCCAGTGGTACCAGGACTGCCTCTGCTCATGGATGACCTGTGCCACCAAGGTGGATATCTAGTTATGGGGAGTAAATGTGAAGGGTTTTGTCAGGAACTGAAGCAGGGACCTCTGCACTACCCCACCCCTCTCTGGCAACCTGCGCTGCTTTTGGCTATTTCCTTATCGAGGGCTTACTGCTCTACAAAACAGCTGGTTGATGACTCAAAAGGAATGCTTGGTCCCTGCTGCATGAAAACTTTGCTGCTCAGATAGAAACCCTTCCCAAGAAGCCCATTCCCATTTCTGTAACACACACACAGCTGTTGAAACCATGAGTACCCTTGATAAACACAGTCCTTCAAGGCTCAGACTCCATCTGTGGCAGTGGTTTCCACAGGTCGGGGATGTGTGGTCTTCCTTTACTTTTGTCACTGTTAAATATCTTGCCTAAAAGGGCGAGTTGGGCCCGGATCATCAGAAGCACTTGGCATTTTCACAGATCTCCTTCCATGGCAGTCTACGGAAGTTTTATCTTCTCTCTAAGGGACACAAGCTAGATTAAATGCTGCCTCTAGAAGTCCCAGCCTGAGCCTGCCCTCTCCCCTGCACTGGCGGAAAGCCTACATTATTTGTTTTGTTCTGTTGTTCCATGAGTAAGACTCGAATTGCTCCTTGCTTGCCTTTTTGCCCAGGCAAGCCCAGGCATGGGCTTTTAATGAAAAGGTCAAAAATTAATACCCTTTCTTAATTGCTTGGCAGCCTTTGCTTTTCACAGGACAGATGTTTTCTAGGAGAGTTCCAGGTTTTCCATGCTTTGGCAGGATAGGCAATACATTCAAGGAGTGTAACAGCACTGGACTAGTTTGCAGGAAATGAAGTAGTTCCAACCTTTGACATGTGAGACTCATCGGCAACTAAAGTCTTTGGCATCAGGGAGACCTGTTAATGCCAGTGTCAATTTCCAGCTGAATCAAAATCCACTCATAGGACAGTTGCAAGGCTTTTGACAACTATGACAATGGACACAGCAAATAGCATCTGAGAGAATTTGCAGGAGTCTCTATTTCTTTGGTCTCTTCTGGCTATTTGATTGGTGGCTGGTTGTTCCATAAGTGTAGGTTCGCTGATAGTTCGCCAGAATTGTCATCTGTACTTCAATAAATTGAAACAGCACAGTAACAACAACCAGGAGGTCGCTGGCACCCTCATGCTGGACGGATACGAGTCTGCTGTAGGTAGCTCAAGTGCTGATGTGTGATACCCTTTGATACAAATGCATTTAGGTGCTTTGTGAGGGAATCATCTATGTTAAGCTTGAAGGAGGCAGGATCTACGTCCAAGTTGCCTGTGAGGTGTCCTTTGGCACACGTGGTTTGTGGTCTGGCAATGTCTTTTAATGCCTTGTTTTCTGCTGAGTGTTCTTGCTATTCTTATTCTGCTTTGCAGTAATTCTAGTCTTCTCGCTTCACGTTTGCTTCTCACGTGGTCTTGCCTGTGTCCCTCAAGCTGCTTCTCTTCTAGGCATAGCAAAGATAGGTGCTGTCTTTCCAGGACTGAGAGATGAGACATTGCTCTTGGATGGGACCAGCTTTTGAAATGCGTGAGCAAGAATCCTCAGGATGGTGCCGTACATTGTCACTTGTGACACTGCTTTCTGGGCTACTTCGCAGATCATAAATTATTTTGGGGAGCTGGACTAGAGATAAGCAGATTTAAGCCCTTGAAATTGCATAGTAGTAGCCCATGTGTAGATCCGAGATGTCACAGATCAGTACAAGGTGAGAAGGCAGTCCTGGGGGGTACCTTCTTTATCCAAGTTGGCAGGTAGTCATTAAAACAAGCTGACTTTTGAACCAGAAAATAAGCACTCTTTTTCTAATTTGCTGAATTAGGGGTCACGTACATCCAACGATTGCGTTCGCCCTGTCAAGCACAATGTTGCAGTGTGAGCATTTGCAGCTCCTCAGGTACCCGGAGCTCAGAGCTCTCTGCAGAGGGAGTCACTGCTTCCCGGGACAAAGCTCCCCATAGCAGAGCTACAGCTGATCTTGTGGATGCGCAAGACATGACCTTCCGTGTGCTAAAGCAAAACCTTTCTGTGTTTGCCCACCTCACTGTGCCGTCAGGGGTGCTCTAGATCAGCAGTCCCCTTTTTCATGATTCATCCCTCTCCTGGACTTAGTGACATTTGCAAAATGTTTGATGTTTTCTTCCGGGTTATTGACTGAAGATATCGTGATGCCAGACACCCTCCAGGATCTTGATACAAACATGCTATAAACAAAAAAATCACTTCTAGTTCTCAGTTATATTTTGACACCAATCTGATAGGTCATTTATAGTCTTTTCATAGACTCCTATCTTATTTTTATGTCAAGCAAGTTCTTTAATCAAATTGCCATGTTGTAGAAGGGAAACTGCCTTCCAGGATCTCAATTATGTTGTACCAGCTTTGTTATACTTGACAATGGCATGTGCAATTTCCTCAGAGAAAAGCATTAACACAGTTCAAGCGGGTGAATTTTCTATAAACCCATAGCGACTGCCCCTAGATATATTTCTCTCCTTTTATTCCCTGTGTTCTGTGTTAGCCACTTCATTATTTAGCTTAGGACTGAGATCTTATCGCAGGTCTGTAGTTACCTGTGAGTAATTACAGTTATGAGATAATTATAAAATAATTATGCTCTTCTACATTGTCTTTACAAAATGCCAGACTATGGGTTTTCTTCTTCTCCTCCAGGACTTTACCCATTGCACCAAGAAATACAGAAAATCAAAGTAAATAGTGTAGAGACATCCTGTGTAGCTTATTTAAAAAACAAAAAACAAAACAAAACAAAAAGAAGAAACAAAGGAACATTTCAGTGCAAGGCATCCTATCCAGCTGATTTTAAATGCCTGATTTTAGTAGGTGGTATTTAATTCCTCTGAGATACTACAAGAATAGACATGTCATCAAGAATGTCTTTATCATCAACTTTCTTTTTTCCCTGCTGTAGAAGTATTTATTGATTTCATTTTTCCTGTCTGCATTATTATTGAGTAATCTAACATTTCCTTCTGATAACAGTTCAATACCTTGATTAAGACTAATTTTGTTCTTAATTTACTTTTTAAAAAAATAGCTTTGTCAGTCTTTTTTTTCCCCTTTTGCTTCCATCATTTTTTAAAATAATTCCTATCTTCTAATTTATATCCTCTCTCCTCTGTAATTGTTTGTTATCTGTTTTACGTAAAGCCACTCCCATTCCCATTTTAAACCTGGTTGTGCTTTTTTTTCAATTCCATTACTGAGGAGTTGTGTATTTTTGGTGCCTAGTAAAAACATTTAAAGCAGTTCTGAATTATTATTTATATTTTCTTATTTAAATACTTTCTTGGTGTTGATTTAGTCCAGAATTCTACTCAGGACTGGGAAACAGGACTTTTTAAAGCATCACGTCTTTCAAAGCATTGCATTACCACTTTAGACCTTCTTCTGCTTCATAGAACAGTGCAGTTAACTGGGGATCAGTAAACCTGCTACCAGCCTCTCATTTCTACCATCATTGTACCCATCTGGATGAGGTGAAATACAGGTTTTGTTCATTCTGCATTTATGATTTGCAAAAGAGGGAAGCTATTTAGAACATTTAGAAATCCCCAAGGTTGTTTTTGAGTCAGCAACATCAGTATGTGTTCAACTAAGCAATAACTTACGTTTATTTTTATTTTGGTTAGTGCTCAAACAAACCAGTGCTCTCATGTTCCAGTGTTGCTCACTTTTCTGTCGCAGACCCAAATCATCAATCCAGTTCCTAGAACACTGACTCACAGATACTGAATATTGTTAACTAGGGAATTACAATTCGAAATCACAAACAAGTGAGCAGGTAATACTTTTTCTTTTTACCCCACTTCTGCCCACTCAGTCTTTCTTAAGACTATAGCCATTGGTTTTAACATTCAGTCATACAAACCATCCCAGCATCTTTTCCAATGTCTTATAGCTGTAGTCCCCAGGGCGGGCAAAGCCTTGATGAATCTAAAAGGGAAAGGGATGCCACAATTATATACAGCTAAAGAGAATGTACTAGAATGGACTTCTATATTGTGCTTTTGTAAAAGGCGGCACATTTTTGAAAGGAAGAGCCAGGGTTTGCAGCTGAATACACCCAGCACTGGATCTGATACGCAGCAGAGGGATTAGAAATCCACCAAACCTGCTGCACTCTGGGCCAAAGCAGGGTGGCCAAGAGAAATATTAGACTTCATGTCCTTGCTTCTGTAGTAATAGCTGCCTTCATTATGACAGTGTTTATCAGTCAGACAAGAATGAGGCCTTGTAGTGCAGGATGTATGGAGGAGTCATTGACGCTTGCTATGCCAAGGTGGGACTCGCCGTAGAAGCAGCTGCTGAAAGTTTTGCCAGGTCTGACCCCTTGAGAGAGGGGACCCCCAAAGAGGGGGCTCTTAATGTTTCTCTTACAAGCCTCCTGACAATGCTTTAAACCATATTGCTGTTAGGAATATAATATTCACTGAGCAGTAACAGGACTTCAAGGGATTGAAGTTTGCTGTAAATAATGATGAAAAAAACCAAACCAAACCAAACCAAAACCAGGACTCTCCAAACTGGAAGCCTTTCAGCCCCACCACCTGTGTTTTCTGGTAGGTCTATACATAGACAATCTCTGCCTCCCTTCACCCGACTGTTTATTAGTTTTAGGCCAGGCTGTCTCATCACCTTTGGATGGGTTATTTATCTATGGATGGGTTATCTTCTTGATCAGGAAAAGAGAACGACTGGCTCAACAGCTTCCAAGTTCAATAACCTCCTTTTCTTAATAAATTGCTGAGGCATGAGAGGCTTCCGTTCCTTGCTGGCATCTTTACTCTGTGCCCAGAGAAACAATCATATCAGGCTCAGGAAGGCAAATGACTGAAAGGGCAGGGAAACAGGAACCGTCCCCACGGATGTCCTCCCCAGAGAGGCTGGGAACAGGCTCTGCTGTGGGAAATGAGAAGCTGAGGTCAGCCAAAGTGCGTGGCAGGTATGCACATCTCTCAGGACTGGAAGAACTGATAATGGCTTGTTTTGCATCCCCATCACTCCCCTGTCCTGCTTGTGAGCTCTCTTGGGCCATCTCCACACCTCGTATGCACAGCGCATCTTCATCATGTCATTCTGCCGTGTGGCAATGAAGGCAGGGAGATAAAGGTGGAGAGTGGGTGGTGACAACGCTCCTGAGAGCCCTGAGCCTACCACTCAGCAAGGCAGGCCTTGGTGGTGTTAGAAGAGCCCAGAAGAAGGGAGAAAAGGGTAGGGAATGAGCCCTCATCAGAAACTGGACGGCAACAAACCTCATGGACAGTGAGATAACACAGTTTGTTTCCAGACATGCTCACTTGTTCAGATCTTTCAGAAGCTTTGTCCTTGTCCCTGAGGATGTTAAGAGATTGCACAAAAAGTCTTGATAGAACAAACATTTGGAGATCCACTCAAGAGGCTGGGAGATATTATTAGCCCCTCTTTTACTGGCAGGCCTGCAGCAATTAATTATTACCAGAAGTATTATCAGGTGGTTGTCACTGCTTTCCCTGGATCCGCTTTACATAGTCCAGATTGGCTGTAAGCAACATGTTCTCTAACTGGTCTGATACCTCAAAGCTCTGGAAGCAGTTAATTCATGTCTCTGTGGAGGATCTCAATAGTGGTGGAAAAGCCATCATCTAGAATATACGCCAAGAATCTAGAATCATCTAGAATATATGCCAACAGAAATTTGAGTCCTATTTGAGTCCACCTAAGAATGCAGCTTGCCTGTATTCTCACATCTTCTCAGTGATGTCCTCCAGCTGATGTGCTCCACCTCCATGTCTCACCAGGTGGTAGATTCTAGGTCGAGGGCAGAGAAAGGGACAGGTAAGACGAGGGTATATGGGGACCTAGGAAAGGCATGTTGTACATGATGGCTCCATGATACACGTGCTACACCTTGCCTACAAGCTCTGGGCCCCTTCCCAGTGCACCTCTTCAGAAATAGCACCTGTGCTGTCACAAAAACTTGGAATTTCTAACCAGGACACTGTTGTAAAGGTCTGCATTTCTAGGAACAGCCTGGCCAAGTTTTAAGTGAAATCATTCTGATGCATGAAATCACGTATCTAAAAGAGGATTCTTCTTTTCCTAGCCGTGTTTGTTTTGCTGCTGCAGTACCATAGCACCTATTCTTGACATGTGTGCGTTCATCTCCTTTGCTTTACATGTTCTTTGTAAGTTTAGTCCAGTTTTTGTTATTAACCATGCTGTTATTAAAGGGAAAATCATGGAGGTCAGCTGGTACACGTAAGAAATATTTCTGGATAAGGGATGCAGATTCAAGTGAAAATAAAGATTATACTAGAAAAAGAGTGCTTTGTCAACAAAGTTTACACTGACTCTATGGGTAAAATCAATGACATAAAAATGACCTTCATGTTAGTTTAGCTCCATCTGTTTAACTGTTGTAAAAATACTATTAAAAATCATATTCACAATAGGTATTACTGCACCACTGCAACTTTCCTGCATTTGCTTTGCTGTAGTTTTGTGTTTTGCAGAAAAAGTTCAAGAAATGAGGGAAGAGAAAGGCAAGGTTTATGCACAGTGTAATAGGCACAAGGTGCTTTCTCCTGTCTCACTCAGCATCCCTGGGTCTCCGCTGGTGCTGCTCAGAGCATGAATGAGAAAACACCGCCCGCTAGTGGTTTAGGCTGCCGGAGCCCGAGAGGCGGCTGGGCAGCGCCTGCTGCTCCCTTTGGCTGCTTTGCTGATGCTACTCCAGCAACTGCAATGGGACAAGGTGGGTGGCTCTTCCTGTTCCTCCTGCCCTCAGATAGAATCATACAATGTCCTGAGTTGGAAGGAGCCCACAAGGATCATCGAGTCCAACTCCTGTCCCTGCACAGGACAACCCCACAGTTCACACCTGTGTCTGAGGGTGTTGTCCAGTCTCTTCTTGAACACTATTAGGCTTGGGGCTGTGACACCTCCCTGGGGAGCCTGTTCCTGTGCTCCATCACCCTCTGGGTGAAGAACCTTTTTCTGATGTCCAACCTAAACCCACCTGGCACATTTTCCTGCTGTTCCCTCAGGTTCTGTCCTTGATTGCCAGAGAGATCAGCACCTCCCCATCCTCCTCCTCCCTTGTGAAGAAGCTGTAGATCATGATGAAGTCTCCCCTCAGTCTCCTCCAGGCTGAACAAACCCAGAGACTTTAGCTGCTCCTCATATGGCTTCCTCTCTAAAATCAACAGCTCTGTAAAAGGTCAGGGCTGAACTGAGAGAGAAAAGAGGCTCTTACTGGAAGTGCCGCAGGTTGCTCACACCCTATTTTTCATGTTTAGTGTCGATGTCCAGATGCAACACTCTAAATAAGCTACGGCATTTAATCTTACTGCAGTATGAGTACAAACCGATCGAAGTGTGGTTATGGTGAGCAAACACCTCTAAACATGCAGCATGTTCAGAGCCATCACTGAAGCCAAAGAACAAAGCAGTGATCCTCCGAAAGCTTCCCCGAGGACAGCCCTACTGGCAGGGCAGTGTGGAGATACCTCTGGGAGCCCGGGGTGAGCTGACACCAGCATGGGAAGCAGCACAGCACCACTGTGCTTCATCCTGCCCTAGATAGTTAGCCCCACTCCAGAGGAGATCATTAGCTCAAGTGGAAAGCTTTGCTGACACAGCCAGCCTGCTCCCAGGCCTGAGCTGGTATCTCCCCAGCTCAGCTCTGCATTGGGTGGTGTAGAGAACCCGGGATGTCCAGGCTAAGTTTTCCGGTTTAGTGACGAGATATATATATATTTTTCAAACTTAAAATATTTCTCTGAGATTTCTCTAGGTCTTTGGCTCTACAGTTTTGTGTAGGGCTGAAGACCTCAGAAAGCTTCCTTCTCTTCCCTGATTGCTATCCTGCTTATGAGGTAAGATCATCCTTAACAGATGTTTGTTTACCTCTTCATAAAAACCTCCTGTGATTCTACAGCCTCCCCAAGCAGTGTGTTGCAGTGCTTTGCTATTATTGCCATTGCAAAGTGTTTTTCTAATGTTTAGCTATATCATTTTTATTGCAAATTAAGCTGATTATTTCTTCTTCTACTTCTGGTGAACGTAGAGGACAACTGCCTACTTTCTCCACCCATTATAACAAATGTTTATGCGCTGGAAGACTGTTATCATGCCTCCCCTCCTGTTGTTCTTTTCCTAGAGAAAACAAACTCACTTATTTTATCCGTTCCTTATAAATCATGTTTTTTCACATTTCTTATCATTTTGCTGTCCTTTTTTGGACTCTCCCCAATTTTTCTGCATCTCCTGTAAAATGTAGTGCCTGGAATTGGACACACTGTTCCTGCTGAGAGCTCAGCAGTATCAAGTAAATGCACAAAATAATTGCTTCCTTTGCCTTATACACAAAACTCCCCTTAAAGCATCTCAGAATGTGATATATCTTTTTTCTGTGGGAACCTCACTTAACAGGCTCCTATTCAGTCCCACCTCAGCTCTTTGCTGTACTGCTGCCAAAACAGTTACGATGTGGTTTGGACCAGCACATTCGGTGTCTGTGCAGTCACCTTTCCAGAACTGTGTCTTGGTGCGGTCACCTCTGCAGAGGGTGGCCCAGCTCTCCAGAGTCTCACGTTCCTCTCCAATTCACATCACCCCAGCCTCCCTGCCTTCAGGAGGGACTGACGCCTGCCCCAGCCCAGCTGTCATCCTTTTGGTTTTGTCCTCTAGTCTGTTGTCCAAAACATGCAAGGAAATACTGAGCAGTCCTGGAGGCAGAACTTCAGGGACATGATCCTCCCAGCTGGAAAAAGCGAAGCTCTGATAATTACCCTTGATTATGGTACTTCAACCTGTGTAGCCTCTGCGTGGTGACTTTGCTTGCTGCTCTGGGATCTTGTGATCTAGACATTTTCTAAATGCTCACTGAAGTCAAGGTATTTTATATCTACCATTTCCTCTGCATCTATGAGACCTGTTAGTTGAAGAAGGAAATTAGCCTGGTTTGACAGGATTTGTTCTTCAAAATTCCCTGCTGGTTGCTTCTTATCACCTTATTGTCCTTTAGCTATTTATAAATTGATTGTTTCATAATTGATTCCAGTATCTCTCTAGGTATCACAGTCATGCTGACTGGCCTGTAATTCCCTAGGTCCTCTTACAACAGTAATTTTCAGAGAACAACTGCATTTAAGTTAAATAGATACTGAAAGGCATTCCACTTTTGCCCTGCTTATCTTTATTCATTGTCTAGTTTTGTTCCATCCCTTAAATTAAAAACACGTTTCCCATAAGTATTTATCCTCCACTTGAGCCTCAGCACAATCCAACCCTGCTTTCACATTTTCTCCTGTCTTCTTGCCCAAACCTTTCTGTTACTTGCATACTTCCCCAATTTCCCTCCTTCTTGTTGCTTTATATCTTTCTCCTTCTCTTTTCTTTATGGTTTGTTTGCAGTTCCCTAGCAAAATGTATTCCCGGGAAATTTATAACCTGCAGTGCCCAAAGGGCTCTGAAGAGTGTCCTGGAAAAATCTGAGAGCTCTGCCCCTAAAATGTGGACAGTGACGTTTACTGGTCTTGTAGGGACATGGTAAGTTCTGCCTAAAGATTCACCCAGGGCAAGCTACATTTAAATGATTTCTGAGACCAGTAGGTGGCAGAGAGAAGATGAAATCTGGAGACGCTCGCCCTAATGATCAGACTGATAGACTGCTTTGGCTCTAGGGTGGACAAAGAGACGTGTTACTAGAAAGCAGGTGTCGGCTAAGCTGGGTAGCATCTAGCAAACCAGAGTGTTGGGTAAAGCTCCCAGCTTCTTGCCGGGTGGCTGAATATAGCTAGTGCTCAGCTTCAGCCATGAGCGAAAGGTTTGTGTGTTCAGCAGAAGAACAGGAAGCATGTGCCACTTTCTAGCTAAGCAGATCAGGAGAAGATAACTTTGTTTGAGGGAGAGGTATCATTATCCGGGGTTGTGCGCTATATAATTGCACAATCTGCTATCATGCATGAACAGAGCTGTTCAATAGCATGGCCCTGCCCTGTCCTGACATCATGTCTGTGTTGGAAATCCATTTGGAATGAAAAATCCCACATTCCCCAAGTGACCTCGTAGTCTCTGAGCAAAGGGCTGAGTTGCAGTGGAGACTTTACAGTCTCAGTGCCAGAAACAGGAGTTCAGCCACCAGTCTCAAAGCAGCTAAAGGATGAGAAGTCAGCAATGAAGCAAACTTCTTTCCAAAGAAAATAACATTTTAAAAGTGCAGGAGATGTCTATGGTTCTTTGAAGGTAAGAAAAGGCCTAAGGACAAGAAAAAGGCACTGTGAGTAACAGTGTTAGCTGCTACTATTTCTATTACTGTTTTTTTGGAGGTGGAAGTACTCAGCACTTCTACAGATTGCCCAATGGGAGTGTAAATGATGGATCAGGTACACAGGTTGGAAGTGTTGAGCATTATCAGTCTGGCACTGTCAGTGTTGCAGTTCCTTTGCAGATTCAGTGAATGTTGCATGCTGCGCGCGAGGTCCAGTCTTCTAGACCTTTGGTATTGTGGTCTCTACTCCTTTCTTTCACAGCCATTGCTTTCATGTTACAAAGGTAGCTCTGACTTCCAGCATTACCCTGGTGCCTGAAAGAATCCAGTCCCCTTCTTGTTCTCCTGCCCTCTCCACTTAAGTCCTCATCTCAAACAACTGCTTCCCTGTGTAGCCCCTGTACAAGAGGAATTCCTTGCTGCCATCTTTGTCTTCATTTAGGCCATTTTCTGTATTCATGCAGGGGAGGAAGGCCCCAGTGAGCTGGAGAATCTGGCTGAGAGCTTAGTGGTGCTCTTCCAAAAGGCATCCAGCTGAAGGGACTGCCTGAAAAGAGGTTGTAGCGTGGAGGGTGTTGGTCTCTTCTCCCAAGTAGCAAGTGATAGGACAAGAGGAAATGGCCTCAGGTTACACCAGGGGAGGTTTAGATTGGATATTAGGAAAAAATTCTTCACAGAAAGGGTTGTCAGGCATTGGAACAGGCTGCCCAGGGAAGTAGTGGAGTCACCATCCCTGGAGGTGTTTAAAAGGCATTTAGACGAGGTTCTTAGGGACATGGTTAGGTGACAGTGTTAGGTTATGGTTGGACTCAATCATCCTGAGGGTCTCTTCCAACCAAAATGATTCTATGATTCTATGATTTTCCCCAAACCAGAAATGTCAGCAAACTCAGTGTGCCCCATGTTAAAGGTTCTGCACCCCAGTGATAGCAAAGAAAGTCATCCTGATCATTCAGATGAAGGTAATATATACCAAATGATCAGCGACTTGAATATAATTTCAGCATCAGATGCATCTTGCAAGTTGTTATGCAACTTGCCACACAGTGTTTGCAAGTGGCAGACAGAAGGTTAATGGGAAATGTCTCTCACAGTAGCTGGATGTAATTTAGAGATGGACTACAGCCATGTAGTTACATACCAGCTTTGGGTTTTGGCTTGTTTTATTAGAGAGACAGAAAGGGATATGCACATTCAACCAGAGCTGAGTTTTCCAAAAAGACGGTTTCAGTCTGAAAAGGCAGTTTAACATCTGAACCATCTGGACTCTGTGATGCAGCAGCTTGCAGGCAATCTTTAAAGGTGTTAGCTGCTCATGGTATCATTTAGTCCTCCCTCTCCTACAGCTTCCCAGAGACGGATGAGGGTAGCAGTGGTGACCAGTCACTCATTTAATAATCCTAGTTTATCTCAGTAGCATACAGCAAAACAAAGCAACAATGGTATTCCTTACTCTTCCTTACTCTATTTATTCCTCTTGTTGATCAAACTGTGCCTGTTCTTATTTACTTCATGTTCTTGGGATTTGTGTCTTCTCTGTTTGTCCTCTCTCCAGGAAGACTATTTCCATGCTTTATGTAGCACAGGCTGAAAAATGTCACGTATGGACTTCTACTACTTCTCTATTAAGAGATTGATTTATTAAGGTGTTCAGAATATGACATTTATTCCAACTGCATGCATAGAGATGGATTTTTCTTTTGTGTCTCCAAACTGGTCCCGCTTGCAAAATGTGATCATTTTCCATCTCTCACTTATCCTTTAGCTCTTTTAAAATCCAGTTTGAAAAACATCATCTCTGCCTTCAGTTGTGCTTTGGACTTCGGGGCTACGCAACTCAGTGTAAAAGCTGTTTGGGAAGAAAACTGCTGAAATGAGGCTCTCAACTTACATGGGCACAAATGCCCAGAAACACTGAAACCATTGGTTTGAAGATGCAAAACTTTGTGGCACTCATATGATAATATCTCATTCAAATGACAGCTCTTCTGGAAACAGAGCATCTGCTGGTGCCATTCTGGGGAATTAAATTCAATGTTCAGTCTGCATAAAGAGCTACTTGCAGCTACTTGCTGCTTCATCACTTTATGAGGCTGGTATGAGTATTGTTGCTTAGCAGATCTTCCTTCCGGTAATCCTCTTTTTTTTCAGAGCTGAGTACCAAGGGCACACTCTGAGCAATTCACACAAAAAGACTACAAAAATAGCACCTCAGAATAAAGTTATATCCTTTGGCTTATAATGAAAACTCATAGGGCAGTTAGTTGTATTTGTGGATGCATTGCTGAGCCTGTGATTTTTCTCTTCTGCAGGGTCTCCAGCATTTTTGCAGATGGCTGGGGGTAGGAAATTGTGCCTGGGGTAACATTCCCGTTTGCTGGGCTGCTGGAATTTGGCTACGGTCCTTAACAAAACAGTTTGTTTTAGACATTTTTGATGCATGTGCATTTGCAAGATGCATTTGGAAGAAAAACTAAGCAGAACTAAGACACTGAAATGCAAGACTGTAAAATTGTTATTTTTCAGTGTTGATTAATATTGACTGATGATCTAGTTTTCCTATGCTTGCCACTTCTTCCTGATAAAAGATGTTAAAGAGCAGTCCAAACTATCTGACAATGCCAACGACAGGCCCAGTACCTCAGTGAATGCCTGTGCTGGAAATAAGAAACACAACTTGGCTGCTGGGTATAGGGTAACAAATTAATTCAATTAATTCTGCCACCATCAGAGATGTTGGCACTCCCTTTTCACCTGTCACACCACAACACCTAGAGACTAGCGAGTGGGGATACACACAGAGCTGTGCTGAAACGTGTCAGAATTGCAGAGATGCTTTGGTCCCTGCTTAACTGTGCAAACTCCCATTTATGCATGTATTAGGTTTTCACTGCCTGTCGCCTGTTCCTCTCCCCGCTCTGCTCTTTCATGTTCAGTGGATTCTCCTCTCTGTGTCTCTGCCTCTCTTTCTCTATTTTTTTCTCCCTATTGTTCCCCACGTCACTAACTGTCACTCACTTCATAAAGCCGTCTGGCTCGGAGCTTAAATATTGCAGGGCAACTAAAACCCACCATCAGAGCCAATTCAGTCATATCTGCTCAGTCGTGCGACAAGATTGGGACTTTTAGGGTAGGGAAGAAGAGAGACAAAAGTTCACTCTTCCCTGCAGAGTGCCAAGAGAGGAGGGGGACACATTTCTTCGGTGGAACCTTTCACAGCGGCAAGTTGCTTACTCAATGTCCTTAACCTGTACGATCTTTTTACTGGTAGTATGCACAGGTTGCAATGTCTCGAAGGTGCAGGGCGGGGGTTTGCAACAAGCCCATGTGAGTTAAGAACATGGGTCTGTTGACTCTGAGTGGGCTTAGGTGGTCTCCTGCTCTTTTCGTCACGACAGGCAGTTTAAGGGAAAGGTGACTGCCTAAATTCACCGCTTGCACCGACTGCTTTTGAGACTTGAGGGGCTGACTGCTTAGAGGTCTAATCCTAGACATTTGAACTGGTTGTACCACTTACCTTCAGTCCACCCGAAATTGTTCCTTGCAGTTGAACCGGTTGAGCAACCTCGAACCACTTCACTAGCAGAAAAGAAAGAGGATGGGCATGGCAGATTTTTGAAAAACGTGACTAGTTCGGAAGTGATCTCAGGAAGAGTTTAGCCAAATGTAGCAAGCTGCAAGCATGACATTTGAAGGAGTTAGACAGGAAACATTTTTCCTTCTCTTGTACAGTGGGTTTTCCGTTATGATAAGGTTTATCACATCTAGAATGTTGCTCTTGCTTGCTGCAGTGGAAATGTTCAAATGGTAGCTGTGGTTATCAGTGTGACTCACAAAGAAAGAAAGGGATGGATGTAACTGCTATGTCTGGGGGGACAATGAAGTTTACATTGTATGTAGTCGTATTTTTTACAGAGTTGCACATGATTAGGAGCTGTTGGGTGTACTTTGCTCTGTGAATTTGCAGAAAGAGAATGTTTAAATCAGTTTAGATAATGTATGTAAACAGCATAATCTTCTGCTAGACTTGTTAATGTAAGCGCTGACATTAACGCACTCTTTTACACAACTTTAATGACTGGGAAAGTAGCAATTTTCTTCAGTGATTAAATTATATGTTTCCCGCTTACGCATGCAAGGTGTTTGTGCAAGCTGAAGGACTGTGTTCTCTTCTTCATTTCCTAACATGGGTGTCTGGGCTTAAAATTTTACAAGGTTTCAAGGCAAGGAAAATGAATCCGTCTTGTTCTAGAAAAATGATGTCAGAAGGATTTTTTTCAGTTGAAAATCTGTGAAATTCCCCAGAGCCATAGAACTCTCAATATTTTGTGTGTTTGTCTATGTGTGAATATGTGTACACAGTAGTTGAAACAGACCGGTGTGTGTTGGCGTGTTGTAACATATGGCATTACAAACATATCCCAGTGGTATGTGAAGGAGGAGGGAAGTTTAGATACTCAGATTTCCATGCTATTCACTGCACCTTTTTTTTCCCAGCACTGGTCTATTTGTGTTTCCATTTAGGAAACTATAGATGTAGGTAGTATCTAAGAGATGAACTTTCTAGATCCCTGTGAACAGCTATTTTATGAATAATGTTCCCTGTTTCACTTACCACGGTCCATAAGTCAGTCTTTCTGGATCACTCTAATATTCTGCATTCCTCAGAGACTTCAGACTGCTGTGATGTGTTAAATCAGCCCATCCCAAACAAGTTTCCTCTTTATTTCCCTCATTCATAGATTTTTTCATTGCCTAAAATTATAGAGTGGGAAGTTTAGGATATGCAGGATGAAGTCCTGGCCTAGGAATAATTTCTTGTCATGCAAAAATAATGACAGATGTAATGTTTGACTTGGATTACTTGAAAATGGACTACTTTCTTAGCTTTCCAATAGGATATCTGATAGCGCCAGATAGCAGTACTGACATTTTAGGGAGAGAACATAGCATTTTAGGTCCGAGTTATAGACTTTTGTGTTTTTTCTCCAGGTTAGTTCTAATGTCAGTGTGGCAACTGTCTTCAGAAGAGGATACAAAGAATAGCTCCACTAACACTAAATAATTATATTGTATATAATGCACACTATATAGCAAAACTAGTATATATGGTAGTTATTAAGCTTATACAGTATTACTAACATAGTAATGGTGTTTTAATTGCTATTCTTACCTAACAGAGTGATTTCTAAAGTAGAATTAATACGTGCAACCTAGAGAGATCTCAGGTTTGTGTAGGTGCACAACGGACACTAATTTGGGATCTTTTTGACCCATGTGTGGTTCTGGTGCAGAAGAGCTTGAGTGCTTGAAAGCTTCACTTTCTTTTCTATCTACTGGAGCTGTATGCTGATAAATCTGTTCTACTGTGCTGCTGGTGAAGTGCTTGTACGTGTACAAAATCTAAGCAGGTTCATGCAATGGAGCCTACAAGGCACCACAGAGGAGTCTTACATGGAAAGGAGTTAAATATATAATACTCCCCAGCTGAAAAGTAATTGTCCATTTAGAGCCAGGGAAGAAAGAATTTAGCAAGCAGTTTGCTCTGGCTTCCCAGCCTTTCTTCTGCTCATAAACCATTGTGATCAGGCAAATAAGCAAGCAAGCAACCTTCTTTCTGTTCTCAAAGCATGTCAGGGAAATACTTACTAGTTGAAATCAACAACAGGCATCAGTGGGAAAACCTGAAATCTTTTAAATTTAGCATAATTTGTGGTCATTCTCTTTCTCTTTTCTTTCCTTAGAC
The DNA here is from genome assembly GCF_036013445.1 of Caloenas nicobarica. Taxonomy (NCBI): domain Eukaryota; kingdom Metazoa; phylum Chordata; class Aves; order Columbiformes; family Columbidae; genus Caloenas; species Caloenas nicobarica. The sequence goes on from NC_088245.1 coordinate 131,236,993, forward strand.
AGTAAGAAATGGGTGACTGGAGTTTCTTGGGGAACATTTTAGAGCAGGTGAACGAGCAGTCCACTGTCATCGGGAGAGTTTGGCTCACGGTGCTCTTCATTTTCCGCATCCTGATCCTGGGAACAGCTGCCGAGCTCGTGTGGGGAGATGAACAGTCAGACTTTGTGTGCAACACCCAGCAACCTGGTTGCGAGAACGTCTGCTATGATGAAGCCTTCCCCATCTCCCACATCCGGCTCTGGGTCCTGCAGATCATTTTTGTGTCCACACCTTCGCTAATGTACTTTGGGCATGCGGTGCACCATGTCCGCATGGAGGAGAAGAGGAAAGAGAGGGAGGAAGCTGAGAGGCGTCAGCAAGCTGAGGTGGATGAAGAGAAGCTGCCCCTGGCTCCAAATCAAAACAAAGGCAACAACCCTGATGGGGTCAAGAAGTTTCGTCTGGAGGGTACCCTCCTGAGAACCTACATCTTCCACATCATTTTCAAAACCCTCTTTGAGGTGGGATTCATAGTAGGTCAGTACTTCCTGTACGGCTTCCGAATTCTCCCCCTTTACCGCTGCGGGCGGTGGCCCTGTCCCAATCTTGTGGATTGTTTTGTCTCCAGGCCCACGGAGAAGACCATCTTCATTATGTTCATGCTGGTGGTGGCTTCTGTGTCCCTCTTCCTCAACCTGGTGGAGATCACTTACTTGATTGTGAAAAGGATCCGGAGGGCTCTGAGAAGATCAGTGGAGGAACAGCTGGGGGAGGTCCCTGAGAAGCCCCTCCCTGCCATCACGGTCCCTTCCATCCCCAAGGCCAAAGGCTACAAGCTGCTGGAAGAAGAGAAGCCAGTGCCCCACTATTTCCCTCTCACAGAAGTAGGGGTTGAGCCCAGTCCCCTTCCATCAGCCTTCAATGAGTTTGAGGAGAAGATTGGGATGGGACCATTGGAAGACCTCTCCAGGGCATTCGATGAGAGGTTACCATCGTATGCACAAGCAAGGGAACCAGAAGAGGAGAAGGTAAGAGCAGAGGAGGAGGAGGAACTAGAAGAGGAGCAGCTGGGACCTCAAGAAGAGCCAGGGGTGAAGAAAGCAGCGGAGGAGGTGGTGAGCGATGAAGTGGAAGGGCCTTCAGCACCTGCTGAACTGGCCACTGATATGAGGCCCCTCAGCAGGCTAAGTAAAGCCAGCAGCCGGGCCAGGTCAGACGATTTGACTGTATGAAGGTGCAGAATATGGGGAGCACATGAAAAGGAAAAGGTTGAAGAGAAAAGGAGAGTTAGAGAAAGAATCAAAAGTTATTTTTAAGCAAAGTGCTAAAACGGCCATTTGAATATTATTTCCTCTTGAGATTCTCAACTGGAAAGGTACTATCATGGTAACTGTGCCTTATTTGCCCTGTATGTCTGTTTGAAAAGGAACATTTTCCCTGTTTCCACATGCCACCTCACTCTTTACAGTAACAGCTACACTGTACACATAACTGATGTCTTTCAAAATCTAATGTGGCAGTGAAAGCCAAATGTCACCACTGTGAATGTATTTACTGGAAGCTTTGTGTTCCACATTTCTCTAGGAACATGGGGAGGATCTGTCTCTTCAGCCAGTGATGGGGAAGACTGATCAACAACTGTATCTAGTATTTCTTTTTCTGTTTCCACCTATGGCATGCTGAGCAGATCTCCCCTTTGCTGTTGGCATGGAATTGCAGTTATTTAATTCACAAAGTGAATTCTGTGCTTAGCATCACCACACTAAGATAGTAAGCACTATTTCCCCTCTCTATTCAGAAAATAAAGGCCAAAATGTCCCCAATTTCTCTGTGAATGCAAATCTGAGTTAGGTGAAAATATTTTCCCTTTGTCAAAAATATTTCTCCTCTTCAAGTGACATTGACAGCGGACAAAGTTAACAATAGCTCTCTACTAGGATCTAGCAGATGCTCACAGATGGATTATTTGTTCCCAAGAGGGTCATCCAGCCCCAAGCCTATTTCGGAGAACTGGAAAGAGTAAATTCAAGTGATATTTTTTACTTGTAGTCTTGTGACTTAAAGATCTGAAACTTGATTTAGCAAAGCAAGTGTGGGAAGGCTTCTGTGAAAAGGGTAAATAGCTACAGCCCCCAAGTATATACCTTCAGGGCATGATCCTGACATGTGCTCAGTCCCTGGAGCTCCCAAACTTACAGGCACTCAGCAAATCTCAGGTACAGAGTCCTGAAAACACCTGTGAACCTAAACCAGGGGTCTGGGTAACTATGTGACTATTCAAACCTCAAAATACAAAACTGGTTGTTCAAGTTTGAAAAGTCTGATATGATAATAGTCTTTTGGCAACCTTTGTTTTTAATTTGACAGATGGGAGCCATCCAGTGGTCTACTTTTCTGTTAAATGACAAAGTCTCAAGTGAAACGAGGCCTTTCAAAAGATGAATTAGACCTTCTGTGCCAACAGGTCTGTACAAAACTCAGAGCCTCAGCGAAATCTTTTTTGTTACAAAAGGCAGAAGAGCATGTGCTTGCAAATGTTTAAATGTCTAATTTTAGGACTACAGCAGCACCTTTAGGCAGGGACAGTGCAGCAATGTGTTCAAAAGCTTCAGGTTAACAGCTGTGCCCCCCTAAAACTGAGCCTCATTCCAGAAAAGTGCAGGTATGCACTCCCATCTGCTCTGCTCTGCAAACCTCAGACCCCGCCAGCTCAGCAAATTCCTTCTGCCGGGCTGCAGCCCATCCTATTGTTCCCAGGGCAGGCTCTAATCCAGGTCAGGGAAAAAAAAGGCCTTTGGCATAATGCATAAAACTCATCCTGCCATTAGCTAGAAAAGACCCCCTGTGCTCTCCCATTGTAGCAGGGCTGACTCAAAGCCCATTGATGTCAAACCGGGTTGCTGAGAGAGCTCTGGGTAGACTTGGGCTCACACCTCCACTCCTGCTGCCCCATGTCCCAGCCCAGGCAGCCACCAGTACAGTCACTTCTGTCACTCGCTGGTCTAACCTGCTCGGTTGAGTTCCCCTGCCTCGTTATGGTGCTGCCCTGTACAAACACAAAGGTGGCTGGACTTCGCTGCCCAGTCAAGTAAGCTGTACATATGTAGAAAGTTTGTAGGGTGCATTGGGATTCTTTAGCACCATAGCGGTGCCTTTTTTTTTTTTTTCCCACACTATTAATCCTTTTGCTCCTCTTGGGCCTGTGTATTTTCCAAAGGTTTGCAGCCTGAGGTCAAACTCTTTGCTCCCTGGACAAAAGCTGTTAGCTTGTCCTTCCTTGTGAAGGAAGACTGAAATTTACCTCCTCAGTTTTGGGAAGGAATATGACAAAGCAACATATGCGAAGGGACATGCAGAGAGAGAATCTGGAGGCTACCATTTATCCACTCTCATCATACAGAAACAGGAGAACAGTTAACACAAATGAAAGGCATCTGAGGAAAGAGAATATTTTTCTGCAGGAAAAGAGTCCACTGTGCCCAATTAAAAATACATGAATTCAAGCACGGGCAAAGATTTAGACATACAGCAAAATATCTACATTTGTACTAGATGGGGTCTGTTACTTTTTATTTTCTTAATAGAAAGATATAAGAGAGTTTTAATGGTTCTAAGCATAAATCAGCCCACTTGTTGAAAGGGGTTGGAAACACACTTTCCTGCAGGTAAAAACCAAAACCCTGTAATGGTTCAGTATGAAGTATCTTCTACCTTCTTCAGAGCATCTGACCCTTCCAGATACCAATGTACTGGACTAGAAGAATCACTCCAACCCCTGTTTACTTCTAATTACTTGACAAGTCCTTTTACCTACCAGGTATTTTAATAACCATCCCTGTTCCTGACCGCTGACATGCATTTTTTCATTAGATCACTGGACTAAAAGACAAGTGCTTATTCATCAGAGGCATATAGTTCACAATGTGGCTGTCAGGTGGTCCTGTCTCTAATCATCAGATGTCGAGTATATCATTCTTTTTCACTGGAGTGCCTCAGTAAAATGCACCATAGACAGCGTACTCAATGGACACTCTGTAGTTCTTGCCCAGCTGCCACAGGAAAGCTTATTTTATTCTCCAGGTCACGACAGCACAATGAAACAAGCCAGCGTCCTCCTCCTGCATCCAGTCAACTGCTTGTTGATTTTTTTTCAAGTACCCTGCCAGGCTGCTAACAAATCTGTAGCCACCAAGTGCGAGCCACAGCATCAAGACAGCACTTCTCAGCGAACTGGGCGGGGAACTTAACAGTCTGGTCTTCTGGCATTCAGCCTCATCTCTGCAATGAAATCACTGCGGGACTGTCAGCAAGTCATTCTTCCTTCTTGTATGACTGGGAATCATCTGCCTCACAAAGACAATGTGAGGTTCGATATATTGTGTTAGTAATAGAATGGGAAGTCCTTGGATGGAAGGCCCTACAGATGAGCAAAGGATTATTGCTATATCTGGATGTGATAGCATATAAATGTGTTTCATTCCCTCTCAATGAAAAAAAAATTAATCATTTATTCAAGAAATTCCTAGTGAAGTTGCATGACAGCCTCAGAGCTGTAGATTCAGTGTATGATTCTCCTTGAAAAATAGTTAAGCATAACATAGATATATATGTAAAGAACAGCAAAAATTATTTTCTTGGGAAGGGGGAAGTCACTGGACATTTAGAGCCATGCCTGGATCATTTAAAGGTGTGTGTACCCCCTTGGCTCCCTGTGCAAATAAATTACTAATGGATCACATGGCTCTCCGCAAGGAGCATAAGATGCAAGTGTCAAAATCACCAAAGGAGGCGAAAGTAGAAGAGAAAGGTAGTGTCTTAGCTTACAATAGCATGTGGGAGTTGGTGTTCTCTAGTGTCTAGAGCAGTGGACCTAGGATAATAATCTTAGATTTATTTCCAGCTCTGCTTCTGACTTGCTGTGATAATCACTTTACCTCTCAGTGCCTGTTTTCTCCACCTGTAAAATGTGTGTAAGAATTTCCACCTACCTCACAGGGATGTTGTGAGGCTTCCTTAATTCTGTTTGTAAAGTAAGTAGGAATGATCTGATGAAAAGCACTGCTGAAATGCATGGTATCTTTGTTATTTCCTGGCAGAACTGCTAACTTGGTTAATATATGACTTCTCAACCAGAAGGGCAGTAGGTTGAAAATGTGAACGCTGCCTTGCACCGACAACATCAACACAGATGTGGATTTGCCATGGGTAAAAAAGATGTCATTGGTCCCCCATCCCTTTCTCTCACCTTAGCCTTGGCCTGGCCACACGAAGCAGCGGTGACAGTGTGTTGCATGGACCACTCTTCACCACCCCCAGCATCCATTCTGGGGCAGCACTTATGCTTAAATAAGACAGTTCCTGGAAAGGGGTGCAGGTTGGTGGAGCTCTAATAGTTTTAAGGGCCTTACAAGGCATGTGGGGAGGGGGTTGTATAATGCACAATATTGCTGAGCTTCTTTTTAAACCACTCAGTGCAAACTCCAAGTAAACTTTCCAGAGTCTCCATGGAAGAGTTTACCATTGCTTATGGTGCACGGAAAAAAAGCCACCCGTCGTGAATGCAAACACACAAATTATCATGTTATATTGATTCTTTCCTCTAAGTGAGACAGATACCAAAGATCTCTTCACGGTGAAACGCAATGAGGTACAGATTCCTCCTCCTGTAGGAGGGGAGAGATTTGGGGGCATCTCTGCTCTCTAGGTCTGTGTGGGCATGAAATCTACTTACTGAGGGAAGAAAGTCCAGTCTCTCCTGCCATTCAGTAACTCCCTGACTGTGCAGTTTTACATTTAAAGAGCATCTGTGTCACACAATGCTGAAAAAAAAAAGGCGGCAGTTAGCTGTTTTGTACAGAAAATGGCTTTTCGGCTGACAACTGAAAGTAATCCTAGCCTAGGCATAGTTTTACTTAGCAGAGATGGGAACATCCATGAGAACTAGACTAAAGCCTTCCTATAAGCCTGAGGCAGTTGTGATAAAACGGTACATGGTGCCAGATTTTCTGAGGGCCAGGGTCAGACAGGCATACCAAAATCAGGGGACTTGTCTAAGTATTGGAGTAATTTTTTCCACCCAATAGAATGATACCACCAGTTTTTAGGCTCTGTGTGTGCTACACCTTTAAACATGGCTCAGGAAAGGCTTTTTGCCAACACCAAATGTGCTTATGCAGTTGAGTAGTAACCATGGCAAATAAATGTGTGTTGACTTGCCAAGACATAGCCTGGCACACAATCCTTTCCTTGCAACTAGCTTGGCATTCACCTATTTCAGTAGAACAGACAAGACTTATGTCTCTGTCAACAATTTGAGTTTTTCTCTCAGCAGCTCGATGTACAAAGAGACATTGAAAGTTTGTTCAGCCTAGAGAGGAGAGAATTTATGGGGTGGGGAGCCCTAAATGCTGTCTTCAGGTACCTAATGGGGAGCGCATTCTCCACAGAGGTGCACAGCAAAAGATCAGAGGCAACAATCACAAGGAGCAGCAAGGAAAATTTTGACTAAAAAAATCTGATAAGGAAAAAAAATGTTCAAAGGGAGAGTGGCTCAGCACTAAAGTGTGTGCCCAGAGACATGGTGGGATCTCCATCCTTGGGGGATGAAACCTGACTGGGAAAAGCATGGAGCACCCCAGTCTGACTTCGATGTTGGCCCTGCATTGAGCTGAAGGTTGGGTCAGCTGGTCCTTTCCAGCCCCAACTATCCACCCCATGGGACACTGAAAGCTCACTGCAGCCACTGCGTGGTGAAACAACGGGTGTGGGGCACCTTCTGCCTCACCAGGGTGTTGCGGTAGAGCTTGCTTAGACTCTCCCAGCAGGCAACACCAACCAGCTGGGCACCACAGCAGATGCCGATGCACAAACACAGTCAACTGATGTTCAGTATCTAGAAAAGCTGCTTTAGGCCAGAACCACATGTAACTGATTTGGAGAGAGCATTACATTTTTTTTTTTTTTTTTTTAAATAGCCTGCTTGTCAACAGAGAAAATCATGGAAACATAAGGGGCTTATGTCTTTCCAGCTCCCTTTAATTTCAGCGTCAAATGTGCCTTTAAATCCATCTGAAAGTGCAGAGGACTGCATTTTAATGTTCTGTCAACAAAACCCAGTGTATTTCAAAGCTTGCTGATCTGGGATGAAGCAGAACTGAATAGAAATGGTGATTACAGAGCTACTGACAGAACATTTGGAAAAAAAACCAAACGACAACAACAAACCAAAGACCGTTGGCCTTTGCCTTGCTAGATCCAGCCTGGTACAGTAAAAGCAAAACAAGCCATTTATTGGTTTCCAGAGAGGGAAGGCTATATTGCTTGGAAAAGTCAAGGAGTAGTCTACCAAAAAACTTCTACGTCGACACAGCAAAGAATTTGTTGCAAAACATTAAACAGAAAAGTTGGTTTCTATGGTGTTTCTCTCAGGGGAGAGTTGGACTGAAGGATGATCGGGGTTAGGAAACCCAGTTACCAATGAGCACACCAAAAAATCCTGGGTGACAGGCAGCTGCGGGGCAGCGGCTGCGCAGGAGGCAGCCCTGGGCCAGCTGACAGGCAGGCCGCAGGCACAAGCCAGGGCGAAGAATCCTGCCTGCTCATGGGATGGATAAGCCAAGCCAACTTGAGACATGAATTAAACCCAGGCTCTTACCAAATCTGGTATTTCTGGATTTTAAGAAGGTCATCAACTTTAAAATAATGTACTTGAGGTTTTATGTACTGGTTCCTCTATTTACCTGGTAGAATCAAGAACCACGACTAGCATATGCAAAGCTTTTTTTTTTTTTTTTTCCAATCCTTCTACCTAAGTATATTGAGAATTACTGGGACAAATATGTTCAGGTAAGTTTCTCAATACATATATGTTAGTTCAAAGGAAAGTCATAGACAACCCCATAAAGGAATTAATCTATTGTCAGTGAACATTATCCTCCTGAACTTATTACAAATACATTCAGAAGAAATTCCGAATCGGAATGATGTCGGATTACTCCCAGCTTCAGAGCTCCTGTTTATGAAACCCCTGGAGAGAAGAGAAAAGGAAATGGCTGGCTGGCTGGCTGCCAGCTAAGCCTATTTGTCGTAAATATGCCCTGTAGCACCTTCTGGAAACCCACGCTATCTCTAAATACGTTCTTGGCCAACAAACTGTTTAATACAAGATGCTCCACCTTTCCGCTTTACTTGAAAGGCTTTTGTTTCCTCTACAAACTGAACATAAAATAGCTACATTCACACTTTGACACGTGGAAGAATAAAACATGGAACCGATTAGAAACCTGCCAATGTACTGACCAGCCCTTCTTCCTCCTGCGCTGCCTCTCTCTCTGGCCACCTCCATCTGTATTCTATTTAATGAAACTACCAGCCTCTCACAACTGAGAAGTTGCCTTTGTATCTGTAAAATGCCATGGACCCTTCTCCCCACACACGCACACCGGTGGCTAAGGAAGAACAATAAGGAATAAATTTCCCATTTTCTTTTTACACTTTTTGTCTTCCCTGAAGGAGTTCTGGGGCTGGGGGTGGATCTGAGTTTTCCTGGCAGGAATTATCTTCTTCCCTGTCTGTTTCTCTCAAGGCTCAGGGACCAGTAATTTACAGCTAAGTAGAGGCATGTTTCAAGCCTATTTATAAACATGTGCGAAGAAGAAAGTGTAAGGAGCTACAGCCAAACTCTGCCTTGTTTTTTAACCTTGTGTTGAAGTGAGCAGAGTTGCCAAGGTATAAACAAGAATAGAATTTGGCTTTGTATAATTTATTTTTAAACTGACTTCCTGTTAACTTCTGTCTTTAAAGAGGAACAAACAACTAACCTTGCCCCACAACCTACCAGTACAGAACAAAACACCCACAAATCCCTCCAAACTCAGGAATCTTGTCACTTTAGGAAAGATCAGTTTCTAAGTAGCAGAGACACAAAGGAAGAACCGGGAAGCTGAGATCTCAGCTCTGCATTAACTGGCAGCAATACCAGAAGTTGTAAAAAAGGAGTCCTCAGATCAGATACAATAATCTGCTCCCTCAGTTCATTGAAAGCTGAATGTTTTTTTCTCTTTGCAATGCTGTAGACAAGGAGACAAATTTCAAACCAAGACGACTGACTGCAAGACAGAAACCCCAACAATCAAAGAGACTGTGGGCCTAACCTGGTGACTCAGCACAACCAAACATAGATTCGTTTTACTAGTGAAATGAGTTGTAATTAATAAAGGTTCCCAGTTTTCAATCAGCAGGAGGTCTGTGCTTCGTTAAACTCCTGAGTAACCCCACTGGATTCTTCTCTTCCTGTATGATTTATTATTCTGAATATAGAGGGTTTTGAGTGGCAAAGGTTAGGTGTGTTTTTAAGAGGAAAAAAAAAAAGATAGAGATACCATTAGGTTCAAGCAGGGACATGATTGTGACATAAAGGATTGGATCCCACATCGACAAGCATCAGGAAATTCCCTGTTTGAACTTTTACTTCCCTTCTGGCACCATTCCTTGATACATTATAATTGCGAGGCCTGAAAGGCGTCCGGAGCCCCCTTCTCTGTGCAGAGGGAGGACAGAAACGGCTCCATGTGGGAGATGGAGCTTTCCTTGGGTAGGAAGATGGGTCTGGAGCAGTCGTGGTGTGCCACGCTCCACTGCTGCGTGCGCTTAGAATTGCAGAATCATTTTGATTGGAAGAGACCCTCAAGATCATCGAGTCCAACCATAACCTAACTCTGGCACTAAACCATGTCCCTAAGCACCTCATCCGCATGCCATTTAAACCTCTCCAGGGATGGTGACTCCACCACTTCCCTGGGCAGCCTGTTCCAATGCCTGACAACCCTTTCTGTGAAGAAATGTTTCCTAATATCCAATCTAAACCTCCCCTGGTGCAACTTGAGGCCATTTCCTCTTGTCCTATCACTTGCTACTTGGGAGAAGAGACCAACCCCCTCCATGCTACAACCTCCTTTCAGGTAGTTGCAGACAGTGACAAGGTCTCCCCTCGGCCTCCTTTTCTCCAGGCTGAACAGCTCCAGTTTCCTCAGCTGCTGCTCATCAGACTGGTGCTCCAGGCCCCTCACCAGCTTCATCGCCCTCCTCTGCACTCTCTCCAGCACCTCCATGTCCTTCTTACGATGAGGGGCCCAAAACTGAACACAGGATTCGGGGTGCGGCCTCACCAGCGCCAGGCACAGGGGCCCTTGTACAGGAGCCCAAAGCGCTGGCGAGATGTCAGGAAGGTGTTTGCACCCCCGCCCCCAGCCCCTCCCTCCCCTCGGCCTCCCCTGGCGGTCTGTGTGGCACCACCTGCCCCCAGTTTCCACGGCAGACAGGGAAAGCGGTCAGGCGCTCCCCAGGGCTCCCACTCGCGCTTCCCCCGTTGGGGGTGGCCCCGGGAAAGGGGAGCCGCACGTGCACGGGGCGGAGCTTCTCCTCCCGCCCCGCCCCTGTCCCCGCCCCGCCGCGGGGAAGGCGTTGCGCCGGGCCGAGGGAAGCGCCTGCGCGCTGCAGCCGCGGGCGCGGGGCCGGAAGCGGGGCGAGCGGGGGCGTCGCCGGTGAGCAGCCATGAGCTTCCTCATCGACTCCAGCATCATGGTCACTTCCCAGGTACCCCGCTGCTGCGCGGAGCGGACCCCCTTCCCCCTCCAGAAGGGGTGAGGCGGGGAGGCGAAGCGGGTCGTGCCGCGGCCTGGCGCGCTCGCCACCCCGCCGGCGTCGGCCGTTGGCGGTGCGTGGTGGGCGGTGCCTGCGGGCGGGCGCGCGCACGGCCCGGCGTTAACGGCCCCGCTGCCGCCTGCGGTGCCGGCCCCGCTGCCCAGCGGAGGGAGCGGCTGCGCGCCTCAGTGCGTTCGCCGTCCGCTGCTCAGCAGCAGCGGTGGAAAAAAAAAAAAAAAACAACCAACCAACCAAAAAAAACCCACCAAAACTTCGTCGCTGCCAAGCGTGGGGGTGTTAGGCAGCTGGTTTGTGTCGTTATGGCTGCCCGACACTTTTCTATCGCCTGAGCTCCTGTGGCAGGAGGAGATAAGGTGTATGCATCTTTGGACGGCTTTTCTTACGTGTCACGGTGACCGTTGCCCTCGGGCAATTAATTGTAAAGTAAGAATGTGATGCACGAAGAGGCTCAGTAAATAAGGTTGTGAGGGGCTTATCTTCTAAATACTGCATCACTTCTATAAACTTAAGTTTTCTTTGTTGGAACAGAAAGGGAAGTTAATATTTCTGTTCTCTCTGTACTACTTATTTTGGTCTTGATATTCTTCAAGAAGCCTTATCATGTGTGTCTTCAGGCCCTGGTTTGCTACTGAGGAGTTTGCTTGTTTACAGCTTTGGAAGATTTTTCATGATCTGCTCTAAGGAATGTACAAAGACACCACAAAAACCTCTTTCTCCATTGATCCATCTGTGATTTGGCACTTCCTTCAGCTTTTTCTTTCTGCTGCCAGCGAAGTCATCTTTCAACTAGTTTTTGCTTTACACCAGCTGAATTCGCTTAGGAGCACTTTAAAACATTTCCTGCCATCCACTCTTTATCATTAGGAAGTGGGTTGTCGTCTTAACATACTTGAAACTGTCTTATTGTTTTGTGGGAGGAAATGCTCCCTTCTTCTTCATTAACTTCCTTTGCTAGTAATTTATCTTGTCATTGTCTTGTATTTGACCTGCCTCTCCTCCATGCTACCCCACTCTCTCCTCAGTAAGCATCTAAATACCCTTTCTTCCCATCTTCCTCTCTGGAAACTGAGGTGGTCCAACTGTTTGCATCTGCCCAAAGGGCAAGGTTCTGCTCCCTCTTCACTTCCACTTTGCTGCACAGTCATACTCTTATATTTGTGGTCTCTCCTGTATTTGGTTTCTATAAATTTAACTGGATCACAGAGTGATCTGATAAGCTTCAGAGCTGGTGTGCAATTTTTGTTCTCTAATGAGGAGGGATGAGCTGAGGAAAGAGGACCTTTCCCCTCTCAACAGAAGTCTTATACAGACTTCCATGCACAACTCTGGAGTTTTCTTGTCAGTTTTCAGGACAGCTTTAGGCCATTTCTTAGAGGTGCAGTACCCTCCTACTTGATAATGGTTTGATTTTCACTCCCATCATTTGCTTTGCATTCTAAGATCTAACTTATCAAATTGCATTTCTTTGATTTGTGATGATAGCTTTGCAACTTCCCATCATCTTCAAAAGTATCAAGTTAGATATTTAAATTGCTGCATGTAATTGTCAAATACTCAAGAATTTTCTGATCTAATGTGTTGCGTTCACCTCAGGTGTCTTGGAGTGTGAATTTTTAAGGTAGTGCCTTTCTGTGCTTTTGTACAGTCCATTACACAAGGAAAATCTAATCTTCGTATATAACTTACTCCGTTATTATTGTACTTGATTATCTCCTCATCTCTTATTTCTTTTTGAAGCATTTGTCTCTACCTTCTTCCTCTTTTGCGCTGTTAAGTGAGGAATTACTTTATGTAAATATCACTTATCATACTACTTTGACTTATGACCTGTAGGTAGGAGGCTTGTAGAATATCTTACCTTTTTGCTATCAATTACTTTCAGGTCTGAAGTCTTCCTCAAACAAGTTTTGCCAGATGTTGCTAATCACCAGACCTTATTCCTATTTTAGTTCTTCTTTCAAGGCAAATATGTTTGATCTTCCTTGCCCAGCTTTCCAGGTATTCCATGTCTGTAAATCACGTTCTGTTACCTTTGCTGCTACCAGTTGCTCCTGATGTAGAGTGGAATCATCCACAATGATTCCTGTGGTTCTGTCTTTTGAAAGTTTCCTGTGTCCACAGGGGGCCAGAATGCTCTAGCCTTTTCTATGTGCTCTTGAGAAGAAGTACTGTGTTTGTCTTGTGCTTTCTGACATCTACTGATTTTTCTCTTTACTTGGGTCAAAACTACCTTTATAAAAATATTTAGTATCTTCTGAATTCTCTTTTTGCTTTGGTTCTTTTAAATCGTTACACTCCTTTTCAGTGTTTTGAGGAACAGACAGGGCTACCCATGTAGGGCCTGATAGCCCAGTCTCCTTTTTCTGGCTGAAGATGGGTAATTACAGTTTTGACCACATTGTTTAAGTTGTATTTATTTCATTTAACTCATCTGCAAAATAGCTGCGGTATTCAATCCATCTCCTCAGGTGTGTGTTGAAACTTAACTAAGTTTTTGTCAAGTCCTCTGATAGCCATGGAAATGCAATGCATTATTGGCTTGTCCTGCTTTACCTACCTTTTCTGTGTGTCTGCCTGCAACTCCAGATTGTGGTTTGAGGCATTCAACTCTGCCTTTTCTCTGCCTTAGAGATCCTTTTAACACATTTCTCCCATATTGTGTTGGTGTGTAACCAGATCCAGTGTTAAGACCTCAGAAAAATCAAATGCACTTCTAGTCTGAAAGAAATGGGAGATATTTTTATAAAATTTGCTCATCTCTAGAAGATTTATATGTTGTGAACATTCAGGTGTTTACTTTTCCTGTCACTGTGTTTCCTGTAAAAGCTATACACTTTAATTCTGTAGATAGAAGAGTGAAACGAGAAACAATAGTGCCAAGGATTCTGGCAGGCCAGGAACTGAGAAATTCTGAGCACTTGGGAATATAGGAATGGGCTGTCTTGACTGGATCTTCCGAAAGGTCATAGCTTTCTGTGTCTGCTATGCTAGAATGTTTAAAATATTATTCTCTCCGTGGTACCATGGCAATTTTTAATCTTTTGTGGATCTTAGATACTTTGGCCTAGCTCTCTTCCTTCCATTTCTTTCACCTATGGTCAGTAGTGAAATAGCTTTGTATTTTGCAAGTTGCTGGATACAAATGTTAAGTGCTTTATCTCTTCTGCAGGTGCTGTTCTTTGGATTTGGGTGGCTGTTCTTCATGCGTAAGCTCTTCAAGGATTATGAGGTGAGAAGGAGCCTTTCATTACTCTTCTGTATCTCAAATGTTACTTGCAATTACAGAAATATTTTTGAAACTGCATTTGGCCTCTTTTCTTTCTTTAAGCCCTCTTATTTTTAATGTTCTCTACTGTTACTTTCGTTTCCTCTTTTGCTTTTATTTAAAAGACTCCTAGATATCTGAAGAAATGGGTTCTTCTGAGGCCACTGAAAGTTTCCATATTGGCTACTGTAAGATGAAAATAAAGTGAAAGAGGTGCAGGGATAATAGGAAGCTCTTTTGCCTTATGCTTGAGTAAGCCCGCCTTATGTAATTGTAACATTTTTGTGACAAAATCAAATTCAGTGGTTAATTTTAAACTCAGTGAGGTATGTTCAGTGTGGCTCTCTTGTTTGCGAGGATCAGATAGGATAAAGCTGTTGATTCTCTTATCCCTAAAGGGGTATGAGAGAATATAGTCTAGGTCAGAGATACCTTCACTGCAAGCCAAATTCAGACCCCAAAAGTTTTTCTGATATAGATCTTGTTTTTAAATCTAAGGTTGAGATGAAAGAGCTCTGTTAGCAAGGGTCTATTGTTAGTCATGCTGACATAAAGCATTGCATGCTTGACATCCCATCTGTGTAAGGCATCTCTGTTAAATGTGCTGATAGCTGCTATCAGTGTCATACAGAGCAACTTATGAGTTTGCCCTCTGCTTTCAAACAGGCTGTTGGTTTCTTCCTGTTTAGATAAAGGGCAAGGTGCCTTGAAACAGGAGACCCAGTTGTGTGCTGTTGTGCCTTGTGGTTTTTTGTTTTGTTACCCGAGGAATATCAGGATGCCACTCTGGAAATGGAAATAACTGATGTCTCTGGCTTGTTTTCTCCATTGCAGGTACGACAGTATGTGGTCCAGGTGATCTTCTCTGTGACTTTTGCCTTCTCTTGTACCATGTTTGAACTCATCATCTTTGAGATTTTGGGGGTGCTGAACAGCAGGTGAGTCTGGGTACTCGCTCAAGGACTAGCCTGTCTTGTGTTCAGCAGCTTCAGTCCAACTTCTAGATGAATAGATTAGTCTTGGGTTGAAGAAATTGTGTGAGAAAATTGTCAACAGCTCAACAAAGATGTGTGAGCAGCAGGATTTGTTTATTTGGCAGAGCATGGAACTAGAAGACACAAGCTCTTGATTTTCCATGCAGTTGCTATTAGTCTGGTCTAGGTCCTTAGGGCAAGGCTTTAGTCTTTGGCTTTCTCCATCTGTGAAGTTAAAAGAAAACAGTTTCTTTTATGGGAGTGTTGTGAGGCTTCAAATCGTGCTGAAGAGTACTTTTCAGATGTTAAGGACAAAACCTGTAAGTGCTAGTTTTTCTGTGGTGGTCAGAGCAGCAGATAAAAAGTGAAGCTAATTGTGGAGTCAAAACTGCTTCTGTAATAATATGGTATTTGTGAATCAAAGACCGATTCTCCTTTGACATAGACTGAGGACTTCTACATAAAGCGGATGTTAAACACTGTCTACTTCAAAAGTCAGTAGGAAAGAGAAGATAGAACAGTAACATGTAGAGGCTAGCTGGGGTTTCTTATTTATTCTCTCTCATCATACTAGTACAAGAGAGCAGTCAAAGGAGTTGAAAGGCAAGAAGTACAAAACCGATAAAAGGTAATGCTAGTTCTGACTGTATGTTATTAATCTTTAGAGCTTCAAGCCAGAGGGATCACTGAGGAGAATGCTTTTATAAGCTTCAGTAAAGGGCTGGATATCACTATAGATGAAAATGTTTGCCTCTGAATTAACTAGGAAAAAGTGGCAAGGATCCTCGTAATTTCTCCTTCCCCAAGGCATAAAGAGGATAAGAGTTAATATTGGGAACAGGACATGTATTTTTCTATTCAAACTAAGTGAAAAGTCACTTCGGCCAAGATGAATCTCATCTGCATTTGACTAATCTCCTTTAGTCAGAGGAGTATTGATTATTTTGGTATGTATGTGTATTTCAAAATTCTTGCTTTGCAATGTCTTGGACAGGAGACAACTCACTTTGAAGTGAAACATGTTGAATTATGAACATTAAATATTCTTAATCTTTTCTATTTGAATTAGCCGTTTCTTGACTCAGCCACTGATAACAAAAAATTACTGCTTATACCTAGTTTTCATTTACTGTTCAACTAGATGAGCAGTAAATCAAATGAATCATGCTGCAACTGACATTAGTGACTGTAGAGAATACAGTATCTGATAAAATAGCCCAGTGTGTTTTCCTGGATAGTTGTTGATTTTGAAATACACATTTTTGAGCTCTTTATTAAAAACAAAAAACCAAACCAAACAACCCAAAACAGTAAACAAAATTCAGAATATTCTGTATGCTAGGCCAATATTATCCAATGTTTGATGTAGTTGAAAGGATTGCACTGACATAAAATTGTCTTAGAGAAACTTTTTCTATCACGATAGTGTGCTAATCAGTGTTTTGGCTTTATTTTAGCTCTCGGTATTTTCACTGGAAGCTGGACCTGTGTGTCATTTTGCTCATCCTAGTCTTCATGGTACCCTTCTACATTGGTTACTTCGTTGTGAGCAATATCAGATTATGTGAGTACTTGGTTTATGGCAGTGGGGCTGCTAACTTTTCTGAGAGACGTGTTGGTCTCTATGCCCGTAGTTCCCTTCTTCCTCTGGCTTTGTTCTGGCTAGATAACTTCCCTTTGGAACTTAATGCTTTAGCAGTTAGGAGATACTTTACCCCAACAAATGTAACTTTTCTTTGTGTGTTTCGACAAAATTGAGCACTTTAGAGTAACGTTACTGGAATTTGTTCCTTTACAATGCGAAGCTTGCAGCCAAACTCTGGAACCCTTGGCAAGGCAGTGTTGTTCTGCTAGGGGGTAAAAGAAATGAGCCAGAGAAGCTCAGGCAGAAAAGCTCAAAAAATTACCTTTGCTTTTTTTGCTTACTGCTGTTTGGATGAGGCCTCTTCCATGCGCTAATGAGTGCTTACCCTTGAGCTATTGATATTCATCACTCTTTTTTATTAAGCTTCGGCATGTAGGTTGGGACTATTAAATGTGTAGATTTGGCGTGAAGATGAGGTATTGAAGTTTCATTTTCAGAGTCAGACAAGAAAGATGCAGCTAAGTGATCCCCTGTTCATAGTGGAGCCTCCTTCACACGTCCATGGGGAAAAGCCAAAGTAGTGCGTGGCTGTGTTAGCTCTTGCAAAGGGTGTTGTCTCAAAGAGGTGGTTCTGTAGGAAGTGAAGGGGTGTGGCTGTGGCTCTGGCAGCTGACACCTGTTTTGACCACCTGTGCTTAAAGCAGCCTTCAGACCAATGTAGCAATTTTGTAAGCTCGAAAAAGCCCTAAAGGAAGAACTTCTGTAAAATACTGTTGTGGTTTTTTTGTTCTCTCCATTAGTGCACAGACAGAAACTGCTTTTTGCCTGTGTTCTTTGGTTGACGTTCATGTATTTCTTCTGGAAGTTGGGAGATCCATTTCCTATCCTCAGCCCAAAACATGGTGAGTTTCATACTCTTGCTCATTCTTTCCCTCCTGAAAGTAGGATTTGTTATCTCACTTTTATCCTGGAGCTATTATTATGTCATCTCAGCTCTACAGTTGAGACTGTAGAAAGTAGTTCTGCAACTGAGGGTCTGCTCTGCTTTGAAATCTGAAATCTGAAGATTGTTGGACTGACAGAAATGGGTGGGCATACCCAGAATTATTTGCATTAGTTTTCTTCCAATACCACAGGAAAACTTCAGGGCAGTGAATTAGTCCTAACTGAACCTAGAGTGTGTAAGAACACAGTGTACTGTTTGAGGACTTTCCTTCATTTCTACAAAAAGCTGATCACAATTTTTATTAATTTGTTTCTTCTGTAGGGACTAAGACTAATTTATCTAAGAAGAGAATGACAACCAATCCTTCATCTGATGTCTTTCAGTCAGATTATTGTTTCTCGTGACTGAAATCAGATCAGTTTAACATAGGTGGCTGTCCAGTTGACAAAACATGGCAGGGTGCCTAAACACCAGAGCTATATAGACTGTAGCCAGCAACATGTCTGGCAGCATGGAACAGCTTCGTACATCACCTGAGCCTAAAGATAGTAGGGTTGTATGGTGCTAGAGTGGGAGTTGGTAAGTCCTGCTGGATGCCAGAGCTATTTATGTGCAGAGTTAGCTTGGGTATCTCTGTGTTGCAGTCACAGAACCAAGAGTATTTATAGTGTGAAGATACTGCATGCACTTCGGTTGATGTGGGTGCAACAGAGTTTGTTATCATGTGCATAACTGTACTGAATCCTTTGGGTACCTAAGTGTGTCTTGTAACACTATAAGAACAGAACTATTTGTCATCTGGGTTTCCTGTGTAACTTATATTGCCATTATCTGCTGCACTGGAAAATTGTATATATATTGTTCTCAACAGGTGAAATTCAGTCAGTTTCACTCCAATTGGTGAATATGTCTGTCTGCATAGATAAATGTCAGCTTAATCTTTCTGTTTTCTAGGAGGCTACTTTACTCTGTACTAATCTGTAAGAGAAAAATCGAAGGATACCAGCTGCTGTCGGGTCTGCTCACCCTTTCATCTGCGATCCTTTAACTTTCATTTTGCAATTGTGTCACTTGCCACTGAAACACAGCAGCTACTGTATAGTGCAGGTCCCTCTGCCCACTTTTCATTGCCAAGAAAAACACGTAGCCACTCTGAGTCGCAGAAAGTGCTCGAGTTGGCAGAATATGATAACCTAATGGGAACTTAGCTATGGGGTTTAGGTAATCCTCTTCAGATCACTGAAAAGATTCTGTGAAGCTGCATAATAGCTGCAGATTTCCAGAACTGGTAGTGGGATGTTTTCTCTTTTTACCTTCTGCTTTACAGGATGATACCTCCACTTAAAAGTTGCACAGTGCCTTATCCTACCAGGTGTAGACATAAGGTTAGAGCAAAGGATTCTAGGCTTTTTCTTTGCTGCTGTCCTGCTGGGTGCTGCTGTCCTGCATGTAGTGACAAGGCTTCTGCAGGGCTTTGTTGTGTGGTGGTGGCCTAATTCAGACAGGTGGGGTCCTGTTGTAGAGGGAGACATGACAGAAGGCTGTGCTTAGTGAACGCCTCACACTTTAGTACATCACCTGTAGTGCCTTTCTCAGGGTGCCTGCCCCTCGGCTCCTGTGCAGGTATGGTGGTGTGCTACAGCTGGGGAATTGTTCTGGCTACTGGGGCCCTTTCAAATACCTGCACTGACATCCTGTGCCGAGAGTGCCTTGCCTGGGGAGCGTGATGGCAGCGTGCTGCAGCTGGGAAATGCACTGTCGATCAGAGCTCCAAATCAGGAGCCCTGGTTGCCCTGCAGTTTGTTTAATAGCCCTCAGTTTGGGAGCTTGTAGTAGAAGGAAGGTTATGCTTTATTCATTTACATACTAGTATTCTAACAAAACTCTCATCTTTATCTGAGTTGGTAAGATACTCATTTTTTCTGACCTGATCACAAGAGTAGGGTTGCTGTGAGTGCTGTGGGGAAACATTGCTTTAGCCAGTGGAATGTCATGTCATTTTGAAGGCACCTCTGTTTTAACTGCTGCTGTCTGACAGTGTATGGGGCAAAAGGCCAGTGTATTGTAGCATATTCTGTAGCTGGTATAAATCTCTATGCAGCTGCACATGACTGGGTGTCTCGGTCCCCCTTTGTGAAGTCTTTTTGCCTTTTTTTTCATCATTTATTCCCCTTCTCTGGAGCATGAAATGTGACTTGGCACTTGGCCATCTCAGCTTTGCAATCATGTAAGCTCCAAATGTGCTGTGTGTGGCAGCTGCTCTGTAACTAGCTCCCTAAAAAGTGAGTGATGTTTAGTAGCACATGGCACTATATCCTGAGAAGACAGGTTGAGGTCTGTGTTTAATGACCGACAAGAATAAATGCAACTTCAGTGCTTGGTGTTGGTTACAGCACAGGCTTGATGTTCACGCTGTTTTACATGAACATGTGTTTTTGAGTGCACTTAGTGCTCAGGTGGAATGCCTTGTTAGTGGTCAACGTGTGTGTCCACAAGATGAATACAGGACAGCCATGGGTATACCATACCCTTTCATGCTGTCATAACACCTCTGTCCTACAATCACAAATTGCTTCTGATCTGGAGGGGTCACTTCTAATGACAAGTGGCAGGATAGGCCTTCCTCTCTATGGTCTAGACATTTTTGGGCCACTTTGCCACGGCTAACTGGTTCAGTAACTCTAATCCTAGTTATTGCAGAAGTGGCTTTGCAGAAGATGCCTTCTTTATAGTGTCTCGTGGATGATCTGTGTTCCCATCTCTGCAAAGTGCAATTTCTAGTGTTTTATTGATTTAGAACCAAAATGTTGTTAGTCCCATCCAGATCTGCCTTCAGCTTCCTCATAGCTAGAATTTGCCATCCCTGGTTTTAAGCATGGTAATGTGGTTTCTGAGGGAGACTTTCTACCTCTTTCTTTTCATAGTCTCTGTACTTCATATTATAATACCTCTGGGCATTGCAGTGGGAAGGCAATTGGATTCATTAAGCAGCTCTGTATGTGTGTTATGTTGTGAAGGCATCAAGTGTGTAGCAGAGTGAAGAGAGCAGGGTTTCTAATGCCGTGTTTTTCCTCTCTCAGGAATCCTGTCTATAGAACAGCTCATCAGCCGTGTGGGTGTGATTGGGGTGACACTCATGGCTTTGCTCTCAGGATTTGGGGCTGTCAACTGTCCATACACTTACATGTCCTACTTTCTCAGGTAACTGCAGTCTTGTGAAATATTTCATCCACATTTTGAGTTTATTCTCCTGCTTTTCCTGTGGCATTGATTCAAGTTTTTCTATAACTTTTTTCTGAATCTAGCTATTACCATGTCTACATGCTAGAACCATTTCCATTGCTCAAGCGTTTTCTCCTTATACAGGCTTCTCTCTTCTTTGTTTCATGAGCATATGCGTATTTCCTCGGAAATGTGCTAGTAGGCCTAATTGAGTGTCTTCATTTTGCAGGAATGTGACAGATGCAGATATTCTGGCTTTGGAGCGACGGCTCCTTCAAACTATGGACATGATTATTAGCAAGAAAAAACGGTGAGAAGGTAGCAGTAGCGTGAAATTACTTATTTCAAGGCTTTTCAGTCAGTGTGGTATAAGATGGTTTTTGAAATTAACAAAATTATTAGTTCTGTCAGGGCTACGTGTTCAGTGAAACAGGTGGCTGAATTGCATTGAGCTGTGTGGTGGTTCATTCTGGCCTGATATGCAACTTAGTTTTTTCCCAGGCATGTACACTAAATAGCACCCTTTCTTGCTGCGGTGGCACAGATGAAGCTTCCAAGACAAATTGTAACTCTCTAATGGCAGTGTGACTACTCTGCAAGATGGGTACCTTTCTTTCCTGATGAGTAAGTGACCCTTAAACCACTGCAGCTGGTTCTCCTACTGGTGGTTTCAATAGGGCGCTTGGTTCATACATAGTAAATGCTCTCCTGCTCTGTGGATCTGCCGTTTCCTGGTCAAAGCTGAAGCAGGCTGGTGAGCTGGTGTGGACACAGCTATATTCTTGCAAATGAAAATTCACGTTGCCAAACAAGATGTAGCATAGTGTACAAGCGTGCCATCAGAACTCTGCCTTTTGTTAGTTTAGCTTATTCCATGTACCTCAAGTGAAAAAGCTACTTTTGGAAACAATGTGATTTCATTTACACTGAAAAGATTTTTGTCTGCTCTTCCAAATGAGGTATTACCTGCCCTACTGGTTGTGCAGAATAAATGCAATTACGGTAGTCACTTCAAAGGTTTGACTGTCTGACAGTGAATTCTCACAGTAGTCCCCCAAACTTTACCTTTGGTGCACTCATATTTTAATCTACTCTTTTAATGTACGATGAGGGAGCTTTTAGGTAGTCTAACCTTGCTGAATTAGTCACCAGTGTGCATAACTGTTGATCAGTATTAGCATATAAAAGTGTAGTTAAAGTATAACTTTTTTCTTCCTCATCGAAAATGTTAAGTGGTGAACAAATGTTAACTTGGTATTTGTGGTCATGTGTGAGGTGGTGAGTGGTGAGAAAATTTTATTACTCAGGTCTAATTGATGTAATTGACTAGGAGCATACTAAAATACTGGCTTTGGAGTTAAAAGATACTGTGTAGTGCTGCTTCTGACTCCGCTCTTTTGTTTTGTACAGCATTTTTGGACCTCTGGTTCAGGGAGGGTGATGTTGGGGTGAAAGTAAGGATGTCTGGGACTCGTAACTGGCTAGTACTTTCTTGACTTCTTATGGCCAGGAAATCTGAATGTAGCAACTTTCTAACCATTATGAAGAGCCACATAAAGAGAGTTAATCACTTGGGAGTTATACTGAAGCTCATGTATTTGTGTTTAAAAAATCCCCCAAACCAAACAAACTCCAAAACTCTGTAGTCTCAGAAATGTGCAAGAAATAGCAGAAGCTTGAGCTCTGTAGATTTCATTCTCTTTTTGCTTTGACAGAGGGCAGTGGCTTGCATAATTGGACTATTTGCTCATATAAAGTGGAGTTTGAAAAGTTAGATTTGTATCAGTCCAAATGCAATCCAAATAATTTGACAGAACAAGCAAGAATAGCAGTATTTTAGTGTAGGATAAACGCTATACTTCCATAAATTGTCAGTTACTTGCTGGCCACCTTTTCAGTACTGCTGATAACTCGGAACTTCTCAATGCCCACAAGGGTTATAAGGCAATAGAACATAAAGCTTTTTTTTTTTGTGTGTGTGTGTGTGATCTTGACATTTCTTCTCATACTGAACCTTATTCATACTGGCTTTCTTGTCAGTGGGAGATGGTGGTCGAAAGTTGTTTCCCTGATGCTTTTTGCACAGGAATTGTTGTTGTCTCCTTCCTTATGGAAACTCACCTCTGAGGTTGGCAGGTTCTTTATACCCATCTTTGCAGGTATGACATAACTAAGCCTCAGGTTTGAAATGCCTAGCTACTGTGATACCATTGCTTCATTCTGCTTTATCTAAGAGTCAAATCAGCCTACCTGAAGTAGGTATATTGCATATCTACACAGGCAAAGTGTGTGATTTTTGCCTGTGGATCCTTTCTGTGACATCTCCAGAACTCCTGACTCTACTGTGTGGGTACAGAGATCCCTGTCGCTTCTCAAAGAAAACATTTGTGTTTGTATACTTACAGCCTTGTGCTTCACCTTGACATAGATGCGTTTTTGCTGCAACGCTGTGGATTGTTTGGGATGGAACATGTGAATTGGGTACTGGGAAAAAAACAATGGGTTAAAAATGCAGTTCTTATATTTGGCAGCTATCAGAATGAATTGAATCGTTCTAAGATCTCTGTTATTTGTAGTCTGTGGCCATATTTTTCTTTTTTTTTTTTTTCCAAAATTACACTGCTTATCATCAACCTTGAAGAGCACTCAGTACCAAATGTAGCAATACTGGCTGCGGATACCAGAAAGGGCTTAAACACTGTCGAACCATGGATTGCCTTGACAATCCTATGAATAGTTTTCAGCTTAGGAGTCGATAACTGGCTCACAAATTTCAATGGGTAGAAATGTGAGGGAATGAGGCCAGAAGCCAGCACTGCTCGTGGGGATTATGCTGCAGTGCACATGGAGTGTGGGGGACAATATGCAGCTGCTGCTGTAGTGTTGGAATTAGCTTCAGGAGTCACGTTCAGATCGCCTGAAGCATCTAATGGTTCAGGCCAATAATGGATTTATGTGTTTCTGCTTCATAACAGCTTGTCATGCAGCCCAGTAGTGAGTGACAGCATATCAGAGAGTGCTGCTGCGTGCCATCCAGCACTCATGGTTCTTTGGAAGAGGCAGATGTGCAGTGATAAAGAAGTGTTCAAGGGGAGAGGGGAGCATGAGAAGCCTTCCAGTTCCTGAACTTGAGATAGCACAGTCATGTGTTTGAGGAAAGGAAAGCGACTAATCATATGACTGAGAAATCCTTTTGAATTTTTATATTTAATTGGGTTTAAATCCCTTTAAGGATTGAAGCAGGATCCTGAATGGAAGTATTGAGAAGTGTCTTGTTGAATCTTGCTTGATTAGATCTGGGCTCTACTCCAGAGCTAATCAAGGTTATGTTATGAAGCAAGATTGGTGCTTGAGGGGGTCAAAAAAAAAAAAGAGGGCATCTGTTTGCAGTGGATTTAGTTTAGCAGTATCTTCTAAGGAACCGTTTCTTGGTTGTGTGTTCGTTGTTTGGGTTTTTGTTTGTTTGGTTGTTTTTTTGTTTGTGTGTTTTTGTTTTTAATTTTTTTTTTTTAATAAAAGTACTTTATTCTTAAGGACTTGTGTTTTCTGTTCTTTCAGGATAGCAGTGGCTCATAGGACAATGTTCCAGAGAGGAGAAGTACATAACAAACCCACTGGCTTCTGGGGAATGATAAAAAGTGTTACAACATCCGTTTCAGGCAGCGAAAGTATCCTTTATCTGCATGCCGTCACCTGCCTCCAGAGGTGGCTCCAGCTTTATTCTGTTTTGAGAGGAAGAGTGTTGACTGGGCCAGTTGCAAAGCATTTGTGTTTCAACATGTTTCAGCAGTCTCAGCAAAAGGCTTAATGTCTCCTTGCAAGTTTGCTCACTAGCACTGTACTACCTGCCTGGGGTTTGAACACGTAGTTTTACTGTGACACAGATGGGAGTCATATGCTACTGCCCTGCCCTATAAATGGGTTGTTGCATCACCATTTGAGGTGTACAGCAGGTCCCAGGACAGATGTGCGCACCTGTGGTGTCACATTGCAGATGTGATCACATCACTGACATGGGGGGCAACTTTCTACTTTGCTGTATGCTCTGCTCATATGAATGGCCTGCATGCATATTTTTCTCATAACTTGAAACATGCTCTTCCAGGGTGGAGAGCCTGTGACGTACTTGAGCAAACAATGGGGTTGCCTGAGGTGCTGCAACAATTTACCTGGCTTGTAGTTGGCTTTCTGGCCATGTTGGAAAGCCATGAGAAAAAGAAGGGCAGGAAGCAACTTGTTGACCAAATAAATTGTTCTTATGATATAGGTTGGCCACTGGTGCTATAGCAGTGTGACAAGAAGGTTGATAGGAACAGGCAAATGGAAGTTGTTCTGCCCATGTGAAAGGGATAGAAGGAATTGGTTGGGAATTACAAGAGTCTGTATTTCTCTAACTTGTAGTTACCTACCAACAATTTCTGCTGGACTAGTTAAGTGTGCAGTTTGCATCTTTAAGGCTGAGGAGTCTTCTTCCTCTCCTTTCCCACTACCTGGTAAAATCAGAATTTGGCTGTTTGACTAGTCTCTTTATAATACCCACTAATCTCTTGGAGCAGTTACTCAGCAGTTTTGCTTATGAAGATGATGTGAGAGTGACATATGATGGTGCACTTCAATGACAAGGGATGCTGCCCAAAGTGGAGTGTCAGTTTTCAAGAGCTCTGGGTCTGTTCTGCTGTTGGTTTCCCAGGCAGAGGAATGAAGAGCTTGTTGCGTGACTGCCTAAATACTGAGTACTGCCTACCTTCTGAAAATACAGTAGTGTGCAATAAATATATATCCTTGAGATTTCTTTGGCTGCAGTATTAACAAGGGGCATTAAGACTGAATCAAAAACCTGATCTGGATCAAAGATGTGGTCAAGCCCTTTAGAGGTGGCCCTTGGGCTGAAGGTGGGGGATGCTTTGTTTTTAAGTAAGAATTTGTGACACATTCTAGCCTTGACTATGCTGGTTTGCCAGATCTGTCCCTTATCCAGCAAGAAGTGGATGCCCTAGAAGAGCTGAGTCGGCAGCTTTTTCTGGAAACTGCTGACCTGCATGCAACAAAGGTACACAGCAAAGAAACTGCCCAGATGGGTGTCGGGATTCCAGGGCAGTTTGAAAGAAAATGTATATTACAGGGGTGTCAAACTCATTTTCTCCGGGGGCCACATCAGCCTCACAGTTGCCTTCAAAGGGCCCAGTGTAATTTTAGGACTGTATAAAGGTAGGAGTAGTTACTTCTATACAGTCCTAAAATTGCATTCAGACCTTTGAAGGCAACCCCGAGGCTGCTGTGGCCCCCAGGGTAAATGAGTTTGACACCCCTGAGAAGAAATTGAAAGCTGTTCAGCAAGTAAATCTTGAAATGTTGTGATGTGGTGGAGTGAGGATCTGTTTCTTTAATTTGGGGTCTAGATGGCAGTTTCCTCCAGTTCAGATGCATACTGGTGCATGTCCCTAAAGCCATTCAGAAACTTTTGAATTAAAACTTTCAAGTTCAGAAACATGTGAATTAAAAGGTTCTAGAAGGATAAAGCTGTGTTTGCTACTATTAGTGCTCTGTTAGAATTTTGTGCTGTGGGTGATTGTGGAAATGATAGTTTTTTTGTGTTCTGTTTCCCCTGCCCCCTTGTGTATTTCAGGAGAGAATAGAGTATTCAAAAACTTTCCAGGGA
This sequence comes from Caloenas nicobarica, assembly GCF_036013445.1. Classification (NCBI taxonomy): domain Eukaryota; kingdom Metazoa; phylum Chordata; class Aves; order Columbiformes; family Columbidae; genus Caloenas; species Caloenas nicobarica. The sequence goes on from NC_088245.1 coordinate 131,263,285, forward strand.
AAATACTTTAATGTTTTGGGTTATTTTTTCTCCATCTATTGTGTCTGGAAAATCTTCATGGTATGTAAACATTTTATTGCATTTTAAGTGGACATAAGCAAATGTAACACCCTGCGTAGATTATGCTGTACATGCAGTTCATCAAGTAATGCTCTTGTTTCCTTAAAGTCTGGCTTCTGGAAATTCTGAAACAAACTGGCACTTGGTTGGAATAAAGCTCTGAGTCTGTGTTTTTGTATAGAGCCTTATACAAGCAATTCTTACGTGTGCATTTTGCACCTTCTTTGACAGATCTGATCATCCCCTGCCCCTTTCCTTGGTGATACAAAGAGTCATGCATGTGTCTCATGTGTAACAGTGAGGTATGCTTTTTATTTTCTTGTTTGAATGTAAATCCATCTCTTCCTTGCAGGCAACCATCAATATTGTATTTGACCGTGTGGGGAAGACTGATCCAGTCACAAGAGGAATTGAGATCACTGTAAATTACCTGGGAATCCAGTTTGATGTGAGACTTTATTAATTCTTACAGCCTTTTCAGTAATTCCTATCTTATCTAAATAAAATCATATTGCTGATAGGGAGAGAGTGATAGAACTCTGAGAATGTGTCTTCGACTTCTGATTTATTGGGGAGGAAGGGAAAATGCACCGTGAACTTTGCTTTCACACTGATTTTTATGCTGGAATGGTAATGTGGTCTTATCAGAAGAGGCAGTGTTTGTTTTGGGCAAATGGAAACATGTTAGCCAACTTGCTTAGATTAATACACTTTTCTACAGAGTAATTATGTTTGCCTGTACACATAGATGTTCTGACAATTACACTTCTTAAAAATGTCTCTGAATTTAGGGTTCTTTGTGATTGGTATAAACTAAATCTGTTTTTCTCATGTGTTCGGAGTAAACAGTGGCTAATATATCAGCGAAAATGTCTGTTATATAAACCTATCTACAATGGATATCTGTACAATTAGGAAATAAAAAGACCCTGAAGAATTGGCAGCTATACAGTGTGGTGTAAATAGGGTTAGTGTTAGAGATTTAACTGTATTCTTCTTGCTGATACAGGTGAAATTCTGGTCTCAGCACATTTCCTTTATTCTTGTTGGAATAATCATTGTCACCTCTATCAGAGGATTACTAATTACACTAACAAAGGTAAGAGCCAGGACATACTTATGTGGTTTTGGGCCAGGAAAGCTGTTACCAGATCTTTAACTTTAGACAGGGCAAATACTGTATAAACTTTAAATACATATTTGTGTTTTAGATATCTGAATATAAATCCTTGCAGAGGGAGAAAAGGAGGAAAAATGTCTTCTGTGGTGTATTTCCCCACTCAGTCTGTATTGTTATTACTCTTGGGAAGAGGTGTAGATGTTAAATGTAAGCAAGGGTTCAAAATGATGCTGTAGCTAGGGCTTATTAGTAAGGTTAATGAGATGAAGATTGGAAGAATTTAGATTGCTTAATTTCAGCTGCAGGTTCTTTAGGTAGAACTGGAAAGGCATTAACTCAAAAGACGTGTGACTCATTGTGTGGGCCTGGCTTTTGGTACCTAAGCTTAAACATTAGTATCTGTCCTTATAGGACTTTTACAAAATGGTGCCACTGGCTTAGGGAGATTGATGTTTAAGACTGCAGGTTTCTGAAAGTACGGTACAGGCACCCCTTCAGAAAGGGGTGCCCTAAAGCACATTGGACTTACCTGATGTCTTATTTCCAATGCTTTTTTTTTCTTTCCAGTTCTTCTATGCCATTTCCAGCAGCAAGTCCTCCAATGTTATTGTTCTGCTTTTAGCACAAATCATGGTGAGTACGTAGAACTATGGGCACACGTATATACATTTATGCATACATACTTATTTGTGTGTGTATCCATATACACATAACGGAAGTCTTTGTATGCTGACGTATCTTAGCCACATAGCCAATTGTGAAATAATTGCTACTTTCTCTTTTTTGTAATTTACAGGGTATGTACTTTGTGTCATCGGTGCTCCTGATCCGGATGAGTATGCCTCTAGAGTATCGCACTATTATTACTGAAGTCCTGGGAGAGCTCCAGTTCAACTTTTATCATCGTTGGTTTGATGTGATATTCCTAGTTAGTGCACTGTCCAGTATTCTCTTCCTTTATTTAGCACACAAACAAGCCCCAGAGAAGCACATGGCCCCCTAAGTAAGGACTGCAGTCACGTGCTGGACTTTGTCCTTTTTGCTGGACTCTTGCAACTCCTGTGGACAACAAAACTTGAAGAAAGCCAGGACTGTTCTGTGTGTTCCAGCAGTGTAATTTGCTCTTGGAATTTCCATGTATGTCTTCATCAAGCTCTGTGGCTCATTTTGTTAAGGTGTCACAGCTTGAAGGAAAAGGGATGCACGTATTGAGTGTGAGATAGTTCATTACCAAGGAATAAGCGCATGCCTTGGTACACCAATATCTAGGGGGAGCGGAACTTTCTGAGTAGGCTGTCTTGGGTAACACCTTATTTTTAGAAGAACATTTTCATAGAAGGCACTAAGGAAATGTGATTTTTCTTTTGAAAATCAACTCATAATTGGGATTCAGAGGATGGCAATTCTAGAGTTGAATGTTTGAGCCTGTGGAATTAAAGAAGTTTTTGTAATATCTTATGCAAGCATCTCAACTTTTGTCAGCCCCAAGTATTTGGCTGGAAGTGAGCTAGAAAGTGGCTAGGATTTGGTGCCTGGCAGAAGTGGATAGAATTTCATTCCGTTTGTGTATGGCGCATACAGGAGTGTGTATTACTGCTACCTACTGTCCTGAGTCTTAACTTTGTTTCTGTCCCTGCATAAATGGAACTGAGGTTTTGGATTCCTCTGTTTTAAAGTTGAGTGTGAAGCCAAAGACCACAGTTATGCTTCGTTTAACTTATACATTACTAGTGTGTTTGCCTTATACGCTGTGTATTTGATGTTCCCCACAACCTGTGTATTCTTCTACAGTAGTCCATTTCGTCTTCTTGACGTAATTCAAGGCATAAAAGTAAATTTTATTCACATGACTTAAACTTGTAGCTTCCTATAGACACTCTCAGGCTTTGTTTTAAAATTGTTCTGGAACACAAATCATAGGTGGTAAGACCTGGGGAAAAAAACAGCCACTCTAAACAATTTATTTCTATATTGTCTTTGGTGTACAGCAAGGAGGCAAAGTATACAGCAGCGGTGTTACAGAACTATTTATGTCACATTCACAACAACATGGTGTTGACTTGGAGTCAGAGAAACGTGCATGACGGAATTATGTATTAACTACCGTGATCCACAGCTGTAGGCAGAGGAAAGAGAATATGCTTAGATGTCTTGAGTTGTGAACTTAGCTTAATGTTTGGAAGAAATTTCTGCATTGTTAGCAGGAGAAGGGAGCGTAATGCACAGAGTACATTGGCTTACACCATGTCACAGTAGTTGTGCTGCTGTAAATGTAGCATAGAAGAGTCGCCACAGAGATTGAGTCGATGCAGCTGGATTAGGGCGAGAACTGCCTCTCCTGGGAGAGAGGGAGAAATCAATTGCTCTTTATTAAGAGCTTATCCTTAAAAGGCTAAGATGCTTATGAATTTATAAAATGTTTCTGCCTTCTGCTGCAGTGTACTTAATTATATACTTCTAGTTATTTAAGCCTTTACGGAAGTGACTAACTGCCTGCTTTACAAGGCAGAAAGCCAATGAAGCACAATTGCAATGTGTTAACTGGATGGAGGTTACACCAAAGTGTTTATTTCAGGCAGCTGCATTTCAGCAAGAGGCTGCAGTCCTTTACAAGTATGGCACTCCTAGGAATAGTCAAGTTCTGGGAGGTGTAGTAGCAAAGAATGATCGAAGAAAGTGCATTTGGAAGGTTTCTTTTTCATTCTTAGTGTAGTTTTTCTCCTCACAACTTTGTGTCATCGTTGTTGTCACTGTCGGCTTTTGTAGAGGCAGCTGATTGTGAAGAGGAGGATGAGCTTGCCTGCAGAGGAGTAACAAATACGTTCTGATTATTTTTAGTTTGTAAACATACTTGATAGGCTGCAGTGTTATGAACGACTCCTGCTTTCATCTGCACTAATCATGTACTTGTTTGGGTAGCGGAATGAGCCAACAAACTTGATTTTTGTTGTGGAAGTGCTTTTTGGTTAAGCACATTTAGAGAGAAATTTGTTCAGTAGAGGCTTCCTATTTTTTAATTCCCAAACCTGCTGAAATGGCACTTCAGATGCATAGTTCAGATCTGTAAAATGCAGCTTTGTTACTAAGAAACTTTTGAAAAAAACTTGTAGCTGAACATTTGCAGACAAGGCTAATGAGAAATGAAAGGAGAGATGATTGGTCTCACTCTTCCTTGCCTGTCTCTTTTGCATGATCAGAAAAGAAGCATTTAAATATTTAAGGCTGACCATGCAGAGGGTTCAAAGTGACTGTTGCATGAAGAAATTTCTGCTTTTCTGACTTCAGTCATTCTTCAGATTCTTTCTGATGGCATAAAGTGGATAAAATAACTTCACACTGGCACAGTTTCTAGAAAATATCATAATGTATCAACTGCTCTGCCTTCTACAAAATGATCTATTTTGAAATATTTCACCTGATTTCCCCAAAAGTGCTTTATGCTTTTTGATGTATTTAAGCACCTTTTCTCCTGCACTTTCAGGATTGTATTGCCTGTTTCCCATCTTCATTAAGGATTACTGTATTTGGATTATCTTACTCCATAAAATCTCTTGTATGTGCATCCTTTCCGTGATTCAGTCTTGCATTAAAGATACTCATCTGTATTATGTCTGGGAAAAGGAAGAGTCGTTTATTATAATCTGTCCACACTTTCCCTTTTAATAACATAGACTGACTTGTAAAAATCCAGACTCAAAAATCCTGGCTCAGGTATACATACTAGTAGAAAAATATTCCTGTCCCCTAGACAATCCCTCAACATCTACTTAACACAGTATTACTCACCCTTTCCCTTGGTTCAGGTGAGTTTCTCTCTGGCTCTGATGGGTCGTTTTCCGTATATGCAGGAGGTTCAGAATTGTCATGTACTGGATCTGCCACGGAGGCTGTGATGGGAATGTTCTGGCCCTGGAAGTATTTGTAAGCATCTTTGCTGCACACAAGTAGTGTCAGCCTGTCACCACTCTCATGGATTCTTGCCACGACTCTGTCATAGGATTCATCGATCACACGCACCCCGTTCACTTCCACCAAATAGTCGTTGTTTTCTACACCTGCTGTGTCAGCTGGCCCATGCTTTCGTACCTGCAAAGGCAAGTTCAACTTGTAATATTAGCCTAAAACTTGGAAAGATGCATTAACAACTGATTGGTTAGCTAGACTACTGTGTTACAGCTTCCCTTACAAGAAGGCAAAATAAACATGAGGAAAGAGATTTGCGGGGCAGAAAAGAACTGGGAGTGGCAATAGGCATAGACATGATAAACATGGAACCCATCTGTTTCCGATTTAAGACGCATCTTGATTTTGATAGACATAGAAATGTGGCATGGTAGAATCATGAAGACAGGTAGAAAGCCAATTTTTTTCTTATTTGCATGTTCCTGTCTATTAACTTTAAAGTTAGCTTTACCACATTTCACAGATTTCTTAATAATGAGTGGAGCCTCTCCTCTGAAGAAAGATAAAGGCACAGACATAATTGGAGACAGTAGAGGTTTGACTTTTGCCAGCTGTGGAATTCAGAGAAGTGGGGTAGAATGGGGTGAAGGTGTCTCTTACATTTAGGATGTTCTACAGTAAAAAAAAAAAGCAACCCATATATATTTAAAATACTAATTTTAGCATGCCAGCCTCATGAATAAAACAAAAATGATGCAAAAGCTGGATTCCCCTTCTCTCTAGATTTCTAAAAGAATGAGGAATGTTTTCAGGTGCTTAGTTTTAATCTTGGTCTGACAATGTCAGTCTGGTTTGAAGAATCACATCCCTTATCTGAGAGCACTGGAGAAGAGACTTGTCTTTTGTGGATTTTCTTGAATGTACTTGCAGTATAGAAGGGAGGAAGCTGTCTGACGCACTATTTGAGCTTTTCCTTGTTCCTCATTCTACATTAGTACCTCACTGATGAACAGTCCAGGCTTGTTCTTGATCATGTTTAAACTGAAGCCAAATCCACTAGGCCCTTTCACCATCTTGCAGATTCTTGGCTTGTGGTTCACTTGCTGCTCAGTGTGCAACTCCACTCTTCCTTGTGTTTTAGCTGGAGTTGGATCTTGTGCTTTGTAGTAGTATGAGTAGGGGGAAATTTGAGCCTGAAAAAACGTGACAAGTAGAAGTTTGTTAACATAAAAACTTCTGTTGGGAAATCTGTATTGGGCTTTCATGCCCAGCATATTTTGAAACCTTTTTAATGACTCGGAGCTGCAGCGAAGAACTCTTTGCTATTAATTTCTGGCTGAGTGGGAAACTACAGTGTTGGTCTATGTGAGAAGGGAATTTTGTTACTCGTTCATAAATGCTTATACAGCCATGTAGTTCTGAATTTGCTGTCTTCTAACATTTCTTGTGGTGTGTTTAAATTTAGAATTGTTCTACTAGTGCCTATAAAAAGCTGGAAGAGGCCAAAAATTTGGATGTTTAGTGACTTGCCGTGCAAGTGCAAGGAGAGCTGCTGAAATATGGGTGTATCTTAGATGTTTTGTGCAAGTTGAAGAAGTCTGTCACAGCAGACTGGCTGTATCATATGTCTCTTCATAATGATAACATATCCATTCTTAACAGCAGTTTGCATTATCTTACCAGTTTATACATGGCGCCAGTCTCCTTATCCACTACCAATAGTGTGGTTTTTGCCTCAGACTGCTTAATTTTTCCCACCACGCTTTCATGATCCAGACCATCCACTTGCTCGCCATTGACAGCTACTAAGATATCATCGTCTTTGAGACCTGCCTTGGCTGCTGGGCTCCCAGAATCAACGTCCTTGATTGTATGATCTAAGATCAGAAGGGAAAAAAGATTGATGTGAAGGTGTATGCTTGGTAAGTTTAAAGACATTAAAACGCATGGCAAACTCTAATTGTCAGAGTTGTACTTCAGGTTGAGACCATTTCGTTGATGGAGCCCTGTTTGCAACACATCTATGGAGGACTTCTCCTAGATGACCAGAAAGAGGCCAAAGAGAATGAGGTCTGCAAACCCTGTCCAGGAAGAAACTGTACAATGAATGTCATGGTCTGTGTGTTAACTTGGTTCTTACCACCAGTATTTTTTTTCATCTGTAGATGAAAGCCATAGCCATTTTCTCCTTTCTGAATCTCAATAAGTCGTGGTTTGAGGGGAAGCAATCTCAGGTTGGCGCTCTCTTTGCTCAGTACCATCTTCTGGCTTGTGTAATAGTGGTCTGTTTCTTCATTTGAAAGTAGAAACATAACATGATTTTCAGACTTCTTCACCTGCAATAGTACAAGTACAGTCTCAGATGTCACCCTTTCAACAACATGTGGGAGTTGTAGATACTTTGGAAACTGGTGTGCTGATACATAGTGGTGTGTGTGTGCTGCTGATTAATGCTACTACAAGGTTTTGGGTTTTGTTTGTTTGTTTTGGTTGGTTGGGTTTTTAGTTTGTTTGGTTTTGTTGCTGTTTTGTGGGGGTGGGGGGGTGTAGGGTTTTTTTTTTCAGAAATTTGGGCCATGACAACATCTTGGGCATGTAAGATACAGCATATGTATGAGGAAATTTTCTGTATTTCGCGCTGTGTTCTTGACCTCTAGGGAATTAGCTGTAGCGTGCCATTAAGGGTGACATACAGTGCTGGCAGAATCCAGTGAGCCTCAGTAGATAGTGCTTGGCTTATCTAGATGTGGAACTCTAGAATATAGACATGTCATGCCAGCTATACCACTATTCTAGATTGCAGGGACAAGAGTCAAGTTTCTGTCACTCTTGGTCCTCTGCCATCTCCCTGTATTACTAATTCTGAGATTTTTGGGTGCTTTTTTTACCTGTTCAACCTCTACAAGTCCACCTTTCTCTTATTCCTTTCTTGTGTAATGGGTGGCCTCTTTATTCATCTTAACCAATGTCATCCTGTTGCTGATGTTATTGCAGTTCAACAACACACAGGTTGTGCATGGTTCCATAGTCAATAGCATGCCGTGAATTGTGATGCTGGAACGCTGGAGCATGTACTGCCTGTGTCTTGGCGCTCTGAAATCTCTTCAGTTCAAGCTGCCTTTTAGTAGTGCCAATAGGGGAAAGCTGGAAGCCTCATTAGTGATGTTCTTTTGCAGCTGAGGCCAGGTAGTGAAAATAGTTGCACAGTGATTTTCATTAGTTTTGGACTTCTTAACAGGAGAAAGGAACTACTGTCTAAAATAACGAATTTTTCCTCTTCCATGCTAACTTTACCATCAGAGAATTCCCCCTCTTCCTGCCCCGAAAACCACGTTTGATGACTTGCCCTTTTACCATTAGGTGTATTCCCAGGACTTCTAGGAACAGAGCATGATTTATTTAATAGGGTTCCTGGCAGCAGCCTATTTCTGTTATTTAAAATTCTTCGGTCTGTCTTGATGGCAGTATTCATTCAGATTCAGTTCAAGAGGCTGCTTGACAACAGAGCTGAAGCAGAGGGGTGCTCCACCATGTTGATGATAAACAAACAGCAGCTTCCAAGATTTACTGTGAAGCATTCAAATGGGTCAGACCTGCCTCCTCAGTAACCCTGATAGGTTGCTGTTGAAAGTGGGCCAGAACAGAGGTTGAATCAGTATACAAACAAGTACCTTTTCCACCACTTCCTCATGTGTGTCGTTTTCCACATTTTTTCCATTGATTTCAATCAGGCGATCATTATTTTGGACACCAGCCTTTGCAGCTGCTCCTTGTGATGAAAGCTCTACTATGAACAACCCCTTCTGTCCTAAAATAAATGAAAACTCATTATGCAGGGTAAGTCACTGAAATATGCCTGAATTTAATGGTTAAGGAAACTCAGTACTGATGTCCTTAGAGATTCTTGGTCTGTGCTTACGTGCAGATTACAGTGGCACCACAAAACTTCGACATAGACACATCACTATCTCTTGTTCTCTCCTGGAAAAATCACTTCCATGGGGGAGGGAGGCATTTGTTCATTATCTGCAACTCAAACAATCCTTTATTTCTCTACCAAGAGTGCCAAATGGGATGATTAAGATAGCTGAAAGGGAATTTTTTTCCTGCCCTCCTTCTACCTCCAATGTGAAATGAGGAGCTGCTCTTTTTGTTGTTCTATACACTTCATAATTTCCTGTGTTTGGAAGGCTTCCATGTTTGATCTTTCAGTTACATTGCATTCCAAAATACCCTCTTTAGAGGTGATGCTTTCCAGAAGACTTCCCTATTCAGTTCACTGGCCTTGGAAGAAAGGCATATGTGGAAGAGGTTCCAAATCCCTTGCTTTTTAAATGAAATAACTTAAAAATCAGGAAAAGTGTTTATTGCAGCTGTCTAGAACCTTGTGTGCTGATTCCTGAAGTGATTTGGAGGAAAGAAACAGGAGTTAATGTAGCATCTTGAGTGTATATCTGGCATTTGATCAGGGACTGCAAATTTAGTTTTGGTAAGCGGGCTTAAACAACAAGCAGAAAATAGTTTATTCTTATAGATATCTATATATCTATATATCTATATAAAATCTTTTGTCCACCCCATAAGAAATGTGGTCCTCAGAAAAATACGGACTTCTGCTGTGCAGAAGTGGACTAGAGATGGACCTGAACTCATCTTCCTACTTCTCAGTTTCTTTCTATTAGCAAGAGCAGTTTGTGTGTCCCCATTGGCCCCCATGTGTTAACTGTGGTTGCCTCTGTACCTGCTGTCATTATATATATGTATATATATGTGTGTGTGTATATATATATATATATACACACACACCCCCCATTTCTTCTCCCAAGCTCTCACCTTCTATGGTTTTCAAGGAGAAGCCATAGCCTTTCTCCTCCTTCACTAGGTAGCAGAGCCGTGGTTGTGGAACTGCAGTGATTGCTCCATTGGCCATGGTCGGTGGGGACTGCTGCTCCTGCCGTCCTGGTGATACCTTTTGACCCACCTCTTCCAAGTTCACTCCCTCCTCTTCCGCCTTTTGATAGGATGCGCCATCCAGAACAAGAAGTACAACAGAATTCCCGCTGTTTTTGACAATCTCCACCACCTGTAGTGGACAAGGTAAAATGGCAAGCAGGTGCTAGTGACTGGCCTAACAGCTCTTTCCAGGAAGGGTTGCACTGTCTACTCTTTACGTCATCCCTCTGCTTATGCACTATGGAGGCACCTCAAAGGCATCTCATTGCCATGGGCACATGGTGGGTAATGAATGATGCAGGGAGATACTCTTAGCAGTTGACTCAGTTCTTGGATTTCCTAGCGAAGATGCTGTAAAAACTGGAAGAGAAAGCTTCATGTAGTGGCAGGGGGTCTGGGTAATGGGAGAGTGCTGTGGATCTCAGGCTAAACAGAGACGTACCTGTGCATGTTCCTCCTTGTCCACAAACACACCATTAACCCTGAGGACTCTGTCTCCATCCTTCAAGCCAGCCTTTTCAGCTGGACTGTTCTTTTCCACATTCCGGATGAGATGCCCTGCTGTGTCTTTCTCAATACGCAGGTAAAATCCGTAGGTCTTTTGGGGCTTTTTGGTCACTTTGCACTCTCTGGGCTGGAGAAGAGAAGTCATCTCTGCCAGACAGGATGGAAAAGATACGTGTGAGTAAAAACAGTAAGCTTCCCTAAATATGTTCTCTCTATATATATATTGAGACAGTTTGCATCAGAATTCTTGGGTTTTTTGTTTCCCAGGAAATCCAGCTGTGCAAAGCAAATTAACAAGGATAGGGAGAAGAAAAGAATCCCTTTTCCCTCCCCCTCTTGCTTTGCAGAACTGGAAGAAAAAATTGTCTGCCTATGGTAACATAGTGAAGATTGAGGTGAGGATTTAATACCGAAATTAAGTCTTACAGAAGAAAAATAATGGTAGCACAAAAATACTGGAACACTATAGGGAAGTTATGTGACAAAATGGGATTTCACAGAATCACAGAATGGTCAAGGTTGGAAGGGATCTCTGGAGGTCAGGTGATCCAACCTCCCAGCTCAAGCAGAGCCACCTAGAGCCGGTTGCCCAGGACCAAATCCAGATGGTGTTTGAGTATCTCCAAGGAGGAAGGCTCCACTACCTCTCTGGGCAACCTGTGCCAGTGCCCAGTCATTCTCATGGTAAAAAAAAAAGTGTCCTTATATTCAGATGGAGTTTCCTGTGTTTCGCTTTGTGCACATTGCCTCTTGTCCTGTCACTGGGCACCACTCAAAAAGAGTCTGGTTCCATCTTCTTTGCACCCTCACTTCAGATATTTTTATACATTGCTAAGTTTCCCATGGGCCTTCGCTTCTGCAGGCTGAACAGTCCCAGCTCTCTCAGACTTTTGGACATCTCCAAGGATGGAAACTCTACAACTTCTCTGGGCAACCTGTACAGATGGAGTTAGGAGCAAGTAGGATCAAGGAAGGACCTCATTATCCTAACAGGGTTTTTCTGTTGTCACATAGTTTAGCTAAACAAAAGTAAGTTTCAGGAAAAGACGTTGTAACTGGAGTGTTATTGTTAATGAGTGCAGGGTTTGCACTGGAGAATGGAAAGCAAGGACTACAAAGGCACTAGGAGGATCCTTGTCTCCACTTACAAAGCTGCTTTTCTTCTAGCTGGGTTTGATACCTCTGCATCCCAGTTTTCAATAAAATGCTACACTTGCTCTATTTCTGTATGCTTTAGAAGTTACCAGTAGAGTCAAAGTCCATTTTTTCTGCTGCCTCTGAATCCTAATTAAACACTGATTCTGCTATGAAGAGGAGCCAACAGAGCTATTTCACTTTAGTATATAATTATATGTGAGACTTGAGTATTATATGAATGGAGGTATTGTGAGGTCTGACAAAACTGTAGAATATTCAAGCACAAACCTACTGACAATGTAAACGTGCCATCAGGTAATCGCTTCCAGCAGAGGTAATTTAATACTGCCTGGTCTGTATTGAACAGAACAGAGAAGTTGAGACAGTATGCTTATCTTGCAATTCTCATATGAATCCTGAAATGACCATAAAGCCTCAACTTGCTGCCTGGCTAAAACTTTGTCTCCAACCCTGGTGACTTTAACAGTGACATGAGATGTAATCATTATAAAAATGTGATGTTGTGTGAGAATGGAAATTAATTAAAATTGGTGGTGTAATGACAGACTGCTGAAGTAACTGCAGTAGTTTGATTCAAATAATTTCTCAATGAATTTGTGACAACTGGAGCAGAATTTCCAGTCACTGTCTCCAGAGTGCTATGTTACCTCTCTGGAGAACTTGAGGCCAGCTGGTTAAAGAGTATACTTGATGCTGGGGATTGCTACCAGATTGCCATTACGCTGTGATCTTTGTCCTCTGGAGGTTTAGGAGCAAATCCTCCTAGAAGCTGTGTCATGGCACATATGCCAAGGACAGGATGGTGTCTGGGATCAGGCAGTGTGGATTTACTCATTTTTATGACACCTGATGAACCTGATAACTTTACTGTCTCTGTGATGGGCAAAGAGCAGTGGATGCTGTTCACCTTAACTTTTGCAATGATTTAGCAGTCATAGATAACAGTCTCTAGTACAGTCAGTGTAGCCAATTTGATGACATATGTACTGGATAAGCAGATTACTATATGATGCAGAAAATTGGTTGAGCCACTAGGTTCAGAGGGTTTTTACCAATGATATATAATCCAGCTGTTGGCTGGTTATTAGTGGCATTCTTTAGAGCTGATATTGGGGCTGATATGGTTTAACATCTTTATGATATGGTTAGCGAGACAGAATACATGCTCAACAAGCTGACAGATGATACCAAATTGAGGGGGGGCAGTCAACAGACTGGAGGTTAGGGTTGCTATTTAGAGAGACCTGAGCAGGTTGCAGAAATGAGCTGACAAGAACCTCATGAAGTTCAACAAAGAAAAGTGGGGAAGAAAAAAATCTGTATCTAGACCATGCACGGCAATATAGGCTGACTGCTGGTTGGCCAGAGGATGGTGTTGCTGGACAACATTCAAGTGCACAAGTTGAACATGAGTCAATGGTCTACCATGGGGGTGAAGAAGGTCAACTGTATACTGAGTGGTATCAGAATGTAGCCAAGCAGGTCAACGGAAGGGATTGTCCCCCTCTCTTTGACACCTGTGAGACCACATGTGAGTACTGTCTCCAGTTTTGAGCTCCTCAACATATTAAAACTAGGCCACTGAAGTGGTTTAGGTTTTGGGGCACATAATGTTTAAGGAGGCTGGGAGAGCTGGGTTCGTTCACTCTTGGGAAGAGAAAGTAAATGGAAGGTCTTATTGATGTCTTTAACTGCCTAACTGGGTTGTATAGAGAACATGGAGCCAGACTCTTCTTGGAAGTTAATAGTAGTAGGATGAGAGGCAACGGACAGGCTGCAGCAAGGGCAATTTCAATTAGACAGCTATAAGGACAGCTTTTCATCTTGGGGGCTGTCAAAGTCAGATACTAGAACAGGTGCCCAGAGAGGCTGTGGAATCTCCATCCTTGGAGATCCTTACTTGGATGGGGCCCTGAACAACCCAAACTAAGTTGGCTCTGTTTCCTATGGGGCATTCGACCAGATCACCTTCAGAAGTCCCTTCCAACTTAAACTCTTCTATGCTTTTATGATGTAAGGAAAGTCTTAGGTGATGCATATCATTAGCAGGAATACTACATACTGAAAGTAAGCAATAGTGACCAGGGAACAACTCCAAAGATAGTTGCCAAAGATTCATGATGACAGAGGAACAAGATGAAGACAAATGAAGACAACTTCCTCCAGTTGGAAAGCCCAGATAATTAGCAAACTTGATTTGTATTTTACTGGAAAGTTTTTGTTTTGTTTTGTTTTGTTTTTCTCTGCCTCCCTCTACTGACAGGCGCTTGTCAAAAGGCCGAAGTCTTGTTGCAGATATTAGCCATTAATTGCAGCCTAATAGGTACTAAGAAAATTAATCTGTTTGTATGTAAAGATTTCTTTGCAAGTCCATATTTTTTCTTCTCTTTATATCACCTGTGTGACTAATTTATATGGGAACTGGCCTTTTTTCTTTTCTGTTTTTTAGAGGTAGCTGGCAGTCAAATCCTTCCATGACAGCAGCTTACTGCAGGACTACCTCTATGGCCACCCATGCCACAGGCTGTTTGCTGTTGAAGCTGAACGTGCATTGTTGATGTTATTTGGGCAGCATATAAAACAGTGTGGGTATTTGGTGGGAGTTTGGCACAAGTGTCACTGAAGCTGGAGAACGGGGCTGATTTCAGCATGCAGGGGCTGGAAGGCTGTAGATCATGATTCACTTGTTCCTGTTGGTCAGATGCCTTGTGCTTTTTTGAATCTCTGTGTAGTTGTACTGGGATCAGCTCCATATAGGGATGGACTGCCCTATTATTTGGACATTGTTTGGAACACATCAGATTTTATCATACACAACTACAACTCAAAGCAGTTTTTCTTGGCAAACACTGAGAATCTGTGCTAATTCCTGAAGTAAACATACAAAACTAGTGGTACATAAGGCTTTTATGGGAAAGATTATTTCTTCTATTTAGAAATAAAGGGAAGGTTGCAGTGCACTGCACACTACTCTTCTTAATCCATGAAAGCTTTACATGCAAAATTGAGTCCTAAAAAGGAGTTTTCTAAGGAAAGAGATTAGCAAAAAAGGAATTTCTTACCTGTATGTCTGTGCGGAGCAGCCTTCACAGGGATTCTCTTTTGCTGTCCCTCCTGTGTCTGTACCTATAAGTAAGGCTGGACTTTGATTGGGCAAAGGTTGATTTAAAAGATGATTTATTTAACCAAGTTTCACTGAATATGTTTAGCACCTTGATAAGCTGCCTTGTCCTTGCCTGCAGAAGTGCTAATCACTTGCATTTCTAAACAGGTTTGAATTTTGTTCTGCTGATAGTTATACTCAAACACTCCATCAAAGGGGTCATCTGAGGCAAGCCTGATCTTTGCTCTGGGCAAGAGTCTTGTCCAGCTAAGAAATGTCTTAAAGGGAGCAGGTTTGGATTGTGGTGGACTGACCTGGACCAGCAGCATTCGACTGCAGATCAAGAGGTTGCTGGTTCAAACCTATGCACCACATGTTGGTTGTTAAATAAAGGACTGTAATGGATTAACCTTGGCTAGCAGCCTGATGCCCACCGAGCCACTCTTACTCCCCTCCTCCACAGGACAGGGGGAAAAAATAGCATGAAAAAGCTTGTAGAATTCAAGATAAGGACAGTAACTGGGAGATACACAATGGAAAAAATGGGCTGGTGATTGAGGGGTGGCCCTGACTGCTAAGGCCATCACACACGTGAAATATGCGCTACAATCAAGTGACCCATGTGAGTAAAGCCTCTCTGGAACAGAGGGAGGAAGGTGCCTGGGATATCAATATGGCAAGGCCTGGCAAATTTGCTCTACTGGACCAATGCTCTGAAACTGCCAAGGCATGTGCATGGTGGACGCATCAATTGGGTGACAGGAGACATCCTCTGTAAAACACACCATTGCTTGAAATGCCATCCTGAGCCTTGAAAGTAAAGTTCTGTGTCAGGGTACCCCAGAGGGTATAGAGTCAGACAATGCAACTCATTTCTGAAATAACCTCATATGCTCCTAGGCCAAGAAACATGATATTGATATGGTGCATCAAGTACCCTGTCACCCACAACCCTGTGGAAAGACTGAATGATACAATTGACTGTTAAAGACTATGCTGACAGCATAGGACACTGGGGAATGGAAGCCTTGGAACGTAAATTTAGCAGAAGCCACCTGGCTGGTTAAAACCAGATGATCTACTAACTGCCCTGGTTCTGCCCAAACAAAGCCCCTACGTGCTGTAGGAGGAGTAGTATATATAGGTAAGTGGATGGGGAAGGCAATGTGGGTTGCTCTCCCTTAGGAAAACGAAAGACCCTTTGTGGGATTGTCTTTGCTCAAGGACCCAGGTGCATTTGGTGGGTAGTGCAGAAGGAAGTGGAAATCTGGTGTGTAGCTCAAGGAGATTAATCCCTAGAGGAAATTAATCCATGATTTGACTTGTATGATATAGGAAGTAACACAGCAGGAATCACCTGAACCAAGGGAGAATGGGCCTCACAAGAAACCATGTGAGTGCAGCACTGACCCAGCCCAAGCGGTCTTGGTGCTTAACAATCCAACATGCTGCTGCTCCTGTCCTGAGTGATCTCCTTGACAGATAAGACCAAAGTCATCAGCTGTTCTTATGGATATTTGGGGGAGAGGGAGCATGGAATAGGGGGAATATTATCTGTATGTATGTCAAGGGACAAGTTATAGTGGTTCGTTAGGATGTATAAACCTGACTGTTGGATGTTAAGATCATTTAAGTATGTAGTATAAGTTGTAAGTGTTGGTAAGGAGGAATTTCAGGAATGAGAGACAGAATGAAAAGGCTAGAGTAGGGTATAGCAATTAAAGACTATATGAATGGGACAGAGGATACTTAGATGTATCGGATAATGTGTGACCTGAGCATGATGTGAATGGTATGGAATAAGAAGTCGAGATTATACTGAGTCTGGCTGGGATAGAGTTAACTTTCTTCACGGCAGACCACATGGTACTGTGCTTGTGATTAAGATAGTGTTGATAAAACACCACTTTTTTGGCTGTTGCTGAACAGTGTTTGCTTTCTTTTAAGCCTTTCCCTCCATGCCCTCCCAAGCAAGTAGGCTGGGGATGACCAAGATTTTGGGCGGGAATAGAGACGAGACAGCTGACCCAAACTGACCAAAGGGATATTCCATACCATTTGATGTTGCGCTCAGCATTAAAACCTGGGTGAAAAGAGGAGGAATGGCAGATGTTTGTGGTTATGGCAGTCTTCCCAAGCAGTTGTCGTGCATGTTGAGGTGCTGCTTCCTGCGAAGTAGCTGAAGATCTGTCTGCTGATGGGAAGTAGTGAATGAGTTCCAGTTTTTCTTTGCTTGCACGTGCAGCTTTTCTTCCCCTATCAAACTGTCATTATCTCAATCCACGAGTCTTCTTGCCCTCTTTTTATTTTTTTTTCCCCATCCTGCAGGAGAAGAGTGAGAGAGAGTCACCGTGGGTGTTTGGCTGTTGCTTGGGGTCAACCCACTGCAAGGGCAAATCCTATCCACTGGCCACAAGCATGTGCAGGATATGCTTACAGACACAGACTGAACTGATGGTGTTGAGGGAAGCCTCCAAATTTGAGATCTTGGTATGCCAAAATACTTAATCAATTTGCTGTGTGAAGTTCTCGTTAAAAGATCTCATTCAGTTTTAGAAAGCTTTAAAATGACTTATTTCCCTCATTAAGTTGCGGTGGAATTGGATTATTAGAAATAATGCATGTGTTTTCCTTGGCTGTCTGCTCCAACTGTTTAATTCAAAGGAAAGGTAATAGAAATAAGCATAACTGAAATAACCTGCAACAGAACAGTCACTGATGTTATAAAAGCCTTAGTGTAATCCACTTACTCTAAGTGGATTTACAAGCCTGTTGTGACTTGGAGTTGTTCCTCTTTGTATAACACACAATCTAAAAACCTAAGTGGGTGACCCCCAGTGTTTTAAGCACCAGAGAAGTCAGACCCTGCCCTGTCCTCTGCTTGCAATCTTTCAGACAAGTAAGGCAAAGACTTTATAATGAGAGACATAGAGTAGGGGAATCGCAGTGGCTCACAGTTTTTCAGCTCAGCACAATGTGGATAGGAATGCATACAAGGATCTCAGGTCAGTATACAAGGAAAAAACACAGTATTTGAAGCAAGATGTATTTTTTTTTAAGTTGTAAAGCCACTGTGGAAATCACTTGAGGTCATTTTGAGTCCAGACGAGAGTTTTCAAGAATAAGGTGCTACACAAATATAAAATGCTGGTGAAACACAGAAACATTCTGTGTTTCTAGAAGGGAAATTACGGTCGTGTTCCAAATGGGCAGGATGTGGAGACTGTGCAGCAGTTTCAAAAGGTTTTGAAAAGAAAGTTGAGGGAGAAAGGTCAACAGGCAACAGAATACTTCAGCTTCTGGTATAGTGAATTATGAAACGTTAGTAAATATGAATGATGAGGGAAAGGTTCTTTGACTTGAGGCTCAAATGATATGTCTCACTGCCAGCAATGTCCTGTTGACAGAAGGATTATATGGATATTCTGCCGTAAATATATTCCCTCTCTTTAAATCTTTATGGTGGTAATTATACTGTTCACAGCTGAACTTCCTTGCCTGGGAGCATGCGCAGCCCTTAAAGATCCATGTAATGAGGATTTCTACATAGTGCTTGTTTACCGATATTGCTTACTGTACACTTACTGACCACAAGCTCGCTGGTCTCCTTGCAGTGCCACACTTTTCTTGGATTCATAAGACACAAACTAGGTAATGAAAATTCATTTTCAAATGCAGCATTTTGGGAGAATACAGGCTCTTATTCCTGTTCTCAACTGACTCCAGCTGGGACAATTTGTAAATTTGTCCCCTACTCCCTGCAGAAAATGATGCCTCTGCAGCTGAGTTCTGGAAAGGTGTTACGCCTGGTCTAACCGCCACAATACAATGTAGTAACAAGAAGCAACATCACTTTCAATTTATGTTAATCTGCAAGGCTGTGAACTGTGGTGGCTGAAGGCTGTGATCTGCAAGAGAGATGCTCCCTGAAGAAGTTGCTGTTCCTATCTGAGGGGTCAGTGACCTCTTCAGGGAAGTTTTTCCTTCCACAGCTAAGTCTGACAGGGACTGTTAATCAGAGATTTGGACCGTCTGAAGGTCTCCTTCGGTAGAGTAATATGAAGGCATCTTTTATTTGTTCTTGTATCTAAGCTGTTCAAAATCAGTACGGCCCTTTCCCATAATTTTGCCAGTGACAGGTTTTCCACTCTAGTTTGGCAAGTGTTATATAAAACCCCATGTGATTTGGTAATAGGAATATTTGGTTCACTGAAGTCCTCCTTAATCATGCCGCAAAGTCCATTTGAGCTACCAAATGAATATTCATCAGTCATCTCTCACATAGCCAAGTGGTAATTAATTCTTTCTCTTCTGGTGACCACATGCTCCTGATGCAGTAAAGAGAGTCAGGGAAATAAAGGGGAAGCAAACAGGAATGACACTGCAATCCTGCTGGTTTGCAGAGGAAGGCAAGAATGTCCCTCCTCCTTGCGTTTGGGCTTGTGTCTTCCTTAAAAATGAGGGAGAAAGAAAAATCAGTTGCTGTCTCTGTGTTTGCAGCAAAGAAAGGTATTCTATTATTGCCTGGACCTGCCAGTGAGGAATTATAGTGGCAGTTCTCTTCCCCCAGGCTTTGCTCTTTGTGCTTTAAATATTGATTTCTCTTCCCTAGTGTCCTTTTTACTTGAGAATATAAACTATAAACAACGCTTTCTTCTTTAGCTATTCAACAACTATTCTGTATTGGTCATGAATTTGGACTTTTAGATGCAGAATTTTTTACTGAATTAACTGTGAGATGTGTCTGTGTGGCTTCTTTTGCTGTCATGTCAGGCCAAATCAATGTTAAAAATTGGAAATTTCTGTTGAAGAAAAATTTGAAGGTCTGTGAGATCCAGGTCCAATTTTGGTGTCGGGAAGGTTTCAAAATGATCGCAGGAGAGAAATTAAGACAAAAATGACCTCAGATGCTGCTAAACAACCTATTTTAATTTTATGCCTGAAAACAGAGCGATAGAATAAGTGGGGAAAATTAGGAGGAAAATTAAGCAAGTATGCGAGAAGACAAGCAAGAGATAGACACCACCTGGGTCCAACCACTGTCTTCTGTTGGTCAGGTCTCAGCTCTCAGGTTCTGGTAGTGCTGGCAGCACTTGGATCTCAGGTCCCGCTGGTCTCAGGCTTCAGGTTTCAGGTCCTGGAGGTGGGTGGTCACACTCAGGTCTTTTGTCGTGAGGCTTTTATTGCAGTTGGTAGCAGGTGTTGCCTGGACAAACTGCTGGCCTGGTCCCAGATGTTGATGGTTGACACCACTTGAGCTTACACACTCTTTAAGCATTTTTTGAAATTTAGCAACTCACAGTGATCGTGCATTTTCTGCCTCAACTCACTGTAGTTAAGCATTTACAGCGAGCCCAACAAGCAAGCACCATGAGTAAGCATTTTCCTGTCTTATTCTCCAGAACAAGCAGGCCTTGAGACAATAATTCATATTATTTCAGCAAGCAAGCTTTGAGACAATAACTCATGTGCTAGGAGCCACCGTCTCTCACAAGGTCTTAAAAAAATGAGGAATTATGTGAACTGAGTAGGCTTCTCAGTGGAGCTATGTGTTTGTTCATAATAAATAGCTGCACATATGTATGTATATTCACATACAAGCACAGAAATCAGACTATCTGCAGGACTGTTTGAGTAACACCAGCTGAAGGCAATTTGATTAATGCTGCTCAAATGGCAGCACCTTTTGCAATTTTCTTTCATCTGGCACTTGTAACATGTGGGAAGACTTTTCTTTCCAGTTCCTTCTGTTGGGCATTTTCTGGACTTGCATTTCTTTGGTTGTGCCTTTTAATTGCCGTGTCATTCAGGAGGCTTTGGATGTGCAAAATGCTGAGACATAAAAAAGAATGTTATAAATCTACCAGTCTGGCTTTTTCCATTCAGCACATGCAACCTTCTGTTTCCTAGGATATGTATCCATATACAACTGTTTTTTTCTCATCTGCGAAAAAACAGAATAAGTTACTTAGATTTCAGTTGAATGTTCATTTCTTGCCCTCTGGAGATGGATTTCTGAATTTGACAGTAGATGCTGTTCCTTTTCTTTTAAGCTTTTCAAATGTATAAATAATAAGTACTATGTCTACGTCACTATTTTCTTCAAGGAGCATGAGGAAGAGATGCTTATACGATCACTACAGAAAACATATACTCTTCCTCCAAAAATACAGCTCTGTGGGACAGGAAGTATCCAGACCTAAGGCTTTGACAACAGCAAATGTGAGTCTCTTTCTCTTCCCATTTTCCATTCCTTTCCCTGCTGCCTGTATCTCATCTTGTGTCACGTTCCCCTACCCGCCCCCCCGCCCCCTGCCCCAGCCTGTAATCCATCAAGAAAGGTCCCTTATTTCTGCATTAACCTCTGCATTATTGAGTAGTTTATTTCACTTTGTCATTAAAGATCCTTTTCAGCTCATCCTGGAGGGGTAGGGTATGTTACCCTCAGCAAATATAAATTATGTTGCTTTATGGAATCCAGGAGAATAATTTTGACTCTCTTCTGTATTCCAGGAACTAAACTTCTGCTTCAGATTTCCTCCTCGGTGCATCCACTCTTGATACAGGAAGGATTTAAACTGGAATAGCATTCATTTACCCTTCTTTCTGAGATCAGTGATCATAATGGAAAGTATGAATGCCACCTTGAAGGCAAAGAGAAATACAACCTTCCTGCAGAAGTTTCCATCTTCTCAGTCACTGTATATTTGCTTTTGTGTTGGGGGGGAACTATTGTGTTCTGCTCAGATGAGGCTTACACGATACTTATAGAACTGTTAACAGAAACGTGGAGATGGGTAATGCCTGCTCTTTATTAGTTCTTGTCACTTTGTGGCTTTGAAAGGCTTGTTCTCTGTTATCACAAAAAGGAAACAGCTACTGGTATGCTTGGCACTGAAGAAATGCAGAATGCGGCCCTTTTCCTGGGTAACTATTGAAAACTGTTATTATAAGCTTTGGGAGAAATATAAATCTAGACACTATGTAAACCCAATATTATTTTAATATGAGAAAAAATATTTTAGTAAAAAATTATTTTAATGTGATGTAAAAGCCAATAGAGTTGGTTATGAGCTTATATTTATTCACTTAAAATCCTCTCCAAACAAACAACAGATCCTACCAGAAATCTGTGCCTAAGTACTAAGGTCAGAATAAATCTCCTTAAAACGCATGCGTGGAAATAACATTGGCTTGGTTGTAAGAGTAAAACTGGTTTATGGTGGCAGCAGAGCTTGTGTCCCTGATTTCAGCTGGAAGAAGACATTCAAACTTTCTAGGGAATACCCACCTAGATCTTAGCTTATTGCCTGTCTTGAAGATCATCCTGAGTGACGTGACTATATTCGGGTCTAAAGAACTAAGTTATCCTGAAATCCTGAATTGGATTTGGAGCTGAAGCAAGTGGGACATGCCTTCTAAAGACCAGAGAAGGAAAAAGAAAAATTCTGTTATCCACAGCCATAGCTGAAGTTACATTAAGCTGTTTCCTGAGGTGGGTCATCCAGGGGAGGAAGAATTCAAAGACTTATATTGCTGGGGAAGCCAGCACAAGCCTGAAGGAAACGTGTGTGTGGCAGTAAGCTTCACAGTATTTGACTCCATACAGTCAATGATAAGTTCCCAAGAAGTTAAGCAGCAGTTTATTCTGCTTTCTTGTGCTTTTCGTTTCACCTTTGTGGGGGCGGTTGTACTGTTAACTCTTGTTTTTAATTTCTCTCTGCACAGGAGAGGTTCCTAACAGAGTCCTTTAATGATTCCCTAAACTTAAACCACAGCTTGTCACAGAGTCAAATTCTCTTGTGTTAATGGTTGTATTTTAAGCTGCTGCTATGTGATTTAACTGTCATATCTTCCTTAAAGCCCACTGTGTCCTTTTTGAAGAAGAGGGTGATGTAGCTTTTGTAATTGCGTTTAGTGACAGTAAGGTGTAAGGAAAAAGTAGCCAATGGACACTTAAATCAAGTAGGCATTTATATTAAGTAAGGGAATTGAAACTGAAGGATGTTGTCATTGTCTTAAATTCCCCTAGGGTCAACTTTGTGAGTGGTGATAATCTTATATCAGTTTGAGAGTTTGATCACTTGACTATGTTAGTCTGTCAATTCACTGTAATACTGTGAAGTTAAATATTTAATCAGCTTAGAAAATGGTGGAGTGTTGATTTCTCAAGGTTTGCTTGTTTTTGTGTAATTTAACTGATATGTTTAATGTTATTATTTTGATTTTTGAAAAATGAAGAAAGGTGCATCTTTTCACTAACAGGTATCTGGATCCATGGTCTTTACAGTTACAGAGTAAGTACATCTTTAGGTACAAAATTTGTAAGCTCTTTGTGTTCTCTTCAAAATTAGTTCTAAATCAGTTCTAAATTGCTTCACAGCATGATTAATAAAAATAATGATCACTATGGAAATAAGCCTTACATTTTAATTCAGTATAGAACTCTTGGGGTTTGATTATTTTTTAAAAATTTATTTTAGTTAAAAGAAAATAAAAATGACAGCCCATTCACCATTTATAAGATATATAATGATGCATCTGTATTCTTAAACTGAAGTAAAATGGAAAGTTAAAAGGGTGCCTTTTGGTCATCATTGAGTTGTAGACCATTGCATCCAAAATGCAGTCCTGCCATAGGATCAGGGCAAAGGCAAGTATCTGGTACAGATTACAAGCAGGTCCAGAGCATCCAGTGCACAGCTTTGTCCTGCCTGTTCCTGGTGCACTTCTGTCCAGTGTGGTGAACGAGCAGTTCCAGACCACCTAGAGGATACATCCTTCTTTACAGAGGTGATGATAACCAGGCTTTCCCACCATCTCGTTTACAGAGCTGAAAGCTGGAGCTGCCGGGATTTGGTTCTAGGAAAATTTGATAGGTCCTCTGAAATGCATTTTTGGAACTTCTGTTGCAAATACAGAAAATGGTTTTATTTACTTAAAGATCAGTTGCTGTGAACCGCTTAATCTGACTTAGTTATCTTCTGTGTATGTTTTTTCTCATGACTGTACTGGGTTTTGTTTGTAAGAGATGATTTAGGTGAAACTGAACTTTACTTTCTCTCTTGCTATCTGAATATGATTTGCATGACATTAAGACAAATCCTGGAATTTGCCTTATTTGCAATTTTTCTTTCATTACCATAGGTCTGTATATGTGAAGGTGGTAGTCCAAAGCAGCCTTAGGACACATTCTTTAGGGTACGTGTTTCTCCCATGTTGCCTTTTTTTTTTTTTTTTTTTAGTTAAAGTATAATGAAAATATCAGGACTGCAATAACTAAAATCTATCACTGATTTTACCTTTTGATTTAACATAAACACACAGAAGAGCTGAAAGCATTTTTTTTTTTTTTGCTTTCATGAGGATGTAGGTTCCTAAAGCAGGGAATACATAGGGGATACATGAGGCCACTGGAGAATATATTGTCTGATCTTGTGATCTATGCTTTTCCTAGCCCTAATGTATCCTTGCCTTGCAATCTTGTAATGAAAATTTGTTAGCAGTTGTATTGAATCTGATGGATTTACTAATGCTGAGACATCTGACAAGATTTCACTTGCCTTAAAACAAATAGACACTTATTCAGATTTACTCAGCAAGTAGAAATTTGCTACTTGCTTTTATATATGTGTGTGTGTGTGTGTATATATATATATTTTTTTTTTTTTTGGTATGGTTGAAATAGGGGATATTTTCTTCTCTTAAGCGCTGTTGAAGTAACATGGTGGGTATGCCAGGGAGTGTTCTATTGTACCCTTGGTATTTTCCTATGTTGCTCAGCTCAGATGTCTGTTGAGAATGTAGGTGCAGTTCATGGTCCTGGCTTGAAGTCTCCCTAGGCTTTTTTCAAATAAAAAGGCTGTTCACTGCCCTGTTTCTGAGGAGAAACCTTGGAGACATGTTCAGTCTGCTAGTGAATATGTATTCACAGGCTCCACTGTGACAGCTGAGTAACTGGGATTATGCTCCACAGACAGACCCGATGTTGAATGGACTTCAAACAACAAGTTGCTTGCTCCATGGGAGAAGTCATTGCTTTGAGATTGGCCTGAGATACAAGAGAAAGTAGAAGGAGAAAAAAAAAAAAATCTTGCTTTGCTCTCTGAATTGTGCATACTTTGTGAATGACTGATGTTTGTGTGTGAGCTCTCAAGTCAGTACCTGTCACCGATGCAGTGTCTTCTTAAGGAAATTGGGAAGCGAGTCTGAAAATGAATGCCACACAGAGAAGGTACAGTTTTAGTAAACATGTCTGGAACATTGAACTACATTGCTAATAGCAAAAGTTTTGATTGCTTTAATGAGTTGCAGAGGCTGTGGACTGGCAGTTTGTCCCATCCCAATGGATGGGATGAGGGATGAGTTAACTCTGAATGCAACACGTGCCCTGACTCAACAGATGAGCTCAGGTGTGAGTTAACTCTGGGTATTTCTGTGCAGTAATGCAAAGCGAATGACAGACAGTCACTCCAGAGGTCAGATTCAATTATGAATTTACTAAAAGCACTTGGTGGAATACAAATTACAGTGATTAGTGACTTGGCAAAAGTATGTTATAATATCACAAAAACTTATCAATACATTGACAGCAAAAACCTTTCTAAAAATGGTGGATTGACAACAATTAGTAACTATAACACAAAGCTTAACAAGACTTTAGCAGCAGAACTTACAATGATATTACCTTCATATGTTCAAGAAAAAGGAGAAGAGAGAGAGAGGGCAAACTAAGATATCAGAGAGAGGGCAAACTAAGATATCAGAGAGAGAGAGAGAAAGATATCACCCCTTCACAGGTCAATCGATCCCATAGTGTCCTCTGGGGGATGTGGGGGGGAGCGCGTTGAAGATTTACACGCCACCGCCTCATATCATGTGTGAGGTCGTTTTATAACCCAGTTCATTTACATGCGAGATAGGAGAGGGCGGTTTGCTCTTCCCTCTGTTTGCTCTTCATGCTAATTAGGAAGAATCTTCTAGAAATGGGTCTGGGGTCTTCAAACTAGGGGAAAGTTCACAGTACTGACCAGAAGTGAGTTGTTTTGTCCATCAGGGGTAGCTGTTGGTTCATGTTTTTTTCTGGTAATTGGCTGTCCGACAGATGGTTCATCTCTGTCATCCCAATTAGGCCACTGTTAATTGCCTTTGTCTTACAACGTGTCTCCCTCCACGGCCATCTATCTTTTCCGCCAATCACAAAACCTTGGGAAAGATAAGACAAGGTGTCAGCCTCCACAGCCATCTATCTTTTCCTCCCAAAGTAACAAAAACCCAGACATTTAAGGCATAACATAGCCCTTTGTTCTGTGAAGGATGGGGGGAGCACTTCAAGGTTGTCATACAACTCTGATTATTCCTCTTATATTAACCACTATGTTCTATGCATCTCAAAAGCTGTTAAAAGAGCAACTGAACCTCATGCTTCTTGTCTGCGCTCTGAAAATGAAACATCTTCTGAGACTTTTAAGTGTCAAAAAAATTACTGGGTCATCTAAGAGAGGAAATGTTAGCTAAGCTAGCCTTAGCTGGTAAAAGCCAATAAAATCTCCTGGTCCTGGTTAGCTGACCCATATTTGAAAGCTTGACACTAGAACATGTATGGGGATCCTTTTAGAAAGCCAATAAAGAGTTGAAAAATAAGTGAAGAACAGATATTGTAGTTAAAATAACACAGAAACTAATGGAACATTCAAATTCTTGCAAGTATACCCTACACAGGAATTTCTTTGCCGTATAGAAAACTGCAGATAAATGCTTGGTTGTCATTTTCACCCCCACCATTTTGCTGTCCTCCCCTACCAACGGGAAGATCAGAGCACACCCAAAATGACTGATCTGACTAACACAAGTACACAGATTACAAGCACTACACAATGTGGAACAACCAGAAGTCCTGCCATGGCTTTCTTCCATGTCTTGGTCTAAGCTGGTAGGCAAGAGGGGGAAAAGGCAAACCCCAAACAATCAAAACCAAAGTTTTTTATTGTTGGTTATTTATTTAACCTCAATCTTTCAAGGCACCTACCCATTTGGAAAATGGAGACCAAGAAAATCATTCTTGCTTTTCTCCTTCCCAGCAGCATGCCAAGCTCCACTTTTTGGTCTGGCATTCAGAGGCATTTCTAAAAGACAGCTTTGTTTTTCTAGGGAAAGGGAAAAAATCTATATTCTGAGGTAAAGAAAGAAGCTCTCCTGCCTCTTAGCAGTAGTCTGAAATGGAAGGATGTTGTGGTAAGTATTGTTGATAGTTGCTCAGTTCACTGTAGACTGCAGTAATAATTGTGTGACTGTGGTCTAAGTCCTGACTTTCAGCTGTTTTAGCCAGTGCCCTCTGAACCTCAATAAGCCTGTTGCCTGCAGCTTGAGTTTACAGATAGTTTGTTTGTGTGGGTGTTCTGGTTTGTGGCATCTGTCTTCTTTTGGGTTTGTTGTTTCTTTTTTTTTTTTTTTTCTTTTTTTCTTAAAGGACATATGTGCTTTCATTTCTTTGTCCTACTTAAACGCAGAGGGTTCCTTTGTCATTTACAAGCTCATTGCTTCAGGGGAAGGCCTGTGCACTTTTGACTGCTCTATAAGTGCTCGGGCAGGCTGGCAGTACCAAGCTAAGTGATACCAGCTCTCCTTTGTGCCGTGAGAAGAATTTGCAGATAATTGCCGATGATGTTTTTTTTTTTCTTTTTCTTTTCTTTCCTCTCTCAGTGCAGAAGGTGACTCTGATCGTGGGGTTCCTCGCTAGGGCTGGAAGCAGCAGCCCCATTCTAGTGTTCCAAATGGCAGTTCTGGCAACGCTGGTGTCAGGTAAGGGGGAGCCCTGGCAAGAAAGAACATGCTGTTGGCGTTTATTAAATCCTGTTGAAGAGTTACTTGGTGTGGCTGAGAGATGCTGCCTGGGTTATGGGAAAGAAAGAATATCTTTTGCAGTAAGCTATCAGCAAGATGTTTTTCAGCCTTTTGTTTTTTCTATGCTGAATTTTGCCCAGGGAGCTAGGAGGTGAAATCTGATCCCAAAAGAGCAGTATTTTGAGCCAATCAGTATTTGTATTTTTATATTATCTTTCCGTGGAATAGTTCAATATTTGATGAAAGCAAAAACCTTCAAGTTGAAGAGAAAAAAACCCAAGCAACCCCAACCCAAATATCCCTCTCCCCTGATGCTTTTGCTTTCATTTTTGAAGGAAGGATGCTCTTCTCATCTTCCTTTTTTATGAAAACAGCAAAGCTTATAGAGAGTATTCTGTTCACATAATGTCTCTGCCACAAGATCTATGATAGGAAACAGAGATTTTTCTTCCTCTCATATGAGAGAAAAAGTATTGTTATCCTAGTACTGTTATCCTAGGTGCTATGTGCACATCTGGAGTGTAAAATAGCCCCTACTTTCACAGCGTATAAACAAATAGAGACATATGGTGAGGGAGAGGGGTTGTTGGCGTGGCCCAATGGTGAGTTCAGCTAATGTCTCTTCCACCACAAAACACACGATGCGGGAAATCATTTATGTGCCAACCACAAAATACCTGAAAGAAGGTAGACCTGGAATTTGAATTGCCTCATCAGGCATCAACAGGACCAGTCATCACAAATGGAGGCTCACTGGAAGCAGAAGCAGAATGAGACTGGGTTTGGAAAGGAGATGGAAAGCTTGCACCTCTCACAAAACTCAGACCCCAAGGCAAAAGTCACGTCCCCTCTGCTTCTGAAAATTCGGAAAGTCGACCAGTCAGACAGTGGCAACTATCAGTGCAGGGCCAAAATAAAGAATACTGTCCTAACAGCTGTGGGCCACTTTATTAGAGTAAATGTAACAGGTAAGCTCTATGTGTCCAGGAGCTTTCTTGCACAGTGACTTGGGAGATAATATGGTTGCCTCCAAATCAAATTTTCTGCATGATATAAACTGTGTTCATGAAAATGTATCCCCTCCTCCTAGGGTGTGGAACTAAAAATGATTGCTGCCACACTGTGACATGTTGTAAGTTTCATGCTCCTCTGTCCATTTGTCTATGAATGCGAAATGCAAGTCTGGCTTGTGAAAAATGTTGAGGATTTGTTTTAGATCAGCTGTGGATCTCTCTGAGCTCATGGGAATAGTTTCCCATAGGATTTCTACTCTGAGCACCGTTACCACAGCTTAAAGGAATTTGGTGGAAAAAGCAGTGTGGGAAAATGTTTGTTCATCTTGGGTTAGACGCGGGCCTGCTTCAGTTCACCTAGCATCTGTTCTGGGTTTATAGTCGGAGCTAGATTCACAGGTGGTAAAGTCATTTTCTCTAAACCAAAGGTCTGTGTATTTTCTTAAATGGAGACCTATGTGTACGCAAACAGTCTAGCCTTATGGCCTCTTGAATTCATTGCAGTGTATGCAGACCTCAGGGACGATTGGTGCTTAGAGGGAGTGGGACTTGAGATACAGTAGCTGCCACTATGAATTATTTTGTTCTTATTGAGATGATTTCTTTTCCTTGCTTCATTACTTAAAAGAGAAAAAATATTATGCAAAAAGTCTGGGAGGGCTGAAACATAAAGTGGCAATGCGCTAGTGCAATCATTTCTATACCGGTCTTAGCTGATCATATAGTACGGTGTCTTCTACTTGTGCCAGGTGATTTCAGGTCCAAGCCTCCAGCAGAAGAGAATATCTATTTGGCCTGATTAGCTGAGGTTCTCACCTGGTGGTTGTGGTGATGGTGAGCTACTAGAGCTTTGTAGATTGGTTCTGATCAAGGGCAGGCTGAGAAACCAGCTCATATTCCTTCCAAGCTGTTCTCCCACCTTTGTTAAGACATAGGGATTATATTAATCTTTTGCCTTCTTAAAGTTTTCTCCGACATATTTTCAATAAATATAAAACAAAAATTATACCCTCAGTCACCTTTTTGCCACTAAGTTTTAGGTAAGGAAAGATGCAGTTCTGCAGACTTTTATTTGCATGTTGGTCATCATTACATCAGGTGTGAGCATTGCCAATGCCACAGAGAGGACAGAGGGTGATCAGGAACAGAACAAGGCTCTGAGGGTGGATTCTGAGCTGGAGAAGACATGGCCTGTGGTCCTGATATGCTGGATAGTTGTGCATGTCAAAGGTAAGAAGATATATATCTCTCATAGACACATTTTCTGAAGGCTGTGCTTACATTTGATTTTATAAAATCACAAGTCTCACAGGTGGATTTCTGGAATGGCCCTTTTATTTATTTAATGACTCCCCATTTCCCACTGTAATCATTCCATAGAGGTTAACAGTCTAAAACCACCCAGGCAGGAAGGTGAAATGATCCCAACTAACTTGCATTGCTTTTGGTTTTGAGTGATTTTGCAGAAACTGCAGCTGAGCTGGATTCTGGCCAACATTCACAGAAGTCACCTGGCTCGGTGTCCAATTCCTGGTTGTGCCAAAACAGCGTGCACCAAATGAGTAAAGGACCATTGTTTTATGGACTTCAGATGCCTCCTGTATGGCCTTTTGGGAATATGTAGTTGTGTGCTAATGTGACATAAGGTATCTTGCAAATTAAATACTAAGCCTGAGCTCAGGCAGTTGATTTAGATGTGTGAAAATATCTCTTCTTGGCCCGATGACCCCTCAGTATAACCTCTGAGATGTGGTCTTGCATTAGACACTTTTTGAATAAGCTAATGTTTTATTAATTTGGATTGGTATATTTTGCTCCTGAACATGACTAGATTTTTAAAAAATTTCTGTTTATTTATCTACCTATCTATCTATATATATTTTGCATATGCGTTTGTCTTTTTTTTTCACCCAAGGACTCATACCATGAAGACGCTGTTTGTGAAGTCTAAGCAGCTTCATTTTATTGCTCATGATGAATGCCTGTGATTCACATTGCATTTCATGGCACACTTCAAACTTTTGGAGGACTTATTTCTGGACTTCTTGGTATTGGTTCATTTGGATTATTCACTTTACCAGTTCACCCCATCTACCTCCTAGGCAGAGAAGAATTTCTTCATGCCTTTTCTAGTCCTAGAATTTTGCCTGCATTGAGGTGACAGTTGTTGTGCTCTGTGAAATGAAGAGATGGCTTCTTTCCAGATGTGCTTTCTGGGACCTGTCTCCCATGCAGGGAGGTTTTCCTTTTCTGCTACAGCTCTCTACGCAAAGAAGGATTTCCTGGGTTCTTCTCCCCTCCGAAATGTCATCTGACGTATTTCTAGTCTATCCTCTGTGCTCTTCAAATTGCTTTGAGAAAGCTTGAGGCCCTTATTCAACTCTCAGCAGTATGAGCTCAAGTAGGGGGATGCGCAGGAAGCAGAAATGAATTCAGTGTCAAACTCACTGTCCTGCAAACAAAAACCAGAAACAGGCACAATGTTTTACCCTAGCTGTGGGATGTTTTGAAAGGCTATTTTGTCTACAGTCTTTTAACATTGTGTGTCCCTACTCCTCTTTTCCAAGCGTTTATGTAAATTTGCCTTTTGCATAAGGGGTTTTCTCTTAGGACTTAAAATTTGGTACCAAATGACAGGATGGTTACATCTGTATCTGTTTCTGTTTTTACTAAAGCTTGTCTGAGGAATGCTTCTGACCTCTGCCATGTTTTTGATAATTGGGCATGTGTGTAATGTTTTTGAATTTCAAAGCAGACATATATCTTCTAAATAAATAAATAAGTGATCATTTATCTCCTCATCACTTTGCCAGGTACCTGTTTATCAGCTCTGAAGGGCTGCAATCACTGCTGCTTTGTGAGCCTTTCCATCAAAAGCAGCCTGATTTTGGATTCTTGTTGAAATAAATGAGTATGTCACATCTGACAGAACCAGCTGCTTAAAGGGCACCCTTCATGCTGAAAAGCAGTAACAAGCAGTATAGATGTCTCACTAGCCTGGGGGAAGGGAGAGGTGGGGGGGCCAGGAAGAGCATAGTATGATCCTATGTTTTGGGCTCCACTGAGGCAAATCAGACTGCAGATATTTTTAGCACTATTCTTCAGCAGGCAGCGTGCTGTACAATTACACACCAACATGATGCTTCTCTTGTAGGTTGGTGTAGCTATGTTTCCACCTCCTGGCAACTATAAGGAATAGCTGAGAAGAGACTAAGGAGAATTATGTTTTTATTTTTCCTAGACACTAGAAGATGAAGTAGGAATTTTAAAGAGGCACTTCTCTTGAGCTCTAAGAGATTTTTAACTCTTCAAAGTTCTGTGTTCTATGCTATGTATAAACACAGAAGCTGTTTCCAAATAGTTTGCTTTGTAACTGCTGTGAAAACGAATGCTTGAGCTGAAAAGTCATAAATACAAGGTGCTTGCAGCAGGAGTGTAAGTAGTAAGATACCAGACAGACATTTCATATTGAGGCAGGGAGCATGAGTGTATGTCTATGGTAAGTGGGGACATGAACACACTTAGTGAAACTCCAGTCTCTAAAATACCTATACGTTTGGTCTATTAAGGACAACAATTATTGTAGAGGAACATACTGCTATGGAGGACACACAGTTGAGACTGTAGGCATTCTGCGAGGTAAGCGACCTTCAGTAATATGAAAATGTTAATTTTCCCAAATAAAAATCTCTTTTACAAGTCAGGATGACCTCTCCCTGAAAACAGTATAGCCAGAGCTGTGTTTTCTTTCAGGAGATGATCAGAAACCTATAGTGTCTATTTCTTGTTCTTTACCAGGTCAATGCAATCTGCCTGTTTTGCAGCAAAGACCAAAAGTCCTTTGGGTAGCCATCTCAGAACTGCCCTCTGTGAACAGGAAGAACACAAGTTTGAGTAGATAGTGAAAAACATATTTATAGAACATATAAAGAAATATACGCTGCTAGTCCAAAATTTCCAGATGAAAATGTCTTTTTAAGTGAAAACGGATTTTTCAAGCTAACTGTCCAAGTATGAATTCAGCCAGAATCCCTTACAAACATAACGAGATCCCTGTTCCTTCTGTCCTTGTTAACTTCATTAAAGCTAGTTCGGTGAAGTTTCATAGCACATATACATAAGCCTGGTGGTGTAGAGGTGCTGGACTCCAAAGTATTGAATCCGGATTTTGAATGAGGTTGTTTTCGTCGTTGTTCAGCTGCAGGGGTTCCCATGGAAGCTGCAGTCAGCATCCACAGCTTGTTTTCTTTTACATGATTCATTGCCTCACTTGGGAACATCATCCTGTTCAAAGGGGCTTGTTGGAAGCTGATACAGTTCAGAGGTGCCTCTGGTGTATCCCTTTGGATGCATTTTTGAATTCCTTTAGCCGGAGGCTATTTATCATTACAGAAGTCACAAACTAGCTCTGACAATAAACCATACACAAGCAATGTGCAACCCAGTTTTCTAGTGATGGAGACTATGCAAACAGGCCAAATAACGTTTTCTGTTGTGTAGGGGTGCTGTGAGACACGCAGCTCTTGGCTCTCCAAGCTGAGGAGGAAGAGAGGTGAAGAAAATGGATGAGGCAGGGTTGCCAGCACTGTTTTGCTCTCCTATCTCTGTTTTGAAAATACCTACTTGAGTACGGGCCCCAGGGCAGGAGGCAAGCCATCTTCGGGAGAGGAGGAAGGTGGTGGAGAGGGGCTGAGCCTAGGCCACACCATGGGGCTGGCTGCCCTGCTGTGGGGTGAGTTTTAATGGCTGCCTATTGCTGTATGTGGGGGGGTGCCAGTGCTGAGGGACTGCTGTGCCTGCCTGTGCAAGCTGGGCTTTTTGGGAGTGCACCCCTGGCACCTGCTCTATTGAAAGGGTCCACTTTAATAAGAGAGTTGAAAGGGAAAAAGGTACATAATCAGTGATGCAACCTCATCACATGGGCATCCCTGGATACCTTGTCACTTAAATGCAACAGCTCTAAAAGTGTGCACATAAAGTTGTATCTCTATATATTGATTTTTATACTGATAAATACACGTTGCAACATGCATGTGTAGGCACAGCCACACCAGAGATACTTTTAGCCAATTGAGATGTTTGATGTGTGTTTTAAGTGGGTCCGTAGCTGTGCACCATGGCAGGGGCTGTACAGGTCTGAGGGCAGGGGATGGGAAGGCCTCGCGGTGGGGAGCAGGAGGCTTCCTGAGTCTGCCTCTTGACACTTCCTGCGCTCTCTGTACTAGATGACTCTTTCTGTGCATCTTATTTCCCTCTCTCTTGCTTGTTCTGCAGTGCCTTGTCTGAACTTTTCACACAGTACCTTATAACATTGAATAAGGAGCCAAAAGTCCTGATGTGCACGTTCTCCAGGCCTGAAGCAGGCATTGCTCTGCCATCCTGTCCTCAGGATCTTCCCCTCTGGGCTGTATTTTGAGCCACTATGGGAATAGGAGAAAATGAAGACCTTTTAATAGCAATGCACACAACCCCATGATAGCATCAACATTTGTGGGAGCTGACCTGACTCCATGTCACATTTTGCAGCTGCAGATCAGTGGTCTACAAAAAGGGCAGGCAGTTCGGACAGCACAAACCTGAATAACAACATGCCGTAGGACTAGGCTTCCCCCGGCAACTCCACCCTTCTGTATCATACTCCCTCACTTTGAGCATAAAATCTGCCAGAAGCGCTGCTAACCAGCTGCAACACAGGAAAGAAATGGGGTGAGAAGTTTGACTGGAAACCACTGTGGAGAATTTTTCTAAACCACTAAGTGATGCAGGGCTATAGGTGTTGAGCTGGCTCGTAAGAAAGGGAGTTTATGACAGTGAAAAAGCCTACTTGGTGAGGAAGGAAACATGTAAAGCAGAAGCATCCCTTTGGTTTATTATACTGCATCAGAAGATTGTAGGCAGTGATAAATGTCATCCTGACACTGGTGTCACGACTTTAGTTTGCATTTGAGAGCTGGCATGTGTAGTTTTTTCCAGTATTGATTTGGGTTTCTATTTCAGGTATGCTTTGTTATACAACTGATTTGTTCCACTTAACGTAAAAATCACAGAAATGCAAGCCATTAAAAGGAAACTATTGAGTCTTTCCCTTTGCCATGTGATAACAGTATGGATTTCATATTTGGAAGTGTTGATCTAGCTGATCTATAAACACAGCAGAAAAGGTTTTCCCTTCTACAAACAAACAAGCACACACAACACAAGAAACTCTATCTGCTTCTATGAGATGAGTCTGAGGAGCGCTGAGTATGCAGCTCATTGAGGCTGGAGTAGCTGACTCCCAGTTGAGCCTGTTGGAGGTTCCTGGGACTTCTTGCAGGATGTCCACAGCTCTCCATGAGAGGTGGAAGCTGTGGCTTTCAGACAACGTTAGCTTCCCTGGGCTGTGAAGGAAGAGGAGTGGTGAGCAGCTAAAGGAGAGAGGCCTGGTAGTCCTGTGTGCTACCCCTACTTGGCACTGCTTAAACCGTGGTTAGTGTGGCTATGTGTAAGACTGACTGATGGATGAGGAAGGACAACCTGAGGTTTTATTCCTGCTCTATGCCAGTCCTTCTGTTATTTCTGCTCTTTTCAAAGTGGGAATTGGGATTTGCAGCTGCTTTACGTGCAGTTTGGGATGTGTGGTGCAACTCAGTCACATTTGGCTGTGGAGTGGGAGGCCAATACCTTTAGCTGAAAGATGAGGAGGAAACTTTCATCTGAGGAGTCTTGAGATATGTACCAATTCTTACTGAAGTCTTTTGGGAGTTAAGTGTTCACCTATAAACCATCTCTTTTCTGTTCATATTTGAATACTTGTACAGGAGACTTTTTCTTGGATTATCCATAGCTCTGAAGGTGGTAATTGTACTTGTGCATTGTTGGTTCCCAGGTTCTTTGTGGGAAACTGGCAACGAGGTGCAGCAGGTCCACAAGAGGCAGGAATTAAAGTAGTTGAGGTCATGAACATCTCTGTTGTAGATAGATTAAGTTGCTAGAGTATTTGGATCAAGTGAGAAGCTCCTGAGGTTAATTACCCACAAGTGCTAAGGGGGTTCTGTAGGGCCAGAAGCAGAAGTTGCTGAACATAGGCATGCTGGTCCAGTGACTGTGTAAATAAGGGAAAATTATCTGCAGTTTAAAAAGGAATTGCAATATAACTGCCTTTGGATATTTAAACCTGGAAGTGTCAGGTTTTAAGGGTTCATTATCAGCAGTGGTTTCACTTGGATGTTTGCTGACATTGGTGAGAGTCACAGATAGTTTATACCTGTGAAAGTCAGATTGTTAGCTACATGGGCTATTTTTTTTCCCCATATGATGGAAAATGTAAAGCAAATGTCTTCTTTCTTTCTGAAAGTAAGAGAACAGGCTACCAGGGGTGCTGGTGTTCTTGTTGATCCTTTGCTCCTACTCTCCATTTCCAGCACTGGGTTACAGAGCTTTCTGAAGAGGCTGGCTGTGAGGCACCTACAGATGTGCAGTGTACAACTTGGCTCATGTAATAAATTCATGGGACTAAGCTTTTTTCTAGATGGGCTGGTGTTAAGAAGGTAAATATTTCTGAGAAGGGAGGACATATCCACTTGTTTTCTTGCATTACAGCTACAAAAGTTAAAAAAATGGTGGACAATATACTCATCTGCTGTATGGCATTTTTTTTCCCTGCGGAAAAAACCCACTTTGTTGTAATGTTAATATTAATATTACTCTAAATATTAACATATTGGTGAATTCAACACACAGACACTACAAACCTCTGCCCTGCTGTGGAGGAAGTTTCAAACCTATTTACCTTCAGGTATATGTTACCAAAACACTCTAATTTTACAGTTGTTTGGTATAACTTGTTTGTAATTGTTTTGAGAGCTCCTTCTATGAGCCTAGTTCTCTCTCTCTTTCAGAAAGCCATCTACCCTCTATTTCCCAGTTTGTAGAGAAAGCTTTAGAATATTACGTATTTGGAACTGAATGAAAACAGCTCACAAAACGAATGGGTTGAATTTCACAGCTACAAACGATCTGTGGCTTCCATTGATGCCAGCAAGCATAAGACAAATAGGGAGCCTGAGAAGAAAATGCATTATGGAGGTACAGCTCCTCTAGTCGCTAGCAGTGCTAACAGTCTTCTGCTGTGCTAGTACAGGGGCTGATGGATGCATTTTCAGGGCCAGAGTATCTCTCAGAGAATAAAAATACCAGGAGGCTATAAAGTAAAACCGAAGGCCCATTAGGCCAGCAGCATTTGTAGCAGTCATCTGCAGATGGTTAAGGAAGATGGCTAAGAACAGAGCAAGAACACAACCTTTCCTCTCCCTCCAAAACTTCTTAGTTTCTGAGAATGAACAGCATTGGGAATATCTACCTGTTGCTCCTTTTGTTATGATTTGTCTTCCTCCCAGGGCATTCAGTGTCTTCTTATATTTTGTAACTTCATTTCCAGTGGAGGGACTTGAGGAATTCCCAGGAGAAGACCATTGCCTGGGAGAAACTGGGGCAGCAGTCGAGCCAAATCTGTCCCCTGAGTGGGGACTGCAGGCTGCTCCCAGACCTGATGCAAAACTCTTCACAAGTAGTGAACAGGCTGCACAAAAATCGCCCGGGTCCTGGCCCCTGAGATGCACAGGGCATGCGGACCCACGGACACTGCTGCTGCTACATTTCTTCAGGTAACAACTCAGGAGCCTAGCACCTCGTGTTAAAACTCTGAAGAGAAATCACAGAATCACAGAATGTTAGGGATTGGAAGGGACCTCAAAAGATCATCTAGTCCAATCACCCTGTCAGAACAGGAACACCTAGATGAGGTTACACAGGAAGGCTTCCAGGTGGGTTTTGAACGTCTCCAGAGAAGGAGACTCCACAACATCTCTGGGCAGCCTGTTCCAGTGTTCTGTCACCCTCACTGAGAAGAAGTTTCTTCTCATATTTAAATGAAACCTCCTGTGTTCCAGCTTGAACCCATTACCCCTTGTCTTATTATTGGTTGTCACCGAGAAGAGCCTGGCTCCATCCTTGTGATACTCACCCTTTATATATTTATAAACATTAACAAGGTCACCCCTCAGTCTCCTCTTCTCCAAGCTGAAGAGACCCAGCTCCCTCAGCCTTTCCTCATAAGGGAGATGCTCCACTCCCTTAATCATCTTTGTGGCTCTGTGCTGGACTCTCTCCAGCAGTTCCCTGTCCTTCTTGAACTGAGGGGCCCAGAACTGGACACAATATTCCAGATGAGGTCTCACCAGGGCAGAGTAGAGGGGAAGGAGAACCTCTCTCGACCTACTAACCACCCCGCTTCTAATCCACCCCAGGATGCCATTGGCCTTCTTGGCCGCAAGGGCACAGTGCTGGCTCATGGTCATCCTGCTGTCCACCAGGACCCCCAGGTCCCTTTCCCCTACACTGCTCCCTAACAGGTTGTTCCCCAACTTATACTGGAACATGGGGTTGTTCTTGCCCATGTGTAAGACTCTACACTTGCCCTTGTTATATTTCATTAAATTTTTCCCTGCCCAACTCTCCAGCCTGTCTAGGTCTCGCTGGATGGGAGAGCTTCTTAAATTGCCATTTGAACTGCCTCGGTTAGTTATTGCAGATGCAATACCAGTGGATAACTCCAGATTCCAGAGCTTCCCATGCTCCAAAGGACAGCTAAAAGTGGAGGCTTACCTAGGGATGTTGAAAATATGGTGTAAACAGCGCCTCTCGCTTCAGAAAAAGTGTTAGCTGCCTGCAGGTTTCTGAGTTGGCTGCTGTGGGGTTGGTAAGTCTTCAGTGTGAGCGTTCCTGGCCCCTGAGGTGACAGCCAGCCCTGCACAGGGTGCAAGGACTCACGCCTGTGGAAACCCTGTCTCCCCACAAGAGCTGGGTGACAGAGGAGCGTGGCTCTGAGAAGAGAGGCCTTGGTGACGAGGTGGAAACATCAAATGCCTCGTAGTGGATGATGCTACTGCATGAAGGCTGTCACTGTGGTTTTGGATTTCAAATAATGTAGCCTTGCTTTGCATAGTAGTTTTCTCATCCTCATACAAGAAGTGGGAGAGTTGGCACAGCTGTGTGCAACTGCTTCTTTTCCCTGCCCAAAGAAAACCAGGTGATACGGAGAACAGACTTTTGAGACAGGGTCATTTCTACCCTTTAAAATGTGCTTCTGCTGCAAAGCAGGCCTTATTTAGTTGAGTTAATCATGGGAAGGGCTATGTGACATATTGATTATTCTTTAAAAAGCTATGGTGAGGACTGCTGCACTGATTGATACCTGGTTCTTTATGATCTGCACCTTTTCCTCCTTCTGATTGTGTTAACCCATATTTTCATTATGTTGGACTTTGCTTTTATTTATTCAATTTTGAGTTGGTGCTTCACATAGATCAAGGCTTGTAGCTTGTGTTTGATGTGTAGAAGCAGACACCTTAAGGTTGTGGTTTGTTCTTCATGTCAGAAAGCAGTTAGTTTCCCTAGTTTTAACTGTGTCACATCCTCTGCAGGGGAGTGTACAAACAGGGTGTGTTTTCACTGAGCTCCTTTGGAGGGGGTAGAGGCTGTGTCTGCCTGTGAGACAAACCAGCTGCGTGTCAAGATCTCAGAAGCATCAATGAAAAGCAATTAATGAACCGTACAGCTAAAAACAGAGAATGTGTGGGATGGACGGTCCTGAACTGAGATAGTTCTCACTTCTTTGCAACTATATCTGTGCACCTCGTGGGAAGGGTGTGGGAGGGGAGATCCAGATACATCTCTGCAGTTCTCTGGTGCGCAGGAGCCGCCTTGTAAGCATCCACGTTGGTCCAGCATCCACGATGGACTATCTGCATGCACTAATGTCTCTCTTCTCATGCTCAGGACTGCAAGTACTGAAGGACCGGAGCACGCTGGCACTGCAGCTGTTCATCTCCCATGCTCCTGTGGTGGGAGGGCTCCTCTCCAGGCTGACAACCGGGTAACTTTCCCCCAGCTTCAGCATTCCTTGGGATGAATCCGAGTGTGAGTGGCGCTGCTCTCCAGCTGGAAGCCTGAGGCTAATGGAAGTGACGCACGTGCTGCATGGTCTTGTGCCAGCCACCGCCGTCAGGGCCGAGTAAAAATTTTAATTTATTTTAATGTAGTTACTGAGGCATTTTAATTCCACCAAAAGAAATAACACGAGTCAATCTACCAATATTCATCTGCTACTTTTAAATGAATTTGATTCAGCTGTGCTTGGTTCCTCCTTTTCAGGTTTTACTTTGAGACTTACTTCTCGCTTACAGGCACAAGTATTCAAAGAGTGTGAACCTTAAAAATTGCAGTCTAAATTCTGTGTTTTGTACATGAATATTTAAGCAAAGTAATATACTCTGTTCTCTCTGTGAGGTCCCATTTTTAATCATTAATGCTTGTTCTTTTGAGCAAATAGACCCCATATATATGAGACTTGTACGCATTTTAAAAAAAGATAGTTCTCTGGGACAAGTTCCAACATGACAATATCCTGTATATGAATATTTATAGATCCATCAAAATTGGTGAATACTGAAATTGCTGATAAACATTGTGGAGGGTTTTTTAACTTTTCTTTTAAAAGAGATTGAAAAATTATTTGCAAATTGGGTCAAATTCAGTATATAATTTTAGCCCAAAAGCATCTTTTTTCTTTTTTGGTTAAAAAAAATCTCCAACTTTCAAACTTTTTGACTGAAAGCATCTCTTGCATGCATAATTTATCCAAATTGCAAAAAAACCCTCAAAGCCTTTTGACAGTATTGAATAACATGAAACAAAATATTTCATTTGTGGCAAAGATTTTAACTGAGCAAAAATTAAACTTGGGAGTTTTTCAATGTAAGAGTTACATTGCCTGTTGCATGTTAGTAGTAGAATACTGATCAATGTGGTTGCACTGGCATTGTTTTCAGGTTGCAATGAAGGCTTTTCTTCCACATGCATCAGCGTTCTATTTGAACCATGCAGAAAACCATCAGGCTGTTGTCTGAATATTGCATTGTGTTTCAGAAAATACTATTGCCTCTTGCACTAGGCTCACAAGTGTGGCAGCATTTGTTTTTTCTGTGCCACAAGTGTGGCCATGTTCTGTTTTTTCTTCTGTTTACCAGGTGTCCTCACTTGATATATGCTACACTTAAAATGAAATTTTTAATGTTGCATAATTGAAACCTGTTATTTTATAGTAATTTATACTAGATGAGGATTTTTGTTTCTGTGTGGACAGTGAACCCTGGCTTCCTTTCCTCCTCCTCCCAGCACACATTGAGATGCACGCTTGTATTTAAATACGGGTGTGAACGATGCATGATATAAATAGCTCGGAAGGAAAGTCCTGTTGCAACCCATGTGACATTTCTGAATCACCCGTCACACAAAGATATTTGCTTGTCTGGTGTGTATTGCGTTTTGACTTGGGAATGAAAACAACATATTGGTATTTCCCATGGGATGGAAACACCATTTTCCAGTCATCTCTAGCTGCGGGTGACTGATTCAGGAAGTAAATGATGAAAGAGCTACAAATGATGGCATAAAGGAGAGAATGCCAAAAGGGCTACCGAGAAGACAATTTGAGGAAATGCAGAGGCGAGTGATGGAAAATGAGATAGCTTTATGGGCAGGCAACAGGGAGCCTCAAGACAGAAGTGTGGCCACTAATTTGTGACAAGAGCATCAGAAAACTGCAGTCAGGATATGTCTACTGCAGTGCTGTGGAAACAGGCTTACGCTCTGAGGCCTCAGCTTTATGCACAGCAGTGCATTGGTAGTGAACCTTTCTGCTGTGACAGAACCAGCAGGAGTCCACGATCAACCGCAGTCCTAGAGACGTGAGCAGAAGAGGCTGGAAGTTTGTGGGAATGTATATGTGCATTATTTAGTACAGTGTAGTGCAAGTTTGCCAGGCAAAAATGGGGTCATTTACGTACAAAATCTAACCATAGGAAAGTACCAATGATATTGTTAGCCAAATCCATGTTCAAGCAACAGCTGAATGGGTTTCCATCAAAATTCTCCATTGAGAACCATATATATTTTGGTTGGAACACTTTTAGAAAGCACGGAGTTTGGCTTTTTTGTGTGAAACAGAAAACAGTGTGCTAGGATGACAGCACTTTCTCAACCTTACCAATGAACTGCTGCCCTTTTTGCCAAAAAGGAGCTTGCAATTCATAAGATTTTGTTTGTTGAAAAGTACATATAGTTGTAGAATATTGTAAGTTGCTAGATGCCTCTTCAGCTCACTGTGTCTATGAAAGCAGAAAACAAACTCATGTTTTTGATCTCTTGCAATGAGACAGTTGCCCTTTTTTTTTTCTGCTACAGAAGTGGAGTTACCCTTCAAGAAATTAATTCCTCACCGCTGTGTGCTTTTATTTCTTTGTCAAATAGTTGATGAAGTCTAAATCCTGAACTTCCCTATACATACCGTTACCTTGATTTTCCAGAAAGAGTTGCAAAGCATGCATGTTTGCTCTTGCAAAACC
The DNA here is from genome assembly GCF_036013445.1 of Caloenas nicobarica. Lineage (NCBI taxonomy): Eukaryota > Metazoa > Chordata > Aves > Columbiformes > Columbidae > Caloenas > Caloenas nicobarica. The sequence continues at coordinate 131,305,390 of NC_088245.1, forward strand.
CTTTTTTTCGTCTTCTGTAGTAAGTCCATTAGACAGCATTAAAAGATCTGTAACTATCTTTGTGCTAGCTAGCTGGGCATGAGTAGTGGGTGGCTAGAGAGGCCTATAAAATGGTTTAGAAGATCCTGGATTTTTAAATTTTATTTGTAAACAGTAGGCTTTTTTTTAATTTTAAAACCCCTTTTTGCTTTACTTTCTTCAGTACAAGAATGATACTTGAATGATACTTGACATGAGTCTCGTTTAGAACATCAGTTTTCAAAGGAAATTGGCTTGACTATGTGTTCTCTTTGAAGGGACTGGCACAACAATTTGTGACTACATGCCCATTTCTTTGCCTTCACTTTCTGCAGTGCTGATTCCTTCTGCTAAAGATGGCTCATACATGGGCAGTTCTGGCTGCACTCCTTTTCTTGCTAATCAACCAGACTGAAGGGCCAGGTAAGTGAGAAAGATCCCAGACTATACGCAGCACTCTTTGGTACTTTGTATTTCCAGCTCACTGGCACACTAAAACTTTGAGGTTCACCAGGGAAAATGGTGCTTATTGTTTAAAGTAAACGAAAAAAGTGATGTCACCTCAGGTGACAAAATAATCCTGTGCCTTGCAGAGTGGCACAGGATGATATATCTGAGAGGAATCTAACACAGATCATCTGAAGATCCATCTCCTGTTCAACTGAGAGTGTCAGGAGAACTGTGATTGCTGGCAGAAAAAGGATCTATATATGCCCCATGCTTCAAAAGCCTTGTTACAGGTGTATGTTCCACTGCTATCCCTGGTTTTACTTGCACTTTAACCAAGGTGCCTAATTCAATAACACAATAATTTTTCTGAAAGTAGTTTCCTTTCTCTTAAGAGTGAATCTTACCCCTTACCCTCTCATCAGTTTTTCAAAGCCCATATTAAGGCTGTAGAAATCTGTCACCTAAAAAAGAGATGGAGGACTTGTAGCTCACCAGCATGCATCACACACCTGCACAGTGTCCACAGCAGAAAGGCACCATCTCCACCGCATTCCCAGACTTCAAAGACTGACAGCAGGAAGCTGGACCTGGAAATTGAATACTACTTCTATGTGTCTGCACAGAGCAAATTGTCCCCAGGGCTCCTAGTGCAGTAAGGAAGTAGAAATTTTTAAGTATGATGAAGCCAGGAGTTTCCTATGCTTTGACAAAGGCCGTAGCATCATTTTTAATGTCTTTTTTCTTTGTATGTAGCTTACAACACAGTGAGTGTGGAGGCTGGTCATGAGGCTGTGCTGAGTTGCCCTTACATCTCCGAGGCTGCTTTGCTACTGGTGACATGGAAGATGAAATGCAGCACTTGCTGCTTGTTTGCCTACAGAAGTGATCACAAGGAGACAAGGAAGTTAAACTGCAGTGAGAGGGTGACGTGGAAATATTCACCTGAGAGTGACTCTGCTCTTCGTATTTACCCTGTGAACCTTGATGATGAGGGAAATTACACCTGTGAAATTGTCAGCAGTGCAGGGAATTTTCTTTTTTTCTCTTCTCTGACTGTGATAGGTAAGACACACCTTGTGATCTACTTATTTATTTATTTTGTGTGTGTGTGCATGTGTGTAGATAAAAATGATTTGTTTTGCTGGTAAAAGTCCAAATTCAATTTTGGATGCATACTGAAATGGAAATAAAGAGGTAAGCTGATCTAGTCTGGCTATTTGGAGAGTGGAAAAAGGCATGAGGACTTATGCAACAGGACTGGGCTCTTCTGGGGGAGAAATAATTTTATTTTGTTTGTTTTGTTAACTTCTTTTGACTCATGAACAGGGGAGGTTTTAAGACACACCAGATCCAAAAGTCTGCTTGGTTTCTGAGGGAGCTCTTTGAGTGTAACACAGGATTTGAATTTTGTATGAATATGCATGCAACCAGGAGTATACACTCTTAGTTAAGTTAATGCAAACAGAAGTTATCAAATAAATATTACTGCTACAAGCTAAGCAATAGGATGCTGAACCAAAAGTCACAATGAGGTCAATCTGTGTTTTGTCTGGGTAAGAACCAAATGGGAAGGAAGCAAAAATTTCTGGACACTATCTGGAAATATGTAACTGTTCCAGAAATACTGAAAGCTGTCTATAAGACTGCATCACTAAAATAAAAACAAAGTTAGTCTATTTTCAACCTAAGCAGGAACAATAGAATATTAGGGAACATAATCGATACGTCCAATCATCTTTTTCAGATAGTCAGCTAAACTATCTCTAGGTTTCTATAAATTATAAAAACCCCCTCAAAACATAGGAGAAGAATTTTGTGTTCTGGCCACATTAGTTAAGTTTATAGTTATACTCTGAAGGCTTATGGGTAACTAATTTCAGAACTCTCTAACTGCTATTATTAATTATTGTCACTTGAGGGAGTTTTTTTGTTCTTCCCTGTAGGGTCTTGCCTTTCTGATAACGGCTTAGGTATTGTCTGTGCCTTTGCCTGTTTTGTCAAATACAGAATATGGGTCATTGGACTTTAGGCAGAACAGTTTTGTCTGAGTCCTCTTTTATTTCACTACTGTCAAATTCTTGATTCTACCTACCTAATCTCCTAAATATTTTAGCTGGAGCTTCAGCAAGCTGTGTTTTCTTTAATATGTATACCACTGTACTTACAAATCTTCATTTAATCCACCCCTTTCTGTCATCCCGTCTTCTCCTTTTAGTGCCGTAGTCACCTTTTGCAAAACATAAGGAAGCAGTACTTTTAAATGGAGCTAGCTAGTTTTGGAGGTATTCACCTTGGACTTCTTAGTGCATTTTTTTCCCTAAAGATTGTTGGTGCTAATATTACAAATTATTTAAAAATGTCTTGAATTGGTCCCACAAACTAAAAAATACCATCTATTTTCTGTTTCTCAGTTGATTTTATTCTGAACTAGAAATAATGGTTGTGGCCTTTTTTTTTTTTTCCTTCTTCTGTAGTCCCTCCCACAGTGACTCTGACCAGAGATGAGAGCAGGGTGGCTGTGTGTCGAGCATCTGCTGGAAAGCCAGCTGCTGAAATCTCCTGGACCCCTGCAAGTAATCACAGCACCCAGGAAGAAGTCCATCACCCCAATGGAACAGTGACCAGAATGAGCTACATAGGCTGGGTCAACAGCTCACATGCCACTGTCACCTGCCTGGTTACCCACCCAGCTACAAACCAGACTCTGTCCCTAGACCTGTCACGTAAATAACATTCTATAACTGCTCTTAATCATGCTCTTGTGCTTCTTTGTGCTCCTTTATGCAGCTGTTTCACTGAATGCCAGGCCTCTGCAGGTTGTTTACTGGAGTGATAGGCCAAAAGTTGTAGTGCATGTTGATAAAGAAATCAATGATTTTGAGTTAGCTGAAACCAAATGTTTTGTGGCATTGTATGGGGAAGCTTCCAGTGTGTGCTTTTCTATCCCTCTTCTGTTTTAGAGGAGTTCCTCATTCTGCTTGTGGTGGGTTGACCTGGGCGAGCTGCCAGCTGCCCATCAAGCTGCCCTGTTAAGGAGAAAACTGTCAAAAGGCTCATGGGTCAAGATAAGGACAAGGAGAGATTACTGTCATGGGCAAAACAGGTTTGACTTGGGGAAATTAATTTATTACCAATTAAATCAGAGTATGATAGTAAGAAATCTAAAAGCACCTTCACCCTCACCCCTGCCTTCTTCCAGGGCTCAGCTTCACTCCATACTTTTCTACCTTACCCCCCCCAAGTGGCACAGGGGAATGGGGGTTGTGGTCAGTTCATAACTGTCTCTGCTCCTTCCTCCTCATACTCTTCCCCTGCTCCAGCGTGAGGTCCCTCATACAGGAAACGGTCTTTCATGAACTTCTCCAACGTGAGTCCTTCCCATGGGCTGCAGTTGTTCATGAACTGCCCTGGTGTGGGTCCCTTCCATGGTGTGCAGTCCTTCAGGAACAGACTGCTCCAGCGTGGGTCCCCCATGGGGCCACAGGTCCTGCCAGCAAACCTGCTCCATGTGGGTTTCCCATGGGGTCATAGCTTCCTACGGGGCACATCCGCCTGCTCTGGCACAGAGCTTCCTGGGCTGCAGGGGGAGATTTGCTCCACTGTGGACCTCCGTGGGCTGCAGGGGGACGGCTGTCCTCACCATGGGCTGCACCATGGGCTGCAGGGCAATGTCTGCTCTGGCACCTGGAGCACCTCCTGCTCCTCCTTCTTCACTGACCTTGGTGTCTGCAGGGCTGTTTCTCTCACATATTTTCACTCCCTGCTCCCATCTGCTGTTGTGCAGCAGTTTTTACCTTTTCTTAAACATGTTATTGCAGAGGCACCACCAATATTATTGATGGCTCAGCTTTGACCAGCGGGGTCCATTTTGGAGCCAGCTGGCACTGGCTCTTTCAGACTTGGGGAAGCTTCTGGCATCTTCTTGTAGAACACACCCCGGCAGCCCTTCTGCTACCAAAACCTTGCCACACAAACCCAATACACTGCTTCAGTGGCCTTTTTAATCACTGGTGACAGAAAAGTTGCTTTCACTGGCTGCTGTGATACAGCCCATTAATTTTTGATGTGAAGCTTTGAACCCCTGTGGCTGACTTTTTTCCAGCTTCCCACAGTGATGATGGTCTGGAGAAAAAATACTTGGAGAATGTCCGTCTGTGACTTTCAGGTGATCTTTCCCAGGGCCAAAGGTAGTAAAGGGTAAAATTCAGCTTCTCAGTTGGCTGTGCTAGACCTGTTAGAAGTCTATGCCAATAGGATGTGTAAGAACAGCTAAATAACTGCTTATATCACCAAAATGTCTTAGTAGAGCCATGAAGGGCAGAATTCAGCATAGACCAGTCATTAAGAACTGCGTTTTACAGGGATGGCTGGTTAGTTCTGTTCTTGCAGTGCTAATATCATTTGAAAAACGGGAAACCACACAGGCAGATGAGTTGAAAATGAAAGTGTATTTGTACACACAAATGACTGGGTGTGTGAGGCAGCTTCCTATTGCTGGTTGGCATCCAGACATCTCATCTGTGTCTCTCTGCTCATTTGAGCTGTGGGGGTGGAGAACTAGCTTTCTCCCCTGGTTAAAGTAGGTAGTAACATCATGTAGTCAGTGGATACTGATGTCTAGCTCTGTAACCAGCTTTATTTTCTTATTTCTCAGACACTTCCCTCAGGCTTCCTTATCTTCTGATAGGAGGATCTGCAAGTGTTGCTGCTGTCAGCGGTGTGGCTTTATGCTTGATTTTCAGGTACAAAGGTAAGTCATTAGATGAGCCTGAAGTTTGTTACAATGCCATTGATCACCCAGTGCAATTACAGGGACATGTACTGTATTGCTGAGAGTGGGCTGGAACACAAGGATTGAGGAAAATGTCCATATGTGATGCACTGTCTTTTTGGAAAAATCCTAATAAAATAAGTGGTGGAACTTTAAAACAAGTCCAGAGTTTTTAAAAGCCATAGTTATTATGATATTAATCCCCAACAAACGATATAATTTCCTGACATCCTACTTTCAGCTTTCCGGTTACGTAAAACGGCACATGGGTCGGCAGTACCATTTGAAGTAAGTGGGCTTTATTTGTGTGTGCTTTGCATTTTGTTTGTTTGTTTTCATTTTTGTGTGTGTATTCTTGACTAAAAGATGAAGTTTCATTGCAATGTGTCTGCTCTGACAAAACTCCCATTTATCTCTGTGTGTGCTTGTCAGGGGAAATGAGGAACGATGTGTCTGGGAGAGTGACTATTACTTCAGCATTAGATCAAGAGTGAGGTAGTGCATCTCCTACCTAAGAATACTATAAATTACATTTACAATGCCAATGGTTAAGCTGAATTTTAAATCTCTCAAAAGTTAACGTTTTCAAATTTCTGCTTGACAGAGTAATCTTAACTCTGATCTTTTGCTTAAGAATGTGTGTTGCCCTTGCTGTCAGAAACTTGCCTGATTAAAGATCAGATGAAAACAGACAGGCATTTTGCAAGGAGGGAAAAGGGTGCACTTCCTTATGTTGTACTAGAGACAAACGCAGCTATGAAACTTTTATTTTTTAAGTCACAGTTCGACCACTGAGAAGCTAGGAAACAGTGGTGATAAATTTGACATTGCAACTTTTACTTCCTTTCTAATTCCATTGTGTTGTGATACATATTTAACAGTGTGATAATATGCTCCTCTTTCCTCAGGGCTTCTGCCTCATCTAATGCACACTGAAAGAGCAATTATTTCATATTTTGCTTTCTGCTGATGGTTAAATTAATGGCTGTGTGCCTTGTTTATTGCAAACTAGTCAAACAGTGCTCTGAAGTTAAAATGATTAATTTCCTGATATGCTCTTCTATGGCATTCAGGACAATTTGACTGACGGCAGTGGGAGTCGTGGAGATCAAAGTCAACAGCTCCCAGTAATTTTAGGTGCCTAAATTGGATTGCCTGTGGCCTGCCTATTTTTTTTTGTTGTTCATTATCATCTATTTTGCTGAAAATACCAACAGTTCTAAATTTGCTTTCAATCACATTAAAAAAAAAAAAAAAAAAAAGATTCAAGAGGCTGTCCTGTTTAGGCTTTGTGAAGACAGTTGTTGCACCTTTGTCAGTTCAGATGTCCCCCCTGTGCCCCACCTTTTTGCTCACAGAGGTCGGAGGAATAACTTCACAGTTCTTTTGCGAAAGTAATGTTGCCTGCCAGGTTTCTTCTGGTCTTGTTTATTGTTTGGACTTGATAGACATGATGGTTCCACAAAATTCTACAATGTAATATAATTGCATGTGTTTTTCTTTATATTGCAGACAAGGAACTTCAGGTCCACACCATCACATGAGAAAACAGAAGCAGTCAAGCCTCCTGTCTTACCAGAGAGTATCTATCAGAATTATGATCCAAGAATGATACATATGAACTATTAACAGTATAGGCACAAGCAGTTTACTACCAGCTCAGCTAACTAATGATACTCGGTTACTTTAACTTGTACTTCAACTAACAAATCTCAGACCTTACCACATAGCAGGACAGCAGAACACTCAAAAGAGCCCCATAAAGGCCTTTTTCTTTCCTGACCTGAAGACAGCGGAGGGAGAGGAACCTGTTTTAGTAAATTATTTCTCTCTTTCTCTAAATATCAGTACAGCTCTTGAAACATTTGAAACTTTTAAAGACCGAGTTTTAAATACCTATCTGAATTTTGTTTGAAAATGGACTCTGAGGTATGTGCTCTTTTTCCTCAAATCAAGAATTGACATATTTCTGTGCAAGAGTAATAGACTTCTTGTGAAAATGTAGCACTCTTTTCCATTTTAGCAACTGGATTATCTTTGCAATTTTGTGTTGGAAACTGGCAAGTGACACAGGGGACCCCAAAACACGTAAGAGCAAAGAAATATATCTAGCAAAAATAAAAAAAGGTTGTGCGTTTTGTTTTTTTTTTTTTCCTGGGTAGGTAGTTACATGTGACAGGTGACAAACTGATATTTGTCATCTTTTTTTAAAAAAAAAATTTAATATATTTATTTTTCAGTTAAACTTTCTGTTTGCATTGATAATGGAAGAAAAAAAAGCCAGCTGGAAATTGTACTTGATATGGAAATGAGAAATAGCAATGGCAATTTTCTAATATTCATTATAAAGCAAACATGCAAATATGCAAATATTTACCTAAATGATTTTTGAGGCTGTTTGGGTTAATGTTTATTGACGAGTTTCTTACAAGCTGAGATCACAGAATGGTTTTACTGAGAGCAGAAGCGTTAAGTTGTGAAAAATGCAGGTGGTGTGCTTGTTGAAAACAATAAAACCTCTAACCAAACCAATTATTTCTTCTCAACCCTGTGCCCCCAAGCTGAAAAGAAACCTCACAGCTTCGTCGTTAATTTCAGTTTTCATCTGTCAGATTTGTCAAACACTAATGCAGCAGTAAGTGTAGTCAAATGTGCATTTTGAATGGCCTTTTCCTGCTCATCGCTGGAAGAAGTTATCTTAGCTCTGTCAGTGTCTTTAGGCATGAGAATCTCCCAGTGTCTTTTAATTGCACTTCAGTTTATCACTTCTAAATAGATGTGTGGTGGGCATCTACTGCCACCGTGCCAGCCTTTCATTTTAGTCAGAAGACATGAAAAGCAACTCTCTGCCTTATCAAAAAGTGCCTACAGAAGGCAGTCCATTCACACCTGCCGGGTAACTGAGCAGGGCCTTTCCTGTGGTGTTAAATGTCGATGATGTGTCGCCATCTCAGATTCGTGTACAGCTTCTTCATGTCATGTCATCTGCGAGGAACGAGATGCACTATTTCATGATACAGCCTCTGGGAGAAATTAGAGAGAACAGGTTTTCAGTGATGCTGGCTGGGAAAAGCGTTTTGTAGCTCTAGTGAAATCCACAGCAGTGTCGTAGTCTCAGGAAGCGGCTCCACAGTTCTGCGGGCCCACAGCTGGCAGTGCACGGTGGGCATGATCCAGCATCCTTTTCTGTTCTTCCTGTCAGCTGGGACCTTTCACAGTCATGGTGCTTTCAAGGAGTTGGTTGTGACTGGAAGCCTCTGAAACAGGAGGAAAATCTCCTGTTTCTCAGGGAACTGCCCAGTTGGGTCTAAACCTGGCATCCTAGTCTAGTGTTGCTCAGTGTGACAAGTGAGCACGGATTGTTCTTGCGGACAACTACAGCAATTTGGGTCTGTCTTAGTCAAAAGCCAGGCCATTGCAGCCAGACTGAAGGATGACGTGGCTGTCAACATGAAGACCATTATGCTGTGGAGCAGCCTGCTTTTGGCAGTTATGGTGCACGTGTGTTGTGATTTTTAGGATGGAAAGCAATAGCTTTTCATAATTTCTTTGCACCAAGTGAAGTGTTGGAGAGTAAGATCTAATGCAGACAGATAAGGAGACGACAGTGTAGGGGTAAAAACCTTTGGAGAAACATCACTGTGATAACTAGTCCTGGCTGAAAAGCGTAGCTTCCGTACTCATGATTTTATTCTCCCCTTTAATTTGTATTTGGTGGAATTGGCCCAGTCACCTGCAATGTGTCAGCATATCCTAGAAATTCTGAGGGGGCTTTGTTTGATGGGCCGAAACAAGGTGCTCTGGCAATGGGAGAGGTCCCTTTGTGCTGCCGGTACTCAGTTCCATAGCTCTTAACAGCCACATAGACTATGGTTTGTCCAGTTTCTCATTTCAAGAGCAAGTCCTGCTGCAACCTCTCAGAAAATGAGCTTACAGCATTGTAGCTTAGTCAGGCTTTTATCATCACCTGTTTACTGCCAACTAAAAGCTTGAGTTATCAACCCACAGCTCAGGCAAACCCACATATTACAGGCACAAAAGGCCTCAGCTGCCTAATTTTTGTATCTTCCTTCTGTAATAAAATCGGCCCTCATGCTTTTTGAGCTCGTTGTGTATGATTAATAAAACTTATTAAGCCAAAGAGAACAATGTGGCTAGTGGGGGTGATTGTAAGAAAGGCTGGGACACGTATAATGCTCCTGAGGCAGAACATAATAATTGAACAAGTTCAGTTAATTTTCTGCTCATCTTTTGTATGGGTTATAATACTGGCACAAGTGGTAGGTAGTTTCAGATACAGTTTACTTCTTTTTTAGCTGTCTGCAACTCACCTTTTGACCACAGGAGTATGTATTACATCCAAGCTGGCAACAGGTGATAACTATTCTAGTGGGCCTGCCAGCTCTGCTAATGGCATCGTCTTTGAAAGGAAGAAGATGGGATTAGCCAGCAGTGGGCCTGTGCGTCTGCTGAGAAAGGAAGCCCTTGGTGCTTGGGATAAGACATAGAGATCTGTGAGTTGAATGATTTTGTATAGAAGCAGAGAGAGAAAAATAGGAGAGACTGGAGATGGGGGTTGACAGAGGAGAACGATAAGAGTGAGCATGATGTTGGGTCATCGCAGCTTAATACTTAATAGTGTGATTAATTGCTTTTTCCATTCACGCTGCCTGTCATTGGGACCTTAACTGCTGATCGTGACCGGTGAAGGACAGGCTTTTGTCACATGGGAAGCTCTCCACGCTCTTCTCTCGAGGTGGAAAACTAGGCATGGACTTTGATGGTTTCCTCTCTGCCTGCCATCGCCAGTGTGCATTGTGCTTCTTGGTCTGATGAGCTGCACACCAACAGGCTAAAAGCCGTAAGACACACACCTCAGAGGGGGCGAGGGGAAGGAGGGGAAGGTCTTGGTGCTGCTTCAGTGGCTCACCAGGGGTCTAACTCCTCATCAGAAGGGCTTGAGCTGGGCTTGCAGCCAGGTCCAGCTCTGCCAGCTCACTCCCTCCCAGACGCAGGGACCAGTGTGCAGCTGTGCCTGGCTGCTGGGCCACCAGGGGCTGGTGGCCTTTGGCTCCTGCCCCAGCTGTGCTCTCTGGGGCTGGTTGCTGAGAAAGTGCCCATTTCCCACCTGGATTTAATTTTCACAGAATCACAGAATGGTAGGGGTTGGAAGGGACCTCTGGAGATCATCCGGGGGTGTCAAACTCATTTTCCCCAGGGGGCACATCAGCCTCATGGTTGCCTTCAAAGGTCCGAAGGTAATTTTAGGACTGTATAAATGTATAAACAGTTACATTTATAGTTACGTTTATACAGTCCTAAAATTACATTTGGCCCTTCAAAAGCAACCGCGATGCTGATGTGGCCCCTGGTGAAAATGAGTTTGATGCCCCTGATCTAGTCCAACTCACCTGCTAAAGCAGGTTCACCTAGAGCAGGTTGCATAGGATCATGTCCAAGCATTTTGCAGTTGCTCTGTTGAGTGTTTTGAGAAAGAAGAATGTCATTTTTCTGTCATGCTGATTTTGTAATGGGACAGGCATCTTGGTGTAATCCAAAGAATAATCCAAGCTGTGTATTTTGTTTTTTTGCAGGAATTTCACACGGAAAATAACTAACTTGGAGATATTTTTATGAGTATATTTACCATGCTTTTTTCCTTAATTGCAAGAACACTTTTGGTGACCTTATACTGATTTTATTTGCACCAGAATAAAATTTAAGCAAGGCAAATGTTTTAGACTGCAAACTTCCACATATTCTTGTGTGGCCTTGTCAAAATGGTCAGGAAAATGCTGTTTATTGAATAATCATTGTGAGAGCGCTACTAAAAGGCGATGGGTGTTGGAGTGTATTTGTACATTCTGACAAAAAAATAAATTAAAAAGGCCAGGAGGGCGAGCTCCTGCTCCAGGGCTGCTGCAACAGCTCTGCCTTGTCACTGCTGTTTCAGACTGACTATTCAGTCATATGCACAGTTGATTGAATGTCACTTGTACTTTTTAGCACTAGATGTGATTATAGATAAAAACTCTCCTGTTTATTGTGTGGACTTTCACTCATAATTTTTATAGGGCAGTCTTGGGAATATTCATGATGTCTGCTTTCTGATTAATCTATGAGCAATTTATCTTCTGGTAGTAGCAGGTGTTGCAATGCTGCTGAAGAGTTCTTTATTCTCTCCTGCTCACTGAATCTGGAAAAAAAAAAGTTAACAAAAAGTTGTTTCAAATTCCATAAATTTGAATGTGACTTCAGATTATGAACAAGAGTTGTTTAAAATTCCAGTTTTCAACACCGGGATTGAAATGTGTAAGATAAATAATTTTCCTGCAGACTTTGGAAATTGGGCAAATGTCCTAAGGGTATTTGCTGGTTCAATGAAAACCTTGGTTTCCTAAATTGGTATTTCTTTCAGCTGTAAGTTGGTATTTCTTTCAGCTGTATTTTTTTGCCTTGCCTTCTTGACATATTTTGTCACAGCTTTTCTTCTCTAGTGAATAAATAATACTTTCCTTGGTTCTTCTGTAATAAGTGGAACACCTGTGGAATATTGTCCTGCTGGTTTTGATGTCTTTGTGACTTGGTTTTTTTGCTTTTGTGGAGGTTTTTTTTGTCAATGTTAACTTGTTCTCAGCTACTTGACATCCACAATTTGTATGCAACTTTCATGTGCTGGAGGCAGTGAAGAGCTCATGATTTAATCAAGTAGGACTTCTACTAAATTTCTTATCACCTCTTTGTCCTGGAATAGTTTATGTTTGTGCTCTTAATGGTGCTTCTTTAAGCAATTACCCACTTTTCTTTTTATTTCCTTAAATTTGTCTCCCCAATGCCCTCAAGTGCTAGTTTTCTCAGTTTATTGATTTTTATCTTCTCCAAGTATTTTATTGTCCAGTTCTCTTTCCTTTTCAGCATCAAATACAATTGCATTTTTCATTCACTTGCTATAGTAGCTTCTAGGTCCTCTCAGTGAAAATTTTTCTTTATAAGATTATTTATATTTTTTTTTTGAGAGGGAAAGTAGTAGGTTTCAAATTGTGACTAGTTTTGGAATTTTCTAGTGCTTTTCACTGAACTTCTCCTTAGAGACATACTTCTGGTCTCCTTGTTTTTGTTTTTGTTTTTTTGCCAATATATAATAGAAATTTAGTCGCTCTTGACTATAAACTACTCCAGTGCATCAGCTTCTGTAAATCCAAGCTCATTTAACAAATCAAAATGTATAATATGCAGCATTTTATTTGTCCTTGGGCGACATCTGTCTTGCATTATGGAAAAACATCATAGCCAGCTTATTTTTTTCCTCCATAGTTAACATGCTGCCTTGTACCACTCACAGCAATAGGCATTCACCTCAGAGAAACTAAGTAGGCATTTATCAGTGAGGCTTTTCAGACAACCTTGGTTATCAGTGATTTTACTTAGTTCAGACATAATAACAAAATATTTCTGATATAATGTCATGCTTTCTCTGAATAGTACTATACCTATGTCATCATTAATAACATTGTATATAACCAAGAAATTGCGGACTGAGCTCCACTGTAGAAAACATATGCTATTTTACCTGATTAATCATTAAAAAAAATAATATTTTCAAAGAAACAGAAGAACCAGACACTCCTTGTGCACTTGCAAAAGTAAAACTTTCCACCAAGAAGAGTAGAAACAAGCTGTGTGAGGAGGCTTTTTGCTCCACTTCCTCCAGATTCCTCCTCTTGTCATTGTCAAGCTATCACTACATCTGCTGCTGGGTTTCCTGTGTATTTTCTAGTGGTTTCAACTGTATTATCAAATCAATTCACATAGAGTTTAGCACACAGTACCCAGAGAAGCCTCTTGGGCTCCCTTGTTCAGACGGCGGCTACTCTGAAGTGGCCTGTTTTTACTCCTGATCCCTACTCTCTTACTTTTCTGTGAAGGCTTATGTTGTTGTCTAGCACTGATCCAGACTCCCATGCCTTGACAATATCTAATCTGATGCCTGGCATAGAGAACTCTGGAACAGCCAGAGATAAGGAATGATCTCTTGCTGCAAGAGAAGGAATGCAATAGATTACTCCTTATGTTCCTTTCATTGGAATCTGCTTGGGATATCTGACCTGAGTCTCACTGGCTGCATTCAGTCTCCTTGGTGAAAAAAATCTTGAAAAGCCTGAGCAGCTTTCATGGGATCCTGACTGGTAATTTGCCTCATGGTCACAGACGTTGTACTCAAACCGCATCTTGTTCCTTGTCTTACCCCAGAAAGCTTCTGAAAGAACTTTGCAACTCTGTCATCTGCTGTATTCCTGCAGGCAAAACTTCTCATCCCTCTGTTTTCTCTTTGAAAAAGAAATGGTACCCAGGCTCCCTCTCAAAGCAAAAGCATCTTGCCCGCAGATAAACCTAAGAATGTAGGGACTGCCTACATGGGGTCTATAATGCTACAGTACAGTCACAGGACTAGCTGAACTTGGAGTGTATCTCCATGGCGCTTCAAAAGTGGGCTGATCATCCTTCTCCTGAGTTAGCTAGACTTGCCAGCCTACATTGAATTTGGGGATTTGCACTGGACCCTTGGCGGGTAGAGTCATGCTAGTATAGTATCTGTCTTTTCTGAATGTAAGCCAGGTACGTCCATATGATGGCTGTGCTCCAATACAAATTTGCACTCATTGGTTCTCAGAGGGATTTTGGCTTAGCTTCATAGGGGATTTTGAGTTTCTCTCTTGTTCCTTGTTTGCATGAGTTCAGATTTATGTTACAACAGGAGCTTACATTTTGTAGATCATTTCTTATGTTTAAATGATACAAACCCTTCTGCCAAATGTGTGTTCCTGGGTGGGATGAGCTGCACTGCAGGACAGGATGAACAATCAGTGTCTGCAGGTTTAGGGTTATGCAGCACCCTTCCAGTCACAGTCAGTAGTTTGTGTTTGTTGTTTTTTTTTTTCTTGTAACTGGGCGGTTTTTTTCAAGTGTGTTAAGTCACCACACAGATGCTCCTTGTCCATGATTTAGCTGAGTGTGTCTCAGTAATGCCTCAGCTGAGCAGGATTTCCACATTGTTTTTGGTAAGAGGTCAGATTATTACTGAAATTTCTAAAAAGAAGCAAAACTTAAAAGAATGAGAAAGTGTATTGGGCTTGCATGGCAAGGTTTTGGTAGCTGGAGGACTGCAGGGGTGGCTTCTGTGAGAAGATACCAGGGGCTGCCCCATGTTGGACGGAACCAGCTTCAGCTGCTTACAAGATGGATCTGCTGCTGGCCTAAGCTGACCCCATCAGCAACACTGGTGGTGCCTCTGTGATAACGTATTTAAGAAAGGGTAAAAAACACTGTGCAGCAGATGTGAGGAAAAGAAATGAGAAAAACGTGAGACAAGCAACCCTGTAGACACCAAGATCAGTGGAGAAGGAGGAGGAGGAAGCAGCCCATGTGCTGGAGAAGAGATTTCCCTGCAGTCCATGGAAAAGATCATGGTGAAGCAGGATGCCACTCTGCAGCCAGTGGAGGTCCGCACGGGAGCAGATGTCTACCCTGCAGCCCAGGGAGGACCCTATGCTGGAGCAGGCTCCTGGTGGGAGCTGCAGCCATGGAGAGGAGACCACAAAGGAGCAGGTTTTCTGGCACAACTTTTGGCCATGTGGGGGACCCACGCTGGAGTAGTCTGTTCCTGAGGGACTGCACCCCATGGAAAGGATCTACACTGGAGCAGTTCTTGAAGAGCTGCAGCCTGTGGGAAGGACCAATACTGGAGCAGTTCCTCAAGGACTATATCCCAAGTGAAGGACCTACGCTGGAGCAGGGTAACAGTGTGAGGAAGGAGTATCAGAGACAATTGGTTATGAACTGGCCCCAACCCTCCTTCCCCATCCCAATGCACTGCTAGGGGTGGTAAGAGGGAGGTAAAACTGGGAAGAAGAGGGGGTGAGGGGAAGGTGTTTTAATTTTTTTTTCTCACTATCTTACTTTGTTATTAATTGGAAATAAATTAAATTAATTTCCCCAAGTCAAGTCTGCTTTGCCCATGACACTAACTGGTGGGTGATTGTGCTGGTTTAACTGAAAGTGAGTTAATTTTCTTCATACAATTTGACACCTTTCTTTTTCATAGCTAGCACGGTCATTGTTTGGATTTAGTTTGAGAAAAAGAAGATAACACCCTGGGACAGAGTTAATGTTATCTGAGTTGTTGTCTGGGAGTCAAGGCCTTTCTGAGCTCTCTGCCCACAGGTGTGAGGCAGCTGGGAAAGGGGGCATAGATGGGGCAGAGCTTGACTGACATCCAGACTGATAAATTAGAATATTCAATGCCATTAACTTCATGCTTTGTATTTAAGGAAAGTCAGATTTTCTGGCTGGGGGGACGGAGACCCATTCTGGTTCTGTTGCATTTCAGTTGAGTTCCATTTGGGACTTTCTTTAGCTCAGCCTTTTGCCATCCCACCGTTTTGCAGAGGCCTCTGGGCCTTTCTGCCTTTCTCTCTTCTCTCTCCGGGAATGGCTGCTCAGGACCAGGTGCTGCTTCCTGGGACTGGCTGCTCGGTGCAGACAGAGTTTGTGAGGAATGGCATTTAGTATCTTTTATTTTGTATTTTATTTTCCATTTTATACATATTATTATTAGCAGTGGTATATTAGTATTATTTTATTAAACTGTGTTTATCTCACTATATGAGTTTCTCCCTTCCCTTGTGATTCTCTCCCATACTGGGGAGTGGGGGCGGAGCGAGTGAGCAGCTGTCATGGTTATATTGCTAGCTCAGGTTAAACTGTGACAGTGATCTCCCTGTCCTTACGTCAACCCACAAGCTTTTCCATCATATTTTTGCCCCTTGTCCTGCTGAGGAGAGGGAGTGAGAGAGCATTTGAGTGGGCACCTGGCAGCCAACCAAGGTCAACCCACCATGCAAGGCTTATTCACTAACAGAGCTATAATAGGAAATAGGATACTGTAAACAAAGACTCTACAATATTAAGGCATCTTATGCTAATGAAACATCTCTGGATCTTCTGACTTTAATCTTATCACTCTGTTCTGAGCTCTGGAATTTTATTTTCCACTCATTCTATTCTCTCAGCTGACAATAAGTACTGCTGAGCAAACAAAGGTAAATGCTTTCTGGATTGATTTTGTCTGACTGCTGCCACAGTTCAAAAGAGTTTATATGCCACAGAGTAGTGTTTGTATCTAGCTGTGCTTATATTTTGGATTTCCATTTGTGCATATGAAAGAGAAACCATGGACAAACCCCATGAAATCCTTTCTATGTTAGATTTATTATCTCTGAAGTATACACCCCACTCTTCTGTGCAAAACAAGTGGCCACATGAAGAACAACGTGCTTAGTACATAAAGGTCTTGCTTGTACTCACTTAATCTCTTGTGTGAGAGAGGAATGTTGTATGGAGAAGAAAAAAAAAAAAAGACGACTGAGCTAACTGCTGAAAAGCTCTGGCCTGGCTGTTTGCCTTTATATTCAACTTGCTTGAAATATTTAAATCAGGTAGATTAGAACTGAACAATACAAGTTAGTGTATCACTGGGGTTGTCTCCTTAATCAGGCAAGTTATTGTCTGCAGAGCTATGATACCTTCATGAGCACTGCCTGCCTGCAGGTCTGAATCTCTAACAGCTGCACCTACTGTCACATTCTTTATCATTGTCATTCTTGCGTAATCAACAGTGGTTGCCTATTTCTTGGTGCTATATATAGCAAAATAAAAATGGACACATGTATGCAAACATTTCTATGCATATGTACATTTCTCTTTGTGAACCTGTGAATATATACAGAAAAAGTTATGTTTTTTCCTTGAGAAACTAATTTCTTAGTCATTTCCCATCAACAGAACATCTCATTACATATAAATGTTGTGAAAGACCTTATTAGACAGAGAGACACATGAGGAATAAAATTAAAAGTTGCTGTGGAAACCGTAACCTGAAATAGTCTTTCTTTTGTGCACTCAAAATCCCAGTCTTTGTCTTCTGTTAGAATACTGTTTGAATATAATTTCTTTCTTTAGGAAAAAGAATCTGAATTGCTGATACGCAAATGGAAATCCTATGTCACTGTCTCGGTAAAGTGCATCTCAAGGCTAACGAATTTTTTTCCCCTTTCTTGTTAGCATTTTAAGGCCCTCTTCCTGATATCAGTCTGGTGTAAGGCAGAAATAATTTAATCCATGGTGGTTATCATTGCCCATCTATGATCAGCTGCAGCAGTTTGTTGGAACTGTTGATATTATTGCCTACACTGGAGTTAATTTTGATGTAGGGAATGGCTTGGTGTAGGGTATAGAGGACGGCACAGAGGAAATGTTTCACTAAATACAAAATATTCTTTAGCTCTCAGCTGCAGCTGTTATCTTCTCTGTATAGCACGTTCTTGGAAAATCACATTTCAAATATGGCTTGTCAAATAAGCAAAAAGCAACTTGAGCTTTGTATGTACCAAACACTGCAGTACCGAGAGGCTTGATCACACTAAAGCTGGCATCCATGTTCTATCCTTGAGATTCTTCTATAGCTGTTATTTTCTGGCAGATGCACTCACATAGTGTTAGCCTGGGTCAGGAATGTGCTTTTAGAAAGAAACTCCCGACGGTCTGTGCTTACTGTGCTGGGTTCATATAGTCAAGCAGCCTTGGAGCACACAGAAAACATTGCATCTTTTCTGATGGAGCTAAAGCAGAGCATGCAGCCCAGGAGTACACCTCGTGCTCTCCAGCTGCTAACGGGTGTTCAGTTCAGAGGATCAGACCGTGATTAGTGCAAAAAAAATCCCCCCAGCCCATGCTGCGCTCTGTCAAACCGCTCCTGCTGAGCTACACAGCTGATGAGATAAACACAGCTTTTGTTAAACAAGCTCTTCCTGCAGTGTGATTTTTTTTTTAATCTGTTTCATATGCAAGAAATAACTTGAGCATCAGCTCCAAGAAGGCACTAAAAAATGACAATTTGTAGTGCTCATGTATTGAAGGTCTCTCTTGATGATTACACAAATGATGTGCGTGGAAATATGGGGCCAAATATTGAGTGTGCTCCTTTTGTGTGCCTTTCTGTCTAGGAGAAAGCATTACAGACTGATTCTTCTGGTGATCTGCTAACCCTGGATTGTTCAGCAAGAAAACATAGGAGCCATGGCTGCATGCAGGCATTGGTGCCAGCTAAGCCTCACGTTTTCTTCACAAACACTGAAAAACCACAGAGAATAATGTAATGTTAATCTGTACAATTATTTTCAAATGCATGAGTCCCATTTGACTTAGTAGCTGGCACAGAATTTCTACTGTTATCACGCAACAGCTTGCATTTAAAAAGCCATTGTGCTTAAATGCAAATTAAGAATTAGCATATCTGCAGAAAAGAAAAAAAAAAAAGCCTAGAATACATCTACTAGAGACAATGTCAAGACCAGTCCCAGCTCTGAAGTCCACACTCAGCAAACATTTTATATATAGACACCATCTGATGAGCAGGCAATATTTTTTTCTCTTCCAGTTTTAGTGCCCTTGATGTAGAGCTCAGCCCTGATGAACTTTGACTGAATTTGCTCTGCACCAATACTTGAGTGGCTCTATGCTGCTTTATAATTTGAATAAGGAGTCAGCTGTGAAACAAGGTAACCCAGACATTGTGAAATTCATCTCTTTTTTAGGAATACAGGAGAAGTGACACCCTGGAGATGGCTCTGGCCCGTTCTAACTTTGTATGATATTTTACAGGGTGATTCAGAATTGCAATACTAGACAAGAACATTTTTATTTCAAAGAAAAATACCAGCTAATTCTTTACAAGTTTCTCCTTGATTTGTTTAAGAAGGATTACAGACTGTTTCTCTCTGCCAGCATGGCTGGCCTGCCTTAAATAAGCTGTACATTCCTAGTGGATTGGTGTCTGTGCCATAGAAACCAGCTTTACGTTGGCATCTTTATGATGGGTCTTTGCAGAGCAGACAGGGAATGGCTATGGAGGAATCTGCTGCATTTCCCTGCCATGTAGCTAGTGCTAGACTGAGGAAACTTGCCTGTCCTTGTGATCTTGGCAATATATAGCGTGGCTTCTCTCCACAGTGGTCTTTATCCAACCCCTTTTCATGAGCCATACTTTTTTTTTTTTTTGGTTTTGGTTTGATAAATAATGTTATTTGTTGTAGAGTAAAAGCCAAAAAATGGAGAGGCAGAAAGTGTTCTGCTTTAGTTTAATTTTTGTATATCTATGTTATATGTTACCTGAAACATATGAGCAAACAACGCCTGTCCCAGTGCCTTGACAAGAGTGGCAAAAGTTACTGTCCTGAGGTACCATTTCAGCTTTACTCGTGTTGCTTTTATCTCTGACAGGAGCAATCCATCTGTAGCTTAGTGGTGGTTTTTTTAGCTGCATATCATATTGTCTGCTATAGTTGAGCCTGTGATTTAGAGAGAGTGCTTGGTATTGTGTGTACTAAGTAGAAGACCCCAGAGATTCCCACATGCCCCCAAAAGGGCACATCTAAGAGCATGAACAACCCTGGTTGAGGAAGAACTGGCAAGGTTGTCACTAGTGAGTGGGAGGATCATGGACTGTGACCCTGAGGAAGGGCCTGTGACGGAGCGTTGAGGCTAAAAAGATCCTGAAGGTCATAGGAAGGATCAGCAGTGGATTTTTTGCTGTTAAGGCAAGTGCCAGTGCCTGGAGTGAATAAAAAATAATTGTGCTAGAGTGATACTCAAAGAACAGTGCATTCAGGTGAGCTTTGGAAAAATACTTTCAGTCCTTGGAAGGAAGTGTGAAAGTCAGAAAAATTATTGCAGCTTAGTACAGTTGGTACAAGGATTGTGGTTAGGAGCAAAAGCCATGCAAAGGGGACTCATCTGAGGGTGGATAATGCTGAAGACATAGCTTACTGGGATTTCACTTCGCAAGACTTACGAGAAGAGCTTTAAAATAGGAAAGGAGGAAAATGGTTTGGTAGAGTAGTAAAATCCTTTACAGTTGTTTTATAGTAAAAAAGATACGGGAAAAAAGGAGTAATACTGCAGCCAATTGTAGTCAAGTTGGCAATATCAATAGTAAAATGATTTATTTTTACATGGCTGCAAAGTATGTGGTCAATAGAGACATGCTCGTGCCTTGGCACCAAGCAAGCATATTGCAGGTGATGTGCAAAGCATTAAACTGAATATGACATTGACTGCCTCAAGGTGGAATAGCAGCAGTGATTATTACATGACAAGGAGCAATCATGTTGGAAATGCACTGTACCAAAATGACAGAAGTAACAGATTAAAGGCAGTGGAGGAGTAGAATCATATTTTAAAGATGTTAAGAAATTATAAAAAAGCGATAATGTGGATAAAGCAGATTAGTTATGATCAAAATCATTCTAGGAAAGGATGTCAAAGAGGCCCTTCTGGGATAGATTGAGGAGTTGAATTTGGATATGAACAAAGAATTATTTAATGCTATTAGAGAGAGAAATACTCCTGAGATCTGTATCACAGAAAATTTTAATTTCTCAGTCATCAAGACTGAAAACCATTAGCAACCATAGGCCACGGGTATGACAATCAAAATAACTGTTTAACTGAGCAGTCAGTGAACCAAAAGAGGGTGACACTATGTAGAACTTTGTTCTGTGACTAACATTAGCAGCTTAGAGGAGATGGTTGTAGAAAAATACCTTGAGTGAGGTTGATTTAGTTGATGTGGCCTGAAATGTGGGTCTGTGATTCTTTTTCTTAGTTTAAAAAGGGAAAACCATACAAAACTGGAGGGAACTAAATGGCGAAGAATGGACTAAGAGGTTCACGGTTTCATTTTAAATGAAGCTTGAAATTTTTTTATGTTAAAGAAGTAAAAACTGTTGAGGACTTCCCTTCTAAAGCAAAGGAAACAATAGCCCCAGCTAGCTCTGGAAATATAGGCAAATTCTCTTGAAATGGTCATAAGGAACACACAGAGACTCTCCAAGGATAGGGAAAAATGGTTACCCTCCAAAGAGACCTATCTTAAAGATCAAGAAGCTCAGGGTGAAAACGAGAATTGCCAGAAGCTGTCTTAAGCCTGGTCTTTCCAAATACCTTCAAATGCTAAGCAGTGGGCTTGCTTGGGATGTGCACAAAGAGAAGAGCTGTGGTGGGAACAGCTCTCAGCTCTGAAGCCCTCATCACGTCCACATATTTTGGGAGAGCCAGGGGACCCTGTGGGGCTTGTGTCACGCACAACCAGTGGTCACTGCAAAGTGTCAAGAAATTTTAGTTATTATCCTCATCACTAACTTGATGTGTAATGACTTCACATCAGAGGATTCAGCAGGTGCTTGGGTAGAGACAAAAATGAACAAATTTATCTTGACACAAGGCGAACACTCAAGATGACTCCCATTAATTTTTTGGTGTTTGTTTCTTAGGAACGGGGATAGATGCAAATAACAAAGAGCCTTACCCGCCTAAGGCGGATGTACCTCTCCTCAAATCCTGTGGCAGCTGTATCTGGATCAGAAAACAGCTGGCTGTGATGATGTGACAACGGTCAGCTGGCATGCAGCTGACCTTGCTTAACCCATGTCTGTAAGATCACAGCCCTTCCTCGTGATACCAGGTGGTAGTCTGGGGAGTTAGCTTAACATTGAACAAACAGAGTGGAAATTTGATTCTGGACTTGCACGGAAATATGCTCAACTTTTTTTCCTCCTGGCTTCATACCAAATTCCCTCCTGTGTGTGATTTTTCACTTTCCAGTACCTCTGACAACACAAGCTGACTACAGCATTGCTCTCACTGATTACTCATGAAGCTTCTGATTTTTTTGTGTGTGTGTTTTGTTTTACCTTTTAAAATGCCACCTGTTTGAGTCCCAGTTTTTGTGTTTGGTTTACTGATGTTCCTGGGTCTTAAAATAACTGAAAACTCAGTGGAACTGGACATCACAGCTGCCAATGGAAAATCAAAAGGATCACGATTGTACTATTTTCTGAATTTGTGAGCAGTGACTCTGCCAGTAGTAGCTATGTATCGGACTCCGGCTCTCTTGTGGTCTGTGAAGCCTCTCTGGGCAAAGCAGTGGGCCACCTGCAAAGAAGTGGGTGGTACCAATGTGAGGGAAGAGATGATCATCCTGATGGGGTTGGAGCAAGGAAAACACCACATAGCATGAAAGGAGGAAATGGAAATGCACATCTAAAAGAGCAGAGGAGAAATGACAGCAGAAATGGCAGCAGAAATGACAATCTTTTGCTGGATTATTAAAGGATTTATATTTCGGGTAACTTAGCAATGCTTTAAATACATATACAGCCAGACCAGAAAATGCATTGCTGAGGGAAGTGACACTCATCATGCCTCTTCCTAGCAACAAAGATGAGAGTCATCTGGAGCATGTTCATGCTGGCCTGCTCTGTGTTGTGCCCGCAGCATGATGCAAAGCAAAGGGCAAGCTGTACTAATTGGTCAGCGGGGGATTTCCTTGCATAAGAAAGGCCCTCAAAACTTTCAGAAGCGCCTGTACCTTCACACAGCTTAATGACAGCAGCCTATATAGGAGGTAGTACTTGTATTAGGACAAGAGGAAATGGCCTCAAGTTGCGCCAGAGGAGGTTTAGATTGGATATTAGGAAAAAAATTCTTCATTGAAAGGGTTGTCAGGCATTGGAACAGGCTGCCCAGGGAAGTGGTGGAGTCACCATCCCTGGAGGGGTTTAAAAGGCATTTAGATGAGGTTCTTAGGGACATGGTTTAGTGCCAGAGTTAGGTTATGGTTGGACTCGATGATCCTGAGGGTCTCTTCCAACCAAAGTGATTCTATGATTCTATGATTTAAGTGGGGATACTATATGGATAGAGGCCTGGCGGCTTTCTTGGCTGTGTGTGTGGGCTGGCCTTTCCCTGCCTGCAGTGACATGTGAGCCAGCATGTCCCTGAGAGCCAGCATGTCCCTGAGAGCCAGCATGTTCCTGCACTGTCCTGCAGTTGCAGGCAGAGGAGACGCCAGCTCAGCTGAAGGGAGAGACCTGTTGGCAAGGTGCTCTCCCTCGATGCTGGACTGTGGGTTTAACTGCCTTTTGTAGTGCTTCAAGCCACATTCTGCAGTCTGGCTCACCATCAGTCTTCATTTAGTTTTCCAGGGCCTGGAGAAGCTGCTGTCCTTACGTGTTTTAGATCATTAACTTGCTTCATTTTACCTTAGGGCCTTTGACAGATACCCTCTGTAATGTAGAGGAGATAGCTCATTTTATATCTGTGATCTCCTGCAATGCTGATGATATTGTTTGAACTTCTTGCCTCTTTCAGCAATGAAACTCCAGGAGGTACATTTGAGCAAGGAGACCTCCCATGCTTGAATGTTTTTTCTGGGTATGTCAGGTAGTGACAGAAAGAAATATGCTGGGACAGGGGAACAAGGAAAGGAGTTTACTTTGTATTTGCTGATTATATGGTGAAATATCACAGGTAGAAAGAGTCTCTGTGGTATTTCTGCATCAAACTAATGCTGAATATTGTGAAGAACAGTATTTGGCTTGATATTCTACCCACACTTTCCTGGGCTATTTAACAGGAGGACGTGGTTTGCACCACTTTATGACCGTGATGAATGTAAAGTTATTGTTTGCACAGCTCCCTAAACAACCTGAAAATGTGAGCTCTCCACCACTTAAAACTAGCTTGTCTTTAGAGTGTCTAAATATTTGTAATTACCTGAGTCCTACTTCCTTTACAGCGATATAGCCCACAGCAGAAGGGAATGAGGTGGGATCATACTGCCACTATGCATTTCCTTGGAAATGCAACATAGGTAACTCTAACCGGCCTCACACTTCTTATGAAAGATTTGGAGTAATGTTTGGTTTGATTTTTTTTCTCCTCCTTAGAATTCAACAAAACTTGTAAAAGGAAGGAAATTTCCAGTTCTAGTTACTTTTTGTCTGTATGACAGTAAAAGAGAGCATATGGGACAGGAAAAAATGGAGAAGAGATGTTGACAGAAGCACAGGAGTTAGAAAACCTGTCACTTTTCCTTTCCACTTCACAAAGCAGCTCAAGTGGCTCCTGCACTGCCTATATGGAAAAAAAAGTATTAAAGCTGTAAGTGAATTGCATAAACAGTTCTAGATTCACTTTCCTGTAACATGGAATTGGACAGCTGACAGGGACCAACCGAAGGACCCAGGTTTACATCAATGATTAGGTAAAGCAAGAGAGAAAATTCCTTCGCGTGAAAATGCCAGAAGAGTTAGGAAGAGTCAGCTCCTGAGTTCTTCTCTCGCTCAGAAAAGATCTGTGGTCATGTATCCCCTATATTTGGCCATTTCTAACTCTGGAAAGGATAGTTTGTAACATTTCTGCTCTATGTGGTTGTACACATATTTCTGTGGCCTATAGGTGTTTCTTTTTCTACTTTTTCCAGTCTCAGTTGAGACTTTAAAGCTTTTTTACTCAGTACCAGCAGTGTGCATTGATATTGCATCCAAATCACACCTCAGATGCTCCCAAAGGTTTTTCTTTTGATCCTTATAACCCTGTTTTTTTCGAAGCTGGCTACGGGAGCCTCAACCAGGACTTCCTGCAAGTACTTAGCTTTGTCACATGGGAAACTTCAGTTCATTTTTCTCTCCCCTTCCCTAGTGTGATCTTGTGACAGGAACATAGCAAATTAATTAATTAATTATTAATTTCAACACTTCTTTCTTCCCACCTCTATGTTGTTACTGTATTTTAATGCATTTCTTTTCTTTATTTCCATCCTTCTCCATCTGCCTCCCTCTCTGTTGGGACTGGTCATAAAAAGCTGAAAACTATGTCATGAGTGTGCTGCTGTCTGAGTTTCAGGCAGTTAGACAATATTTATTGATGGAGTGCCCCTCCTGGGCTGTAATCATACATTCACTCATTCTGCAGTCAGCTCAGAACCAGGGACTCCAGATGCAGCCCAGCAAAGAGGGAAAAATAGCATTCAAACTCCTGGGCTGCTGCTCTTGCACGTGTTTGTCTTACGTGCTCACTGCCCTATGAACCTGGATGATTTGTAACCTGCTGCCCAGTATGCCACCCAGTCCAGGGACCCTGTCGGTAGAATTTAACAGAAAATTTATTAAGACAGTAAGGCAAACTATGTTGAAGCGTGAATAATTTTTCTTTCCTAGAATGAGATTCCAGTCATTGACTAGTCTGTAGTTTCAGAGCATAATTCTCCACTGTCCTGTCCCTTGCTTTGTCCTTTACACCAGTGCAGTACAAGAGGGGTTACAGCTTTTGGAAATGAAGTTTTGGCCACTTTACACAGTACTGTGCAATAGCAACAGGTGGCGAAGAGCAACTGTGAACAACACCTCTAGTCTGGTAACAACAAACAAGTCTAAATCCAAAATAGTTATTATACTTAATGTCATTACTTTAAACGGAGAGGTGAGTTGCTGTTTCCTGCATGCTTGGTATTGTTCATGAATACTTAGAATTTGATCCTGAAATAAACCCAATACCACAAAAGAAACAGCTCCTCTATAAACCAGCCTAGAGACTTTTAACCTGCAGCCGAGGCCTATACTGTTAGAAGTTATTAGGGGAACTGATCTCTGGTGATTTGCAATGGGTTTTTTCCCTATATACATTTTTGAACTGTGCAGACATTTCTGCACACCATTTCAAATGACAGTCCTTCCTGACCCCTGCTTGGGAGGTCTCACAAACGTTGTTGAACCCTCTAGACTTGTCAACTTTAATTGAAATGCCCTAGAGTCTCATTCAGCAAATAAAATGTTACAGAGACGTAAACTACCTTAATCTTGAAGCAGCAACAAGAGAGAGCAAATGTCATGTTCCCTTCTCCTTCCTAGGAAACCTCCATTGCTGCTGGTGGCTGGTTGTCCCAGGAGCTTCATGCTGCTGAAGTGGGTTTTACAGAATCACAGCATGGTTGGGGTTGGAAGGGACCTCTGGTGGTCTGGAGACCTCTGCTAAAGCGAGTTCACCTAATTAATCCAGTGGAAAGCTTATCACACCTCTGCTCCCTTCTCCCACCTACCAAGTCTTCAACCTGCTGCGTGTTCAGTGGCTCCTCTTGGGTTATCAATCTAGTAATGATCTAGTAAAGATTACTAGTATCTACTAACGATGATTATTGTGCATGTTAATCAACCTTTGACTGAAACTCCTTTTCATGCATGCGTGCATGTCAGAGCGTACCTAGTTGCAGTGTCTCTAAATCTCTCATCGTTATCGATCGTCACAATCATTATCACTCATCACAACCAATCACCATTAACAATGAAGCCTTAATGAAGATGAGTGCAGGAAGACACCTGGGGTCTGAGAACCTTGCCAGGAAGGGGATGGATCCCTCTCTGATGGTTTCCCCCACTTGTTTGGCCCTTTGTGCTGCCGGGCGCTAATCCCCACCCACGGGTGCACCTATAGCCGTGGCCGACGTGGGACACCTGCACAGCTGGGCCAGGTGACGCCTGGCACCGAGCAGCATCGTGCGACGCCGGGGACAACGGGGAGCGGGGTTTTTCACCCAGACAGGCCCCTGCCACCAGAGTCGCTGACCCTGCGGGCAGGCTGGAGGGGGTGTGCGGGGAAAGCTGCTCAAGCGAGGCCGGGGAGTCAGCCGAGCTTGCGAGGGGGGTAACCCCGCCCCGGGCGGCGCGGCCCCTGGCTGCCCGTGGGGAAGGGCGGGGGCAGGGGAGCGCTGTGACCTCCCGGGCACGGCGGGCAGCCAGCGCTCCCGGGGCCGCTAGGGGGAACCGGCCGCCCGCGGAACGGCCGCTCGGCAGCCGGCGGGGCGCTCCGGCTCGGGGGCTCCCCCGGCCCGGCCGAGCCCCGCTGCAGGGGGTAGGGGTCCGGTTCTGCGAGCGGGCGTGACCCAAATCCTGGCACTGCAGCTCTCCCTCAGTGTGAATGGCCTGGGACGGCTGGAACAATCTAAAAATCGCCTCGTTTCTCCTGTGTGTTTCCAGAATCCCCTGGTTGTACGCTATAATACATGATTTCTAGCCTTCAGATAGGCTGGTTTTTGTTTTCAAAGCCCGCTTAATACACGTAACCGAGGCTGAACTCCGCAGCAGCTCAGCCCTGTCAGAGCCAAGGTGATTCTTGAGCAAAGGGATGAGCTGCCACCCTGCTCATCTGATTTTGGCTCTGGTTTTGCCTCCCCCCGTGCCTCCCTGGGCACACAGGAGGGTGACCGCACGGCGGACGCAGCTTCGTGCTTGCTCCTGCACAGGTACGGCGGCTGCCCAAACCCGGCGGAGCAGGGGCTCGGGGTGCTGGCTGCCCCCTCCGTGGAGTGTCCGGTGGCTGAGACGAAGCCGCTCTGCTCCGTGAGAACGTCCCTCCGCACAGAGGCCGAGTCCAGCCCTCGGTGAAAGCCTGCTCCGTTGCTCTGGCTTTTCTCCTCCTTGGCACTTCTCTCATCTGTGCTGGGTTTCCTTGTCTGCACGCTAGTCTGTAATGCATCTTTTTCCTTGTGCAGCGAAGGATGAGAGAAGGCAGAACAGGTTATTATTTCATAGCCTTCCTCATTCCCCTGAAGGACCTTTAAATGAGCTCTTTTGTCCGGTAACATTTGTGTCAGACCTTCTACTGAAATAACTCTCACCCTTCATTTAGGGTGTGCATTGTGTTGTGGGTGAGAACAGTCAGAGCATGGAGTGGGGTGAATAGCAGGGATGGCTCGGAGAAGTGTTACTTGATTTATTTTCTGTTGAATCTAGACTGCTTCATTTTTTTTTCTTTTTTTCATGTCTTGTTTGCAGGTTTAGAGCTTGGAGGGTGTTTCAGTGGCTTTTTGTTATTCTTCTCCAGTCAAAGGAAAAAGAGAATCAGAGGAGTAAATAGGTTATGAAGTGCTTTAATGCCATGTTCAGTAAGCTGGAGACACAGGTGAAGGCCAGGCTGGCAGGGCCTGGGGAGGAAGAGACTGGCATACACCAAGGTATTTAACCAAGAGAGGCAGGAAACATGGTAGTAGTTTGACTTTGTGTGGCTTGTATCCGTGGAACATAAAACAAGCTGAGCATGTATCCCTGACTGTGTCTAAAGAAAGGGACACAGTCTCCATTCAGCACTCGTCCTGTGCACAAGGTGGCTTTTGAGAGGTGGAGAGGGCAGGGTTGAAGTGTAGATAAGATTTTAAAAAATGTGCTTTGATACTACTCATTTTTTTTTTCTCTGCTGCTTGTAGCCTTTACAATCACAGTACTTGCAATTCCCCAGTCTTGACTGGCTCTGTGTGCCTGGTGCTGACCAGTATTGTCACACTGGTCTTCCAGAAGGATCCTGCATGCTGAGACGGAGTGCTTTACTGACCCTGTGTGGTGTGGAGATGGCAAAACGACCTCCTCTCCTCCGTGCTTGGCTCCTGGGAGGTGCAAGGCAGCTTTGAAGTGAACTGGCACTTCTGTTAGTTGGATCTGAGCTGTGATGAGTCCAACAAAGTTTATTTCAAGGCTGCCTGGCTCTGTAGGGAGAAAACTGCTCAGACTTTGTCTCTCCCTGTTCTCCTTCTCCTTCCCCTTTTGTGCTTTGCTCCACATCTCTTGTTTTCTTCCCTCAGACTGTAGTATGTGACTCCTTGTGCAGTTCAACAAAGACATGCTCAAAATCTGGCACCTGGGGACGAACAACCCCGTGCGCTAGGATATTCTGGGGGTTGATGAGCTGGAAAGCAGCTTGGCAAAAAAGGACCTGGGGCCATTCTGGTGGACACAAAGCTCAACATGAACCAGCAATGTGCACTTGCAGCAAAGAAGGCCAACGGTGTCCCGGGCTGCATTAGGAGGAGTGTTGCCAGCAGGCTGAGGGAATTGATCCTTCCCCTCTGCTCTGCACTGGTGAGGCCGCACCTGGAGAGCTGGGTCCAGTGCTGGGCTCACCAGTACAAGAAAGACACAGACATACTGGAGAGAGTCCAGTGAAGGGCCACTAAGACGATGAAGGGGCTAGATCATTTCTCCTATGAAGAAAGGCTGAGAGAGCTGGGACTTTTCAGCCTAGAGAAGAGAAGGCTCAGGGAAAACTTATCAACGTATATAAATGCCTGAAAGGAAGATGCAGAGAAGATGGAGCCGGGCTCTTTTCAGTAGGGCCTAGTGGCAGGATGAGAGCCAACAGGCGTGAAACACAGGAGGCTCCATCCGAATCTAAGGAACACTTTCATACTGTGAAGGTGACTGAGTGGTGGCACAGGTTGCCCAGAGAGGTGGTAAAGTCTCTATCCTTGGAGATATGAAAAATCTATCTAGATGTGGTCCTGTGCAGCCTGCTCTAGGTTGCCCTGCTTGAGCAAGTGGTTGGACCAGATGACCTCCAGAGGTCCCTTCCAACCTTGGCCATTTTGTGATTCTGTGGTTCTTGCACTAGCTTTGAAAACAACCTTTGTTCCCTTATCTTTTTTTGTATGCTGAATGGCACCCCAGAACCTCACCGATTTTGAGGTGCTGGGTGTCTGCTTCCCTTGGCTTCTGGTTTTCTGCATTTAAAAGGCAGATAAGGCCTCCTACCTACCTCAGCTAATTTGTTAATTAACATTTCTTCCACACTTTGAGAACAAGATGGGAGAAATACTTGTCAAAATGCAGGAGTCCATCAATGAATGAGGTTAGAAACAGTCCAATGGTAATATTAAATATATTTATGTGTGTGAAAAATAAGATCATGCTTGCCTTTTATAGATACATCTTGCGAGGAAAACTGTTTTGGGTTCAAAATGTCCGCAGTTTACTTGCTGTCAAAGTCGATGTGGAAGAAAAATCCACAGCCTGAAAACCCTTGAATTCTTATTGTCTCAAATTCCAATATTTTTGCATTTACCCAAGCTGAATGATGACCTCAGGCTTCAGAACTGAACTTTATGATGATTGGGCATGCAAACCCTGTACTGACCAGCACATTGCTGATGAGGTAGTTAAACACTTTCTTGGTAAACATTCCAAAAGGTCTGAAAGAGCCCAGCTTAGTTAGGACAGACAATAAGCTGCAGGAACTGATATTAAGAGACTGTTAATACCTGGTTGAGCTCCCCATTGCCCAGGGAAGATGGGCCAGATGCTGGATTGCTCTTTGTTTTATTACTAGTTAGTACTGACTAAGCTTGTTGCTGGTGGCATTTCCTTTGAAGAGATCTCTTTTTGCATCTGTTTGGGGAGCAGTGCTGGTCTGTTGAGCTCACCTGATCATGAGTCAGTTCAGGCTGCCTCCTGGCTACCTCCAAAATAATAGATGCATGTGAAAGATTTTGACTGTTTTTGCTGTGGATAAAGACACAGGTTTGCTCCTGCTGGTTAATGGTCTGTGTGGAGCAACTATCTTCTGGTGACTGCCAGACTAGAAACAACTGGAGTGCAAACTGGCTGATTTCGTATTTCATGGCTGTGGACTGTTTTGTGCAGCTTTATACTGTGAAACACAGGAAACCAGGCTTAGCCAAAAGTGAGTTGCTTAGCAGACGCTTGCTGTCATACAAATTAGCCACAGCTTTGCATCTTGGAGTGCTGCCAGCAGAGAGCTTGCTATTGCATTGAATGTCTACTACCAGTCATAATCTAAACTGAAAGTGAGATGATTAATTGCTCCTCTAGTATTATTTTAGGAGTTAGCGCTCTTTGTGGGTTTATTTTTTTGTTTATTTGTTTGTTTTTAAACCGAAACCATAAAATACTGCTCTGAGTTTCTAATCAACGAGTGTACAGGAGGAATAGGAAAAGGTTTATTTTAGTGAAAGTAGCAGGCATGTATAGGAGCCTTCTTGCTTTAAAGGGGAAAGAAAGGCTAATTTTGTTAGTGCTGCCCATCTGGTAACAATGAATACTGTCAAAACTTCAGTTTAAATAAATATATTCCTTAAAAAGTGGATACAATTGATTTGAGCTACTAATGGATAAAAAGTAACAACATTCAATAAGCATCTTCTCTGACTTTACCTCAGCCAAGATTTTTAACACACAATTGTACTAATGTAGTTTGACTAATGAAACATGGTGTTTTCCTTTCTGAGAAATATTTCCCTCTGAAATTTTCTTGAGTTGCAGAGTTCTTACTTAAAAAGTAACTCATTTGAGGGTGAAGTAAACAATTGGAATTTAGGAATCCTGTATGTTAGTGAGGTCCTGAGGATATAAGACTACTTGCAATCATTGATGTCTCTTATGAGTGAAGGATTGGATACCAGAAAGGTTGTTTTGAATTCAGTTGGTAACCTTGACTCTTCACACCAATGTTGCTGACTTCTGTTTGTTCTGTTCTCTGTCATCCTTCTTCTTAGCCAAGCTCTGTATCATCAAGGCTTTCATTTACTGAGTTACTAAATGATGGATAGAAACACTAGATCAAAGAAGTGTTCATGTTTCTTTTAGAAGTTTAGCCTTCCTAGC
The DNA here is from genome assembly GCF_036013445.1 of Caloenas nicobarica. Lineage (NCBI taxonomy): Eukaryota > Metazoa > Chordata > Aves > Columbiformes > Columbidae > Caloenas > Caloenas nicobarica. The sequence goes on from NC_088245.1 coordinate 131,336,971, forward strand.
TGAGTATTAAAATAAGAAAATTTGACCCATACTCCCCAAAAGACAAATGAAAAATCCTGAAAAAAAAATCTGTTTAATTAATTTCTAGATTTTGCACAGTAGGAGATATCAACATCTCGCTGGTAATGTTTAGCAGATCTGCTACTGGTACTACTATTCCTGTGGTGCAGCAACAATTTTTGGAGGAGGAATATGGAGCCACCAGCAGATGCCATTTACTGCTAGGGCACTGAGTGCTCATGGGTGCTTGCTGTGACCAGTTGATGAGTCCTGACCCATTAGCTCTCCATCTGTGAACAGCTGCCCATGCACTGGTGCAGGTCTTCTTTCTAGATGAGACACAGTGTTAGGTTCATGGTTAGTGCTTACAGGGGTGCTAACAAGAGTTTCCTCAGGTTTTTCTTGCAATGTTTACTCTCTGGTGCGTAGAGTTCAAAAAGCCCTTCCTTCCAATGGCTACAGCGGTGATTTTCTGTTTCCCTTCTGCAAAGGAATCTGAAATGCAAAGGCCAAAGAGTAATGTGTACTTGCCTAGAAATAATGTGCTGAGTTTGTAACTACTGCAGAAAATAATTTGGCACATAGTTATTTCCGTGTACCTCCCTAGCACCGAGAACAATTAGGCACCAGCTGAAGACAGTGACTGCCAAAAGCGCATTTGGATGAGGTGGGTGTTTCTGGGTGGTACTGTCATGCGTTAACAAGTGTGACTGCATCACTAAAACAAAAGTATATTTGCATCCCCAAGACCTTTGTAGGGATATGCCATTCTCAAGAGGAAAGGATACCAATAAAGCATCTGGTAGAGAGGAAAGGCAAAGAAATGAGTACAGGATAATGAGGTGTATTTAACTGCTTGCTGTTAGAAAAAACCATCCACCTGAGCTGGATATAGTGTTTACAGCTGCTTCAGGAATCATTCTCTGTGAAAGCTGAAGTGAGAGCAGGTCAGCTGCTCCAAATCCAGTTCTCTGGTTGTTAAAGGAAATCTAAACTGATGGGTGGTTGGGTGGGCAGCTGCAGCAGGGATAGGGTTCCAGGAACATTAGTGCAATCCCCAGAATAGATGTAAACCCTTTCCCTGCGATACACACACAGAGTCTTCTGATAGAGATAGGAAACCAGACATTTTTTTCTGTTTGCTGAGACTCAGGTCTCATGGGGCACAGAGCTACTTGCAAACAATCTTGGCTCCAGTGCATAAAGTCTTGTTCCTTCTTGCTCCTTGAATCCAGTGGTTGCCTGTGTACTTTGTGGGGAGGGGAAAGCAGCATCCCACAGAAGTCTTAACCTTTATGCATTTTAAAAGAAGGAATCAAGTTTTTTCTTAACACATCACATGCATGGATAAATGCTAGATATGAAATGATACTGTGTGGGCTTGTGTGATAATGCATTTGGCACAGTGGATTCTGTTAGAGTGATGAGTTACAGTCAGACACCAAGAAATGATGGTCCACAAGTCGCAAGTGCTTTTAATAGGCTAGCTACCCACTCATTTGCTTAGATTTCTTGTAGTTGCATCTTCCAACACTGGACTGTAGAAGGGTAAGCAGGTACAGCTCAGTGAAAACAAAACAAAAGAAACCACCCTGCATCTTGAGAAATGTTTAGCAGCTTAATTAGATTCAGAGTATAATACTGTTAACAGCGCATAAATGACAGCTATTTTCTGTTTATCTACATATCGTTCCAATCTTTGAGCTTATTATTTAAATAAGAGTATTCTAAGTATATTTTCTCCTTAAAAGCAACCCCTACGTTTTCTTCCAATTTGATTTCACAAGATATTGTCAAACTTCTTACATGTGAGAGGGTAAACAATATACTCTATGCTCCAGTAGTCATAAAGGGAGAAACAGGGGGAGATGACGTCCTGCCCCTAGATATCCAGTGTTATGACTCGGTACTCAGGAAACGTTGGAAACAGAGGTCTTCAATCGTAAATGTTTCAGTGGGGTTTTCTTCGCTGCCTTCTGCTAATCTGCTAATCCTTTCAGAAAGCTGAATTCCATGGCTCTATCTGGAGACAGCAAAGCACAGCTGATGGTTAAAGCAGTTTTTTCTTCCAGCGTAACACAGCCACAGCCGAGGTCACAGGGACTGCAGAGGCTGTGCTCTGACCCCGGTGGTAGTAAAGTGCGCTAGCTTGCACTGAGCATGAGCCAAATTCCATTCTGTTGCATCCCAGTAGCTTCAAAATTTAGCTGTGCTACCACTGTGCTAGAGCTGCATGGCATGACATGAGCTTTCCATTAGATTCCTAGCTGGGTTAAAATCAACAGTAAAGCAAATGCACCATTCCTAGTACTTCTGAATAGCATCTCATTTGGGCCTTGATGTGAAAGCAGAATACGGTAAGTTGCAAGTGACAGAAACAAATTAGTTCAATATCTCAGGTTTCAAACCTTGTCATCTTGCAAGAAACATCTCTGACAGCTGTTAGGACAGCTGATAGCTAATGGGCAAAATACAAAAATCATTAAACTCCAGAGTTTGTAATACAGGGGAGGGAGAAAGGGAGAGAGGAATGACAGTGACTGCCTCTGTCTGGGTTTTCTTATCTAATGCAGAACGCTGAAAGTCTCTTGGAAGAACAACTGCAAAGACCGCTGGTGGTACCTTTCCCAAACTAAGGGTGTGCATAGTGGTCTCATGTGCCAGCTTCTTCGTGATGTCCCTAAGCTGCTGGCCCACATGCCAAGTCAGAGTGCCTTTGCAGGAGACTGCTGCTGCTATGGTGGGGTTTGTAGTTCTTGTAAGGAGCCTCAAGTCCCTATTCCTGCTAGACAGCATCGAATGTCTGGCAATGAATGCGAAGCCAGGGTCTAAGTGACATGGTCTAAATCTGTTTATCCTAAAAAGTGCAAAACTCATGCCCGGGTTCTGGTGTGGCTCTTAGTAACTCATCGGTACTTGAGGGTAAATGCCCACTGCTTTGTTGGTACATTTAGCTTTGGCAAATTTGCACTGCTGGTTTTGAGGAAAGGACTGTTGTTGCACTCATTAGTGCTGTGGCTTGGCATCTAGAGTGTGTAAGTCAAAATCGGCTAAGGTGCCACTGTTGAGCAGGCAGCCCACAGAGGGACTTGTTCATCTTGGTTATCTTTGACTGGACCAGTTGGCCAGGGCTGGCTGGACTACCTACAAGGTCCTTTTAGCTCTGCTGGGACAGGGGACATGGACTATAATCTTTGGGAGAAGGAGGGAAGAGGTACTAGCCAGTGTGCATCCCACAGGATCTCCAAACGAGGTGTGCATTGAAGACTGGACGCAGGCAGTTGTACTGCAGGAGCATTGTCTCCAGCCCTTACTGGAGAAGCGGCTGCATGGCCTTTTCCAGACACCCACACTGCCAGCACCCTGGTTGGTCTCTGCTTTCTCATATGCTTGGAAAGATGGTGCACAGCCCCAGTGCAATTGAGAAAAGATTTGGGAGACAACAAGCTTCTGGGAGTGGAGGGCTGAGCATGCTGAGCCAGAGCTGCCAGCCCAAGTGCTTCATTATGTGGTCCTCAACCAGACCTCACTAAGCCATCCACCGTCAGCAATGCTCTGGGCACAAACTGTGTGGCTGGGTTTGGTGCTGAGAAAGTCACAAGGACAATGGCTGGCCAGATGTGTGAGGCAGGGATGAGGACATGAGGAAACAAGTGTCTCATGCTTCTCTCCCTTCTAACATCTCCATGAGGATGAGGTGCTCTTTGTAAGCTTAACTGTCCCTAGTCCCTACTGAAATGGTATCTAATGGCATCAGGCACTATGTGTACCCAGCTCACTGGAGGCATCTCGACTCTCTTTTTCCCCTGGGGCTATGCCCATGTCTGTCGTGAGTGGGCAATGGCTTGCTATGAAACTAGTAACCCATGAAAACACCTTGCCTGCAGCTGGGGTGTCCTTAATCTATAGGAGAAGGCAGGGCTGCTGCTGCACTCAGCTAATCAACGTAGGATGATGCTAGAAATTTTAAAGCTACTACCCTTCGCTGGGAATGGTTTGGCTCTATGCTGCAGGCCTGTGCCAAACTAATAAAATCATGTCTTCATTCCAAGGTGTATTTTCTAGTTTCTTATTTGCAATTAGGGTTTAAAAACCTATGTGTTGTTTCACTTAAAATTTCATGGATGACTGAGGGTTACTTGGTTATTTAAATTTTGTTTCTTTGTCTACTTCGATTGTATATTTCTTTCATATTTAAGGTCATACCTTATGCTTCAAGCTAGGCAGCTGTGCAAATCCCAACTGGATCAGAGCCACAATATGCTACCCCTTTTTGCAGTGCAAAACTGATCCTAGGTGATCCATCTCTTTAAAACTTGGGCAATTTATGCTCCCAATACTACTGATACAAAAAAGTCATCATGTAAATGCAGAGTCTTGCTGCTTTTCCTTAAATACAACAAACATCATCTCAGTTATATAAATTTATACAGGTTAAAAAAAAATGAGTGAGTTCTCCTTATATGAATGAAAGCTTTTAAAGATATTGCCTACACCGCACAAGTTTCTGAAAGGCTTTCTTGAAATCTTCATTAAAGATTGTGTAGATTAGAGGGTTAATAAGGGAATTTATATATCCCAGCCATGCTAGGAAATTAGCCATGTCTTCTGAGATATGACATCTTTCACAGGTATTAACAACTACTTCTTTTACAAAAAAAGGGAGCCAGCAGATCACAAATGCCCCCAAGATCAGACCCAGAGTAGTTGCTGCCTTTCGCTCTCTTGTGCTAGAGATTCTCTGTTTTTTCCAGGACTTCTCATGCTTAGATTCAGACCTGGGGCTTCGTAGGCTGATATTGATTTTATCGCAGTCCACCAGGGGATCTGATGTCTTCTCCGCTGTGCTGGGCATTGAAGCTGATTTGGTGCTTCTTTCACCTGTGTCCAAAAGGACTTGTCCGTTTACCTCCTCCCTTACGATCCGGCTGACACTTCTTCTGTGAAATGTCTTTGCTGCCTTGTATATCTTGTAATAAAGGATCAGAATCAAGGCCAGCGGGATATAGAAGGCGCCAAATGTGGAATAAATGGTGAAGACAATGTGGTCATGTTTGATGATGCATTCATCATCCCTGCTGGTTGTCTGGTGCCGCCAAAACAAAGGCGGCATGGAGATAAAGATGGATATGATCCATACCACTGCAATCATGATGCCAGCATGCTTAGGTGTCCTTTTCCGTGCATATTCCACTGCATCTGTGATTGCTCTGTACCGGTCCAAAGCAATGGCAGAGAGATGCAAGATGGAACATGTGCAGCATGTAATGTCCACGCTCAGCCAAATGTCACACACCACTTGCCCCATGATCCAGGTCTCCTTTACAATGTAGACAATGCTGAAAGGCATCACTAGGACGGCCACAAGGAAATCAGTCACTGCAAGAGAGCAGATTAAATAGTTGGCGGGGTGGTGGAGCTTTCTTGTCACAATTATTGCAGTCATCACAAGCGAATTGATGGCCGTTGTCATTAGTGCAAGCACAGACAGCGTAATGGAAATGAGAATCTTGGATGTCACCCATTTGAATAGTTCTTCTGATGTACTGTTTTGTTCAGTTGTATTTATTAAATCCATGTTCCTTTTTAAAGGTGATGTTTAACTGTAGTAGTTACCTGTTGGAAAAGTAAAAACATTCAGAAAGTGCATCCTCAGTCTCCAGGAAGTCTTGATTTTTGTTATCTTACAAGACTGTGGGTCCCAAACTTACAAGAACCTCAGTCTTATCATTAGAAATGATTCTGGCTCCAGACAGATTTTCCTGGCTAGCACTATGTGGGATGCTCTGCCTCCAGAATAGGGGCCTCCTCTTTCTCCTTGCTTGTGCTGTTGGGAAGGGCATGTTTGCGTGGCAGGGGAGAGGAGGGTGCCTGAGGTGGCACTGCCGTGCGGGGTGCTGCACGGGGGAACCAGCCCTGGGGTGCAGAGCCAGCCCTTCAGCTAAATGCTTACTCTGACTGGATTGTAGAGGAGTCTTGAAACTGGTTAAACGTGGACAACCTCATCCTAAACTAAGTACTAGTACTGCTTTTATGCTAGCACTGTTTACTCTGCTAAGCAACCTAATGACTGTTGATGACTTTAATCCACAGGAATTGAGCATAATGCCTCTTTTCTCTATATAAACTCCTTTTTCCCCATGAGTGAGTCGTTCCTTGTGTATAGATAAGCATGGGCTTTCTAAACTGGGATGTAATTTTCAAGAGAAAACAGAAACATTAAACACTGCAGTACAAGCAGGAGAAAAATAATTGTGCATTGAAGTTTCATTTTAGTGCTTCCTCTTATGCAACTCTAAAACGAAACAGCTGAATAAATTTTAAAGCTTAAAATGGTTGACTTATTGTTTAACTGAAATATTATACACAGATTAGAGTCTTGAAAACAACATCACTTTTCCTTAAGTTTTGCTATTCTGTGATTGCTGCTGAAGAAAACTGCAGAAAACTTGGATGCTACTTGTTCTGCTAATGACTCTCTAAAGAAACAGTCTAACTCCTCTTCTGGCTCTGCAGGAAGCAAAAAGCAGGGATCAAACTCGAGTTTGTAATTCATAATAAGAGGATGAGATTTCATCCTCTTGTGAGTTTTGACATGCAATTTCTTGTGCGTATAAGGTCTACCAGATGAACCCGTACGCTGGGTTTTCTGTAACAAGTTTTGGAGTGTAGTGAGTGTGTTGCGTGTTGCATTGGATGCTACATGTAGAGAAATACCTAAGTGAATAATTTTTCTCACGAAAAATGAGTCTTATTAACATAACTAAAGCTTTTGGGTATTATGCTAGAGTGGCTTAAAAAGAATCTCATATACTGTCTATAATCCTGGATGCGACTCCCTAATTTGTTTTGATATTCTAACCTGGGCAATGCTTAATATGATATTGACCTACTCAAGATGTTTTTTAGCATATCTTGACCAATGTTTAATTGTATGAAAGAGCAAGAAAAGGAAACATATTTTACGTGGTGATATTTGCAAATGCTGATCAAAATCTTGTCCTGTGCATGAGCTGATTACAGCATGCGTGTACTTTCTCTCCATGTTCCTCTCTCTGAACTTGAAATATACTTCACATGCATAAAAATAGATCTTTCATCATGTCAGTGTCACCTTAAAACCTTCTGAATCCACAGTAATTGCTAGTTTGCAGATATTTTTGACTATAGCCTCCCAGAGAAGGAATAGGCACATGTAGTATTATCTGGTGAATGTTCAACCTCTGCTAAATAAGTCTTTGTTTTCAAGCTTGTATAAATACATGCAAAAAAAGTTTACTGGGAAAAACTTAGACTTCTGCTGATATACAGCAGTTGATCATGTTTTAGAACAGTTACTCATTATGGTTAATTACCTTATAAATTTCTAACTCTTTGGATATTAGTCTTTAATTACAAGCAAGCAAAAAGCAATTTAGAGATAATGAAGGCTGATTAATAGCTTTTGAAAGATTATTCAGTTTGAGACTGTGGAGTAAGGAAAATGGTATGGATGGGTTCTCAGAACTGGTGTGTAGGAATAGATAGGTTTCCTTAGCACTGAAGTGATTTGGAGGCTCTTTATAAGAAGCACAGTGACAGCAATGTGCTTACTTGCCATGTGCACCAAGTATGCTTTTCTGCCTGGTTTTAAGATTATAAGCCGGTATGCCCAGATTTCATTCAGGCTGCTAGCATGGAAACCCAGCAGTGTTGAAGACTACCACACCAAGTTTTCAGTGTACTACTGTTAGATAGATAATTGTGCTAGGGTTTCTTGCTCATGGGACATAACCTGTTTTTTAATGGTACCCATCTGGACATACACCCTCCTGTTCCTATGTGGAGTGATAAGATGCTCTGCTGTTGCCTTCAGAGCCCTGGCAGCAGGCACCCAGGGTGGTTCCCGCGGGCTGCTGTGTGGAGCAAGGGGTGTGGCTCCATCCGAGGGAGGCAGCAGTATGGTGACAAGATCTGCCATCCAAGGTGGTGGCCCCCTTTGAGGTTACGGAGCCATTCAGCTGGCTGTGCTGCTTGGGACTGCCAGTCACAAAGTTTGATGGCTTTCCTGTCCAAGGGAGATGGGGAGCCTCTGCTAACTGTGGCAGGAATTCATCCAAGGTTATTGGCTCATCGTTAGCTAAAAATACTTTCATAAATGTGTGGAGTTGGAATGCTGGCAGCATTTAAGGACGGCTGCTTCCCTCTCTTTTGATCGCTGCCAGGATGAACTTATTCTGGATTTCCTCTTGTTAAGTTGAACTCAGTTCAGTGAGGGGCCATCACTGGCTTCTGCCCTCGGTAAGCAGCTGAACCATTTTTAGGAGTATGAAGGATGATCCTGTAAACAGTGCACTGGATTACAATGCAGGAGAGCTGGCTTCTGCCCCTCTGCTGTGGGCTTCCCTTGTAAGTTTTTGAGCAAATTCATTAAAGGGCTTCATTTCATTCTCTGTAAAATAGTTACAGGAGTGCTTCCCTGCTACCCCACTTTACATATTTATATTGTCTTCTCTTAGCAGCATAGATTATCTCTTGCATGCATTTAATGCAGAGAAGATCTAATCTCAGGTGATGCCCCCAGGTGCTGTGGGCACACTGATATAACTACACACTGTCCTTCCAGCTCAGACTTTGCTGTTATCCCTGTGTGAGTTTACTGAGCTCTTGCCTCACAGAACAGGCACGGTCCCTCTGTCCTATGGTGTGGGCATCTCCTTATGGCCACATACATGACATAAGACTTCAAAAGGAGGTGTAGAAGACTTGGAGCCCTCTTCTCTGAGCAGTGAATTTATTTTGGTGAATGAAAACAAGCTTGCAGTCATGCTGAACTGAAGAGAAATCTGTATTTCATCAATTATAGAATGGGTTCAGCAGTGACATGTGACTATTTTGAAAGAAATTGTTACAGTCCAGATGTTTTTAAGGCCGCTTTTGTGGAACTGGCAACTCAGTGCCCCTCTTGAAGGACTAAGCTGAATCTATCAGCCCTTCACTGATGTCAAAGCATTTGACACTGTCCCTTATGGACTGGTTGGTGGAGAAGGAATTGGCTGGATGGTTGCACTCAAGTTGCAGTCAACATCTCGATGTCCAAGTGCAGACCAGTGACAAGTGGTGTTCCTCAGGGGTCAGTATGGGGGCTGGTGCTGTTTAACGTCTTCGTCAGCAATATGGACAGTGGGATTGAGCACACCCTCAGCAAGGGTGATGACACCAGGCTGTGTGGTGCGGTTAACATGCTGGAGGGAAGGGATGCTACACAGAAGAACCTTGACAAGCTTGGGAGGTGGGCCCATGTGAACCTCATGAAGTTCAACAAGGCCAAATGCAAGGTCCTGCACAAATACATGCTGGGTGGAGAACGGATTGAGAGCAGCCCTGAGAAGAAAGACTGGGGAATGTTGGTTGATGAGAAACTCAACACGACCTTGCAATGTGCACTTGCAGCCCAGAAAATGAACCATATCTTGACATGCATCAAAAGGACCATGGCCAGTAGGTTGAGAGAGGTGATTCTTCCCCTCTACTCCACTCTCTCATGCACTCCACCTGGAGTTCTGCATTCAGCTCTGGGGCCCCCAACATAAGAATGACAGGGACTTGTTGGAGCGAGTCAAGAGGAGGGCAACAAAGATGATCAGATGGCTGGAGCACCTCTCCTATGAAGACAGGCTAAGAGAGTTGAGGTTGTTCAGCCCATGGAAGAGAAGGCTTCAGGGACACCTTACAGCAGCTTTCCAGTACCTAAAGGGGACCTTCAAGAAAGCTGGAGAGAGACTTTTGACAAGGGCATGTAGTGATAGGACAAGGGGTAATGGCTTTAAACTGATGGAGGGGAGATTTAGATTAGATGTAAGGAAGAAATTCTTCATCATGAAGGTGGTGAGGCACTGTACGGGTTGCCCAAAGAAGTTGTGGATGCCCCATCCCTGGAAGGTCAGGTTGGATGGGGCTTTGAGGCAGGGAAGTCCCTTCCAACTCAGACCATTCTATGATTCTATATCTCAAATTCCATGGTAATTGCTCTTGGAAGTGTTGACTTGTATTATTACCTTTTCAATATGCAGCTGTTGTTGGAAAACTTTTGAAAGCCTTGAAGCTTCAATTGCATTATATTGTCCTGAATTTAAGGTTGTTGAAAAGGATGTGTTGTACTTTGTCTTCATTGTAGATCTTAATACAGTGAATTAATCTGTAACTGCTATTAAAATACAAGTACAGTATTTCAGTTGACCCATTAAAATATTAGCCTTCAATTGCTGAACAAGTGCCCTGCAAACAAAGGAAGCTGCTGTTCACCTAAGATAGTGTGTCTATTATCTTGGATACATGAACATTATTATTTTTGAGGAATTAGCCACTTCCACAAATCTTTTTGCCTTCCCTCCTAGATATGGCATGTTAAAGTGACCAGAATGGAAGTACTTCCTTGTCTGTAAAAGCACATATATCAACCTACTGATATTGTTTAGAAGGAATGGGGGAAAACTTCTGTGCAGCCTTATCAGAAAAGTAAACATTGAATTTGTCTAGTGACCACTCAAAGAAAATGGAACGTTGTTGGTGGTCCTCAGTTTTGCAGGAATATGTGTGTATGTTGTTAAGCCCATAACCACCCATTCATGTCTGAGATTTACAGAATAATAATAAAATTGCTCTTGTTCAATAGCATTAGTCTGTCCTTCCAGGTTTGGAAAACAGCACTCCTCTGCCTTTGAGTAAACATGGAAAATAACATGAAACATTGGTTGCTGGAGAAACATGGCTGGAAATGCCTTTGGGAAAGGCATCATGAGCCTGCTCTTTGGGACCCTGAATTTAGACTGAACTGTTAGAAGTTTACAGCTCTTGATTTTTGCGCCTGGTTCATTTTATATTGCTTAAACACTGGCAGCGAGAAAACTTGCTGATTAGCATTTAAGTACTGCTTTTGAATACAAGTTTTTTGATTGTACTGGGGGGCTGTTTGCTTGCTTTTTTCCATGTGAGTTTCTTAGCAAAATACATCTTTAATTTAAAAACAGTAAAGTACTCAGCAAAATGAGGCACTGATGGAACAAAGGATATTTAAATTGCTACAGAAAGCAATAAGAGTCTTTGTGCATTAAGTAAACACAAAGTTGTGCCAGTGGTCGAGATAGATCCTGCCCATCTCTTTCACTTCAACAGGCTTCAGCTGGCTTTGAAATGATGAAGTGTTTCATCTGCTAGCAGGGTTCCTTGGCCTGTTGGCCAAACTGATCTATAAGCTGGTTAGAAGGGCCCAGCTTTCTGGCGATCGTGGAAACTGCTCCTACAAATTTATTTTCCTGTTGAAAGGGAAGACTCTACACTTGTTTTCAGCTATCCTGTTTTTATCACATGTTCATGTACAGGCTAATCAGATAGTGGAGGTAAGATTAAAATAACCATAGAAGGATAAAGTAGTTATAAGTACCAGCCTTACTTGAGAGCTAAAATTGCGTCTGAAACCAGTTTTTATGAGCCTGTAAAAATCCTTCCCAATGTGGCCGTGTGTCTCTAGACACCAACCATGTGGTATAGTAATGATGATTATCTTAGTAATGATGAATTGTATTAAATATGAGTAGAGGGAAATAATATTCTTTTGGATTAAACAAATCTGTTTAAAGAGTGTGAACTACTGCATCTGGCAGGGATTATGTACTTTGCTGAGCCTGAGCCCTAGCATCCCCACAGGTGAGGAAGAGAAGCACTTTCACATAATTCTTAGCTCCCTATCCTTAAATTCTTTCTTCCCAATAACTCTTTCTAAGCCCCCTAAAGCTACAATGCATCACCTGGGACAAGGTGGATGTGACTGGCAGGTTTGTAAGATGAGTTATTTGCCAGCTGAAGGCAGTTGCTGCAAACCTATCATCCCTGGCATGCAAAGTAGCCGTCTATGAGCAGTTTGAAGTTAGAAGCAGAAATCATAAGGTTGCCAGCTTTCCATACCCAGTCTGCATTCCTGCATGCTTAAAATGCCCCCTTCCCCCCCGGTATCTGCTGCTTAACTAGGAGGTAAAGTTATTTCCAGTTCTTTATCTGTCAGCACATTTTTGTAAAATATTTGTATATGCATACTGAAGTAATGGTTTGGATTCCCTGTTTCGTGTGGTACTGTCTCAGTCTATGGGACTGAGCACATTCTGGATCGGAAATGTATTAGTAAGATGGAGGAACAAAGGAAGCTGTTTAGCTACTGCTGCTTGATTCTCTGTTAACTGGAGTTATTTATCATTTCCACTTGTACGAGGTCACAACACGTCCATTTCTAGAAGCGCAGACCACAAATAACTATAAAATCACAGATAAATCAATTGAATTAATATCAGCCAAAAATGATCCAGAATTCAGCATCCCAAGCACTCCTCAGGAGAAGCACGGGTAAACAGATAGACTTTGCAGCGTGCCCTGAATATCAGTATAACACATGAAGTAAACAAATCTGAGAGTCCTGGAGGATAGGTGCCTCCAGCTTAGAGATGCACAAATCCATTTATTGCCTGAGCACAGGTGCTCTGATTTTTTACAGAATGGCAAAGAAAAGTCCATTTCTGTGCCTTGAATGCAAGGCACAGATGTTGTGTAATAAACCTGCATTCGACGCTTTACTTATCCATGTTACCAGTCTAAGAGTCCCTGTGTTGTCAAAATGATACGCTACAGGATGTTTTGTGTCAGGCACAACAAAGATGATGCTTGCTTTAATTTTCTAGATAGCTCTTTAATTTATTTCAGCAAACAGAAATAATCTGAAATGGCTACAATGACTGACCTAGCCCTGAAAGTTACCACCCTGTTTGTCTGCTTTGTCATGTTATTACTCCTGGAGCAAAATCAACAGGAGGGAAGTAGTGCTTCCATTGAAGCAGCTGAGTTACAAAGTCTGAGGGCTTGCTTAAGCTGCCAAGGGAAGGTGAACTTGCCCTGTGCCACTGGATGCTGAGAGGTACAAGCACCAACTCCATCAGGACCAGAACAAAGGTGGTAGTCTCTAGTAAAGGGGCAGAGTGAAGCACTGAAATAGCTCCTGTCCTCATCTCCCTGGTATAATTAACTCACCTTCATGTTTCCTACTGAAGCTGTATAAATTGCAGCATGCTGGCTGTAGCTCCTTTGACACATCTCCCTCCAGAAGGCTTTGGTCCTTGCTTCATTACTTCTTGAGCACTACGAAGTGCTCCGTGTTTTCCAGTCTGCAAAATACCAGATTCTTCAAGCCCAAACATGACAACCCCACATAGAGGGGATTCCCACGCCTCTGTCACAAGGGGGCAGCTCCTTGGCTTCCTGCATTTCAAAGGTGTCATTGCAGTTTCTGGGCAGGTACCACTTGAGCTAGCTTTGAACTCAGCCGTGTAACCGTGAGCAGAACGCTGAGCAAAAGCTGCCTGGGAAGTAGGGCTGCTATACAGGGGGGTTTGGTCTGTGGTGCACTCCTTGACGCCTTTGTCATGTTCTCTACTTGCACCAGTTGTTCTGCAGTGTAGTCCTGTGCTGCTTGCCAAGCCTGCCTGGAGGGTATGTCTCCTCCTTATTGTCATCATATCTGTAGCAACTGCTGCATTTGCTTATATGGAAGAATGATGTTCAGAAAGTAATTATGCATTCCTTGCTGCTTCTAACGTTGAAGCTGAGTATTTGTGTTTTTTTTTTTTTTCTGTTTCTTTTTGGAAAATTAGTCACTCATCTGTGTTTGCTCTTTATTTTATGTGCCTCTGCCATCTGTTTTAATCTAGCTGAGGGGGAAGTGAGGGAGACAAGCCAGCTTTTCAGCCAGCCCTCTGGGAGGGTTGAAGAAGGAGCAGAAAGAATGGCATGGTCCACAGGATGATAGGCTTGCTTATATAAAACAGAAAACATAACTCCCAAATGCACCTTCACTTGTTGGGTGACTGGAGAGTGAACCTGTTGTGTATTTGATCATTTTGTCTGGAGAAAGGGAAAACTTCAGACTCATATTCGTAATTCTCCAGAGGAGATGGCAGCGATTTATTTCTGTAATTCTTTAGATGAGGAGATTCAGTTCCCTTTCTTTTTGAGGCTAGTGTGCATCTAGAATCCAGACCTCTCAGGATAATGATCTGGATAACTCCATCATAATCTGTATGGTGTGGAAGAGCCCCAGGCGTGGGAGATCCAGGTCCTGGACAACAGTGCCTGTGGGAGCTGCTTCATGCCACCTCTTTTGCTTCTGATATTCTGAGCAAATAAATATCTGTGAGAAACAAAGTAGTGTCTGGACACCCCATCCCCCTGTCTGAGCAAAACCGTACCTTCATGATGGCAAGTATTCTATGTGGAAAAAGTCCCATGTAACCACATGGTCAACACCCTGTCCTTAGAGGCACATGTCTCCTTAGGTGGGTGGCCAGGATCTGAACTTGGACCCTCTGTATTGTGAGTGGGCCACTCACTTCTGATCCCCACTCTTTGGCCACCCACCCTTAATTTAGTTTGCATCTAACAGCCTGAAATGTTCTGTTCGACCAGAAATTTTCTGTGTTAGGAAAAGGTATTTAAAATTTTTATTTTAGTTCTGTTCAACAAAAAACAAGGGTTTTGTTTGTTTGCTTTTGTTTCAAGTTTTTCTTTGGATTGGCAGTGAATCAAATAAGTGACTATTCACCCATTTCTGTATATAATTTGTACAACTAGTTTCATACTGTGCAGGAGGAGCTTGCTTTCATGATTATCAACTCAATTTGTACAGTGAGTTGAAAATGCAAAATGGCTTTGCTTGTCTTTCAAAATGCTGCCTTTCAGATAAGGGCTTGAAACCTGTAGGAATCACAAAGCAGCGTTGGAGCAAGGAGGCTGGGAGGTAGTTTTACTTCCTTTGAACAGTAATAAAACACAGCCTTGTTTCTCCCACTTCCCACTCATCCTTATGCTTTTGGGCCATATGTTCTTTGCCAGCCCTCTGAAAACACATACGTGTGCAGTTGTAAGTCACAAACCTTTTCACTGATACACCTGCCTCTGAAAGTCTATTACATGGAGGAGTTCAACTTGAAGTGTTTTCCAGTTAACAGGCATTCTGGTGGAATAGCTCCTGTATTACTTGACTTCTAAGATAAGGTGGGCACTTTATGTCTTAGTTCCTTGGGAATTTTATCAAACGTGGTTTTTATTATATATTAACTATGAAAGCTTTTATTCAACTGGAAGAAACAACCTTGTTTACTCCTGGACAGTAAAAAACCAATCAATGTCTTCAAATATGTGTCTGGAAAAGATCTCTCTTTCAATCTACAGTATAAAAACCCATCATTTTCTAACTACCACTTGGGCCAACAGTAGGATATTTATTTTTCTGCTCTGTGCTCACCGGGACAGCTTTGAGGGAGAACTTGTCTCCGAAGAGTTTGTTGGAAGAGGAGTGAAGGTGACGTGTCAGTGTGTTCCACCTCTGCATCAGGGTTTCTGTGTAACGCAAGAACAGTACAAATCTGTGGTTAATCACAATTTGGAGACATGGCAAAATTCACATAACATGCCATCTAATCTCTGCCTAGTTTTCAGAGAGTGATGCTTTTTTACAAAGACTCATTCTGCATACTTCTCAGTGTCTTTCCCTGTACCTATTTGCACTATGGTCTTTTGTCTTTATTCAGTCCTCATCTGATCATCTCATAGACTGAAGGTCTTTCCCTAGGTCTTGTTATCCATATGTAATGGAATAGGACTATTGGATAGTAAACTGCATTGCATTTGCACTGAACAACAGTTCTCTAATATTATCTTTATCAGGACTAGCTAAGAAAATTCAGACTGTTTCCTCTGAATTATGTGCATGTAGCTCTGGCCAAGAAGTAGTTTAAGAAAAACAAACAAAGCAGTCCTTAAAGTTGGTAGGTTTGGAAGTGGGAGGAAAATTAAAAGCATCAACTTTTTAGCGGAAGAAGGACTCAAAAAGTTTTTTTTCCAGTCTTCTTGAGAAAGACAGAGAGGAAAGGATCTGCGTGCTGCCAGAAAACCAGGCAGAATTTGTTGAAAGCTTTCTAAAAGTTACGCATCCGTGGGAAAGAACTTTGTCGTAGATGAATGTTTGTTTTTTCCTTCAGACAATGCTTTTCCGTCAGGGAGTGCCACGCTGCCTTGCCCTGATGACTTCCACCAGTGAACAGCGACAGCTCTAGGGAGACACCCTGTGAAGAATGTGAGGAGGTGAAGGACAAGAGCAAGTTCCTACGGTTTGCCTGGGTGGCAAAGGGACCTGGGTCCTGCCCTGTGCAGGGGCCTGCCACCACCCCACAGAGATGAACATGCCATGGAGAAACAGCACAACAGACCCTGTCCCACCTGAAATGCTGGCAAACCATGGACCCCTAGGAAGCAGCGAGCCAGGGCTGTGGAGGGTGACCTTGTTAAGGTCTGTAACACACAGAGTCTTTCTTAAAACCATTGCACAAAAGCTTAGCGTGGAAAAAGTGAACTCTGAGACCACAGGTGGAGCTCTGAACAGGCAGGTGGAAGGCTGGGGAAATCTTACTAAGTGGATCTGAGATACTTGCACAGGAAGACCTTGTATGGGAACTGTCAGATAAAATCTCAACCTGGGAACATGCATAGAAATTTTCATTTTAGAGTGGTAACTAAACTGTCCCCAGGCAGAGAAGTGTAACTATACATTTGAGACTGGTGCTTCCTAACTGGCACTGCAGTGTTTTATAGATGCTTCTACCAAGACTGATTTGTTCACCACAGCATACACTTAGGTTGGGAGCTGTCTTTCCAAAATCCAGATTCTGTGCCTTCAAACTTAATTCTGTACTAAAAAGGACATGACTTTTGCTGTACTCTGTGTGGGGTGCCACAGTGCTGGTAATATGAAACACAGAGCCATTCTTGTATGTGCTTTCTCCTGTGTGGAGGCAGAGCGTTAATGTAGGCAGGTAACTAGTCAGACTCTCCATGAGCACCACAAGAAACTTTTGTCTAGGGAGCATATCTTTCAAAGGGAGAGAGTATCAGATACCTAGGAAGTCCTCATTTGCTGCTTTAATATGCTTTTTCAGTGCGGGGTTTTTAAATTATTTTTTTAAGGATTTAAATCCTGGCATTGACACAACTGAATGTTTTAGACATAAGAGTTTAGTTCACTCAGTGAATTGGCATAAGTGCTAATGGCAAAAAACCATTTGTTCCAGACCTGTATAAGCCATCTACAACTGAGATCTGGGCTGCAGCTATGCTGGCAAAACCTCTCTAGCACAGATTGGGCTTTAGCTTTCCTCCTTTTCACAGTTTCAAAATACTCTGCAGCTCCTGAGCATGCCTTTCTCTCTGCTTCTGTTTATTTGTATTGCAACATGATCCCCTTTAAAAGTACCAGTATTTGGAAAAGTAAGTCCCAGGACAGCCTGCATAAAATCAAATGAGGGAGAAAGGGTGCTGGAGTACCCCCTGCATAGTATTTGTGGGTGGCTATGTCCTATGCTGCTGCTGAATTGCATTGAATTCATGCAAATGCAGTAATTTATTTGAAGAACCAGGATGCCAAACATTGTGTCTGTGCCGTGCAGTTGTTTGGCATTGCTGGGCTGCCTCTGAGCAAGCTGGCACATTCACTTGGCTCCACACGAGGCTGCTGTGGTGAGGCTGGGACGGAGGCGAGCTGGAGCGGCTGCCACCAGACCCAGACCCACTGCTGGTCTGGAAATGACTTGTGCGCAGTCAGGGCAGGGATCTCAGCACCATGTTTTGGCAGGGAACAACCATCTCTGTGGTCAGCTGGCATCACAGCTTGCTGAATAATTCCTGGAAACATTTGTCCTTTGGTATATTTCTAGGGGTACAACACTTTCAAGAAAGCCCGTAGCAGCAGGATAGTGTTAAAATATGTTCAAACACAGAAAAAAAGGATTTATCTTCCTTAGGAAACTTCCTAGATCTGTCAGATTGTCTGTTGCAGATGCTGTGATTACTAAATAAGGTCTTAAGCTCTTTAACACTTTGTGAACTCATCTTCATTTCTGATAGGAAAATAGCAGACTGTCACACACAACTTTTTTCCTTTGCATAATTCCAATGTAGTTGTGACACTTGACATACAGAACAGATGACTGTGAACGGCTTCTTAAAATTTAAGCAGATGATTCAGAATTAATTATGAAAAACAGCCTTATTGTTGTCCCAGGAATTCAGTACAGACAGCAATTGTCTGACAAGATTATTCAGCTTCAATTGATCCCTCAAACTTCTCATTGACAAAACAGCCAAAAAAATATAAGCCTAAGAAACTATTTCCAAACAAATTTTCAATTTTTTTACTGTTGTTGATTCTCCCTCCCCCCTAGAATATACTGATGTTGGCTTTCTAAGATATTTTAAAACATAACTTTGTGACTATTAAAGCCTTGAACACTGTAGAGGTGTTTAGATACTACTTCATCCTATGGATGCTTGTAGACAGCACTTCGGCTCTTTGTTTCCTGAGTAAGAAAAAAGTATGTGGTTTCAAAAGAGGGTTGAATAAAGCTATCATTTAGATTTTGATTATAATAATAACATAAAGAAGCAATAATTCTAGCAGCTGTTATCTCCTTAAGTTGTATGCTGAGAAAATGATTTTTTTTAATATGATAACAATACTTCTTTGTAATCTTGATGTAAACTTGCAATATATTTCACAACATTTCACAAGGATTGTTTAAAAAAAAGTTGTTTGACAGTACTTGCACATGACAACATGTAATATTAATCTGGTGTTGAAGAGAAGCATTAAACTGACTGTCTAATTACCAAAATATGCAGAAGGCACATCAGTACCCTGAACTGCTTCAGGAAAGTTCAAAACCCTTCAGTGGATTCTCAGCAATTGTAGGCTGTCTATGGCCCCTGTAGTTTCTGAGAGAGATAAAGATTACAAGATGTGCTTTCACATAATAACGTGGTAAGAAGCAAGAGTAAAGTACAGAGGCAAATGGTTAATGTACTGATCTTCAGAGACTTGAAAAGGCCGGAAAAATCAAAGGCGAGCCATTGCTTCTGTATCATCTGGCTTGTTTGTTATGTATGGGAGAAACATTGTGCTTAGCACTGTTGGAAGTACTGAATTCCTTTCCCCACATTGCTTACAGCCCAACTCTCACATTGGGAAGCTGGAAGATTTAACTATGGACTACAGCATGCCAAACTGCTTTTCTACCAGGAGACTGGACAAGACCAAATTATAACTTTGAAGATCTCTGCTAAAATGCCTTTTCAGTTTTACCCTTTGAAGCTGCTGAAATTTATGGAAAGGGGCTTTTAACATTTTAACAGCAATATACTGTTGACGAGTAATGAGAAAGGTTGTATAGGGTCTCACATAGTATACCCTTATGTAGATACATCTATATATTGCATTGTATTTTTGCCCATCATTTCTATGTTTTCTATTTTAAGAAGTCATTATTGAAAGCTAGGTTTTCTTAGTGCTCAAAATGAGTTTTGCTCTTTGAACCTGAAGAGTATTTTAATGTTAACTCTTCTGGAAAGGAGCAATGAACAGATTCAGGCAAGTCTCCACATCTGTCTAATCCCTTGTTTCTTTTTTCTAATTCCATGTTTTCCCATTTTTAGCCACTAAATGATGACATTACATTCTGGGACTCTTTTATCTCTTTATTTCTTGATTTACAATCTTTAGGATGTAGCTAGATCATATATATCAAACATTCTCCCTCACAGGCCCAAGATTTGGAGGCTTTCTTAAAAAGATACAGATCTAGATACAGACAGTTATATACATATGCATAAACAGGATGCTCTGTCTAATCAATTGACCTGAGTATCTATGGTTTCAAGTAAAACTTGCAAGCCTGAGGAGAAATAGCCAAATCACTAGCTGATGACACTAATTCTATAATATATGGCCATCCAGCTATATCAGAGCACCTTTGTGATGTGATATAATAAGTAGTGTAGCAACTCTGAAAAACAGACCACAGGGCTCAATCCACTGCAAAATGTAAGGGCTACCTAACTACTTAAGTCCCGTGGCATGTGGGCTCGCTCTCCAATGTTTGAAGACTGGAGTCCCAAAGACTGTGCTGTGGTTTCTTTGGTGCGCACACTTTAAATGAATAAACAAACCAACAAACAAAACCAACCACCAAAACCCCAAAATAAAACAAAAACCACCATCAAAAAAAAACCCCAAACAAACTAGGAGAGGGGGATTGTGAACAGGCAGTGATATCTCAGGTAAGGGATCCAGTGGAACCTCGTCCTGTCTGCTGTGTCTGGGAGCTACTGTAACTTTTTGCTCATTTATTTATACAATTGAAGTATGAAGCCAGCACAAAACCATGCTTGGCCCGTCTAGAAGAGCACACAAATACACTTTTGCCTGCCTGGCACTCCAGAGTTGTACCATGATGGTCAGGAATGGCAGGTGGCAGGGGGTACTTTTGGCTGTGGGCGTGCCACACATGTGCGTCCTCGTGGTAAAAAGGAGAGTTGGGCAGGGAAATATTTAATGAAATATAACAAGATAAAGTGTAGAGTCTTACATCTGGGCAGGAACAACCCCAGGTTCCAGTATAGGTTGGGGAATGACCTATTAGAGAGCAGTGTAGGGGAAAGGGACCTGGAGGTCCTGGTGGACAGCAGGATGACCATGAGCCAGCACTGTGCCCTTGCAGCCAAGAAGGCCAATGGCATCCTGGGGTGTATTAGAAGCGGGGTGGTTAGTAGGTCGAGAGAGGTTCTCCTTCCCCTCTACTCTGCCCTGGTGAGACCTCATCTGGAATATTGTGTCCAGTTCTGAGCCCCTCAGTTCAAGAAGGACAGGGAACTGCTGGAGAGAGTCCAGCGCAGGGCCACAAAGATGATGAAGGGAGTGGAGCATCTCCCTTATGAGGAAAGGCTGAAGGAGCTGGGTCTCCTTAGCTTGGAGAAGAGGAGACTGAGAGGAGACCTCATTAATGTTTATAAATACATAAAGGGTGAGTGTCACGAGGATGGAGCCAGGCTCTTCTCAGTGACAACCAACAGTAAGACAAGGGGTAATGGGTTCAAGCTGGAACACAAGAGGTTCCACTTAAATTTGAGAAGAAACTTCTCCTCAGTGAGGGTGACAGAGCACTGGAACAGGCTGCCCAGGGAGGTTATGGAGTCTCCTCTGGAGACATTCAAAACCCGCCTGGACGCCTTCCTGTGTAGCCTCATCTAGGTGTTCCTGCTCTGGCGAGGGTGATTGGACTAGATGATCTTTTGAGGTCCCTTCCAATCCCTAACATTCTATGATTCTATGATTCTAAGGAGGTCTGTAACCCCCGTGAGCATCCCTGCTCCTTCCCATGGGAATACTGCGTCTCTGCCCTGGCTGGGGTGATGCCTGGGGATGGCCAGGCTATGGCTGACCCCATCACAGTCCTTAGTTTGTTTCGCCTTGCTGGAGGCTGTGGAGCAGGGCTGGTTGGGAGGGAGGGCACCACACCTCCCTGGTGGCCCCTCAGCCCAGCCAGACCAGGCTGCACCCAGACACTGTGTGGGATGGGGGGGAATCTGCCCTCCAGCAGTGGTGTTAGGCCCTGAAGGTTGTGGGTAGCTACTTGGGGCTCCAGTAAGTCATTCAGCCCCTGTGAGGGTGAGGGCCTTGTCGCCTCTGCTGTCGGAGAGCAACAAGCTCCAGTGCCCGCTGCTCCTGCTACTGTCTGTGCGAGGGGTGCATGCTCCGCTCTGCCTCCCAGGTACGGCTCCTGCTGAGCAGGAGGATAACTGAGGCCCCTTGGTTTATCAGGAAAAGCTGTTGGAACAGATAAAATGAATGTAGCTGCCAACATCTGAAGAAATCAAGTGTATTGTCTTTACTTGGAAGTTCTGCCTGTTCTGTAGGTGTTTAACTCTGGCTTTTGGGGTTGAAAAGTTCCAGCACCATTAGCTGCAGCTCCCAGCTTCACTGTTGCTTGACCTCTACTGCAACATTTATTATCCTTTCTGGTAATTCAAATGGATTACTTTAGACCTAGGCAAGCAATCGCAGTATTTTCCTTCTGCAAATAATTTATTCCCATTGCTTTGTTATCACTGTTTCTGATAATGAAATTCTTTTTTCATTAGAAGATATTAGGAACTAATTTAGGCCATTCAACTAACTCTGTTGCAAAATCTTTGGATCTGTTGTGTTGGAAATAACATGTTATTAATATTGCGCCTATCTTTTTTTCATTTGATTACTCCAGTATGACCTATTTTGACCAGAATATTGGCTGTCAATACTCTCAATTCACTGGAAAGTATGCAACACTGTGTGGAAGAAAACCTCATAGACATAACCATTTATTTATCAACTAAAATATATCCAAATTTTAATTAAATAGACCCTATAAGAACAGCACAGGAGCTTTCAGAAAACATGTGATCTGAGATAGCGTCGTAGGAGGGAAAAACGCTCAAATGTACTGAAGTCCATGCTTCACTGTTATTTTCAGCTAGCCATGAAAAAAATGCTGCAGACCTGTAAATGCCAGGTTTCTCAGTTGGAGATGAGATATATTGTGGAAAGCAAGTAAAGAAAAACACTGAAGAAAGAAGCAAAGCAAACAAAAAAATGAACTCTGACAAGAAAAAAAACAACCAAACAATAAACCTTCAAAACAAATAAACAAAACCCACAAAAAACCCGCAAACACCCCTCAAAAAAAACCCCACAAAAAAACCCAAAAAAAGAAACCAGCCTCTAAAATAAAATATTACTTCTTCTGATAATCATCAAATACGGTACAGGATCATTAGATTAACCTTTTGTTATGATGAAAAGCATTGCTGTAACCTGTTTCAGCTACATTTAATGTGATCAGTAACTTTATGCTCTTTATTACATTGAAATGGATAAAGATTTTAATTTAGATAAATGGGTACCTGACATGAACTCTTGTTTTTTTATATATATGTGCTACTTTGATGTTGGCTTCTGACTTCTGTGATGATTAAGAGATAGCTGTTTTTCCTGTAGTGAGCAGTGTTGAAGTTGGATGGCAAGAAGGAAATACGTTCTTTGTGCAGATGTTGCTTCTGCAGCAACGGCCAGCGAGAATGATGGAGCTGGTCTTCGTGTGTAATGCCTGACAAAACAGCTGCCTCTCCCCAACGCCGTGAACCTGGCTGCCCTTTTTGCTGGTTTGCCTCTGCCCAGTTTAGAGAACTGTAGCAATGAGTGCCTCTTCAGGCTTAAGAAATAGACGAGTCGGTTAAACACTAGAGGTAGTTATTCAGTTAGCAGTAGTCGATATCTGTACCAAAACTAGTTTGGGAAGGTCCCTGTTGGATGGTGGAGCAGGGCAATGTGGATCAAGCAAGTGTGCTGGCACCTTCCTGCCTCCCAGAACTGATTTCTCTCTTCTGCACCAGGTCATCTCCTTGTCACCTTGACATTCACCCTACGTGCCCAGGATCCCACACGAATCTCAGCAGCTGGTGCCAAGCAGGCTGGTGGGGTCCCTTCTGTGCCTTCATGACTGCAAAGATACTAGGAGAACTTGGGTGAATGAGTGACTTAATTGTCTCTATATGTAAAATGGACATTCCAGTACTTATGCATTGTAAATTTATTGTAAACTGTCAGCTGTGTGGATAGTCCTGGAATTGAAGGATTGAAGTAAGGAGTAAAATGCACTTAGACTAGAAAGTATCTAGTTCAAATAATCTGTTACATCTTGCAGTTGTTCTTCCTTTGGTCTGACTGTTGGCTAGTTTAATCAGGGCCATTTAATTTCATCGAAGGTTGCTCAGATGTCATGGTGTGGAGTGGCACTAGTGATCCCCAGAAAGTTGTGCTGCAGAGCAACTTGGAAATAATGATGCTCAGTATTTACAGATGTTAGTACGGCCAAATGCTTGCACATTGCTTGAGGTAACCTTGTAAAGACAAGTGATTGTTAGAAGTTTGGGTATTTTGGTCTCTGAAACAAACCTGCGGTGAATAGCTGGAGCCTCATGGGGCTGCTGTTAGCAGCGCTGTATTCGGGGAAGCAGCAGATCCTTCTTTCTTTCTCTTTCTTTCTTTCTCTCTTTCTTTCTTTCTTTCTTTCTTTCTTTCTTTCTCTCTTTCTTTCTTTCTTTCTTTCTTTCTCTCTTTCTCTCTTTCTCTCTTTCTCTCTCTCTCTCTCTTTCTCTCT
Source organism: Caloenas nicobarica (assembly GCF_036013445.1). Lineage (NCBI taxonomy): Eukaryota > Metazoa > Chordata > Aves > Columbiformes > Columbidae > Caloenas > Caloenas nicobarica. The sequence continues at coordinate 131,361,072 of NC_088245.1, forward strand.
TTCTCTCTCTCTCTCTTTCTCTTTCTCTCTTTCTCTCTCTCTTTCTCTCTCTCTTTCTTTCTTTCTTTCTTTCTTCTTTCTTTCTTCTTCTCTCATTGCTTCTTGGTGGGATAAAGAAATGCAATGAAAAGGAGTTTTTTTCATGAGACATATCAGGCATTTTGAACACAAAGTGATTATTTCTTGGTCCTTTTTCCCTGAAATTTTCTTCCAGCTAGAAAAATAGATGCACTCCAGCTGGGGATTCTTGCCCTGTACCACTGACAGTATCATACGTGTTTTTCCCTGTCTGGCTGAACACTTGCCAGACCAAGGCTAAAGGACTGTTAGCTTTAACTGGCTTTAAAGAAATAACTGTCTGATTGTTTCTTAATAATACATGGGTTTTTTTCCAGCCTAAAGTAATTAAAACTCTTTTGCTGCCTTGATGGTTGTTACAGAATATCCAGAAGGGGGATATTGACCAGTCTTCAAAGTACAAGAAGTTGGTGTCTTGGTGGCTCTATTTTTGCTAAAATGTAGGAGTAGAGAAGAGGTACCTGTGACCTCTTATTCAGCTGTTGTGAGTATGCTTTCTTGAGTTTGCGTGCGGGTAAGAAGCATGCCTTACAAGGAAGCTCAGCTGCGTCATTAATGATATTGTGCTAACAAAAGTCTGCAGTATAATTGTTGACAAGAGACATCCGTTTAGGAAATTCATAGCAAGGGGCTCTTAATTTGCTTGATTCCATGGCATGAGAAAGTTATTTTCCAGCCTGAAACTGAAGAATTTGGTTTTTGACCGCAACTGTATGTGTCACTTACGTCTTACAAGAATAAGAATAATAACAACAGTTATTTTTTCAGGCTTCATCAGCTGTGTATATTGGCTGCATTGCAGGTTGATAATAAAAATGGTGTTATAAATTACAATGACGTATGGGAATAGGTCTTTTAAATATTCTCAGTTTGCCATCGATGATGATTACTGCACTTGCACTTTAAAAGCAGTTATGTAAAACCAGCAAAAGGTCTGTCACAGGAAAGGCAATTGCCTTTGAAAAGTTTTCATAAGCTGTGCTATTAAGTATTTATATGTGTGGTCTCAGAGCAGGCAGACTAAAAAGTAACTGCCTTTAAGAATGTCACAAATGTTTCTGGGGATCCGTGGGAGAAGGAATATTTGGATCATTTATCTATCAAAAAAAGAGACTGATGAGCACAGGAACGTTCTTCTGACTGTAGTAAAAATGTCAGTCTATAGACTTCTTGCTGTTTCAAGCCTTTGCTTTTCATTTAAGATTCTGCTGCCCTTTAAGATCGTTTGATCAGAACATTAAAGGCACGTTCAAATCATGTGTCCTCTTCAATCAGGATATTTTTATTCCTATATGTAGGCTACAGATGCCACAGAAATAACGATTCAGTTGGTAGGGGTGAGGAATCCAAATACCTCCTTTAGACCTAGTTTTGTGTGGTTAAAAATTATGTTTTACTACCTATAAAGAAGCTTCTAGTGCTATTGCTACAGTCATATATAGGGGAGTTGTTCAAAAAGACAACCAAGACTGCCTGTATTTATTAACTTTAGCCAAAAGGCATAGAATTAACTGCTTGCTTTTCCTAAAGCTGTGTTTACAACCAAAGAAAAGCTCATAAAGATCTATTCTCCATGAAACAGGATAAAGAACCTCACATACCAATGTCTTGAGAAAGCCTTTCAACATCTAATTGAATGCTTGCATATCTTTATGGTACAATTCATCTTGGCTAAATATTTAAAGCAATTGAGTATCGACATCAGGAAATAACTCATACTTAAGTATCTAAAATTGTAGTGATTTAAAACAATTAAGTATTGTTTAATAGTATTTCTCTCCTCTGCTATATTGTAAACACTGGGTCAGGGACTATATTTATCTGTTCAATTCTATATTCAATACCTAGGTTAAATGGTGCCCCTGTTCCTCTAGGCACAACAGTTTTCCTAGCTGTATATACGGAGTTAATTAAATAAACCTTCTGTATAAAGGAGTTGCAGCCCCTCTTTCAGTACACAGAATTATGATAGTAATAATAATGAGTGGCCATAGAAAATCCACATCCATATAGCTTTAATTATCCAAATTTTCTGTGTTTGGACATCTGGATTGCCAACAGTACATGACACTTTCAGATGTTTGATAATATCAGCAACAGAATGTTTATGATCATGGAGAGAACCTGAATATTTCCCACATCCCTTGTTTCCTTCCTTGTATACTAGAAACACAGGAACTGGTGAAGTTAGACAAGTTTTTGGCTTTTGCTTTAGCTGCAAAGCAATGTTAAAAAAAAATAGAAAAAGGATGACTTAGTGCTCTATGGAAGGTAGACTAAGTACTTTCCTTTTGCTCTAGTGGTGAAAGTGACTTGAGGACAAGTTGAGTTCAGTCCTCTGTTTTGTACATCATTTAGGATATCTTTCTGTGCATTTTGGCCAAGTGGTCCCTTGTGGCTATCTTTCCCCATCCCCACCAATTGGCAGCAGCGAGCTGGTTATATAGCTGCCCATCTCTGTACAGTCTGCAAGTAGTCTGAGCAATGAGCACTGTCCATTATCTTTGCAGAAGAGAACCCAACAGGAAATAATTCCTGATGCATCTGCCAGATAGGAGATTTGCTTTTCAGCCCCAGCACTTCTGATCTATAAGATATAAACTGAGCTTAAGCTTAAGCACTGAAAGGTTGCAGATGGCCTTGTTAGCTCTTGCTTGAACTTCTCGAGGACTTCTTTTGATGGGTGATTTATTAAGCCTGGAGAACTGGGTGGAAATGTAATGGGCATCTAGGATGCTGAAAAGCCCTTTGAGACAAGGAGCTTACCGTTAAGAATGACTTTCTGTTCTTAGTGGTACTTTGCATTTGTAATGTGTTTTATCTTGAAGCAATTATCGTTGCACTCAGGTGTGGAACTGTAGATGAGTTTTTTGAAAGTGCAAGCTAGGGTTTGGGTGCAAGCACTTTGCTTCCCAGCCATCTGTTCAGATAGTTACAAAATGCCTGCTCTCCTAAAGCTCTAGTGCTTGGGAGCTTTGATGGATGTGCAGGGTGAATTGAAATCAAATGCTGAACCTGTTAATTGATCCATTACAGTCACCCTGCCAAAAGATTTGTCCTCCAAGGAAGGGCCATCTAAGTTTAAGTGCTTTAAACTTCTAAGAACATAGATTCAGACATGGCAAATCAAAATGTTCATCATGCCTTGTATAAGGCTGCAGTAATTTTCTTAGTTGTTAGTGCAACAAGAGGACAGAGTATAAATAACTTAAAGACAATTTAGCTGGTCAGCAGCTATAGACTTCTATCCAAGTAAAGCCAGTGGAAAAATTCTTTGACTAAACACTCCTTGATGTGTTTAAATTAGGAATAATAAGATAGAAGCAGGTCCTTGGATATTCTTGTACCTAAAGCAGAGGTACAGGTTGAAGGTCTCTTGTGTAAAAAGGTGTAACTCAGGGATGTATCCATGAAGAATATTTTTTTTAAGATTTCTCTCCAAATCTTTTTTTTCTCTAGTAAGAAAAATAATTTTCCAGAAACAAGAGTGTGGCTGAAAATGACTATGCTTCAAAGGGCCACATTCTCTTCCTTGTCAAGTTAACTTGGTGCTTGACTAGAAAGTTGGTCCTTTTTCCATTTCAGGTGGCTGAAGCTAAACTGTGACACATTTGATCACAATGCTGTTGGCAAGAGGTATTTTTTGAAAGCAGTGAGACCAGAAAAGAGCTTTTCTGCCAAGAATTGCAGATGACACAGCACCAGATGAAGCATCACCAGTGTTGTTCTGGGGCAGGTTATCTGTGCCACATGCTTGCATATGGGCCACAAATGCATCTGGCATTATCCTTAGTGCACTTGGCACCTCAGCAAGCAAACTACACACATGAAGTTCAGGAAAGAAAATTGGAGCAATCTGTGTAGCTGGTAGGCTGTCTTAAAGCACATTTAACATTGACAGCTTCTTCTCTGAGGCTGAGCTATACATCCGTGTTTTACACTGAGAAAGCCTCTCTTTCTTGGCAAAAGCTGGATGAAGGAATAAAAGTAAGAGAAAGCTTTTTTTTTTTTCCTTTTTTTTTTTTCCTCCCTTCCTCTGTCTGTTGGAGAAATCTATCCCTAGGCTTAAGCTCCTGATATTGGAGAATAGTCCACAGTTAATATTTATTCTAACATGGTGGTGCCTTGCTTGAGTGTATGGACAAAATAAAACCTAGTTTGGCCTGTCTTTGTACTAATGACACTAAAGGTGATGGACTTGGGGACTGGGAAAGTCAGCTAGTTCCCAAAGCAACCACCCTGCATTCCGTCTGGGAAATTCTCATTTAAAAGCTCGAGAGAAATGGCCCTAGCAGCCACCCATGTTATACATCCCGAAGGGGCAAGCTTCAGCTGGCACCCTGTCTCCTTGTCTGCATTGGTCAAAAGTATTAAACCTGATCACTCAGGATGTGTGTGCTTTTTTGCACTTCTAGCATGGCTAGAGGTGGTGTATGTCCTCCCACTGCCTCTTCCTGCATGAACCGTGGCTTGAAAACCCCATGGGGAAGCTCGGAGAAGTCTTCCTCACAGGGCGACCTTCTGCTGTGTTCAGAATTTGAAAAGTACCATGCTGGAGCATTAAAGAATAAGCTGGAAGTACATTAAAACAAATCAATTAGCTACAAGTGCTGTTCAGAGGGTGTTTTGGATTGAAATAGGCACCTAAGAGCATGAAGTACTCTGTCAAATTATTTAACATAAGGGTGGAAAATGGAGGAAGTCCGTTTTAGTACACATTTGCAGCCACATTAATTAGAACAAACCGATGATTTCCTTCTGCTGAGAAATGTTGTGTCTCTACTCTCAAAACAGGAGCAGCTCTTTAGAGGGCAAACTCTCTAGTGTGCTGTTGTGTACAGGTTCCCCTTGGGACTGCATAAGATTTCAGTACCCTCATGTTGTGCTTCGCATTGGGAGTGTGGGGGCAAAAGAATTCTTTCAAACACAAATGGTGACATTTCTTTGACTAAGTGCAGCCATCTAATCCTGAATTGTCACCCTACACAGAGAAGCAGGCTTCTCTAGGGCACAGTTATTCTCATCCTGAAGTAGATGTTTCGATTCAGTCAGATTAATTATGCCTCGAGGTGCTTATTTGTTCCCACTGATGTTAAAGAGAGCCTAGGAAGACTAATTTGTATGTAGAAATCTGCAATGTGGACTTCTAGAGCTATAGGAAAAAAATTCAGCCCAAGATGCCAATAATAGGAAGTTGGCAGACGGATTTCCAAGCAGAACATTTATCATGTCTATAGTGGGTGTTACATAGTGGTCCAAGAAGGTTGTACAAGTGCTTAAAAGCTACGAGGATGTCAGGCCTGCAATGGCTCATCAATGAAGGTAACCACCACAGCAAAGGCATGTACGAAATATTATTCAGGATGCTTGTAGTAATGTTCATGTCAAGATCACTTCTCTTGGGGAAATTATCCCATAGGGGTTCACCAGCTATCTTCACACCCTTGTAAATGGGAACTCAGTGAAGAGGCAATAGGGAACAGGGGCTTCATCTAATTTCAGCCTCTCTGTAAGTCTTGGCTTATAAGGTAAGTGCTTTCCTGTAATCCTTTTGACATTAAAATTCTCCTTTTACTTCTCTATTCTAATTGAAAAATAGTATATGGTGCCAGATGGTTTTTATTCTATTTGTAATAATGAGAATATGGAAATCTCGTATGTGAGGTAATGTCCCTATATATGGAACTAAAGAACTTTTAGTGAGGCTATGATAATACAATTAAAATCTCAAAGAACTTATACATTTTTAAAAGATGTTGTGGACATTGGGATGTGTTGAGGGCCCAGTTTAACAGAACAAAGGCTGGATATTTCCCTATATTAACCTATACAAGCATTTCTAATTTCAAGGACATGAAATTGCAAGCTGCTAGGTATTTTTATTTATTTATTTTTTTAAACCAATATGTGTCTCTATAGAGACAATGATTTGTGACTGCCTTCTCATCTTGTGCAAAGAACAATGAGTCTTAGAAGGCAGAAGCTTTAAAGATTGGTAGTTTAATTAGAAAGTGCCCTAAATGAAGAGTCTCACTGTTTAAATAAATTTCCTCTGGGATGAAAGAATGCGGCAGATGTGTGAGTGTTGAGGATCACTAGGGAGACCTTGGCATTTGAAGGCAAGGAGCTTTTAACGGTGAAGAATTTGCTCCTGGTAATTTTGAAGTACACGCCTATGTGCAAGCATTGTACATACATATCTATAAAACTGAAGAATATATATACACATATGTATATACATGTGTGTGTATATACACTAAAAATAAAAAGATGAAACTAATAGGTATCTATCTTTCCTAGTAGCATTGGGCAGGCACAAAGTAGTAGCAGAAGTAGTTTTTGGGGCTGGGGGGGCAGTGAGGAAACAGCATAGCCTCAAAGGGACACCTGGAGCCAAAGGTGTGGCCTCCAATGCCAGGGCTGGGCAGCCTGCACAAAATTCACTTTTTCCTACAACCTGCATTGCTAACATAACTTCTTGGAGTTTGTTGCATGGCGTATGCCCCTGCCAAAGCAAAAACTGGCAGGGATGGAGGGAGGTGATAAATCTCCCCTCAGATACCATGGCTTGGTGTTCCTAACTCGCATTTTCCAGTCTATCCTTGGCCAGGTGGGATCCAGTGAGGAGGCATCTGCTGCTTCTCCACTGTTGGCAGCTGCCAGTACCCCCTCTGCTCACATTTCGCCCAGGATATTATTTCACATCAGGGGAGGGTCCAACAAGGCAGGCCCAGGGCCATCCTCATTATGTGGGTTTCAATTACCTCACTCTTCTCACACTGATGCTATTGGGAGTTATTTCAAATACCTCTCACAACCTTCCTCCTAAGTGATACATGAATAACTTAGAGAAGCTCAATTGGGTCATTATTTTAAAATGACGGTTCTGAGTGATGCTGGTACAGGCTCTGCTATGGGAAGCTGGTACACTGTGTCTTTCTTTACAAGCTAGCCAATCTAATGTGCTGGTACTCGCAACAGACTTCGAGGGATTTTGCTGCTTAATCTGTATTTATTTAAGGTAGCATTTCTTCTTAGCTTTTTTTCAATTAAACGATCATAGAAAGTTACTTCTGGTAATGTATGCTGCTAGACTGGCTTCCTGGTAGCCTCAGATCAGTTAGACTCATTTTCTTAAATCTGTGTAAAATCTATTAAATCAAGCAATGCTTTATATAATTTTATTCCTCAGTTCAGCTAGAAATATTTTATAACTTTCTCTACAGGAAATGTCCAACTGACTGATTTAAATTTTCTTGTCAGATTCAAGATTATATTAACCATTTTACTAGAGTTAGGGGGGATTGTTGAGGAAACATCTGCTTCAGAAAGGCTTATCGAATTTTCACCTGCTTATCATCAGATTAGTGCTGTTTTGTGCATTCAGTTGCACAATCTCAAAGTACTTTCTGACAATTTACTGCATATTTCTGCTCATTCCTTTGACTTAGGGATTGGGATTTAAAGGTTACACAACTACTAAGCTGGCAGGAAGCATTGTTTTAATAAGAGACACGTAAATATTTCCTGCATTTTAGCAGTTTTGATAATGCTGGTAATAAAAGACTGCTTCATTTTCAACCAAGACAATGAATGACCGATTAGAGTCCCTAAATTGCTGCTCCATACATCTTCAAGCTCCTGCATTGCAATGACAGTATTGTATATGAGGAAGAGGAACTTTGGGAGTTACTCTGCAGTTATTTATTGTTTAGAAAGGATCACTGGCAGGGATTTTGAAGACTTGTGCACCCAGAAACATCAGAAGTGTAATATTTTATGGAATCTCTGCCCACCCCGCTGTACTTGAGCACTGTCTCCTGCTTGAGGCCTCCTCAGACTGCTCAGTTCCTTTACAAAGGCTCTCGGAATTGGCCATCCTCAGGAGCCAACAACAAAGTGAGTGATTTCAAATGACGTTGGGGATGGGGCAACTTTGTCACAGATAGATAGATAGATAGATAGATAGATAGATAGATAGATCTCATAAATGTTTATAAATATCTCAAGGGTGGGTGTCAAGAGGATGGGACCAGAGTCCTTTCAATGGCGTCCAATGACAGGATGAGGGGCAACGGGCACAGACCGAAGCATGGGAGGTTCCAACTGAATATGAGGAGAAACTTCTTTACTTTGAGGTGCCAGAGCCCTGGAACAGGCTGCCCAGAGAGGTTGTGGAGTCTCCTTCTCTGGAGACATTCAAGACCCACCTGGACACATTCCTGTGCGATCTGCTCTGCGTGAACCTGCTTTAGCAGGTGGGTTGGACTAGATGATCTCCAGAGGTCCCTTCTAACCCCAACCATTCTGTGATTCTATGATATCTTCTATGAATTCCTTGCTGAATTAGAGAGTTACAGGATGAAGGAGGTCCTCTCCAGACCTTCTTTTCCTTGGAGAAGTGTCCAGGCCTCTAGAATCCTGTCTGGGATACTACAGTGCAAGGTAGATGAGAAAGGTTTTCTGCAATAATCATGTCAGCTTGGCAATAACAATGTTGGTTCGTTAACAGAATATAAATTCTCCAATTGTCTTATTCTGTCTATTTTGAATCCTATAAAACTCATTTGTACAAGAAAGCTGCTAATTAACATAATGCTACAGCATGAAGCAGTAACGGCACAACAAAAAATATTTGGTTTTATGCATTTTTTGTAATAACGCATTTTTGTAATAAATACACAGCTGTTTTTAGAGCAGCAATTACATGACTTATTGCATTAATTTTTGTGGAAAGTATTAAAATATGGACAATTTTATTGATATAATAAACATAAGCTTGTATACAGCTAATGTTAAATGATGGAGAAAGGGAGATTATTAGAAAGACTTTGTATGTGTATATATAAAGTGATCCTTAAGGACAAATCAGGAGGGAAAGTTGCTGAGCAAGGATGTTTTACTGGCTTGATTAATTTTTATTTTAATTTTCTGGACTGCTGGTTTAGGCGATCCATTAGGTATCTAATGGAAATGTTTAAAATAACTATTTTAAAATGACATTTTCAGTAACAAGCCAAGTACAGATATAGTATGTAAAGCAGATAATACAGTTCACATAGTACACAGCTAATTGACTATGGGCACATTTCCTATTTTGTAGATTACACTCGTTGAAGATTGAGAGTTCACATCCTGACTGCACAGAGTTGTACTAGCAGGAAAAAATATACATGGACCTGCTTGCAATACAGATGTGCTAATTTTATGTCTCAAAAGAAAAATTGGTCTGCTTGGGACTAGGAAAATATAATCTTGGAAATACTATCAGTTTCTCCTAAGTGCAATTTTGTTCTGGAGTCCTCTTGGTGATATCGTAGGGTGGTTTGGGCAAGGAAGCAAGTGCAGGAAAGCAAACTCCATCCCAATCCAGTCTTAATTTTGAGCAGGTCAGTGCAGTATTTCTAAGTCTGAGCACAGTCACGCTATTCAGAACTTGAACAAAAGAGAAGTGAAATAAGGCAGAACTTGCTTATTCTTTGAATGATTTGCAAAAGTTCCTTAAGAGAAGAAATTACATATTTTTGTATTTTGAACAAAGCATGAAGAAATGTGGGGGTTGTGACTGACAAGTTTCAGTCTTAGAAATTATAAAACTTTGAACATTTTTCAGAGAAGACCTTGAAAGTCAAAATGGTTCAATCATGCTATTTGCCCGTCTTTTCCATCATAGCCAGTTTGAGGTGCAGAATGAGGACATGTAGCTGTTTATAGTCCTTTTCAAAGGTCAATGAAGTGTTTCCATGTAATGCTTTAAATATTTTCATCTATCTGGGGATGTTAAAGTGGCCATTTTGGGGAAGAAAGTGCGGGGGGCTGGAAAGAGTTTTACGGGTTTTCCTGACTGCAGAGACTGCTTTGCTTGCTAAAAATGACCATTATGTTTCTTGCTTAGAAACTCTAAAATTCGAGCAGCTTAGCTCTGCATTCAGATTATTGCAGTCTCAACAAGCACAGGTGAAATCATGGAAGCCTGCAGCATGAAGGCCAGTCTCCCTGTTGGTGCTGCTGTTGTGTGTTTCTTCCCCAAATGTAAGTGCCTCAGTCTTTCATGGCTGTCAGACTCCAGTTCTCATACAGGAACGTGTTCAGCATTATACAAGGCACGCTAAAGAGAAGCATTTAGAAAAGCGGAGAAAACATGAATGATGCCTTTCCGTAGCCCCTTGGGGTAAAGGTATGATTCAGAAATGGGCAAGCTGCGTATGGCATTGCAGAGCTGGCTCAAATCTCCTGTGAAGCGTGGGAAAAAGTGTGACTAATGCTGCCCCAAGGGTGAAGGGGAGGTGTAGCGGGGAGGAACTGAGCTGGACTGGAAAGTCAGAGGACCGCTGGCATGCTTCTGTCAGGGCAAGGGAGGATGGCAACAACTGTGCTGGGATGAGCCATGGGCTTCCTCTCTCAGTGCAGTGGTAGCAACCAGCCCAGGGTGGTGGTGGCTAAGTTTGTTTGAGGGACTTCTGGCAGAGATAAACTGGACATCCTTGTCAGCCTGATGTCATAGTAAAAAGGGAATAGCTGGTTGCAGCTGGCTGTGCCTTGCTCTGGGGCAGCAGCAGAAGCAGGAGTAATAACACAGGTCTCTTGGCGGCGTCAGTTCAGAGCTTTAATGACCAAATGGCCAAGCAGCCAACTTCTATGGAGCTTAACTCAAAAGTGCCGTCCTCCTATCTTGGCTGTAAAGAGTTGGGTGAATGGAAAGACAAGATACTACTGAGGAAATTAAAACCAGACAGTGATGAGTGCTTCTTGTTCATCTATTTTTTTTCAAATGTGACGAGACAGTTGCCATAGAAATGCTATTCTCTGCTTGATACAATATGCGCCAGTTCCAGGAAGCCTTTCATGGCCGTCACAAATAGCTTTCCATAAATTTAAATATCTCAGAGTAATGTAAGGGGAAATATGCCCTTGTGTTTTCTTATAGAAGATCAGATTCTGTAGATTTACTAGAAGGAGAATGTGACTGAGTTGGGCATCAGCTGTTACATATGGTCTTCAAAGTGAATGTAGCTGCAGTTTGTTTTAGTTGTAAACAAACAACAGCATATGTTTTTCAGAAAAAATATCAGCTTGCATTTTTTAAGACACTTTTGATAGAGCAGAACTTGCAAATAATCTTGATTTACACTACTAAACTATAAAGTTACACAAATTAATTTGGTTCAGAAGACAATTTTGGCTGTTTGGAACAGTGTACTCCATAAGAATAAAAAGCTCGGTAAGAATTTTCAGCTGTAAATAGTCTAGGTTATTCAAATCTTCATAAATACAGTTAAGTGTATTATGAAAGGCCAGTTATCAAGAAAGGTAGTTCTCAGTTCTTTTTATGGCTAATAGTTATTTGTCCCAATTGTGTGCTCCAGTATGGCAGGAGGTATAAGCAGCTGGATGGAGAGCACAGAGCATGTAGAACAGTATGTGCTTCTAGTCTGCTTTTCTGGTTAATACCTTGTTCTGCGGAGCCCAGCTGAAAGCAAACTCCTTTGGGCAGAAGCTGTTTTTCAGAGCGGTGAAAGCTGAGCTACCACAGGGAGAGAAGAGTGACATGTACCAAACAGCCAGTTGAAAGAACTCTTAAGAAAATGAAGGATCTGAAGGTATTTTGCAGATGAAAGAGTCATTTCATGGCTACATTCAGTAGCTCACACTATCTGCAAAATTTTGGCCGTCAAGCATTATGCTTATAAGAACTTGTTTATTTTATGCTGAGATAAAAAATAAATATATGAAAATTAAAAAGATATGAAAATTTAAAAGCTACGAAAATTAAATCTATTTTATGGGAGCAAATCCCGTTATAGAAGACTAGACCTTACTGCAGATGAAGATACAGCCCGTTGATTTTCTCCCAGAGCTTTCCAGACTGAAACAGCATCTTTAAACAGCCTTATATTCTTTAAGAACTGAGACTGACTTAGGGAAAAGAAAAACAAAAAGAAAAAAAAAGTGAAGACACTTTCTGCTTTCCTTTTCTGATAATTAAATTTGGATCTGCATAAAGACATGCCAGCAGTAATTAATTATAAAATGTATCTGGCCAGGTGAGTGTGCTGTGTAACATACAAATGGAGTGCTTACTCAAAAGCTGCAATCAGAGGAGTGTTAGCTTGCTACTCTTGTGCTGCCCTTCTAGTCTGTAAGGACCCCTCTGGCCCATCATGCCTTAAAAATTGAGGGTAGGGCAGCTGCAGGTTAGTACATTAATTAATGGGAAGGCTAAATCTTTGTGAGAGTCTAAGTCAGAGATTTAGTGTTCCCTTTTCCTTCCCGTGGAGTCTGCCAGCCACTATAAATTAGCACAATATCCACTGCTACTGTGATGGGGAAGAATGAGCTTTACAGCAAGGCAGCACCCAAACCACCCCCAGCACACAGCAATCTGGCACTTTACTTGCTCCAGGGCCTCTCTGGATCTAACACCTGAACATGACCAGCTTATTCTCAGGCCCAGTGCCTCCCAGGTGTCCTACCTAACAGTGTTCTGATCCAGTCCTGCTCTGCTCTGCCCGTTATTAATTACTATTGTGTGGCAAGGGTGCAAGGAAAGTTTGCTCAAGTCTCATGCAGGCAAGCAGAGGAGTTAATGATTCTCCTGTGCTGGAATTGACTGAACAGGAGTGAGTGTCACCACGTGGGCAGCAGACACTCTACTGGGAACCCTGGGGACACGGGGGTCCCAAACTGACTGCCATCAGCAACCATGTGGGCTGCAAGGTGTAGATCTGTGATTGCAGGCTGTGGTCATGCCCTCTGGAGGGATGTCTTTGCTCAGCACTTTGTGTCTTGGACAACTTGCCAACTGACATCTAGGTCATTACTGGACAGACTTAATTTGGCACTATTGATTTCCAGGAGCCTAAAGCCACACAGAGGTTTAGTACTCTGTTTCTTGCAGTTAGTGTAGACAAATACGTGGTGGCTGGTAAAAGCACAATGTACTTGTTCAATATTAGACTTGTAGATAGCTTTATTTCCAGGAGTAGTGCTTTTCATCATTGTATAAGAAATTGCAAACCTATTTTCTCAACGTCAGTAATGATCCTGTTCTTACCTTTTCAACCTCTGATTTGTCAAATATCATTAATCTTGACAGAACTCAGTTGCTTGAAATAGCCAGATTATCTATCCTGAAATGGCTCTCAAATTTGAGGCATCTTGCTCTCCAAGTTAATTTGCATGATACCGCTAGCATCTTGAAAGTACTCATTTCAGCTTGTAAACAGTGTGCTTTGGCAAATGGCAAACTATTGTCAGTGATCTTGTACTTTTCTCTACTTCTGTGCTTTTACAGAGACAGGACAAATGTTACCCATACTGTGTGTGACAGGTACCTCTCTTCTCTTTAAGAACATATTTTGTTGAAATTGATAAAACTGCTGCCACTGCGTGGATCATCCATGGACAAAATAAATGTATATTAATAAAGGCTGACCAACAGACTTTACTTCTATAGTTTTCTACTACCTTATCTTAAATCCCTTTAGAAACTAATTCCCAGTGGCAGAGAGTTTCATATTATACCACGTTCTTTTAGAAAAGAAGGGAAAACATAAGAAGGCTAAATGCCTTGTCCTACCTCCCATGGAAAATGGATGGGGAAGAGCACAGAACAAACCTCTAGCTCATCTCCACCCCACCTGCGCTGTGCTTGTCATCTTGCCCTCTGCTCCCAGCGATGCTCCCTAACCTGCCAATTTAGTGTGTTTTCCAGCAAAGGGGCTCACACCACCAAGAGCGCCAAACATAAAATCCGCCTTCAAAAAGCCATGAAGAGAGGAGTGCTGTCTATTGGGTAAGCTGATATGCTTAATGACTAGAACTGAGGGAACAGTTTTTTCTTCTTGTCTTTTTTCCTGGTTGGCCTTTCCCTTTGGTTGGCAGTACTAGCTGTGCTGGCTCCTAGTAGGAAGGTAAGGTTTTCAGTGGCTTTGTATGTGTGCACCCGAGGCGCTGAGAAACGAACAAGGCAACGTTCCTGGAAAGTGAAGTGTCCCAGCCTGAGGCTGCCCTCTTTGTGTCACTCCCCCTAGAAACTGTTGAAAAGAACAAGAATTTCGCTAAAAAGGAGAGGTGCTGCAAGCATCTTCCCTCTTTCTGCAGTCTGCAGCCTGTGCTATGAGATGCAGCTCCATAGGGATCCCTCCCTTCCCATACTCTCCTAAATGTTAAAACTTGCACTTGCTTAGGAGGATTTCTCCCGTTATGTGCTTGAACCTTTTCCTCTCATGATGATTTTTTTTCTGCTCCCTGGTGAGTTTCTGGATTTACTGCCTCCTGGAAACATTCATGTTTAACTTCAGACCAGGGACAGCCTGATACACTTAAACCACCACAACTGCCTGCAGGAAACGGCAAGGTAATCTATTCAGTCCCGTAAATCACACAGCTGTGTATTCTGGCTTTTAAAACCTTTTCGTAATGGATGATAAAGAGCAGTAGAAAACTGCCCAGTCTCTGTGTGGCAGATTTTAACATTTTTTTAAGAAATAAATCAGATACCTAAATATCTCTGCCTCTAAGTCACTGGTATTGAAAATATCTTAAACTACTCTTACAAAGTGTTGCAAGATTTCTTATTCCTAGCCCATTAAATATTATTTTGTTTTCTGACCACCTACACTTCCAGTAAGAAATTTCTCTGCCAGCAATACCACAGACTCTGCAGAGTACAGGGCTCAGTCCCTGAGGTGGATGTGTCTAGCTCTTCATTTCCAAAGACTGATACCCTCCTTGGAGTGGGTGGTGTTTCCTAAAAACCTCAGCTGAGAAGCAGATGGAAGTATCACCGTAACGTCTTGGTGACAGCTTTGAAAGGCTCTGTTACCATCCTGGTTACAGCAAGAGCATCACCATTCTGCATTAAGATGCTTGAGTCAAAACTGAAGGCATCAAACAAATATTAGTCCAGCTCCAGAACACCTGATTAGTAGTCTTTCTATTTTTTTTATTTTTTATTTTTTTTAAATTTTAGCCTTCTCTCTCAGCCAGTCCAGTGGATGCTTTTTATTTTGCTGTAGCTCAAGATCAGGTTATCCTGATTTAGAGCCAAGAGGTGGATAAAATCCAAGTCTGGTCTCAGAGCCTCATGTATTGATGAGCAAAAATTCTTCTCTGGTTTTGAGATGGGACAATAAATATACTAATAGCAAATAATTTGGAGGAGAAAGAAGCACCATTTTTGGTGCTTCTGGAGAATTTAAACCCTTCTCTCATCTAGTGCCCCTCACAGGGCTCGTCACACCCTGACAGGTCTATGTGCTGTGTCCTAGAAACCACACATGTGCTTCAGCCTCAAGGCCCAATGGCAGCTCTCGTTCTCCCACTGGTTGCATCTGCAGAGGCTGAGGAAACTTTCTGATCTACGTCTTGCAAGCAAAGCTGGGTTAGCTTCACCAAATTGTGCTTGGAATGCTGTACTCCATACAGCTAGGCCCTCGGGATGGTTTGGCAGGCCTATATCATGTTTATTTCAATCTCCTTCTCTTCACTGCTCATTGCTTTAGTACGATTAGTAAATCCTCAAAGAAATAAATACATTATTCTTTACCTAGTGAATTACTTCCTTTTAAGAATCAAACCACCTTTACCCTGGATCACTTTATCTGACTGTAGTTTTCTAGATGATTAAAATGGCCAACCCAATCTCACATATGGCTCCTGCTCTAGCATGAACACTTAAAGATGGGTAGACACAGCAAAAGGTGTTGCTTGCGGGTGCTGGCGTGCAGTTTTGCAGTCAGCTCAGAAGAGAGCCTCCTGCAATGAAACCTGTGACACCATTAATTAAATGATAGCAACCAGCATGCTTGCAGCAGGGTATTGAAGCGGCATAAATCAGCTGAAGAACAAAGTAGAGGAATCACATTTTATGGTTTAGGAATCGTGTGTGTGTTTAACCTTGCTGGACTGTGTGGGTGTTCATAGGCTGGATGGGCAAGGATGCCCCCGCCCCTGGATGCGTGTGGTGCTGGGTCCGGAACAGCCATTTCTGTCAGTGGCAGCCTGGTGAGGCACCCGCAGCAGTTGTGTGTTCTTTTTTAAGTTGAACAGTGGGACCTTAAAGGAGAGAAGGAAGTAGTTTACAATGAGAGGAGAGCCAGGAGAGAAATTAGCTGGGAAGAAACTAATCAGTCCCCTGCGGGGTGTTGAGAAAAGACTATCCTAAGAATTTTGCCAGGTTTTTTAAAAATTTAATCTGAAAGCTCCCAGTGAAGAAGAGGACTGAAGCAGCCAACTACTGCTTTTTTTCACAGCAGTCTGGAGATTTTGAGAAGCTTGAGTGTCCTATGAAGTGTTTGGATGCTGTCCCACAGGGACTGAAAGGAGTAAATTATCACAGAGAGGAGATCTAGGAGAACATTATTAGCTGTGTTTTGCATCTGAACTTGTGCCTGTAAAACCTAGGAAGCTTTGTAAAGGTTGGAAATCTTTCCTAGAAGTATTGTCTTTGGAGTTGTTATTGATCATATTTATCATTATTTCAAGCATTATGTTATATATGTTATCCAAATGTTGTATACGTGTTTAAGGTCTAGTATATTCAAGGTCGTAAAGGCAAAAGAAGGGTTTCATGTGATCTCTTTGCATAGAAGCTTGTTTTCTTCTCTATGGGAAAAGAACTAAATATATCTTGTGCAGCTATGCGATACATAATTTCATTATATGATTGTAGTTCATTCTAATTGAACACATTTTCTATGTAAAACATGGGCTGTAGCATTGCTGTATAGATAGGATGTGTTGCAGGCAAGAGAATAAATAATTTAAGTGAGATCCAGGATCTTCCTAATATTCAGACTTCGAAACGTTTTGATATACTAGCCATGACTGCTTGATTTCTAGAAGATCCTTAAAATACTCAGAGAGAGTGACTTTTTCTTATACACTGTTGTCCATCAAACATTTTTTTAAAGTAGCTGCTGTTAAAAACAGCTACTGCTAAGCTCACCAAAATCTCAAAGTACTCAAGCACTTTCCCATCGGATCCTGCAAATGCACCCAACTCCACCCTGGTAAACTGGCGCTGGCGCTGTAAGCCACCGAACCAAGCGGGCTGTGCTACCTGCTCCTGTCAATGCTGGGATTGGGGCTGAGCAACAGCCACAGCTATTGCACTCACTTCTTACATACTGGGTGCTATGATTTCCCTATATGCTTATTTATAGTGGTTTCCTCTTAAAATGCGGTCTTAACAGATCTTCTCACTTGTGCATGTTCTTCCTTCTGCTCCTCTGTCCCATTCTCCCCTTGCTCAGAGTGACAAGAGGAGTGGATGTGAGAAAGACAGGAACTTGGCCTCAAGCTTTCCTACCTTTTCATCTAAACCTCACTGCCAACAAGGGAACACAGAAATACTACCAAAATAAAAAAGTAGCATCAAGGCACATATGAAGAGGCAGCATAGTCAAAACTGTTTCTAGTTCTCCAGATGTTGGGGGATATTTTTTTCTTTTCATGTGCCGCCTTTTAGCAGAGATCTCTTTGGTTTGCAGGAAAAGCTATTGCTTTGAGTTGGCAGGAGGTACAACAAAACACCATTTGCCTTTCAGCTTCCTTGTCAGCTGGACATGGCCATGTATATGGGAAGTGCCTCTCAGTGTTGGTCACCTATTTTTACTGAATTTTCTGGGGAAGGTGGTTATCTTTCGGTATTTCTCTCTCTCTTTCACTCACTTGTGATTGTCTGGTTGTAAATAAGTTCAGTACCCTAAGCAACAGCACTTCCAGCACCATGCACGCTGTGATGAAAAATGTCAATGATATTACATGAAGATGAAAGTTAATTACTGTTTTCAGTGTTGCTTGGAGCGTTTAATTTCATTTTCAATATAAAAGAAACAAACTGCTTTCACAAAATAACTTACCAGTTTCTTTCTTTTGTGGTTCCACTGAGGAAACCCTCCATCTCTTTCCTGGATTACCTACTTTCTTTAAAGATTACTTTTGCCCTGGCTAAAAGTCTCTATGAGGACTGCCCCCCACTTAAGAGAATACTGAGTGGGAGACTCTTCACAGACGTGAACTAGAGATTCTTTATTTTCTAAATATCAGAAGATAACAAAACAGGAGGTTTCTCGAAACTAATCTATTTGTTGATTTGTTAATCCATAGATAAGATGTTTTTCATGATATTTGTGAAATTTGTGATATCCGTGATAATGAGTGATTACTTCTACTTTGTCATTAAAGTCACAAGGTAACAACTTGCTACCTGGATTTACTATCTGCCTTGCAAAGGACAAGCCTCAAAGGGGCTACATTTCAATGCATTTGAAAAGAAGGGAAAGGACAGGTAGATGTGCAACCATTCTATACCTTTTTGCTCCATGAATATTTAGCCATGTGGCCACTGCAGTTGTAATGATGCTTTGCCCCTGAGTTAACTATTTCCTTTTGCTGAGTCAGTAGTGATTGCAGGCATCTAAGGAGGAAGTATGGGGTGCAGTGTCTAGTTCCAGAGTATTGCTTCAGCCTTGAAATAGTCTTTTAAAACAGGAACTTTTGACTTTGTATGGCAATACTTGCAAAATTGTAGAGTAACAGCAAAGTTGTGAAAGGTAACAAAACTGAAGTGATAAGCAAGCATATAACTTAGAAAATTGTCTCCCTTCTCCTTTGGTGTCACAACAACTATTTCTTCTAGTTCTGGTAGAAAAGAGATCATGAGAAACTGGCAGATAGGATGCTTCCAGCTTGCAAAATGTTTCTGGCACCAGGCACAGCTTAATCCATCTACTGCAAGACCTAGAGCCCAGATTATCTATGGCTAATCCTCATTTCACAGCTATAAAAGGCAAAAGAAGGCAAAGAGAGAGCTGTCCTGAGTTTTGTCATAAGCAGAGTGAGGTGAAGGCTGAATTCTACTTTAGGTTATGACAAGAATGAAACTGAATTTTTTGTAATTTTAAGATTGTTATTCTGGGTTCTTTCGAGACAACGGGCCTGATAGCTCAGCGATTTATGCGTTCTGTGTTGGCCTCATGCTGTGTGTGCTTTACTAACCTATTGCTAGGCGTCTGCTCTTGTACTGAGGTCCAGACTTCTGTAAAATTATAATCACGCAATACCTATCTGCTGTTTCAAGATACTGTGCGGTCAGTAATCAGTACCTAGATTATAGAACTTTTATGAAGACTTAGGTCTTTGCAATGCCCTTGGTAGTTCATCACTGATGAGCAGAAATATAGCCATTTAATTTCATAAAGGCCAGTTAAGCCTTTCTGAAATAATGTCAGTAGTTGTGCTTATAGTTTAAGGGCAGGGTCTATGCCTCATTTCTTGTTATAATGCATCATGGTTCATCATGGGGTACAAAAATTTACAGCTGAAGGCATCCTGTTGTGGGATACTTTCCCTTTGTGTTGAAGTGGGTTGGTCACAGCCAGAAATTTATTATCTGTATTGGCACACATTTCCTAAGACAAATTATTTGCGTATAATACAATAATGCCCACCACCTAACATTGACAGGGGAGACTCTCAGAGGGAAGAAAAGAGAATTCTCCTAATTTTCACCACCAGTTGTTCATGGTGACATCTTTAGCTACAGGCTTGTCTTCTTAATTGATTGAATTATTTAAGGTATTGATTTATTTACTGATGGCAAATTAGTATTTTTGCCTCTGACAGCCTTAGGACTTGGAAGAACAGCCAAGGTCTTTTTACTGATCATTCAGTGCATTAACTATGACTGTATTTCCTGTGTACTGGGTAAAAACAGATGGAGAAATCTCTCGTCTCCGTCTCTCCTCTCCTCTCCTCTCCTCTCCTTTCCTCTCCTCTCCTCTCCTCTCCTCTCTCCTCCTCTCTCCTCCTCTCTCCTCCTCTCTCTCCTTTCCCACTTCATAGTCACTAGAAACACCTCTTAGCAGCATTTTTTTTCTTTACAGTATTCTTTCCATAAATCTTAACAAAGATCAGGATTTTATTACAGCTGTAGATAAGCCACATGAAATTACTTAGAAAGGTAAATGTTGTTTTATATGTTAACATATAAATATATATATAGAGAGAGGACATTAATTCACTATTTATAATGCCTGTCTGCATTTACAGTATGAAAGATGTTGACATTGGCTCAGCCGTAAGCCCTTTGGGTTTTGCATGCTGCTGCTTCCCGTGCAGTGCAATGCTGCCAGCTGTACAGCCCCTTTGCTTCCCTCCCCAGTCCTTCCCCGGTAGAATGTGCGAGTCGTCTTTCCCGCTTTGGAGCTCTTTCCTCCCCAGTGTGCTGAACCACATACTTCTCTAGAGTGTGTTGCAGAGGCACCGAGTCACTTGTAATTTGTATTTTCTTCCACGAGAAACAACGCTGTGAAGCCCATTTACTGGGGATTAAACTTTCTGTCTTTTACCCTTTGAGTTGCTGCCAATCAACTATTATTTATAAACCAAGCTCTTGGGCGATGATAGCAATCTCATAACTCACTGCTCAGTTTCTGCCCTAATTTACTGAATCTACTGGCATAAATTCAAGCATGTATTGCTACCCATTTCTAATTTGATCAAATACAGATTAATTTTGTCAACATTTTACTGGAACATCAAGCAAGCAGCTAATGTCACTTTTCATCTGCCCCATATGACTGTACAGATGAGAAATACAGGGAAGGAGTTACTCTGCTCTGGTCTCCTGAGGGATTATTCAGAAATGCTATCCACCCTGCAGTGCTTAAAAACAGGAACACTACTACTGAAATCCCCCCCCAGGAGAATGCACTCTTGGAGGAGAGAGGGGCTCTGAATTTCATAAATGAAGGTTGATCCTTTTGAGGATGCCAAAACTGAGCTTTAGCACTGTTTGTATGGAATGGCCTCTGTAACTTCTTCCTTTCTTTGCCTCTGAAGCTATTGCAATCTATCTGATAAAATCTTCATACCGCACTGCTCCCAAGAGAGATGTAGAAGCAAGGAGAGAGATACGTATTATTTCATCTGTGGCTTGCATCATGCTTCAGTTAACCTCTAGATATGACATGGATGGTTAGTGTTGTGTTAATCAGAAAGCAGTTTTATTCAGATAAGCCTTGGCAATTTTCAATGTTTACTGAGTGAATACTATATAAGTCTCTTGAACTTGCAAAACTTTCCAAAATAACAAGCTCTCTGTGGGATGTCAAGTATTGTAATTCCTGCTTCAGGCTTCGTCAAATACCTTCACATACCTTGTCTCAGTACTTTTCAACATTCCTTCTTCTGGTGTTGTTCAAGAAACACAGAAATGCAAAACCCACATATGTGGGAGAGGACTGTTCTAAATAAGCATTTGAATGTGTGTTTAAAAAAAATCTCTAACAAAAAACATTTTTTTGAATTCTGGGCACGTATTCAGATTGCTTTACTACTAAGTATGCAGTTTCTCCATCCCATAGCACACATGCAGTGCCAGTTAAAATCCTATCTCATTTGAATAAGGTACTCCACTATTGGAAATTATTAAAAAAAATGCCAAAACCTGTTTGAGACCTACGGTTACCAATCATTTGATTTCTGCATCTGTTCTGTTAACCATCCCCCATGCTTAGTTTGTTCTCCAGCCTACAATAACCAACTTGAAATTTACTGCTTTATTTTACTTTCACCATTAACCTTCTTATTGTTGAGAGACTGATAATGTAACTGATGAACATCTGTATTCTATACCACATTATTTTCATAGGCTTTCTTTTTCCTGTTGCAAGGTGTGAGGCTGATCCTACAGATGCTTACTTTGAAGCATCGTTTGTAATGTTAATGTTTAGGTGAAACAGGAAAGAGAGCAGCGAGCTTTTCTTTTTAAGTTAAAAAACCCATAGAAAAGCCAAAGGGTTTTGCAGCTTTCTGTTCTCCTGCAGGTTCAGAAAGAGAGGTTCACTCACACAGCTTTATTCTGTGGGGTGCCTGTGTCCCTTAACCCATTAATAGTGGGGCTCCTATGGGGAGTCACAGAATCGCAGAGGTCTTGGTTGAGTGGGACAGCTGGAAGTCACCTCGTCCAGCCTCCTCTTTGTAACTGGAGGCTTGCTGACATTAGAGAGCAAGTCAGATATGGCTTTGTCCAGAGGAATTTTGAAAATCCCGAATAACCAAGACACTACGAGCTCTCTGGGCAGCTGTACTGCACTGTCCTCCAGCCTGAACCTCTCAGGACACTATTTGTGAATGTCATCCCTTGTTATATAGCCTGCTACTCTCAAAAGCAGTTTGGCTCCATTGTCTTTAACTTCCCTTCAAGTAGTTGTATTAGATCATCCCTTCTTCAGACTACTGGATCAGCCCTTCTTTGAAGATTACATGAACCCTGCTCCTCAATCTCTCCTCACAAACTGTATGTCCTGGGCCCTGACCATATTGGCAACTGGACTGTCTCTAGGTTTTCCAGATCTATCTTGAACTCATCCCTCATCCCAAAAGTGGATGAAGTACTGCAGGTGTGGACTCATCAGTGCGGACTAGAGGGGGACAATAACCTCTCAATCCGCTGAGCATTCTTCTCTTAATGTCATCATTTGCTTTATTTGTGACAAGAGTGCAGTGTTGATCTATGTTAATCTGGCATCCACTGTAACCTCAGGGCCTTTTCAGCAGTGCTGTTATTAGCCCACTTGGTTTTCAGCCTTTGCGGATGCCTGGGGTTATTCTTCCCTGAGCACACAGCTTTGGACTTTGCTGTGTTGAACTTCATGATGTTTATTTCCTCAGTCCTCAAATTTATGGCCAAGTCCCTTTGGATTGAAGCTCTGCCTTTTGTCATGTCAGACACTTCTAATCTAGTAGCCTAAAGGGCAATCCAGAATATATACGGACAAGTTCCTGCTCTGATTTATTCTCTTCGGGAACATTTCTCTATCCATTAGCTATAGAGCGAACCGTGGAAAACTTATTCCCTAAACTAAGATTGGCTTCTAGGGGTCTTCCCTGCAAAGAGACAGTGTATATCAGTGTATATTGCCTTTAGCTTTCAGAAATTAGAACAGTGGGAGGTACAGAGAGACTACAATTGTCTTTTCCTTTTACTGTATTGTGCAGTGCCCATGTCTGAATGGAACAAGATTTTTTTTTTTTTTTTTTTTTTTTTTCCTATGATGTACTTCTGCTTTATGTCTGTTTCTTCCTTCCAAATATCGTGTTTCATCTTTAATGGTTATGGCACCCATTAAGCAGAGAACAGTCTTATGATTGAACTGGCTCTACAGACTGTTAGCCTCATTATGGAACCTTAATGTTCAGACTGTTGGTACATTAATAATTATTCAGCATAAAATTTTGGCTTGTCTTCAAGCCTTTTTTGCTCTACTAAGGTTCCATTATTTGTCAACAGAGTAACTTCTAGCCAGTTAACCTATGTTGTGTCTTTCTTGTTAACCTTCCTGTTAACATCATATTAACTACAGACACATTTTTTCTCAGATTTTCATCAGACCTCCGTCTTAGGGGTTTTATTGTCTAGAATATTACTGGATATATTTCTGTGCATATTCTTTCCTTTATGTTCATTACTTCTCTCAAGGGATGAATGTTCTCTGCAATCACTTGGGTGTATTTAGCTTCTGCAGTGGTTTTCAACCTTTTTCCCACTGCTTTCCCCCTCCAGCCAATTTGCAGACTACTAAGAATCTCTGAGTAGAAACACAGGTCCCTGTGTGATAACTCTGTCCTGCACCAGTAATGTGGTGGTTTTGGTTTTTACCTCCCTCGTTGTTTCGAATGGATCTCTTAGAAGTAGTTCATATGAAGGTTTACAGACCCCAAGATGAAAAAAGTTTTGTTTCATGTGATGGGAAAATTGAAAAGGAATACTCTTAAGCTGTTGCTTACAGTAGAGAAAGCAGTATGTGCTAAGTGGTGATAAGTATATGCGATATATTCTGGCTAGTGTTGCCTACAGGATTCACAACAAAACACATATTTGACTCAATTTGTTCACTGAGCAATGAAGATCTGTTAAGTGAAACCTATTTTTGAGCAACCACAAAAATCCTTCACTTTGATATAGCTCTTCAACAAAAACTTACAACATGAGATCAACGTGCCTCATTCTATCCTTTCTCCTGCAAATCTAATACGTCCTATCTCAACCCAGGTGAGGACTAGGTTAAAGGAAATGTATTTTATCAGTGGAAAAAGTGTACTACTGCTGAGAAGGATGGCAGCAAAAAGGCACTGTACTCTTGAGTGACTGGCTTGCTCACTCTCAGCAGTAGCAATTTCTCTTTTCAGCCTCTAACCATCCTGGAGGCAGCCATATGAAAAGCCCACTGCTGAGGGGGAGTGAGTGTGACATTCTCTTCAGCGGGATTCAGAGCTAAATTAACTCAGTTCTCCTCCCCCATTTCTTCCTTCATGGATTGCTGTGCTGTGGCTCTGTCAATGAGGCACTGGCCTTGGACAGTGTCTCTTTCTAGTGCCAGAGTTCAACTGAAGTTTGGTAAGGCTATCTGCAAATGTTTAGTTTTCTATAGTTAGAGGTTACAATCTTTGTAAAAGATGGCTTCATTCATTCTACTGTGCATCGTCCTTGTTTATTTCCTGTCCTTTTGTTAAGTGTTAAAAATGACCCATTTTATATAAAGAGTTGCCCAGGCTTGCAATTTCATTGTCTTCTATCCTGTTCCAGCCACAGGTGAGTTTACTTAAGTCAGACGACATCTCTAGTGATGCCAGCGATAAGTCGGTGTTATGTATCTGGTGGTTTGCTGTATCCATAGAGAGTGAACTTACAGATAATAACCCTGAAAGTTCCTTGCACTATTTCTGCTTGTGAAATGTGGGGTGTGTATGAAAGATGACCCAGAACAGCATTTCGCAAAGTGGCCTCTGGATTGGTGGTGGTTTGAGGGCTGGGCAGCACTCTGCTCTTTAGCTAAAGCAAGTAGCTACTTTATGCTGCTTTGTAAAGGAAACCACCTTTGGTTTTATCAGTGTTCTATCTTTCAGCTCCAAGATCCTGATTGTGTTTGGTACTAGGGCTGGACAATAAGGAGGGGAGTGCAAGAAATGCACGTGTGGTCAGTTACAAAAAAGCATGCCTACAGAAAGTGCTTATTTCTAATTGCCATAAGCTGAAGATTGGCTGATGGTTGAAGAATGAATAATTGCATTCCTTTTAAAGTGACACACTTTAGAAGTGGTGTGGATATCCTCTTTTTTTAGTTGGTCACATGTTTTGATCCAGGAATGTGTTTTAGTTCTTTTTATACTTGGATGAGATTTGAAAGAAATAAAATTAGCATATGCTGCAACTCTGTTCTCAAGCATAAGTTCTTTCCAATGTCCAGGCCCTAACTTTTAAAAAATCAGTTATTTCTAGAATGATTTCCTGCATTCAGAATTCCCATGTGCATTCAGTAGTCCCATCTTCATTCAGCTGATGTGCCTCATGGTAGTCACCCAAAATTTGGAGCCTGTGTGACACGAGTCATGCAGAAAAAGATAGCTGAACTCTCAGATTTGTTGCATCTAACCCCCAGGCATGTGCCTTAGCCGTGATCCCATCCCCTGCCACTGAAACTGGAGTGTGCATGAGGTATGAAGCAGAAATCGGTGCTGGTTAACCATGCTGGTGATTTAAGTGATAAAGCTGATAGAAGAGCAGAAGTAGAGAAGTGCACTAAGGGGAGCAATTTTAAAGTAATTATAGGGTGCCTGAAGAAGGCTGGGTGCTTTCTGGAGTGTTTTCTCCTCTAATAGGATTAGGCCACTTTGGCTACTCATGTCAAGTCCCTTCCAGACGTGCTAGTGCTTTGATTCTTCCCGCTCCCCAGAGGACTGTAATTAAAAAGTTACTGTCTCCCAAGTGTGAAATTATGTTCTCTGAAACCCAATAACAGGAGCCCTTAGTCTGAAATGTCCTCTGCTTCCTGCATTAGTGTTGTTTTGATACGTGGGTACATTATCACGCTTTGGTAAACTTCAGAGGATGTTTTGTCCTCCAGACAATTCATTGAATGCAAAGAGTCTTAGAGTGGGGATCAAAAAGGAGACATGAAGTAGATAAAGGTAAGTGTGTAAGTATGCTTGGTAAGTATTTCTTAAATAAAAGCTTATGTGAAAGTCTGAGTATTTGTTGAGTTTGCCAGAAATGAGCAATGATGGACTTCCAAGGACTATAAGTTCGGGTTTTGCTGTTTGTTTTTATTTTTTTAACCCTTCTTTAAAAATGGCGATTGTAAATAAAAGATGTTGGGAGAAAACTTTCCAGAGTCAGAGTCTCTGTGCTAGTGACAAAAATAAAATTCAAAGAGTTACTACCTCTTAAAGCCTCTTGTTTAAACTAGCCAAACACATAGCCATGTCAGTTCCAATTTTAAGCTTTTGTGAAGGCAAAAGTCTTTTTGTGAAAATTGTGTGTGCAAAGCAGTAGCATAATCTGCTCGAAAACTGGTTTTGAGCAGTAATCTTGACTATTGACCATGCTAATATTACTGTCACATCTGAAAAATAATTATATTTCTCTTGTTTAAGGCACTCCAGCAATAGGAATTAAAACAATTCCTAGGCATGATCTTCCAGTGCAGTCACAAAAATTTGAGCTAAACCTTCCTTGTTGCCATGCACGCTTTCATGCTGTGCTTGGAGTGGGCATGGAGATGGTTTTATTCCCTCCTTCCCTACACCAGCTGTTAGCCTTTCAAACTTGCATCCTCTCTGCTTCCGTTGTTTATGCTAAAGAACTTAATTTCTTTGGTATGTCTTCTTAGGCCCCATTTTCTAGCTCTTTGGATTTTTTTCTTGTTCTTTTCTGGATGCTTTTCAATATGTCCCCGTCTCTTTCACTGTACAGTGCTGAGCTGAGCAAGAGGATTTTATTTCTTTTTATGTTTTGCTGTATACCTGGTTTATGTATTACACTATAGTATTTGATTTTTTTAAAATTTATTTTTATTTTTTTCTACAGCAGCATGTCATTGCTTACATGTGTCCAGCTTGTGATCCCTTAGGTCCCTCTCTGCAGAATTACTCATAGCACTGCTTTATGCATGTGATTATTCCTACCTAAATGCAGTGCTTTGAAATCCACTGAGGATGATGGGTGTCTCTTTTTAAATGACAATTTTCTCCAGTTTGCCACAAATGCTCTTGTTTTAGGGCCGAGCTGTCAGAGTTGGTCCACAACCCCGAATGCATGTACCAGAGAAAAGCAACTGATTGTGTTTGAACCATTGATCCAGAGGAGGACTTGAAGCTCAGTTTGGAAATATGAACACTGTGGATCTCCAGGAAAGGTTTTTTCTATATTTTTTTTTTTTTTTTAAGTAGGAATATTCTAAGGAAAACAGGAAGTATATAGTTTTAAAAGCAAAGTTTTTCATCTCATGTCTCTTTCAGTAGTAACTTTTTGCAGCTCTACAAGTTATGTCAAATTTCAAATGAATTGAGTGCAAATGAAATACACTGGTTCCACACCAAGAATTAATGGCAATAACTTGAAGAAGAAAACAAAATGGACACTGCACAGTAAATTAAGGAATAACAATAATGACACTTTGTGTAGTAGATGTATCTAATTGTGACTTAGCTAATGAACGTAAGGCAGCAAATGCAGTGCTAGAAACTATACAATAAAACCTTCACTACTTTATGTTCCAAAATTACTTTTGTAATCATTGCTGCTATATGCCAGCGTCTTAGTCCCAGCGGGTGACATGTCTAAATTATGAAATCACTTATAAGAACTAGCCTGGAAACTTATAGAAGTATTGCAATTATGCCAGCTGTTTTGGGTGGGGAAAAGTGATACATGCATAATATTCTAGATTACTGTTTCTTCAAAATGTGTTCCTATCCTGAACATTATTTGTTAAAAGTGCTGAGAGCAAAACATGAAAATAACAGCACTATCTGAATTGTAGACAATTGCCTTCCAAACATAAGATTAACTTCAAAGTTAAACTATAAACTTCTTTTTCTGGTATCAGTTCAGTATCGGGACTAGTTGATAGTTGCGTTTGAGAGGAATGGATGACCTGTCATTGCAAGCAGAATAAGTATTTTAGTTTTGAATAAAAGAAGGACTGCAACTGAGTTTATGCCTGTAGTCTGGCTATTCCTTAGTTAATTAAAAACATCTGGTCAAACCAGCATCTGTATTGCTATACACTCAAAAGAACACAGCATCTGTATTCTGCATCCCGTTTGTTTTCATGGGGCTTTGCATTTCCTAAAGAATATTTCTGTTACTGTTGATAATAGCTTTATTTAACTTGAATCCCTGTATGGATGAAAAGAATCTGGATTCATTTAACAGAAGGTTAAAAAAATCTAATTTAGTCAAGTATTTTAAAGTGTTGTTGAATATATTGGAAAAATCATCCCACACTTAAAATGACAAATGCTCTGCTGTCATAATGCAATATGTTGTATGACATTACTGAATCTCCAGGTTTACTAGTGAAGAACGAAAGGAAAAATGGAATTTCTACTTCATACCTTAGAGATTAATGTAATCAACATGAAATTCATTCAGGTGATGATGCCTAAAACTATCCACATATTTTCCACTCTGAGATGTGATATTTGACTTCTTGTAGCTTTGCCAAAAAAAAAAAATTGCTGTGTTGATTTTGTGCCTCAGGATGAACTGTAGTGGGATGAACTAAAATGGTGTGGTTGTTTCAGAGAAGGAGGTTAAGGAACAATGTATGATTTTGCCACTATTAAAATCTTCACAGCAGTGGGACTGCGAAAGCCTTCAAAACTTTGGGAGAAGTTAGATGAGAAATGACAGTGAAGGAAAAGACTCATGGTCATCCCACTACAAAAGACCTGTCCTCCTGAGAAAGTGCTCTGAGCAGACCAGTGTGAACAGAGAAACTGGTGGAGAGGAGACAGGTGGGAAGTGGCTGTTTATTAGTGATCACTCTCCAAAGCTGGGAAACAATCCCTGTGCCCACCATCTCTATATTTTTCTCCTATCAACCAACAGCTGCAACACCCACTGACAGAATGTGTGCCCATATTCCTTCTGCTAGTGGCCAGCCCAGAGACATTAGCAACTTAAAGTGATTTCTTCTGCTCTGTTAGCTCAGTTAAAGAAGCTGGTAGTAGGTATCCAAGGTTATTAAGTCCGTGCTTCAAGGTAACAATACATGCTGGAGAGCAGCTCCATGGAGAGGCACCTGAAGGTTCTGGTTGACAGCAAGTTGAACATGAGCCAACAATGTCCCTGGCAGCCAAGAGGGCCACCCGTGTCCTGGGTGCATCAAGCACAGCATTGCCAGCCGGGCAGGGAGGTGATTGTCCCGCTCTGCTCTGCGCTGGTGCGGCCTCACCTGCAGCACTGTGTGCAGTTCTGGGCGCCACAGGATAAAAAAGATATTAAGGTACTGGAGAGTGTCCAGAAGGGGGCTGCAAAGTTGGTGAAGGGTTTAGAGGGGAAGCCGTATGAGGGATGGCTGAAGTCTCTTGGTTTGTTCAGCCTGGAGGAGACTGAGGGGAGAGCTCATGGCAGCTGCAGCTTCCTCACAAGGGGAGGAGGAGGGGCAGGCGCTGATCTCTTTAGCTCTTTAGCCAATGACAGAACCCGAGACAATGGCAGGAAGATGTGCCAGGGGAGGTTTAGGTTGGACATGAGGAAAAGGTTCTTCCCCCAGAGGGTGGTGGAGCACTGGAACAGACTCCCCAGGGAGGTGTCACGGCCCCAACCCTGACAGTGTTCAAGAAGAGACTGGACAAGGCCTCAGACACACGGTGTGAACTGTGGGGTTGTCCTGTGCAGGGACAGGAGTTGGACTCGATGATCCTTGTGGGTCCCTTCCAACTCAGGACATTCCGTGATTCTATAATGGATGTTCCAGGGGCTCCCATTTATGGTATTTTTAAAAGTATAAGGTATAAAGGTATAAGGTTGCTTGTGCAACATGAAGATGATGCTGAGAGTGTGTCAGAATTTTATAGAGAAGGAGGTCGCTGTGTGTTAGACTTCTGCCTGCTTTGTTACAGAATCAAAGTCTATGTAACGAAAGAAATAGAGAAAATAAAGACTTCAGGATTAGATATTTGCCTCTGGGCCTAAAAATGAGTTTTAGCCCTCTTTCTGTGCTAACATCACTTACAAACTCTCTGAAGTTAGTTAAGTAAAGGTCTTTGTGTAGTCTTCAGTGCCTGATTTGTGAGAGCCTGTGTATGATTTGAAGAAGTGATATGCTGCTTTGAAAAACTCATATCTATGAGGCGTATTCTCCAAGCACCGTGCATTGCTAAAAATAAATAAAGCACTGTGCATTGCTAAAACCTCTGGCAACTAAGGCTGTGCTCTTCTTAAGCTGGGTTCCTGCAATTAGTAGATACTAGCGAGCATTTTCTAACTTTTGATTGTTTGTAAGTGCATAATATATTGATTTGTTGATGGAGTGTTTATAGGGTCATTTTGGGCTTGTAGGGTATTTTTTGGACACTCTTCACGTACACATATGCATATAAACCAAGAGACTACTTACTTTCCCAAATAAGCCTAAAACTGTTTCTTGTTTAACCAATGTATTTTTACAATGTGATTTTTTTTCAGGTAGAGCAGCAAAACCCAATGATGCAAAAACCTACTGTACTAAGATCATGAAGTCTGTGATTCACAAGAAATATTTTCAATTTCAGTGTATTTCCTTTGAAATCTGCACTTTGGGTGTTTACGGTGGTTTGTTTTACATTTCTAGGCAACAGAAACCTACTTTACTCTGTGTCAGAGAATAAATTAAATCATCCTTCAATGTGTCACTTTTAATCTGGAGATCATTCTGAAGATATTTTTAATTACTTTGCACCTAGAAATATCAGTCTGATAGTTCGCTTGAACTCCTTGAATACTATTTCTTGCAGTTACATTTACTAAAGGAAATCTATGGTTTAAATTGCAACTTCACTGTATACAAAATGTGTCTTAAAAGTCTCCTTTTCTAATAATTTACATGTGTAAATATTAATACTGTATTTTATGACATTGCTGTTGTCTTATTTAGGATCCTGGAAAAAAAAACCCTCATTTGATTCAGAAAGGGAATACAGTATTTTTATTTAACTAGCAGGCTACTATTTTTAAATTATATTGAAAATTATCTGAGATACACAATTGCCTTATTTAATTCTGTCTTTCCCACAGACCTGATGGACTGCTGTTTGACTTTGTCACCTTTACCTATCATATGTAGGGGAGAGGATATGCTCTAAACTTTGTCTTGCATCTCTATGCCTTTTCCAAATTCTGATTCCATTGCATAGCATAAAAGCAACCTCAGTTGCTCTCCTGTTTGTAGGAGACCTAGAAAAAAGCTTAGGGAGATTGTGAACTGATAGGCCTCATGAAGCCTGTCCTGCCATCGTTTCATTCAACCTCTATTTTCCCTTTCCGCTTTCTGTCCTGAGGATATGCTGCCCTTGTACTGTGGCTATATTGTCTTTTTGCCCCCTATTTTACTCTGGGGCTCTGATCCTTTTATTATAAATACTGGCTGCCTTACAGAATGGGCCAGTTTCTAATAGGGCAAACACAAATCCCAAAGCCTGGGGAGTTTTATACCCGAGCCTGCTGTAAACTAGTGCTAATGACACAAGGCAGCACCATCTCTGTTGCTCTCCAAAAGCAGCCTTTGTATCTTCAAATTCTTACACCCTCATGCCATTGCGCAGTCATGTAATATGAGTGTCATGGAATAAAAGCATCAGTAGACTGGGACATGGCTTTTCATGTTCTTAACTTTTTACCTGAAAAAAACATGTGATAAGAATAATATTTAATAATTGTGTCTCGGTGCCACGAGGGCTACTAGCTTGAGAAGAACATCAGAGGGCATTACAGGCTCAAACCAAAGATTGCTTTTGGCCCTCGGTCGTGGCTCTGGCATTTCACACTATAAAAATCTGGCAGAGATACTGACCCTGCAGGTGTTAAGTCTGGCCCTGTTCACAGTGATGTCTGTGGCCAAATATGCAGGGGCTCCACGGGAAGCACACAGGAGATTGGCCCATGGTTCAGACTTGCAGAACTTGTTGAATTTAGCTCTTGTGCCGACTATGAAACTATGAGTAAAATAAGTTGCTATGATGAATTGTGCCTTCCTAGAGTGTCATCTCATTCCAGCTATTGTCCTGTATGTGATTGTCGTTATGGCCACCTTTAGGTGTGTTCTCAGCTCTGTCAAATAAAGGAGTGATAAGAACTAAGGGACAGAAAAGTGTCGCAAGTGTACACTTATGGAAAAGTGTATGAGTGAAGTGCAGGTAACACTTCCCTCAGGAACCTTCCCAGTCTCCTGACATTTTCTCCTGACCTTTCAGGAACTCCCTGACCATGCAGCAATTTTCCGTAGATTTCTTTCCACAAATTTAGCTAGTTATTGCAAAATTATGTGTTTGCTCCAGAAGATGCAAGGTCTGGGTGGCATGTATACAAGATGGTCTACACCAGCTGGTTTCACGGCCAAGTTACTTTTGCTGGTGTGCCCTACAGAGACAATTTCAGTGTAGCTTCAGGCACCTATTTTACAACTGTAATGTTTTCTTTTTCTAGCTGAAGATTAAATTCTAGGTGTTTACTCCTCCTGTGTGGAAAATGATATATAGCTCTGTAGGAATATCTTAAGCTGGACTAGGAATTCCTGCTTTCCCTAAAGAGGTTTCCATGTTAATTTGCACATCAGCCTCTGCTGGCAATTTTTAGCTGAGGTGCTACACTCCCTATCCCTTTAGCTTCTTATATGCTGCTGAACATTGGCTTGCCATGCGTGTTCTTACACTCTTACTGATGCATTTGGTTTTGTAAAGGAGCAACCACAGGGCAGGCAAGGTCAAAACTGTCTCTGTTCCAAGTGAAAAACAGAATTTCAAATCAAGGGGGAGATAAGCTTTGCAACACTGTCTTTTGAAAAGCTACACTAACTGTTTTTCAGTAATAAAAGCCACCTCTGTAACTGTGAGAAGTAAGAAAATACTTATTACAAAGATATTATTAATAAAACCACTTCCAAAATGTGCATGCATTTGGACTGAGATGTTTAAAATGTGTTTTAAATTTATCTTAATTATGGCTCTAAACTTGTAAGATGGTGAAAAATAGTATTTCTCTTTAGTAGGAGTGGGTGGTGTTATCTATTAAGATAAGTTTGAAGTCACACAGTAACATTTAGAGTCTATTTATAAGTGAAAGACTAACAAGCAGATGAGTGAATGTAGGTCAGAGAGGGGAATTAAAGAGAATGGGAATAATAACACCTCTGGCTAAATGGGCACCACTGCTACCAGGGAAGGAGAATCAGAAAAATAACCTGGTGTCTAAGTAAACTGGATTCTTGCAGCAGAACAAAATACCAAACATTATGGCTGTGCTTTACAGCACTGTGGACTCACTGAGAAGCTTTGTGTTTCATCCCAGAGGCAGATATAGTGTACTTATTTTTCAAATAGCTACCACTTATCCTTGATAATGCTTTCAAGGCATACCTGACTGAACTGTGAAAAACCCATCTGGTCAAGTGCTGTTTTAATATGCACAGATGCTGGCTCATAAACCACTGTAGATTGTTTCCATAAACTACAATTTACCTGTCAAGATTTAATTAAGAAACACAACTGAGCCTTTGGAATAAACAGGATAGTGAGGGGTGTTGGGATGAGTGGTCTCTGTGACATGGTAGGGGCTTAAAAATTTCTGTACTGACAGAGTTTTCTTCCCAACCACGAAATGGGGAAGGACTGCTTAAAAAACAAGTCACCAAACCCCAAAGCATCCACCTTACATATAATGCACATGGTAGTTTTACATCATTCTCATTACTGTCAGTCACATTACATAGTAGTTTTTTTGATTGTATCAAGCTGCCTATTGCAGTCTTGAAAATCCTGGTGAAGGACACATTTTATGCCATTATAAAAGAATCACTTTCCTGTAGACTTTTCTGCTATTTATAAAGATTATTACATTCCCTGAAAATACATCACAGGTTTAATCTGACATAGGATGGTTTTTTTTTTTCCTGCACAAGCAAGCTGTCTAGAAGGCAGCAGGAGATAAAGATTATGGTTTTTTTTAATTATAGTTTGAAGCTTTTTTTTCCTTTGGTTGTTGTTGTGGTTTTGTTTGTTAGTTTGTTTTTGTTTTTGTTTTTTTAAATGTTAAAATGTGTGTGTGAAAGTAGTCCAAGCAAAAGTTTTAAAAATTCAAGTTACCTTATGCAAAATCCATGTAGTTTTGACACACTTGTTTAAAATTTTAAATATGTATTCTATGTAAAATTTTTAGGCCTGTAACCATATTGGTTGGTCCCAGTTGTTTATTACAGGGGAGGAGAATCCTAAACTTGGATGAAGTTTATGAATTTTAATTTCCACTATTAAAGTGATTATTTGAAGGTAAGTCATTTAATTGTAGAACTGTTTAGAGAAGAAATGTGCAAGCAAAATCCACTTCTCTATTTTTTGTGGTCGATGTAATGCATTTTCAGTTTATGAGGCCCAAAGTAACAAATTTGTCCTTTAGCTCTGCAAAATAGATTACAGAGAAATTACCCTGGAAGCAGTGGAATTACCTGCAAGTATGTTTTTAATAACGAAGGCCATGCTTTATTACAAAATTCATGAGACATTGGCTATGAAATTATTGAAATCGCAGTGTTCATTGCCACAGCATGCTGAAGCATCATCAACAAAAATAGTTTGGAAAAGGATGGTAGCAAATTCATGGATGAAGATCCAACATTGTTATTGAAGATGATGACTCTTCCTGAGATGGAGGTTACATGTACTGTTAAGCCGTTTTGAGTAGGACTGTCCTGATGGGACCGTGTTTAGAGGCTGTCACAAACGTCTGACCCAGAACCAGCACTTTTTTTTTTTTGCATGTCACTGAAAAGAACCCATATAACAGCTTGGAATATTTTATTTTTCTTATTTTTATGATTCTTCTTCTTCAAGTAGCAAGTGATAGGACAAGAGGAAATGGCCTCAAGTTGCACCAGGGGAGGTTTAGATTGGACATTAGGAAACATTTCTTCACGGAAAGGGTTGTCAGGCATTGGAACAGGCTGCCCAGGGAAGTGGTGGAGCCACCATCCCTGGAGGGGTTTAAAAGGTGTTTAGACAAGGTTCTTAGAGACATGGTTTAGTGCTGGAGTTAGGTTATGGTTGGACTCAAGGAACTTGAGGGTCTCTTCCAACTGAAATGATCCTATGATTTTATTCTATGATTCTATGATTTCTGTTGATTCATAGTAGTGAAATGTAAAGGATGTAACAGGGACAATGTTCTGTTCAGTGTTGTGGGATTCTTGTATTCAAGATGGAAAGCTTTTGCCAGATGGTTAATTGACTGAAAGAATGCTTCTAGCCCTGGAGAAGCAGGCTGAAAAATGTTCTCATTCATTTGTTCTGCAGCAAACAAACGGTGCAGCTTGGGATGGTGAAAGACTGAATCCAACACCATTGTCTTAATTATGGACATGAAAAGCATAATTGCAGTGAAGAACTCAAAAGTGTCACCTTCAAGTTGTAATTGCACAGCTGTGACAAAAGTAGCAGCTTCCCATTTAGCAATGGTTTCTGTGCTGTGGTTAGCCAGAAGCTTCAGTCATTTCTATCCATCAGCATCATAATTTGTTTCACTTACTTCTACTTTAAGCTTTGCCTTTCTTCAGCTAAGGATAAGTGAGAGCTCTGCTGTTCCAGAGTTCATACCACACTGTGGTACAAAAGCTGTCACTTAACACGAGGAGTCATTTTGCGTGTGCATCTGATGAATTAATATCTGAATGAGAAATACTAGTGTCAGCAAGTTAGCCCAGCACTTCAAGATACAAAAACCCTCTACTTAGGTTGATTTTCTTAGGTTCTCTTCTATATGCCTTAGATTTTCATAGTTAGACCATAAGATAAGCTCAGAAATGTGGATACATCCCTGTTTTCCACAAAATTATAACTTTCTGTAGGATAAACTGCTAAACTTTGCCACTAGCTCTTTCTATCATGGAAGTATCTAAGATACCAAGAAATGTTCTTCCAATATTTCGCAGATCAGAAGGCTAATTTGTTTGAAATAGGCATGGCTATACTCTGTGCTTCTGCTAGGCTGTGTGACTTTGTCTTTACAAGTGACGTGACTGTAATCCAGCCACCCAGAAGAGGGAACAGCAGCAAGGCACCAAACCCCCAAACACAAGCTCTTAATTGGCCTTGCCCTCTTCATTTAGAGGCTGCAAACAAAATACAGAGAGCATATGGTTCCTTCAAATCCACGCAAAGTTGTGGGTTTTGTTGTTTTTTTTCCTCTCTGCTTTCTGATAGGGCAGAAGCTGATGAAGGTGCAAAGCTGACATTCTTGATGGAAGAATATTATTCATATCTCCTTACGATTGTCTTTCAAAATCTAGGCAGAGATTGAGGACTAATGTTTGATTTTCTCCGGGGACAACTTGCTATCAACTTGAAAAAGAACTTCACCTTTCCTATGAACCCCCTGTATCTCTGGTCAGTCTGTCCTTGCAATTGGAAAAATCCTTTGGAACTACTAGGCTGGAAGGACAAGGGGAAGCTGAATATCACTCTGGGAATTGAAAGGCCACTCTGGTGATCAGGGGTCTGAAGTGAGTCAAAAAAGAGAAACCACTCAAACAGAGATGGGGATTTTGCATGTGCAGTTCTAATCTTGCTTATCATACCTGCAACCACTGACATTTTTCTGGCACTGCCGTGTTTAATGCAAATGCAGGCTGGAACCTTGCTTGCTGTCAGCAAAGAGGGCTGTGCTGGCTTGTCTGCTTTTCAGGCTGAAGTGAGGTTGTTCATAGTCATGCTGTTTTTCAAACAGTTCAAAGCCACACTACTTAACAAGCTTAGAGTCATTACATATGATCCAAGGACAACTGCGTACAGGAACATATGCATGGTATGTATAGGATAAAAGAGTTGCTTGTGGATAAAAAATATTTTTTAGGAATGCAAATTTACAACTGAAGGTGCATTTGATTGAAGGCAGACGTAAACTTAAATCCCTAAGCATGCGGACTTCAATTGCCTGGCATAACTTCAGTTTCTGAAGGACTTCAGTTAAACTGCTATGATTTGTCTGTCTAAGGCAGGACCACAATTATTTTCAAACTCAGTTTTTCCTAAGCCTTCATTTTGCCTGTTTATACTGAAAGGTCTTTAGTGCAAGGACCATTTACTACTGTATGTTTGCTCGGTACAAGACAGGTTTCTAGGCACAACTATAGTAACACAATTATGAACAAATAACCACTCCAGGATAATTCTATACAATGTAGTGGACAGACCTTCATATTCATGCTTTTGTACCTCAGATATGGTCACGGCTTATGCAGTGCAGCAATTAACTGAGCTACTGGCTACAATCACTGAGTTAGAGGGGCATGCTGAGAGTCCAATCCGAGGTACAATGTACGTCTGTAGTATGGTTCTACAATTCTGTGAACTGATTTGCCATTTGGAAACGCAGACTACAAGTGTCAAAGGTTGGGGCTTATGTTTGTATGTCTTCAAAGCAGCAAGGGAGAAAGATAAGAACAAAGTCCAGAAACAACATCTCTGCGCTTGTGAGCAAGAACAGCAAAACTGTCAAGTCTTGTCCTTTCTTCTTGTGGGTCAGTTCAAAATCCATCTTCCTGAGCAGCATCTTGGCATCTGACCATCAATATTGTTGGCAAATGGTCAACTTCCGTTATTTTAAATATCTGCCTGAATCCATACCAGGTTTCTTAGCTTCTTCGTTATTTTATGTAACGGGTCAGTGCAATAACTGCTAATTACTAAACTGTAGGAATCATTTTATGGAGACAATGACTAAGATGACTGAAGACATGATGTTCCAATATGGCTTTAATGTCTCTTCCTGGTCAAACATAGCATTTTTGTATTTTAGTATTGCCTTTTTGCAAGTTGCAATGACAAAATGTAAACTGCTTAATGATGCAGTTTGTCTTAATATTAGTTATATATTAAGCAGGCAATTCCTGATTTTGTTTTCTTTTACTATCCCACTGCTAGTGTTTTAGATACAGTTGAATGGATAATGTGTTTGTCTAGCTTAGCAGTATACGCATTTGTAATTTTAAAACAAATCCTGTTCCAAAGTGAAGGAAATACTATACTCATAACTGACCTCAGAGAACTGGACAATTGTTTGCCTGATCAAATAAACAGCAAGTCCCTTTGTGATCTTAACCAGTACAGAATTAAATCTACTTTCCACCTTGGTGCAGGGATAGGCAGAGATCTGACTAAGATTGTCTGAAAATTTCAGTTCCAAAGCCCTGTTTTTAGGGCTGTCTTCTCTACTGTTCTCTACTCTCTAAGCTAATCTTGACCAGCTGGTTGATATTTGCAGTCTGTCTTGGGTTATTTTTTTTTAAGAGTAGGAAAAGAAGGGAGAAACATTTCCAGGAAATATATGTTAGAAAAATTTCCAGGAGCCATTCTTCCAGAGGCAGACGTAGAAAAGTTGTCATTTTGCCAATGTAAAATGTCTGTGAATATTCTTCTTGACTGAGAAATTCTAGCAGACTTTCATGACCTTGACATTTGACGTGGGATAACCTTTCTGGTGAAACACACAGCCTTGACATCTTTGTGAAAGCTCAGTTGAATTTGAGTTATAGAAAAAAAATAAATTAGGATGTGTACAGGCTCAGTGCAAACTTTCTAGATTTTTGAAAACTAAATTCTGCAAAGAGTACCAGTTCTAAGTTCCTGTTTACTCATGGGAAAATACATGGCGATGTATTTTTTATCCCATTTCCAGACCATTGGCAGTCTTAGGTGCTCCATCACTTCTAGCATGTCAGTAGTGTGACTCTGAAGTATTCTGCTTTGTCAAACAAATCTTTATTAGCAGTTTAATCTTTGCAAGCTGCTCTGTACAGCCATACCAAGAAATTCTTTATTTAGTATAAGTAATATTTTCCATTGGCTGCCTTTTGTTTTTCCTCTATAGAGACACTGATCTTTATTTCCAAGGACCTGAAAGATCCCAGGGGAGAAATTTCTAATGATAGCCTCAATTA